>NW_027142353.1:43660011-44285468 GCF_026170545.1 Melanerpes formicivorus | reverse complement strand
GGTGGAGAAGGAGAGAAAGAGAAGAGAAGATGAGAAGGGAAGAGAGGAAGAGAGAAGAGAAGAGAAGAGAAGAGAAGAGAAGAGAAGAGAAGAGAAGAGAAGAGAAGAGAAGAGAAGAGAAGAGAAGAGAAGAGAAGAGAAGAGAAGAGAAGAGAAGAGAATAGGAAGAGAAGGAGGAAGAGAAGAGAAGAGAAGAGAAGAGAAGAGAAGAGAAGAGAAGAGAAGAGAAGAGAAGAGAAGAGAAGAGAAGAGAAGAGAAGAGAAGAGAAGAGAAGAGAAGAGAAGAGAAGAGAAGAGTCGAGACCAGGTTGGCAGAGAACTTCAAGATCATCGCGTTCCAACCTATCATCCAACACCACCCAACCCAACTAAACCATGCACCCAAGCACCCTGTCAAGTCTCCTCCTGAACACCTCCAACGATGCTGAATCCACCACCTCCCCCAGCAGCCCCTTCCAATGGGCAATCACTCGCTCTGTATAAAACTTCCTCCTAACCTCCATGCTAAACCTCCCTTGGCACAGCCTGAGACTGTGTCCTCTTGTTCTGGTACTGGCTGCCTGGGAGAAGAGACCAACCTCTGCCTGTCTACAACCTCCCTTCAGGTAGTTGTAGAGAGCAATAAGGTCACCCCCCTGAGTCTCCTCCTCTCCAGGCTAAGCAACCCCCAGCTCCCCTCAGCCTCTCCTCATAGGGCTTGTGTTCCAAGCCCCTCACCAAATTTGTTGCCTTTCTCTGGAAATGCTCCCAGCAATTCAACATCCTTCTTAAACTGAGGGGCCCAGAACTGGACAAAGTACTTGAGGTGCGGCCTAACCAGTGCAATGTACAGGGGCAGAATGACCTCCCTGCTCCTGCTGGCTATACTGTTCCTGATAAAGGCCAGGATGTCATTTGCTCTCCTGGCAGCCTGGGCACACTGCAGGTTCATGTTCAGCCTACCATCGACCAGCACCCCCCCAGGTCCCTCTCTGCCTGGCCACTCTTCAGCCACTCTGACCCCAGCCTGTAGCACTGCATGGGATTGTTGAGGCCGATGTGCAGAACCCGGCACTTGGATGTGTTAAATTTCATGCAGTTGGTTTCTGCCCATCTGTCCAGTCTGTCGAGGTCCATCTGCAGAGCCTCTCCACCCTCCAGCAGATCAACACCTGCCCCAAGCTTGGTGTCGTCCACAAGTTTACTGATGATCGACTCAATGCCCGCATCCAGATCATCAATAAAGATGTTAAAGAGCACAGGGCCCAGCACTGATCCCTGGGGGACTCCACTACTGACTGGCCGCCAGCTGGATGTGGCACCATTCACCACCTCTCTCTGGGCTCAGCCCTCCAGCCAGTTCCTAACCCAATGCAGTGTGCTCCCGTCCAAGCCATGAGCTGACAGCTTGGCCAGGAGTTTGCTGTGGGGGATGGTGTCATAGGCCTTGCTGAAGTCCAGGTAGACCACATCCACAGACCCTCCCCACATCCACCAGGCGGGTCACCCGATCATAGAAGGAGGTCAGGTTGGTCAGGCAGGACCTGCCCTTCCTAAATCCATGTTGGCTGGGCCTGATCCCTTGGCCATCCTCTAAGTGCTGTGTGATTACACTTAAGATGACCTGTTCCATGATCTTGCCTGGCACTGAGGTCAGGCTGACAGGCCTATAATTCCCTGGTTTATCCAACCGGCCCTTCTTGTGGACGGGCACCACATTGGCCAGCTTCCAATCCTCTGGGACGTCATCAGTGAGAAAGGACTGCTGAAAAATAATGGATAGTGGCTTGGCCAGCTCATCTGCCAGGTCTCTCAGCACCCTAGGATGGATCCCATCTGGTCCCATGGACTTGTGGGGATTCAATCGACTGAGGAGATCACCAACTACCCCATTCTGGAACATAGGAAAACTATGCTGCTCCCTGGCTCCTACTGCCAGCTCTGCAGGCCAGCTGTCTGGAAGGCATTCTGTCCTGCTGGTAAATATTGAGGCAAAGAAGGTGTTAAGTAACTCTGTCTTTTCCTCATCCTTTGTTACAACGTTCCCCTCCGTGTCCACTAAGGAGTGGTGGTTGTCCTTGCCCTTCCTCTTGCTATTAATATATTTATAGAAGTACTTTTTGTTGTCCTTCACGGCAGAGGCCAGTCTAAGCTCCACATGTGCTTTTGCCACCTTAATTTTTTTCCTACAAGACCTAGCAACATCCTTAAACATTCCATGGGTTGCCTCACCTTTCTTCCAAAGATGATACACCCTCTTTTTTTCCCCTTAGTTCTTTTAGAAGTTCATTACCCATCCAGTCTGGCCATCTGCCCCGGTGGCTCATCTTCTGGCACATTGGCACAGCCTGTTCCTGCGCCTTTCAAGAGTTCCTCCTTGAAGTAGGGCCAGGTATCCTGGACCCCTTTGTTTTTAAGAGCTGTTTCCCAAGGAACCTTCTGAGTTAGTTCCTTGAGTAGCCTGAAGTCTGCCCTTCGGAACTCAAGAGTGGAGGTCTTCTTGCTGTCCCTCTTAGATTGACCGAGTACTGAAAATTCAAATATTTCATGGTCACTGGCCCCTATACACTCTCCGACCACCACATCACCCCACCAGCCTTTCTCTATTGGTGAAGAGGAGGTCAAGCATACCCCTGAGAGGCTTGCACAGCACCTGGGATAAGAAGCTGTCCTCCATGCATTCTAAGAACCTCCTAGACTGCCTCCTCTATGCTATGTTAAGATCCCAGCAGATATCAGGCAGGTTGAAGTCGCCCATGAGAACAAGGTCAGGCGATCCTGAGACAGCCTTAAGCTGCCTGTAGAATGACTCATCAACATCCTCCTCCTGGTTGGGTGGTCTATAACTCCAACCAGGATGTCAGCCCTGATGGCCTTCCCTCTAATTCTTACCCACAGGCACTCAACCTGATCATCCCTGATCTCCAGCTCAATGGCATCTAGTGCCTCCCTGATGTATAGGGCCACCCCTCCACCTCTTCTTCCTTGCCTGTCTCTCCTGAAGAGCCTATAGCCATCAATTGCAGCACTCCAGTCATGTGTGTCGTCCCACCACGTCTCTGTGATGGCAACTATATCATAACTTTCCTGCTACATCAAGGCTTCCAGCTCCTCTTGTTTGTTACCTATGCTTTGTGCATTAGTGTACATGCACTGCAGCTGGGCTGCTGGTTTCACCTCTGACTGTAGCTTATTACCCCCAGACTCCTGCCTGAGCGGACTCGTTTCAGCCCCTTCCCCCTTCAAAACTGGTTTACAGCCCTGTCAGTGAGACCTGCCAATTCCCTTCCCAGAATCTTTTTACCTTTGAGGGACAGGCCGTTTTCGTATACTGTGACCTTTCCCCTCCTCTTGGACAGATGTACTCTATCTGTTGCCAGCTGACCTGGTGCAGTAGAAAGTTCTTCAAGATCGTAAAACCCAAAATTCTTTTGACTGCACCATCCTCTAAGCCACTTGTTAACTATAGCTGCTTACCTGTTCCTTATGGTATTCCCTCCTGCAACTAAGGGTATTGAAGAAAAAATTATTTGTGCACCTGACCCCTCAACCAGATCTCCCAGAATGTATACAGAAAGACTCTGACACCTAACCGTGGGAAAAGAGCATGGTCCTAGCCTAGCCCCTGCTCATAAAAATAGTTTCAAAGTGTGTACAAACAGCTTTAAAGTGCTTTGGAAGAACACATAGAAACACAGTGTACAGTGTTATCAGTGAAACTATGGTAAAACCAATTTAATTACAGACAAATATGACTTAAGTTACATGCTATATCCATTCCCAGGGCTGTAAGTTTTCTAAGTACAGGCTAGAGATAAGGAATATCAACAAAAAGACTAAAAGCAAAGAGAAAGCTCATACAGAGAAAAGGAAATTGTCTTCTTTTTATTCTGCCTATGAGAATAGATCCTGGGAAAAGGACTATATTGTTACAAATTATTTAGGTATCACTGTGAGGAGTTATGGTAATAAAGTTGAAAAAAAAAAAAAAAAGGAAAAAATATTTGTGATAAAAATATTTACAGAATTAACTTAAAACTTTATTTGTATATATATACATATATATAAAATAATTATTTCATCTAAGAGAAATTAAAATAATAAATAAATAATTTCTTCATGAGCTAAAATGATTTAAATAATCAACTCCTCTCGCATGTTTAACAAACAACATTCCTGGAGCATCTCTTAAAATGATGCATGAATGAAAAAAAGGTATACTTTCCTCTTCTTAAAAAATTCCCATAATTCTCAGACAAAGAAGGAAGACAAAAGTAAAACATTTGGAAATTTAGGTGTATATCACTGATACTAACATCCAGTGTCAGCCTTGCTAAATGAGCAAACAGGAGATCTGACTCATAAATATTCTAGTTTCTGTTAAAATAAAAAAGAAAAGCATTGTTCAGTGATGCATTTGTACATTTTTCTAATATTGAGTGGTTTATTTGCTTTCTAGGGAGTCTCACCCAATCCAGTATTTCTTCAATGGAACACTAAATTACTGACATGTAAATGTAAAATATTAAATCCTTGTCATTGGTCAAACAGGCTCAGAAATTATATAAATTTAATAAACCAGTTCAAGATAGCTGTGTCAAAATTAATAGCCTTTAAAATATCTGTTAATGCATTGGCAGACATGTCAAACAAACATCAATTCTCTGGCTAAAAATTCACACCTTATGTAGTGAGCCTTAGTTGATCTAGGCTAGGCAACTTGCTATAGTGTAGTGTGGCAGCTGCTGTTCTGCACAGAACAAAAACTTCCAAGATCAATGAAGAAGGCATGAGATTGTGAAACATTCCTGAAGAACTACATGCTGCAAGCTTGTTTATGAAGAACAAAACAAAAACATTACATGAGTGACTATTTTTAGTGCTTTTATAGGGGACCATTTGTAGCTTGTATACAGGGCTGAATTCTATTGGTTAAGTGGGTTAATGTGCAAAATAAGAAATACATATAAATGGCTGCTTCAGGCAATAAAGCAATTCTGTTTGCAGCAGCAACAGGGTTCATGCCATTCATTCTTCACAGTGTAGTGCTCTGTCATGAAAAGCTTTATTCAAGGAAGACAAAACTACCAAGGGAAACAGATTCAGTCAAATAAACTAAAATCAGATACGAATGATTCCCTGACTTGTTGACACCTTGCTAAACAAACTTGTTTCATTTTTTAGTTACTGAGTTGTCTACCAAAACTTAAGTGAGATGTAATATAAAGGGATATGTTTGTGACAGTCCTGTAAAACTTTATTTATGTATTTATTTATTTGTTTACTTACTTATTACTTGACTTTCTAAGGGAGAAAGAGCATGTTGGGTCCTTCATTGTAAAATGGGCTTCCAGCCCAGAATATCAATTCTTGGCTGCATCAAAAGAAACTTGGCCAACCAATGAAAGGAAGTGAATCTCCCTCTCTGCTCTAGTGATACCACACCTGTAATACTGCTCTGGAGTCCTGAGAGTGAGGATATGAACCTGTTGGAATGGGTCCAGAGTGGGCCACAAAAATGCTTGAATGGCTGGAATACTTCTTCTATGACACAGTTGTGGTTGTTCAGCATAGATGACAGAAGGATCCAGGGAGAACTTAGAGCAGCCTTCCAGTACCTAAAAAGGGCCTACAGGAAAATGGATATCAAGGCCTATCATAACAGAACATGGGACAACAGTTTCAAATTAAAAGTGGGTAGGTTTAGACTGGGGATTATTAGGATGAGGGCAGTGATAGCAACTCTATCTTTTGACCTCTCCAGGAGACACCACGCACTTTTCTTGTGTTCTCCAAAATGACTACACTCCTGCAAATCCTATAATTGCATCTCAGCTTCATTATTAGAATTCACGAGGATAACTTAGGTTTAAAAAGAAAAATAGTATTGTTCTTTTGATGATGTTTTCAGAAGCTCAAACCAACCGTTTCCTATATATTTGATTGTCATTGTTATAGTGGAATTTAGGTACATCTAGAAGCCACTGTAGTAGTAAGCTACTTATGTGTGAAAACTGGTGATGGAAATATAACTGGTTGCCTAAACAGACTAGTGATATAAATGATGGAAAAGTGTCATTTGCTGTTTCTTCCATGGATATGACCAGTGTAAGATAGAATTGCCTAGTTTAATAATTTAACACAAAGTATTAGTTCATTTAATAAAACTATTATTAGGAGAAAGTGAACAGAAAGAAGAGAAAAGGAAAAGTAACAATAAGGACTGGAAGTTTTCACCTCTTCTGAATTAATTTTATGTCAGTGAAGTTTAAGAATTTTGAAAGTTCATATTTTGTAACATTGGATCTTCACACATTGGTGTGGCGAGTGGATGTGGTGAAGGCACATTATGCCCCGATACTGAATCTTGTCCCAGCATGTGGGCAAGTTCCCCATCCCTCTAGGAGGGAGACAAAAGCCAAGGCATTAGCCAGGCTTGCATGCACCCAGCGCATGCAGTGCTTGTGCTTACACCAAGTATGGGCATAATTCTAGCTTCACGCTTTCTATAGGCTGAAGCCAGTTGCTTATGAGAGTGCCCATTGGTCAAGCCCAGCCTCGAGGAATCTATAAGTATCACCCCAGTTGGTGAACACGTTGCCCCCTCATTTACTTTGTCTCTGTGCTTGCTCGAGAGACTAACTCTCGAGCTGCAGCCTTTGCCATTGAGCTTATTGTTGTTAGCTTCTGTTATACATGCACGCATACTGGAAGCCTCTGCATTGTTGAAGAAGCCCAGAGGGAGGACCTTCGCTGAGCCTGAGGAGCTCAGCATTGCTACAACCAGTCGTGCCGATCGGAAGAGCCCATCGTGCCACCGGAGGACTGGACCAACCCCCGCGGGTAAGATCTGCCCAGTTGCCGGGGAGAAGGGACTTGATCAATACCGAGTGCCGCTCTCTCAGAGCCGCCGAGTGCCGCTCTGAGCCCTGTGAATTCCAGGGAAAACCAGAGCATTGTTCGTGCTTGTATTGCACCGGACCCGGGACCACTACGAGAGTCCTGTTGCTCCTTTAACCTCGGTAAAGAGAATCCGCCGCCTAACGCAGCCGCATTCTCCCCCTGAGGCTGTTTGCATCAGCCCCGAGAACCGCCGTGGTTGGGCCGACCCCCGTAGCTTCTCCTGCTTCCGTCGTTCGAGCCCACCTACCGGCCACCGTCGTCCCGCCCTGCCGTGCGAGCCGACTTCTGAGGGCCGACCCCACGGGCCGACCCCGACCAGGACCGATCCCTGTTGTCTGAAGGGGATTGAATATCGTCCACGTGCTTTCCACCCACTAGCACTCAGTTCAAAGTATCCGCGTCTAGCAGAATAAGCGCTGACGCATAGAAAGATTATAATACTGCTGTGTATAGCCAGAAGCCGCCCGCATCCCGCCGAGTCTCCATCTAGTGGCCAAGCGGCGGAACTGCACCCTTCGTTACATAAATATAGAAAGGGTTTATAGATAGTTCAATTACGTCATAATCATAACACTAAGCCAGTTGTGGAATGTATTTCACGAACGTGCACTAGAACATGTATATAAGTTGGTGATTTATCGGTTATTAATAGTTTGATAATTAATAAAATAATATTTTTCATAATTCATATTTCATATTAATAAATTTAATAACCTCTTCACCACAGTGGAGGACGCATCATCTTTACTAATTTATCTTTGATTCACCTCAGATACCAGCTGCCACTGAAAAACTGATTATATGAAACAGTTATTTGCATCTCTGGGTTCAGAAATCCTTTACTGTAACCAGACACACCACAGATTGCCTGAATTTAAATAAAACTATAGAAGAACGGGTCAGTACAGCAGCCACTTCCAAGCCTCAAATGCTCTTGATCTGAAACATTCTTTCATGAAAGATTATTTCCCTTCTTTTTCTTGGAGTATCTTTTTACTAATTTACATATCTTTACTTGCCCTGACATTCACTGTTCTCATATCTCCATTTAGCTGCTCAGTTCTTGGCAGTTATGTTTGTGATGCCAGGGATATCATCAATACTAAAACCAGAATCCAATCAAGCAGTAAATTTACAGTCTGGATCAGGATAAGCGGATTAGATGCCTACTCCATAATAAAGATATGAAGGGCTGCCATAGACAAACAACATAAAATGCAGTTCCTGCCTATGAATTTTTATTCAGATTCAGTGGTTGTCAAACAGCAAAAGCTGACTGAACAGCACATCTCTCTTTACTTTGAGTTTACTATCTGCAAGATTACCACAAACAGTGAGGCAGCCTCATCAGACCAGCAACCTCCATGAGCTCTGTGGCCATGTGTTTTGTTTTTTGTTGGTTGGGTTTTGTTTGTTTGTTTGTTTGTTTTGTTTTGTTTTGTTTTGTTTATTAGAGGAGATCAGTGGGTTCCCAGAGACAGAGAAGCCCAAAGAGGGTGTGACAGTTTAGGCTGTGCCTTTAAAATATTCTGAGCAAACCTACATTTGGGTGTAAAAAGGAAAACAAAGAATATTCTAAACTAATTTCATTGGTCAGATGTGAAATGTGCCATAGCAATATCTTTCACATTCTTTTTATCTTTCTTTCTGCTCATGTGCATGCTCTCCTGGACAGAGAGACGTCACTTATCAGCATACCTTCAGATAAGCATTACTGACTTACTAACGAAGCGTCTGAACTAACTGAAATTCTGTTAACATCTTTCTCTTTTCTCCTAATTAACAGAGGAAAAAGGGACGGGAGAGGTTGGGGGGAGGTGAGGTGGAATCCTCCTGCCCATGGAGGATTTCTGTGCTGTTTACTTTTCGTAAATACCTGTATAATATTGTAAAAACTGTGTATTTTATATACATGTATTGCATTCCATTATTGCTTGTAAAATACAGCTCCATTCGCTTCCATGACTGGGTTCAGCTGAGCTTTTGTTAATGTGTGTGGCTTAAACCACCACATTACACAAAATAATTGGTGCTTAATGTGGGGCTCAAAATAATTCTCTTCCAGATGTGGGGCAAGATTTGCTTGATTTGTTTCTGCTCAGATTATGGAAGCGACATGAAGGTGTTCTGGATTCTTCATCATCTGATCTTTTCTGCTTTAAGTGTTGTAGTGTGTAAGTATGTTGTTGGATTCCTGTGTAATAAATTAGGGAGACATCACAGTATCACAGTATCACCAAGGTTGGAAGAGAGTTTAAAGATCATCAAGTCCAACCTGTCACCACAGACCTCATGACTAGACCATAGCACCAAGTGCCACATCCAATCCTGTCTTGAACCCTTCCAGGGATGGTGACTCCACCACCTCCCTGGGCAGCCCATTCCAATGAGGAATGACTCTCTCAGTGAAGAACTTTCACCTCACCTCCAGCCTAAACTTCCCCTGGCACAGCTTGAGACTGTGTCCCCTTGTTCTGGTGCTGGTTCCTAGAGAGAAGAGACCAACCCCTTCCTGGCTACAACCACCTTTCAGGTAATTGTAAAGAGCAACGAGGTCACCCCTGAGCCTCCTCTTCTCCGGGCTAAACAATCCCAGCTCCCTTCAGCCTCTCCTCATAGGGCTTGTGTTCAAGGCCTCTCACCAGCCTTGTTGCCCTTCTCTGGACACGTTCAAGTGTCTCAATGTCCTTCTTAAACTGAGAGGCCCAGAACTGGACACAGGGCTTAAGGTGTGTCCTAACCATTGCTGGGTACAGGGGCACAATGACTTTCCTGCTCCTGCTGGCCACACTATTCCTAATGCAGGCCAGGATGCCACTGGCCTTCATGGCCACCTGGGCACACTGCTGGGTCATGTTTAGGTGGCTGTCATCAGCACCCCCAGGTCCCTCTCTGTTTGGCTACTCTCCAGCCACTCTGACCCCAGCCTGTATCTCTGCATGGGGTTGCCGTGGCCAAAGTGCAGCACCCAGAACTTGGATTTGTTGAATGCCATCATGTTGGACTCTGCCCATCTTTCCAGTCGGTCAAGGTCCCCCTGCAGAGCCCTTCTGTCCTCCAACTGACCAACATCTGCTCCCAACTTGGTGTCATCTGCAAAGCTGCTGATGACTGACTCAACCCCCTCATTCAGATCATCAATGAAGATGTTAAAGAGGACGGGGCCCAGTACTGATCGCTGGGGGACGCCGCTGGTGACTGTCCGCCAGCTGGATGTGGCACCATTCACCACCACTCTCTGGGCTTGGACCTCCAGCCAGTTCCTAACCCAGCACAAAGTGTTGCTGTCCAAGCCACAAGCTGACAGTTTGAGCTGGGTACCCCCTTCTGTGTTTACTTCCTGTGTCCAGAAGTCCAGCCCAGAGTGACACAGGAAATTAGGTATTTCTTACCACAATTCTTTGCACCACTATAAGATCCAGTGAGGGGTCTAGCACTTCCTGTTTCTTCCTCTTCCATCAGCCGGTAACTGGGGGAGATGTCTCCTGGCTTTGGGCCTGTCTAAGCCCAAGGCCATGGGGGGATGGGCAGTCTCAGATCTGGCCAGCTGGGACTAGCTTATCAGTGGGGGGGAAGAAGGAGCCCTGGGGGTCTTGGGTGTACCCTCAGGTGGGAATGGGATGTTTCTGCGTTTGCTTTGGGATCTCTCTTTGTCACTGCACTTCAGATTTTCTGCAAATGTTCACTGCTTTCTATTTAAACTTTCCATCACTTTTGCAATCCGTTTTGTCTGAGTTATTATATCTGCCCATGGTGGGGAAGGGGGATGCCTCAACGCAGCAAACTTAGGCAGCAGTTTTCTGTGGGGGATGGTGTCAAAGGCCTTGCTGAAGTCCAGGTAGACTACATCCACAGGCCTCCCCACATCCACCAGGCATAGAAGGCAGTCAGGTTGGAGAGGCAGGACCTGCCCTTCCTAAATCCATGTTGGCTGGACCCGAGCCCTTAGCCATCCTTCAGGTGTGCAGTTGCTGCCGCCAGGATAATCTGCTCCATCATTTTCCCTGGCACTGAGGTCAGGCTGACTGGCCTGTAGTTTCCAGGTTCCTCCATCTGACCCTTCTTGTGGATGGGGATCACATTGGCCAGTTTCCAGTCATCTGGGACCTCACCGGTGAGCCAGGACTGGGGGAAAATTATGGCAAGCGGCTTGGCCAGTTCATCTGCCAGCTCTCTCAGCACCCTAGGATGGATTCCTTCCAGTCCCATGGACAAAATTGTGAGTGTCCAAGTTGGTCAGCAGGTCTCAAATTAATTCCTCATGGATTTCTGGGACAATATCCTGCTCCCTGGTCCCATCACCCAGCTCAGGAGGCTACTCATCCTGAAGTCCTCCTACCTTGCTGTTAATAATTGAGGCAAAGAAGGTGTTCAGGACCTCAGCCTTTTCCTCATCTTCAGTCACAGTGTTCCCCTCCAGATCCAATAAGGACTGGAGGTTCTTCTTGCCCCCCTTTTTTGTGTTAATATATTTGTAAAAATGCTTTTTATTATCTTTTACAGAGGTAGCCAGTTTAAGTTCTAGCTGGGCCTTTGCCTCTCTTAACCTTTTTCCTGCATAATCCAACAACATACTTAAACATATCACGAGAAGCCTTCCCCTCCTTCCAAAGGTGATACAGCCTCTTTTTTTCCCTTAATTGCTTCAGGAGCTGCTTGCTCATCCAGGCCGGTCGCCTTCACTGTCGGGTCATCTTCTTGCACATGGGAACTGCCAGTTCCTGTGCCTTCAAGAGCTCCTGTTTGAAGTAGGTCCAACCATCCTGGACCTCTTGGTTCTTGAGGGCTGCTATCCACAGAACTTTCTGAATAAGTTTGTTAAACAGGCTGAAGTTTGCCCTCCAGAAGTCCAAGGTGAAGGTTCTGTTGATGCTCCTCCCTATCTCCCTGCATATTGAAAACTTCTCTATCTCATGATCACTGCACCCTAGGCAGCCTCCCACGATCACATCTCCCACCAGCCCTTCTCTATTGGACTACAGCAGGAAAAGTAGAGCCTGACCCCTGGTAGGCTCACTTAACAGCTGCATCAGGTAGCTGTCCTCCATGCGCTTCAGGAATCTTCTGTACTGCCTCCTCCCTGCTGAATTAAGTTCCCAGCAGATATCTGTCAAGTTAAAGTCACCTACAAGGACAAGATCTGATGATCTTAAGACAGCCTCTAATTGCTTGTAGAATAATTCGTCAGCCTCCTCATCCTGGTTGGGTGGTCTATAAATGACTCCAACCAGGATGTCAGATTTGTTAGGCTGCCCTCTAATTTTAACCCACAGGCTCTCAATCCCGTCATCCTCCACCTGAATTTCTGTGGCAAAGAGTGACTCCCTAATATAAAGAGCCACCCCTCCTCCTCTTCTCCCTCGCCTGTCTCTCCTAAAGTGCTGGTTTCCCCCCAGTGTAGTGCTCCAATCATGTGTGCTATCCCACTATGTTTCTGAAATGGCAACTATATCAGTCACCCTGGTGGACCAGGACTTCTAGTTCTTCTTGCTTATTGCCCATATTGCATGCATTGGTGTACATGCACTTCAGATGGTCTCTTGATTTTGCAATTAACCCTAATTTATGTCTACTTTCTCCTCTTCAGAGGGACTGATTTCCTCACCCACCCTTCAGACCTAGTTTAAAGCCCTAGGTATGATGTGACTCGAAAGAGAAACAGTTTCCAGTGGGGACCTGAACAACAAGCAGCCTTTGACCAGATAAAGCAAGAAGTAGTTAAAGCAATGTGTCTGGGACCTGTCCAAACTGGTCCAGACATGAAGAACATTTTGTTCATGGGTGCAAGTGACAATGGTCCAACCCGGTGCTTGTGGCAAAGAGCTCCAGGTGAGACAAGTGGAAATCGTCTTGGTTTCTGGAGTCCAGGCTACAGAGGTTCAGAGGCTAATTATACTCCAACAGAGAAAGAGATTCTAGCTGCCTATGAAGGAGTAAAAGCAGCTTCCGAAGTAATTCTAACAGAGTCACAACTTCTCTTAGCTCCCAGATTACCAGTTTTGAATTGGATGTTCAAAGGCAAATGTTCGAAAACACATCGTGCCACAGATGCCACATGGTCTAAGTGGATGGCTCTGATAACACAGAGAACTCGAATGGGAAATCTTGAAAGACCTGGTCTGGTGGAGGTGATCACAAGTTGGACTGAAGCCACTAGCTGTACTAAACCTCCAGAGGAGAGAGCAACTCATGCTGAGGAGGTCCCTCCTTTCTATGACCTTTCTGATGATGAAAAGAAATATGCTTTGTTCACAGATGGTTCCTGTCATCTTGTCGGAGAAAAATGAAGGTGAAAGTCTGCAGTGTGGAGTCCAACACGCCGAGTCGCAGAAGCAAAGTTTGGAGAAGGAGAATCCAGTCAATTTGCAGAGGTAAAAGCTGTCCAGCTAGCTCTTGATGTAGATGAACATGAAAGATAACCAAAGCTTTATCTCTACACTGACACATGGATGGTAGCCAGTGCTCTGTGGGGTTGGCAAAATGACCAGAACAAGAATGGTTGGCAGAGAAAAGGAATGCCTCTTTG
This sequence comes from Melanerpes formicivorus, assembly GCF_026170545.1. Taxonomy (NCBI): domain Eukaryota; kingdom Metazoa; phylum Chordata; class Aves; order Piciformes; family Picidae; genus Melanerpes; species Melanerpes formicivorus. Next base: position 44,272,060 of record NW_027142353.1, on the reverse strand, counting down.
GGCAGCTGACCTGTGGCAGGACATTGCTGCTGGAATTGAGTGAATTCCAATGAAGGTGAGACACATTGATGCGCACAGTCCTAAGAGCAAAGCTACTCAGGAACAGCAACACAACTATCAGGCAGATCTAGCTGCAAGAGTTTCTCAAGTAGACACAGACTCTGATTTTGATCTCGACTAGAAACATCGAGGTGAGATGTTCGTAGCTTGGTGGGCTCATGATTTGTCAGGACATCAAAGCAGAGATGCAACCCACCAGTGGGCTCGTGACAAATCTATAGACGTTTCCATGGATGCTATCACACCAGTCATCCATGACTGTGACATTTGTGTTGCTATTAGGCAGGCAAAGCAAATAAAGCCCTTGTGGTATGGTGACAGATGGTCCAAGTACAAGTATGGTGAAGCTTGGCAGATTGACTATATCACTGTACCATGTTCTCGTTCTGGTAAGCAGTAAGTGCTTACTATGGTAGAGGCAAACACTGTATGGTTGGAAAATTATCCAGTTCCACATGCGACTGCATGCAACACCATGGGGTGGGTGAGGATATCAGACCCTCTGCAGAGGAAAGAGTAGGGCACAAGGTAGGGTCAATTGAGAAGTCAGGAACCCAGCTGCGATGCATGTACACCAATGCATGCAGCCTGGGCAATAAGCAAGAGGAGTTGGAGGTCCTGATCCATCAGGGTGACTATGATATAGTCACTATCTCAGAAACATGGTGGGACAACACGCACGATTGGAGTGCTACACTGGGTGGGTACAGGCTCTTTAGGAGAGATAGGCAAGGGAGAAGAGGAGGCGGGGTGTCTCTGTATATTAGGGAGTCACTCTCTGCCACAGAACTTGAGGTGGAAGATGAGGGAATTGACAGCCTGTGGGTTAAAATCAGAAGGCAGCCTAACAAATCTGACATTCTGACCCATTATGTTCCCAGTGGCTCACCTACCTCACCCGGGCAGGTGTCAAAGTTCAGGTCTGGACCAAAAGGCAGTATCCCACTGCTCTCAGGTACACTGGGCTCTGTCACTGTTGCTGCATACACCTGCAGCCCAAATGTCTTCAACTCACTTCTTGGGTCTTCACGTCAGGGGTCAAAATTTGTCGCTGTATAGAGGTCAGGGTAAGGATAATGTGACGGTCTGTGCGACAAGAATCAAACACAAGCAGCGCATATAGAAGGCAAAAAGTGAACTGATTTATTTCAGCACACAACTCATAGATTGTGTGTATTGTTAGTGTGGCTGCCTGCAATTGGTTAATGAACTTTTCTCAAGATTCTCATGGGTCAGTGATAGCATTGCTATAGTTACTTGTTAAGCTAGTCCAGGCGGCCTCACGTCTTATCTTGTGGTTTCTCATTCCCACTCATTCTGTTCAGGGAGTTTCCAGATTCTCATGGGAGCACAGTGATGTTTTCTCACCAGAGCTCTTCCGAGGGTTCACAGATGCATCACAGTCCCCCACACATGTCCCTTTGTTCCTTTTCCCTTGTTACCCCTTGTTCTGCAGAAAGCGGGGGAGGGGGGAGAGGGAGACCATGTCTAAACACATCAGGACTTGTCTGGGTTTGTGCTGCATCTGTTTGACCCTACCATGACAGAATCACATCTCAGAAAGGAGACTTTTATTCACCATCTAGTTGATAATGCAAGTCTCCATTGCAAATATCTACTCTAAGGAGTCTTTGACTAAGTCTGATTAGACTCCCTCAACAGCTGCTCTGGTGAATTCTTATAATCAGTTGGCCCATACCAATTCTGACTATTTTGGATTATGCACAATCTATTTCTGTTGGCTATCTTAAACTTATGCACTATCACATCCCACTACTCCATAGCCTTACTAGTATATCTTAAAATCAGCAAAAGACTGTGTTGTCTATTCCTGATTATTCATATAAATTGAATTTGTGCAGAGTTCTTGCAGCTGCTGGTGTGCAAAAAAGGGCAGCCGCTGGGATACATGCACAGTGCATGATTCTCTAGCTAATCAACTACAAGTTGCAAACTTGTTTTCATATGTGAACCAAGAAAAACATCCTACATGTGCTGGACCTTTCATACATGCTGGCATCTCTTACAGGAGGATGCTTTTAGCTTATATATGTGCCTGGGTTTCATTGGTTGAATGAAAGATAAGAAAGGATATTTAAACAGCTACTTCAAGCAATAGAGCTAGACTGGGGGAGATTAGGGACACTGCTAGGTATATACTGGGGACTTCTGCTAGCTGCTTCTTCTGTTAAGGGCTTCTTGGACTTCTTCTGTTAAGGACACTGTAAAACTCTGTAATGCTGGGGATTCTGCAATGATCTAACGAAGTACTCCTGAAAAGACTTCTGAGATTCTCTACTCTCTGCATTTCTAGAAATCTGAGGTGGAGTAGAGTTCATACATTTGTCACCAAATGGCCCTTGAATCAGGGTGTAATGGGTTGGGGCAAACACCCTCCCCACCACGTGCAGAAGTAACGACTCAGACAAACAGATTGCAAAAGTGATGGAAAGTTTAAACAGAGAACAGTGAGTGCATGCAGAAAGCTAGGAACACAGTGACAAGAGAGACCCCAAAACAGACCCAGAAAGATCTCATCCCCACCTGAGGGTGCACCCAGAACCCCCAGGGCTCCTCCTTCCCACCCCCCCCCGCCACTACTAGGCTAGTCTCAGCTGGCCAGATATGAGACTGCCCATCCTCCCGTGGCCTTGGGCCTAATCAGGCCCATGGCCGGAAGATCTCCCCCAGTTACCGGGTGTTGGAGAGGAAGGAAAGAGAAAGTGCCAGACCCCGCTGTAAAACTTATAGCGGTGCAAGGGATCATGGTAGGAAATACATAATTCCCTGTGTCCACCCACTGGACATACCCACTGGGTTGGACTTCTGGACATAGGAAACACCCCTGTAGCAGAGGGCACCCAGCCCAAACTATGACACAGAGGATGACAACACTTAGTCAATTCAGCAGCAGAAACAATTTCAAGAATTCCCTGGGACAACCATATTCTTCTTCTAAGAAATTTAAATGCACAAATAATAGAATAGAATAGAATAGAATAGAATAGAATAGAATAGAATAGAATAGAATAGAATAGAATAGAATAGAATAGAATAGAATAGAATAGACCAGGTTGGAAGAGACCTTCAAGATCATCACGTCCAACCTATCACCCAACACCACCCAATCAACTAACCCATGTAACCCATGTAACCAAGCACCCTGTCAAGTCTCCTCCTGAACACCTCCAGTGACGGCGACTCCACCACCTCCCCAGGCAGCCCATTCCAATGGGCAATCACTCTCTCCGTGTAAAACTTCCTCCTGACCTCCAGCCTGAACTTCCCCTGGCGCAGCCTGAGACTGTGTCCTCTTGTTCTGGTGCTGGCTGCCTGGGAGAAGAGACCAACCTCTGCCTGTTTACAACCCCCCTTCAGGTAGTTGTAGAGAGCAATAAGGTCACCCCTGAGTCTCCTCCTCTCCAGGCTAAGCAGCCCCAGCTCCCTCAGTCTCTCCTCATAGGGCTTTTCCAGAGCAGGGACTGCCTGGGGGAAATCCCCAAAGCTGGCAGAAATTTCAACCTTGAGAATTCCTGTAATAGGAAGTCAAACATTTTTCTGTGGAAATGGTTAGGACTTCAGTGATTAATTCTCTCAAGACATTTCATTGACTCAAAGAAGATTCTGGACCACCAAGAGAAATGTTGACTAAGTGTGCTAAGTATGCATACAGGGATAAACCTTACCCCAGCTGCTTCACAATTTGAACCTTATATCAAGCTGAATTCTGTGCTGATATTAGAAATATGACTTACATCTATTAGAGATTTTTTTTGAGACAGGACATGAAAAAGGAGAAAACAGGTTATCAGGAGATTCTGCTTTTTCTTATAGGCTGCCCCATGCAATGTTTCTGTTGAATATTTGCCCTTGCTACCACTCTGTGCTCTCAACCAATCATTATCCTCACTGTTCCATCACTAGCTGAGCAATGTTGCAACCCAGCAGAAATCATCACACTGTTCCCTCTAAAACTCTGCCATTCATGCAAAATAAAATATTGCCTAAATGACTAGGTGGACATGTTTGAGAACAATACTGTGCTGCTCCACTGTGGGTGAGGCAGAATCTGGTGCTTAAATCAATTGAATATAAAAAATATTTTGTGTCCTGTGCAATTTTTTTTCCAGTTGACCACCAAAAGTGGTACAAGATTCACCATTTTCCATAACCTCTGCCATACTTTTATTATTTGAAAATGCAAAGGTTGCAGAAAATAATATTATTAGTAATATTTTTCTGTCAGTGAGGAGGACTAATCAGGACTTCTCTGAATACAAGATCATTTTCCTGAAGATAGTTGATTGGCAAATTAGATGACAAGTCATTAACTCAGCAAAATCCCTAGTTAGTCTGAACAACCTTCAAATTTTGGTACCATTTCATATGTGTGTAATATACCCTAGAATATCTCTAATAGTAAAGCTCAAACTTTTGCAAGTTCCCAAAGCTGCCTTTTAAACTGCTTCAGGAGATCTCAGATCAGATTATCTAACTTTGAATGAAATTATCTTGGGATGCAGAAAACAAGTCCTTGTTGAGCAAGAAAAGGTAATACTATCAGTTGGTATAATATGGTTTAAGTTAATACGTCATATAAATATCTGATATAAATGTCAACTTCTGATCTTCTCACACAGACTCCCATTTTATTTATTACGGAGAAATAGGTTATTTCACAGAGGTTTAGATTTAGGCATCTGCTATATGATAAAATTAACTATAACTTAAAAATATAATTTTATTTCCTTGGCTACAAAACCAAGACACAAATTAGCTCTCAGATACACACATGCAATATAGATGTCTAAAGGTGACTTAGACTGTGAGATGCCAAGTGTTTTTGTTGGCTGTGGTGGTTTAGACTGGGTGCTGGCCCAGATGCCACTGCATAGACCACACCTGGAAGGAGTCCAATCAAAATCTAAGGCCATGTTGCCAGGTGTGGATAAATTCTCCTCCAACATTAGTAATGGCAAACAGGTTGAATTAGTAATTAGGCCTACTAAAACTTAGAAAAGTGATGGTAAATTTTTCTGCTGCACTATAATAATGTGCTGAGAATGTGTGTGGTTATAAATGTATGCTATTGTAGTTATGTAATTAGGTTTCCTGTGGATTCAAAAACTTTTTAACTTCTTGATTATCAGATGTAAATTGGCTTGTTGGAACAATTGTAACATTGATCTACGTGGTTATAATTTGAAGTGACTAGGACAGAGGACTCATCTATGTTCTTTGTGTTAAAGTACCAAAAACTGTTTTCGGCTAGTGGGACCACAGAGACTGCAATACAGACAGCCAACATGCAGTCAGAGTTAAAGGAATGGTGGAGCCATCCACTGAATGGACTGTGGTACCCCAAATGGAGGACATAAAGGTGGTCATGATTTGAGTTCCAGTATCAGAATAGGAGTGGTAATGGTCCTTGCCTGAAAACATCACAAACTCAAAACAGGTCAGGTTTGAAATTGGTACAACCTCCCTGTACAAGGGAAGGAGACATGGTCTGAGCAGAGCATTGGTGGGGATTGAAGGAGGCAAGACCGGGTAGACCTCTGTAATTGCCACAAAGAAGATCTAGAACCATGGCTGTGGGTGGCAACCCCATAGGCCATGTGAGTGGAGTTGCAAGTCAAACTGGACTCCTAATTCCCAGTATTAACCACTCAGCGGGAGAACCCAGACATTGGTATATATACCATACCCACTCACTGTGTATAGTACCTACTAAAATAAAAGAGGAAATATTTTCAGGCAAGGAATATCAGTTGTTATTCCATTCCCTTTACCAGGAAGTTGAAATTGGGAATCTTTTTGCTTGTTGTAGAATTGTTGCCAAGTTAGGTTATTATGGCTCAAGCCAAATGTAGTAGAAAGAAGGGGAGGGATTGTGAGAAACTGGTTATAATATTTGGCTTTCGCAAGGGGAATTACTGGGGACCATTGGGTTCAATCATTGGGCTGATGGTCTGTATTATGTGGGGTATTGGGAGAGAAAGGTGAGGCGCCAACAGGTCTAAAGACTGGCCAGGTCAAAAGTGCAGGTTTTGTCTCAGTCCTGATGGAGAGGGGTGGGAGTGTGCCGGGAAATATATGAATATGTATGTTTTAATATATGAATATGTATGTTTGCCATCTATTTAAGTTCAACTCGTGTTGTTAGGGTGTGTCTCTAGCAAACTCGCTATGCGCCCAGCGCTATGTTGCCTTTATTTTATAATAAACTGGTTATAAATTTCAGCAGTGAGTTCATTTCTCACTATCCTGTCTCAGCAATAAGCTGCAGACACCAATGGAAAGTGAAACTGTGCTTCTGCAACTTTCACGTCGTTGATGCCATTTTGGTTTTGTTTAAATTCTGATGTGTGCCATGAGGTATCAGGATCAGTGAGTAATTACAATATCTGATTTTTTATAAGCACCTATTGAAGGTCTGTTTTTCTTTACAGTTTAAAGTGCTGTTTGCTGTTTCTGGATTTTTGTACATATTGTTTAAATTGTTACTTTTTCCTGCTGGTGAGGTATCTATTCCATGACCAAACATCTTGAACCTGTAAATAGGTTTTATATAGTATTTTTTGCAGGATTTTTATGTGTAGTGAATGATGCTTATGGTCAGGATTGTGCCCCAAATATTTCTAGGACATACTTCTCTGTGTGTTAACCCTTCTTTGTTCCCCCTCCTTTCTGGAGGTGGCAGGGGGGAATCCTGGCACCACTGAGTCCAGGTAAACAGCCTACCTGGCCGTGGTCTCACCCCTGTGGTACACAAGGGGGAGGCTATATGTTTGTTTCCCTGGTTATAGCATATGCTTATGCCATATTTGGTAGGTGTCAGTTCATTGGTTAATCTTTGTGTTAGCAACAGATGCTCATTGGACCAGTATTCACTGGGGCAAATGGTAAATAGGGGTTGTTTGGTAAATGAGCCCCCCCACATTTGTGTTTGAGCCTGTATCTGTGTGTGTGCCAGTGCTGTTGTGGTCCACCTTGTCCGGGACTCAAACCAGTACTCCAAGAGGCCTTGTGGTCCTTTGCCACCATCACCCAGCTGCGTGCAGTGCCATGGACAGTACTCTGTGGGATCAACCGCTGTGTGATCCATCGCCACATGAGAAAACCTAGTAGCCCATGTGAACCAGCGTTGCTGAACTACCACAGCCCACCGCCCACACCCCCCAAGCAAGGAACCTTTGTATCCTGGGAGAAGTAGCAGCCACGCAGCGCAGCCACGCAGTCGGCGCCATCTCCTTATTACGGCATATCTGTGCCACGTTCTGCGGACTATAAACATTATTAAGGGAAGACTTCACGAAGTTCTCAGCTTGTGAGTAAGCCAAGCCTTTCCTTATAGAGTTTCAGTTAAGTTAGCATTTAAATTGCCCCAGGTGGAGGGTTACTAGTCACTGACCAACCCCTCCCCCACTGCTTTCCGAATCAGTTTCGATTCTAAGTTCTGTGAATCATCTGATTTAAGTGCCCATACATAAACATTCTGTAAAAATAGTTCCACTAACCGAATATCGATACCTGTGAAGGGTGGCATTAAATACCCCGTTGGAGAGTTTGTATATATATATAGAAATCAACGTATATTGTGACCGTTTGAGGTTGTGCCTTTAAGAAAAGGGACACCATGGCCAAATGTTTTATAAACAAAAGACAGGTCTAAACTAATTTCATTGGTGGAGAAGCAGAGCACTGCCTTAAGTTTTGATTCCAAGTGAGACTAGTCTCAGTCTTGCACTTTCTCCTTTCGCAGCTTGCGGCTTCTGGGCTTTCAACCAGACTGCCCTTGAGCAGATAAGGCCTCTACTAACATATAACTGCTTTTAATTAACAATTATTCCTTTTCTCTCTTTCTAACCCTCTCTGGGGAAAAGTGGGAGAGAAGGGGGGTACGGGGGGGGAACCCTCCTCAGCAGAGGAGGGAATCTCATTCCTGTGTTACTTTGTTATATATTCCTGTGTATATATTGTAAGTACTGTAAACTATGTATATAAACCTGCATTTCCTAAACCACTTGTAAATACAGCACAAATCCTTTGCTAATCCGGGTGTGTTTTTTCTTTCAATTTTCTTCCCTTCACTTTACAGGGAGGGAGAAGGCTGGGCCTTCCCCTCAACTCTCGACATATATTTTCATTGATATATCTGCTGCTCATTTGTGAGGGCATATTCACAACATTATGATTAATAAAATCATTAATATTTTATTATCCTTTTACTGGTCATAACAATACATTACAAAAGATAAGTAAGAAAAATAGAAGGTAGCCTCCATTAAGACTAAATGTAGAGTAAAGCCAAAAGAGGGCTTAAAAATACAGAATCATTTTACATATGTAGAGTGTTTTTATTTTTATTTTTTTTTGTTTTGTTTGTTTATGATTTGTTTGCTTGTTTTTAGCAATACTACAATATTAGGTAGCATTGTTCAACTCTAAATTACCACCATGCCATATGCTTCTAGCAGAGGTAGCAGTGAACTGCAATTTAGTTGGCAGCTTTTCTTTGCTCTATTTTAAAACTATCAGATTTAAACCAGGCTGTAATTTTTTCTTTCACCTTGTGTTCTTATATGCCTATTGCTATAGGTTGTTATGGTATAGGTACTTTCTTTGCAAAGGTAGCAGAAATCAGGAATTTTATTCAAGAAAAAAACTCCAACACTTTATTCTTAAATTTATTCCAGTAAAATTTAGCATAAATACAAATTGCATCATTTACTGACCAAAAAATGAAACACAAAGGATTTTTTCTAAATATAAACACTGATTGCTTAAAATGGCTAAGTATAATTGAGGAAAAAAAAATCTTAGATAACAGTGTTAATTAAAATTTTCATTGCATCTGAACTACCAAGGTCAGAATAAAAAACATACACAGAGCATTCCTTGATGTTCTTTTTGGTCTCCTCTTTTTTAACTGTTTCTGGAAGCTCATTGCACTAAACTGGAGAGTGCAAGAGCATCCCCTTCAGGAACAATTCAGCCCACACTGATTTTCTCCTTCCTAGTGTTTTTCCTTCTGTTAATTTGTATTCATGTCACAGGGAGCACAGTAATTGTGTCTAGAGAATTACAGAGGGATGGCTATTGCAGGAGTAATAAAATTACTATCAGTGTTCAAGGTAGTAAAAGAATTGTAAGTTTCAGTTAGAGGATTTAGAAAGACGTGCTGAAATATATATTGGGTTCTTTTCTACAGCACTGCTTGTAGATGTATTTTTCTTTGAGATTATAAATGGGATGGTTTAAAGCCAGCAGCTTTTGGTAAGCAAACTAAGAGTAGGACTCTCTGAAAAAGAATCTTTAGGTTTTGTCCATGATAACAACATATATATGTATACACATGACATTAAATACCAACATGTTAACAGATATGGCCAGAAAGTCTGACACCTGTGTCTCTTCAGTGAGTGACTGTACAAAAATGCAGTAAATGTGGACAGTAATTTTCAAGCATTAATAAAAGTGTTATGGATAATATAGTTAATATGGATAGTATCCTGAGGAATACATTTTAATGAACACAGGTGTAGTGTTAGAAGTTATATATATATAATGTTATATATATATATATATAATGCTATATATATATAATGTATATATATTATAATATTCAATTTGTGGGTTTTGTTTATTAATTTTTTTTAAATCTGGAGATGTTGATATCACCTATACATATTCTTCCAATAAAAACTAAAATCTGGTTTCAGCATAAAATGCCATAAAGAAATTTGAACTATTTCACGTTATTTCTGCAGAAAGATTCATCCACACTAACTGAAACTACATATCGTATGAAATTTGTAGTATTCCCCAATATAGAAACACCTCATAATGATCTGTGACGCAGAATGGGATCCAGTGAAATATGCATGTTTTATAAATAGGAAGTATAATATCACAGTATCACAGTATCACCAAGGTTGGAAGAGAGTTTAAAGATCATCAAGTCCAACCAGTCACCACAGACCTCATGACTAGACCATAGCACCAAGTGCCATGTCCAATCCCCTCTTGAGCACCTCCAGGGATGGTGACTCCACCACCTCCCTGGGCAGCACATTCCAATGACTAATGACTCTCTCAGTGAAGAACTTTCTCCTCACCTCCAGCCTAAACTTCCCCTGGAGCAGCTTGAGGCTATGTCCTCTTGTTCTGTCACTGGTTGCTAGAGAGAAGAGACCAACCCCTTCCTGGCTACAACCACCCTTCAGGTAGTTGTAGAGAGCAATGAGGTCTCCCCTGAGCCTCCTCTTCTCCAGGCTAAACAATCCCAGCTCCCTCAGCCTCTCCTCATAGGGCTTGTGCTCAAGGCCTCTCACCAGCCTTCTTGCCCTTCTCTGGACACGTTCAAGTGTCTCAATGTCCTTCCTAAACTGAGAGGCCCAGAACTGGACACACGGCTTAAGGTGTGTCCTAACCATTGCTGGGTACAGGGGCACAATGACCTTCCAGTTCCTGCTGGCCACACTATTCCTAATGCAGGCCAGGATGCCATTGGCCTTCTTGGCCACCTGGGCACACTGGTGGCTCATGTTTAGGCAGCTGTCAATCAGCACCCCCAGGTCCCTCTCTGTTTGGCAGCTCTCCAGGCACTTCGACCCAAGCCTGCAGGTGTGCATGGGGTTGCTGTGGCCAAAGTGCAACACTCGGCACTTGGATTTGTTGAATGCCATCATGTTGGACTCTGCCCATCTGTCCAATCAGTCAACCTAAGTATATCCTGAATCTCCTGTTGTTTGCTTTGTTCATATGACTTTGTCTTAGTTTGAAAATCTAGATGACATCCATTTGTATTATTTTCTTAAATAAGCAAAACAGTGCTCTTTTGTGCACAAATGGCTGGTATTAATGAGTGGTAAGTCTGTCCTTCATCCCTTTTTGGTTCATTTTGGACTACCAGTAAAGACAAAGCAAGGTAAAAATTTCTTTCTCAGTACACTTTGGTGATTTTCAAACCAAGGAATTTTTATTCTTTAGACACTGATATATTTTTCTTCCGTAGATGTGATCGGTTATCTGGAAATAATTAACATGTATGAAAGTGTTCTTTTTACAAATATTAGTAGTGACAGCTGTAATGGACAAATTCAAGAAGGAAATAATATTTAAATATGACTAAAATCAGACAAGTCACTGCAGATAATATGACTGTTTATAGCCTTTTTCTAAGTGATGCTTAGCAAGAGGCCTAGGCAACAGTATCATTTTAGATAACCTCAGAGAAAGAGCTGCACTAATGTCCTTTAGAGAGGTAGGTTCTGATTTGTGAGACAGGTAGTTCCAGCCATATGACAGCTAGAAGTTGCTATTTCTGAAGCTCTTTCTGATTACTGTAGCATATTAGAAATCCAGGAGGGGAATGCACCTGTTTGTGCTAGTGAACTGACAAGATTAGATACCTGTCACTGCTCCAGACAATATTGTCATTTCCAGGCTTTAAACAAGCACTCATGTTCTGCTGAAGAAGAAGCTATTCCATGCTAAAAAAACCAATCAAACATTTTTTCTAGCAGGGTTTTTTTTTTGTGGTTGTGTTTGTTGTTGGCTTTTTTTTTTACTTAAAAAAAAAAATCACTGTGGTTTCAAGAAGGAAAGATTGGTGTAGAATTGATGAAATACACTGTCAGTTTGCTATTGAGTTTTTCTATAGATACCACCACCACACAGATGTATGATCCTATGATACTATGATATGCACCACCAATAAAGAATACATTCTTTTATTGTTGGTTTCCTCTTTAACTTCACAAAGTGGATAAAACAACAATGAAAGCAAAATCAAACAAAGAACCAAACCCAAATATCATTAACCTACCCAAACTCATTCAGCACTCCTTCCCCACAAACTGTTACAGAAATGGAGATCCAAGAAAATATTTTAATTCCGTTGTTTGTATGTTTTTAATAACAATTAAGTCTATATTTTACTACCTGAGTTTCAAAAATATTTGGTCCAATCTCATTAGTTTTAAATGAAGAGAAAATAATTTTTGTCTTGGTCTTCAGGAACAGTAATACTGCATTCAGAAATCTGTGTCAGTATAATTCAGGATAGCACTCTCTTAAATACTGAGTTTAGATGATCAGTTTATTGCAGTAACAACTTTCCTAAACCTGTGTCAGTTATTAAAGTTGTTTAATGCTATGACTATGTGACTCACAGGTTAAAATCCTGGTGGCAGCCACTTGCCTACGGTGGCTTTCTCTTAAATATTGAACTACTGAGGAGGACAATATCTCCTTTAATTAGAAGACTGTACAGTGGAAGCTTGAACTAGCTTTCCATTTAATTACAGGATAATAGGAATGATTTATTTCTGTCATTTTAGAAATAGCAGTGCTAGCATATTTTAATATAAATTACCAGCTCTTTGTTTATTCTCTCTCAGTAAAATTGTACTAATTACCTACTAGGCATCTGAGTGCATCAAAAATATGCTCATTTCAAGTGTTGCTTATTAGGAATCATGTTCCAAACTGTAGGACAGTAAAACTCAACCTATCTATCTATCTATCTATCTATCTATCTATCTATCTATCTATCTATCTATCTATCTATCTATCTATCAATCATCCATCCATACATACATACATATGTATGTGATATAAGGCTCTACAATGTATATGTCTTCCAGTTCCTCAATATCCTACTATTGGTTCTCACTGTGCATGACCTATCAAATCTCATGCACAGAGACCTGCCCTACTAGACTTTGTCTGTGATTTGATTGTCCAAGATTTGTTATCTTTTGCACTCTCTATGCTTTACTGCAGCTTCATTCCTACCCTTGCACTCCTTTTGCTGAGGATTTTCAGCAGTAAAGTAAATCAGATGTGTAAACTTCCATCTGCTTTGGTGAGATATACCTTAATGCTGCTACAGTGCTACAGATTTTTGCATTAACATACTGTATCACTAACATACAACATAGCAACTGCACAACTGTACAACTGATTAGGATTAGACACTAATTTGTCCAGTGTGTACAGAAGTAATACAGATAACAGAGTTATGTTGCCTCCAGTTCCTGATGTGGTTTATTTGTATTTCCTCCATGCTCTGTATAGTAGACCAGCACTAGAATCATGCCTATTTTTGACAGGAATCAATAAACAAGCTCTTAATTCATCCTACCTAGACTTCATAGCCATAAAGCAGGCTCTGAACATACTGTAATGAAACCTATCATTTTTATTTAAGGGACTGCTGAGAGAATGTACCTTCTAGTAGGTGTTAAAATTAAGGAATCAGTCACACATTCATTTTCTCATTTAATTTCTTTAGCAAATCTTAAAATGAGCTTTACAAGTCATATTTTAAAAAAACAGAATAACTTGAAATATATTAATATAAAATAAAATTTACCTCTGTGTTGATTTGCATTTTTAAGTTCTTACCAGTGCAGAAACTTTGATTATTTTTTTTTAATTAGATATCGGTAATAAAGTCTACTAAAGGCAATTAAGCCAATCACAGAAATAAATTAACTGGAGGCAATACTGGTCTTATAAATTAACTCACAACAAAGTAGCTTAAAATGGGGGAGTATTTAAAAATAAAATAAGTTTTATTAACATACATTAAAACCACAAGAGTAGAATCATTTAGTGCCTAACGAGACACGCCCGGGCTGTGCGCGCGGCGCCATTTTGGCTCAGTAGCTGATCGGGACCGCTCGTCCGGAACCGCTCCGCTTAAGCTGTGAGTTTCTCGGGGTTTTTCTTTTGCTTTTGCTTTCCTTTCGGGGCTTCGCGGGTCGGGAGGACTGCTAGTAGGGGGAGGAGCCGGCAGGATCGTGCTCACGAGAGCCTGCACGGGTCACGGGAGCCTGACGTCAGCCGCGGCAGTTTTTAAAAGCCGCCCGGGCTGTGCGCGCGGCGCCATTTTGGCTCAGTAGCTAGGCTAGCAGCCGGGTGACAGAAAAAAAAAAAAAAAAAAAAAAAAAAAAAAAAAATCCCAAACAGAAAACCCGAACCTTAAACATTGCATCATGGTCGTCACTCGGACGAAGGGTAAAAAAGCAGCGTCTGCCCAGACAGAGCTGTTTCACCAACATGCTGGAGTCCAGGCTGTCAGCTGCAGAGAGTGCTTCAGCCTGGCACTTGGAATAGAGGGGGAGGGAGAGGACACCTGTGTCCGGTGTGAGCAGGTGAATTTTCTCCTCAGCATGGTGGCAGAGCTGAAGGATGAAGTGGCCGAGCTGAAGGAGGAGGTAGCTAGGCTAAGGACCATAAGGGAAAGCGAAAGGGAGTTAGACTTGCGGGAGAAGGCTCTGCAGATCTCCCCTGCTGAGGGAAGGGTTTCTGGAGGCAGAGAGGGATGGATACGGGTCCCTGCCAGGGGTGGCAAGAGAAATCCACCCCGACCCTCTCCTCCTCCTCCTCTGCCCTTGCATAATAAGTATGAGGCCCTGCAGGCTGAGGGCAGTAAGGATGAGAGGGCTGAGGCTGAAGAGCAGCCATCCAGAGGGGAGCCTAAGGCCAAGCGGACCCCACCAGCTGTAACGGCCGGCTCTGGGGGGAAGCCTAAGCCCAAGCGGTCCCCACCGGCTATAACGACTAGCTCCACAAAGAAAGGGAGAAGGGTTATAGTTGTTGGGGACTCTCTCCTGGGGGGTACTGAGGGACCCATATGTCGTCCCGACCCATCCCACAGGGAGGTCTGCTCCCTACCAGGGGCAGGGGTTAGGGACATTGCGAAGAGATTCCCTGAATTAATCCAGCCCACTGACTATTACCCTCTGATGGTAATACAGGCTGGGAGTGATGAGATTGACAGGAAGGGCACTAGGACAATTAAGAAGGAATTCAGGGCCCTTGGACAATTGATTGATGGGGCAGGAGCTCAAGTGGTGTTCTGCTCAATTCCTTCAGTGTCAGGGGTGTACACTGAGAGGAATGGGAGAACCCACACCATCAACAATTGGCTCAGGGGATGGTGCCAGCGGCAGAACTTTGGGTTCTATGACCACGGGGCAACTTTCACTGCACCTGACCTGCTGGGTCCTGATGGGGTGCATC
Source organism: Melanerpes formicivorus (assembly GCF_026170545.1). Classification (NCBI taxonomy): domain Eukaryota; kingdom Metazoa; phylum Chordata; class Aves; order Piciformes; family Picidae; genus Melanerpes; species Melanerpes formicivorus. The sequence goes on along the minus strand of NW_027142353.1, from coordinate 44,256,961 downwards.
TATCTAGAAGGGGTAAAAGAGTCCTGGCACTGGAGTTGGCAGGGCTCATTAGGAGGGCTTTAAACTAGGTCTGAAGGGGGTGGGTGAGGCAATCGGTCCCTCTGCAGAGGTAAGAGTAGGGCGCAAGGTAGGGTCAGTTGAGAAGTCAGGAACCCAGCTGCGATGCATGTACACCAATGCACGCAGCCTGGGCAACAAGCAAGAGGAGTTGGAGGTCCTAATCCATCAGGGCGACTATGATGTAGTCGCCATCTCAGAAACTTGGTGGGACAGCACCCACGATTGGAGTGCTACAATGGGGGGTTACAGGCTCTTTAGGAGGGACAGGCGAGGGAGAAGAGGAGGAGGGGTGGCTCTGTATATTAGAGAGTCAATCTCTGCCACACAACTTGTGGTGGAAGATGAGGTAGTTGAGAGCCTGTGGGTCAAAATCAGAGGACAACCTAACAAGTCTGACATCCTGATTGGAATCTGTTACAGACCACCCAACCAGGATGAGGCGGCTGATGAGTTGTTCTACAAGCAACTGGAGGCTGTCTCAAGATCATCTGATCTTGTCCTTGTTGGTGACTTCAACCTCCCAGATATCTGCTGGGAACTTAATTCAGCAGGGAGGAGGCAGTCCAGAAGATTCCTGGAGCGAATGGAGGACTGCTTCCTGACACAGCTGTTAAGCGAGCCTACCAGGGGACAGGCTCTGCTTGACCTGCTGTTCTGCAATAGGGAAGGGCTGGTGGGAGATGTGATCGTGGGAGGCTGCCTAGGGTGCAGTGACCACGAGATAGTGAAATTTTCATTATGCAGGGAGATTGGGAGGAGCACCAACAGAACCTCCACCTTGGACTTCCGAAGGGCGAACTTCAGCCTATTTAAAAAACTTGTCTGCAAAGTCCCCTGGGTACCAGCCCTCATGAACCAAGGGGTTCAGGAGGGTTGGACCTACTTCAAACAGGAGCTCTTGAAGGCACAGGAATTGGCGGTTCCCATGTGCCGGAAGGCAAGCCGGCGGGGAAGGCGACCAGCCTGGATGAGCAAGCAGCTCCTGGAGGATTTAAGGGGGAAGAGGAGGCTGTATCACCTTTGGAAGGAGGGGAAGGCTTCTCGAGGTATGTTCAAGGAAGCTGTTAGATTATGTAGGAATAAAATTAGGGAGGCTAAGGCCCAGCTGGAACTGAAGCTGGCCACCTCAGTCAAAGATAATAAAAAGCATTTTTATAAATATATTAACAATAAGAAGAAGGGCAGGAAGAACCTGAACTCCCTAGTGGACCTGGAGGGGAACACAGTTACTGAGGATGAGGATAAAGCTGAGGTCCTGAACACCTTCTTTACCTCAATGTTTAACAGCAAGGCAGGAGTTCAGGACGAGTGGTCTCCGGAGCTGGGCGTTGGGGTCGGGGAGCAGAGTAATACCCTGGAAATCCATGAGGAGTTAGTTCGGGACCTGCTGAGCCACTTGGATATCCACAAGTCCATGGGACCAGATGGGATCCATCCTAGGGTGCTGAGAGAGCTGGCGGATGTGCTAGCTAGGCCACTCTCCATCATTTTCCTCCAGTCCTGGCTCACCGGTGAGGTCCCAGATGACTGGAAACTGGCCAACGTGGTCCCCATCCACAAGAAGGGTCGGATGGAGGAACCTGGAAACTACAGGCCAGTCAGCCTGACCTCAGTGCCAGGGAAAGTGATGGAGCAGATTATCCTGGCAGCAATAACTGCGCACCTGAAGGATGGCCAAGGGCTCAGGTCCAGCCAACATGGATTCAGGAAGGGCAGATCCTGCCTCTCCAACCTGATCTCTTTCTATGATCAGGTGACCCGCCTGGTGGATGTGGGGAGGCCTGTGGATGTGGTCTACCTAGACTTCAGCAAGGCCTTTGACACCGTCCCCCACAGCAAACTGCTGACTAAGCTGTCAGCCTGTGGATTGGACCACTACACTCTGTGCTGGGTTAGGAACTGGCTGGAGGGCCGGGCCCAGAGAGTGGTCGTGAACGGTGCCGCATCCAGCTGGAGGCCAGTCACCAGTGGTGTCCCCCAGGGATCAGTGCTGGGCCCTGTCCTCTTCAACATATTCGTTGATGATCTGGATGAAGGGGTAGAGTCAGTCATCAGCAAGTTTGCAGATGACACAAAGTTAGGGGCAGATGTTAGTCAATTAGAGGGTAGAAAGGCTCTGCAGAGGGACCTCGACCGACTGGAAAGATGGGCAGAGGCCAATGGGATGGCTTTCAACAAGTCCAAGTGCCGAGTGCTGCACTTTGGCTATGGCAATCCCATGCAGAGGTATAGGCTGGGGTCGGAGTGGCTGGAGAGCTCCCAGACAGAGAGGCACCTGGGTGTGCTGATCGACAGCCACCTGAATATGAGCCAGCAGTGTGCTCAGGTGGCCAGGAGGGCCAATAGCATTCTGGCCTGCATTAGGAATAGTGTGGCCAGCAGGAGCAGGGAGGTCATAGTGCCCCTGTACTCTGCTCTGGTTAGGCCGCACCTTGAGTACTGTGTCCAGTTCTGGGCTCCTCAGTTTAAGAAGGACATTGAGACACTTGAGCGTGTCCAGAGAAGGGCAACAAGGCTGGTGAGAGGCCTTGAACACAAGCCCTATGAGGAGAGGCTGAGGGAGCTGGGATTGTTTAGCCTGGAGAAGAGGAGGCTCAGGGGTGACCTTATTGCCCTCTACAACTACCTGAAGGGTGGTTGTAGCCAGGAGGGAGTTGGCCTCTTCTCCCAGGCAACCAGCACCAGAACAAGGGGACACAGTCTCAAGCTGCGCCAGGGGAGGTTCAGACTCGAGGTGAGGAGGAAGTTCTTCACCGAGCGAGTCATTCGGCATTGGAATGGGTTGCCCAGGGAGGTGGTTGAGTCATCGACCCTGGAGGCGTTCAAGGGGAGATTGGACGTGGCACTTGGTGCCATGGTCTAGTCATGGGGTCTGCAGTGTCAGGTTGGACTCGATGATCCTCGAGGTCCTTTCCAACCTAAGTGATACTGTGATACTGTGATACTGTGATACTGTGATGGTCTGTAAGTTGAAATATTTTTTTGTTATGTCTATTTCTAGACGTTTTCAAGGTAACATCTGTATTACAATTGTCACAGATTTGTATATTATTTAATTAAGAAAACAATTTTAAATCAGGACTATTTCATATGAGCCTGAGTACTGTAAATTACCTACAGGTAATCACATTCTATATACTTCTAATATATGTATGTGTCATACCACTTTTTGTGGTGGAATAACAAGCATTTTACCCAAGGGTAAAATGCCACTTCTCCATGAACCACTGGGTAAATTGATGACTTTTATTCCTTGAAATATTTCTATTCTGTAATAATCATAAGACCATTATGTACTAAACAGCCTCTTTAGTGCACTGTATACAGAAAATGTCATACCTAACCATCAGACAGAATTACTTAGACATGTTAAACAAACAGTATGAAACCAATAAACCAAAATGGGACTAACGAGAACCAATCTTTTCTGTACACTTACTTTTGCCAAGCGAAGAGAACATCTGGCTCATCTTAACAGTAGTTTGCAGACCGGGCATGCCTTAAGTTGTCCATCTAGATGTGTTTTATAACAAAAGCAATGCCTCTTTCAGGCTGTGACTTATCTGACCCTAATATTCAGGCCTAAAATGGGTTATATAAATTGAACAGTAGGTACTCATATCCTTCCATTGACCACTCTCTGAGCCAGATAGTGTGCTTAGGTATAAGTTTATTTTATAGATATCTTAAGTCGTGTTTAAGGCAGACTATTTCACCACAGGTATCTCTGCTAATCCTTTCCCCATCCAAAGAAAAACTAAAAAAAGGAGCTAGTGAGAGCAAGCACCTTTCTAAGACTTCAGAAAGGAATTATGTATACAAATACATGTGAATTCTCCATAAGTATATTTAATAATATGTATTTATATAATATTAGCAATGAAATTACATTATCATTTAAATAGCCAAATGCCTCTTTGCTCACAAACTTTAACCATCATAAAGACTGCATGACATCTGAAGAGTGATACATTTACAATAGGTGTACAGTAAAGTTCCATATTTCTGGGTGGTTTTGTATTAATATTAAACCACTTTTCTTGACAGGCTATAGGTAGAGAATTTTTAGCAATTATCACATATACACTTTACATATATAATTAAAATTATATATTCACATAATAATAATGAATAAGGGGCTCAAAAAGCATTCTTATAATTGAAAAATATTTCTAAAAGATTGTATTAACTACAACTTTTCAAAACAATATATATTTCTGTGGAGAGAGATAAAATGCAGTTTAATGAAAAATTTAATTTGATTATATTTCTTTATATTTTTGAAATTTCTGGAAACACAAAATATTTTGGTTACTATTGTAGAAAAGTACTGAGTCCTTCTTCTCTCCCAATATGTCCAATTATCCTTGGGTTATGAGGCACATAACGTCAAGTTATTCCTTATTAACCCAATTTAAAACTGTGATTCAAATACTGCTAAGTGACATGCAATCTATCAAAGCTTCTAAAAGTCAAAGGGCAGGCTGGAGCTGTTCCACTTTGTAGAAATAACAGTTGGAGTCACAGCTTCAGTCTGACTCATATTTCTCAAGGAAGTGCCTTAATCAGTGGTGTATAGAGGCAAACATTCATTTGTTCTTGCCTAGTGAATATGTATTTATTTAAAATGGAGCAACTCCAACAAGAGAGGCAGAGACTGATGTATGACATTTTAGTTGCAGAATAATTGCATAACAGAATTTATGTTAGTCAATAAATCTCTGCAACAGGGAATCACAAGATAAAACTATTACAAAAAGTCTCAGTCATACATTTAGACAGTTGGCAGTTCAGACAAATGGCAATCTGTAGCTGGAATATGTTTCTCTTTAAAAGCAGATTCCATCATAAATAAAAGAACAGCTCTGTTCATACCGGTATTTTAGACTTAGAAGTACTGTTCTGCCTCTTTCCATGATTTCTAATCCACCAAGGGAAGGTGTAATATGGAATTTCAAACACTTGGACAGCAGTCTTGTTTATAGCAGCAATGTTGTGCCTAATCCTGAAAAGCAAGAAAGCAAACAAAAATAATTTCTCTTTTGTTCATAATTTGCCTTGAATATTAGATTGTTAGTTCTTCATGAGATAAAACTGTGTTATTCTCTTTCTGCTTTAATGAATGTGAACCAGATGAATGGATATTTGTTGAGACTTTAATCATGAAGATATCTGAAACTATGTATTTTGCCAATTTACATCAATAAAAATAGTGCAGTCATGAAGCTTCACAATACTTGTGAGAATCATAGCCCTGTCCACCTAAATTGCTGACATTAGTTTTAAGCAATGAATTTAAAATTGTTAACATTTTATAAAACTGTAAAGCAAACTCAATTTTTCATTTATGTAAAGCAAACTCAATTTTTCATTTATAAGCATTTATATCTTACCTATTGCTTTTTATTATTGTTATTCAACTTGTCTTTTATGCAAGCAAAAGGTGAAAAAAAAGGCAAAAGAAGGAAAATAATGTCATCCACTAAATAGCTTTTCTTTATATATTTGGTTTGGCTGAGCTGGAGTTAATTCTCCCCAGAGCATCTTTCTAGTGCTGTGTTTTGCAGTCCTGTTAACTGGGTGTTGATAACACAGCAGTGTGTTGGCTACTGCTGAGCTGAGCAACAAGGCTGTATGTTTCCAATATTCCCCCACACCAAGAGAACACTGAGGCATGGGCAATATTTTGGGAGGGGACACAGCTGGGCCAGCTGACCCAAACTGACCAGAGGGATATCCCATGCCATATGACATCAGCTCAGATATAAAAGCTAGTGAAAGCAGGAAGTGTGGGGTCATCCACTGATGGCAACTCTCCTCTGGAGCGACTGCTACATGTGTTGAAACCTTACTTGTCAGGACTGATCGAACATCATATGGCTTAATGGGATGTGGAGAATGACATATTTGTTTGCTTTTGCTTCCTCATGTGGCCTTTTCTTTGGCTTTATTTTTTATCAAATTGCTTCTGTCTTGGCCTCTGTGATTTTGTTTTATTTTCCCTCTCCCCTGCCCATGTGAGAGGGTAAGTGATAGAGTAGCTTTGGTGGGCATGTGGCCCCCAGTCAGGGACAAACCACCACAGCTTAACATGCGAGTTCATAGTTTTTGCTAAATAATGTACCAAAACACACAAAACATACCTACATAAAAATGAACCAGAGTAGTTTTCCACAATGTAATGTTTTACAGGCGTATATTAATAGAAAGAAAAACAGAAACAGAAAAGCATATAATAATTTCAGATAAATGCATGAAAACCTGAGTTGGCATGAAACTTGTGAGCAGTAAATGCTTTTATTCCATGTGCCTATGCTTATGGCTTAATTCACATGACGGTGCTTTCAAATTTTCCTCTTTCTCTTTTGACACAAATGTAAAAATAAAGATTAACCCTGATATGACACATTATTTTACCTGAAAACTAAACTGTTGCAGATTTTTACTTCAAATTGGTATTTATGGAGGGATCCCAGACAGACACTATAGTTTAATACATCTGTGGTAGCATGTATTTCTCTACAGAGGACTATTGCAGACCCATATAATAAAAGAAGAAGAAGAAGTAGGGAGCCCAGCTGAAGTGCATGTACACCAATGCATGCAGCATGGGCAATAAGCAAGAGAAGCTGGAAGTCCTGGTGCACCAGGGTGACTATGATGTACTTGCCATCTCAGAAACATGGTGGGATAACACCCATGATTGGAGTGCTGCATTGGGGGGGTTACAGGCTCTTTAGGAGAGACAGGTGAGGGAGAAGAGGGGGAGGGGTGGCTGTGCATATTAGGGAGTCACTCTCTGCCACTGAACTTGAGGTGGAAAATGAAGGAATTGAGAGCCTGTGGGTTAAAATCAGAGGGCAGCCTAACAAATATGACATCCTGATTGGAGTCTGTTACAGACCACCCAACCAGGATGAGGAGGCTGACGAATTATTCTACAAGCAATTGGAGGCTGTCTCAAGATCATCAGATCTTGTCCTTGTGGGTGACTTCAACCTGCCAGATATCTGCTGGAAACCTAATTCAGCAGAGAGGAGGCAGTCCAGAAGATTCCTGGAGTGAATGGAGGACTGCTTCCTGACGCAGCTGTTAAGTGAGCCTACCAGAGGCCAGGCTCTGCTTTTCCTGCTGTAGTCCAATAGAGAAGGGCTGGTGGGAGATGTGATTGTGGGAGGCTGCCTAGGGTTCAGTGACCACAAGATAGTGAAGTTTTCAGTATGCAGGGAGATAGGGAGGAGCACCAACAGAACCTTCACCTTGGACTTCCGGAGGTCAAACTTCAGCCTGTTTAAAAGATTTATTTGTAAAATTCCCTGGGTACCATCCCTCAAGAACCGAGGGGTCCAGGCTGATTGGGCCTACTTCAACAAGGACCTCTTGAAGGCACAGGAACTGGCAGTTCCCATGTGCCAAAAGATGAGCCAGTGGGGAAGGCGACCGGCCTGGATGAGCAAGCAGCTCCTGGAGGATTTAAGGGCAAAAAAGAGGCTGTATCACCTTTGGAAGGAGGGGAAGGCTTCTCGAGGTATGTTCAAGGAAGCTGTTAGATTATGTAGGAATAAAATTAGAGAGGCAAAGGCCCAGTTGGAACTTAAGCTGGCCATCTCTGTCAAAGATAATAAAAAGCAATTTTATAAATATATTAACAATAAGAAGAAGGGCAGGAAGAACCTCCAGTTCTTATTGGACCTGGAGGGGAACACTGTGACTGAAGATGAGGAAAAGGCTGTGGTCCTGAATACCTTCTTTGCCTCAGTTTTTAACAGCAAGGCAGGAGTTCAGGACAAGTGGCCTACTGTGACCGTTTGAGGCTGTGCCTTTAAGAAAGGGACAGTGCTGGGACACTCTGGCTGAATGTTTTGGAATAATAACAAAACCAATCAGATATTCTAAACAAATTTCATTGGTAGATTGGTAGAATGCAACTTTAAGTTTTGAGTTTAGTTGGAATTTTTCTCAGTTTCTCTCTGTCCTGCTTTTCCAGCCTGTCTGCTTCTGGGCTCCTAGCCAGAGAGATCTTGGACAAAGATAAGCACTAATCCTGTACTAATAGGCCTATTGAAATTCTTCTTTCTTAATAACTACCTTTTTCTATCTCTAATCCTCTTTGGGAAAAAAGGGAGGTAGGGAAAGAGAAGGGAGTACAGAGCAGGGAACCCTCCTCTGTCCAGAGAAGGGAATTTCATTCCTGTATTCTTTTTTTCCCTTACTGTATATTTCTGTACTTATATTGTAAAAACTGTATATATGTATATCTAACCTGCCTTTCCACATTGCTTGTAAAATACTGTATTTCCTTCACTTCTCCATCTGAGTTAGCTGTGGGTTTTTTCCTCTTTGTGGGGGAGAGACAGCTAGGCCTACTCTCTCAACCCATTACAACTCCTGAGCTGGGTGATGGGGTCAGGGAGCAATGTAATGCCCCGGAAATCCATGAGGAATTAGTTCGGGACCTGCTGAGTTACGTGGACACTCACAAGTCCATGGGACCGGATGGGATACACCCTAGGGTGCTGAGAGAGCTGGCAGATGAGCTGGCCAAGCCACTCTCCATCGTTTCCCTCCAGTTCTGGCTCACCAGTGAGGTCCCATATGACTGGAAACTGGCCAGTGTGGTCCGCATCCATAAGAAGGGTCAGATGGAGGAACCTGGAAACTACAGGCCAGTCAGCCTGACCTCAGTGCCAGGGAAAATTATGGAACATATTATCCTGGTGGCAATAACTGTGTATCTGGAGGATGGCCAAGAGCTCAGGTCCAGCCAGCATGGATTTAGGAGGGGTAGGTCCTGCCACTCCAACATGATCTCCTTCTATGATCAGGTGGCCCATCTGGCAGACTTGGGGAGGCCTGTGGATGTGGTCCACCCGGACTTCAGCAAGGCCTTTGGCACCATCCCCCACAGCAAACTGCTGGCCAAGCTGTCATCCCATGGCTTGGACGGGAGCACACTGCATTGGGTTAGGAACTGGCTGGAGGGCCGAGCCCAGAGAGTGGTGGTGAATGGTGCCACATCCAGCTGATGGCCAGTCACCAGTGGAGTCCCCCAGGGATCAGTGCTGGGCCCCATCCTCTTTAACATCTTCATTGATGATCTGGATGAAGGGGTTGAGTCAGTCATCAGCAAATTTGCAGTTGACACCAAGTTAGGAGCAAATGTTAGTCAGTTAGAGGGTAGAAAGGCTCTGCAGAGGGACCTTGAGGGACAGATGGGCGGAGTCCAACAGGATGTCATTCAACAAGTCCAAGTGCCAGGTGCTGCACTTTGGCCACGGCAACCCCACGTAGAGCTACAGGCTGGGGTCAGAGTGGCTGGAGAGCTGCCAAACAGAGAGGGACCTGGGTGTGCTGATTGACAGCTGCCTAAACATGAGCCATCAGTGTGCCCAGGTGGCCAAGAAGGCCAATGGCATTCTGGCCTGCATTAAGAATAATGTGGCCAGCAGGAACAGGGAGGTCATTGTGCCCCTATACTCTGCATTGGTTATGCTGTGCCCTGATTACTGTGTCCAGTTCTGGGCCCCTCAGTTTAAGAAGGACATCGAGACACTTGAACGTGTCCAGAGAAGGGCAACAAGGCTGGTGAGAGGCCTTGAACACAAGCCCTATGAGGAGAGGCTGAGGGAGCTGGGATTGTTCAGCCTGGAGAAGAGGAGGCTCAGGGGTGACCTCATTGCCCTCTACAACTACCTGAAAGGTGGTTGTAGCCGGGAAGGGGTTGGTCTCTTCTCCCAGGCAACCAGCACCAGAACAAGGGGACACAGTCTCAAGCAGCACCAGGGGAAGTTTAGGCTGGAGGTGAGGAGAAAATTCTTCACTGAGCGAGTCATTCGTCATTGGAATGGGCTGCCCGGGGAGGTGATGGAGTTACCATCCCAGGAGGTGTTCAAGAGGAGATTGGACGTGGCACTTGGTTACTGGACACATTATTACTTAAAAGGAAACTCTACAGGAAGTGGAGAGACGGACAGCTAGAACAGGGGGTATATAAGGAAGATGTCCAAGCAGCAAGAGTCCTGATTAGGAAAGCCAAAGCAGAGTTTGAATTGAATCTAGCCAGGGAGGTTAAAGGGAACACTAAGGACTTCTACAGGTATATTAATGGGAAGAAGAAGACTAGGGAAGGTGTGGGCCCCCTCAGAAAGGAAAATGGTGACATGGTCACAAGTGATGAGGAAAAGGCTGAGGTACTTAATAACTTCTTTACCTCAGTCTTCACTGCAAGGGCCTCTAGCCACACTCCTGATGCTATGGAAGACAATGCCAGGGACGGGGAGGAAGAACTGCCCATTGTAAGTGAAGATCAGGTTCGTGATCACCTGAAGAACCTGAAAGTGTTCAAGTTCATGGGACCCAACTGGATACACCCACGGGTACTGAGAGAACTAGCAGATGAGGTTGCTAAACCCCTCTCTATTATATTTCAAAAGTCATGGCAATCTGGTGAAGTCCCCACAGACTGGAAAAGGGGAAACATTGCCCCCATTTTCAAAAAGAGTAAGAAGGAGGAACCAGGGAACAACAGGCCAGTCAGTCGCACCTCTGTGCTCGGAAAGATCATGGAGCAAATCCTCCTGGAGGCACTACTGGCTCAGAAGAATAGAATAATAGAGGTGATTGGGAACAGTCAGCATGGCTTTGCCAAGGGCAAATCCTGCCTGACCAACCTGGTGGCCTTCTATGAGCAGGTGAAAAAATTAATAGATGAGGGGCGAACAACTGATGTCATTTACCTGGACCTGAGCAAAGCCTTCAACACTGTCTCGCACCACATCCTGGTCTCCAAACTGGTGATACATGGATTTGATGGGTGGACCACTTGATTGATAAGGAACTGGCTTGATGGCCACACCCAAAGAGTGGCTGTCAATGGCTCCATGTCCCAGTGGAGGCCAGTGACAAGCAGAGTCCCTCAGGGATCAGTCCTGGGACCTGTCTTGTTCAACATTTTTGTGGGTGACATGGACAGTGGCATTGAGTGCACCCTCAGCAAGTTTGCTGATGACACCAAGCTGTGTGGTGCAGCAGACTTGCTGGAGGGAAGGGAGGCCATCCAGAGGGACCTTGACAGGCTGGAGAGGTGGGCACAAGCTAACCTCATGATGTTCAATAAGAGCAAGTGCAGGGTACTGCATCTGGGTTGAGGTAATCCCAGGCACAAATCCAGGTTGGGCAGTGACTGCCTGGAAAGCAGCCCTGAGGAGAGAGACTTGGGGGTGCTGGTGGACGAGAAGCTCAATATGAGCTCTCAATGTTCACTTGCAGCCCGCAAAGCCAATCAGATCCTGGGCTGCATCAGGAGAAGTGTGCCCAGCAGGTCGAGGGAGGTGATCCTCTCCCTCTACTCAGCTCTGGTGAGACCCCACCTGGAGTACTGTGTCCAGTTCTGGAGCCCCTATTCCAAGAGGGATGTGGAGGTGCTGGAAGGTGTCCAGAGAAGGGCCAAGAGGATGATCAGAGGGCTGGAGCACCTCTCCTATGAGGACAGACTGAAGGAGTTGGGGCTGTTCAGTCTGCAGAAGAGAAGGCTCCCAGGTGACCTAATTGTCGCCTTCCAGTATCTGAAGGGGGCCTACAGGAAGGCTGGGGAGGGACTTCTCAGGATCTCAGGTAGTGACAGGACTAGGGGGAATGGAATGAAGCTGGAGGTGGGGAGATTCAGGCTAGATGTGAGGAGGAGGTTCTTCACCATGAGAGTGGTGAAGCCCTGGAATGAGTTGTCCAGGGAGGTGGTTGAGGCCCCGTCCCCGGAGGTGTTTAAGCCCAGGCTGGATGAGGTTCTGACCAGCCTGATCTATGTGGGGTGTCCCTGCCCATGGCAGGGGGGTTGGAACTAGATGATCCTTGTGGTCCCTTCCAACCCTGAATGATACTATGATATGCCATAATAATTAATAATAATAATAATAATAATAATAATAATAATAATAATAATAAATAATGTTGGAAGAGACCTTCAAGATCATCGTGTCCAACACATCAACCAATCCAACCCACCAATCAATCCAACCCACCTAAACAACTAAACCATGGCACCAAACACCCCATCAAGTCTCCTCCTGAACACCTCCAATGGTGGTGACTCCACCACCACCCTGGGCAGCCCATTCCAATGGGCAATCACTCTCTCTGTATAGAACTGCTTCCTAACATCCATCCTAAACCTCCCCTGGCGCAGCCTGAGACTGTGTCCTCTTGTTCTGGCACTGGCTGCCTGGGAGAAGAGACCAACATCCACCTGTCTACAACTTCCATTCAGGTAGTTGTAGAGAGCAATAAGGTCACCCCTTACGCTCCAGGAGAACATCTCCTGCCCCCAGCTTAGTGTCATCTGCAAATTTACTGATGATGGACTCAATGCCCTCATCGAGATCATCAATAAAGATGTTAAAGAGCACAAGGCCCAGCACTGATCCTTGGGGGACACCACCAGTGACTGGCTGCAAGCTGGATGTGACACCATTCACCACCACTCTCTGTGCTCAGCCCTCCAGCCAGTTCCTAACCCAATGCAGTGTGCTCCCATCCAAGCCATGGGCTGACAGCTTGGCCAGGAGTTTGCTATGGGGGTCGGTGTCAAAGGCCTTGCTGAGGTCCAGGTAGACTACATCCACAGGCCTCCCCACATCCACCAGGTGGGTCACCTGATCATAGAAGGAGATCAGGTTGGTCAGGCAGGACCTACCCTTCTCAAATCCATGCTGGCTGAGCCTGATCCCTTGGCCATCCTCTAAGTGCTGTGTGATTGCACTCAGGATGACCTATTCCATGATCTTGCCTGGCAAGATCTTGCTTGTCAGGCTGACAGGCCTGTAATTCCCTGGCCCATCCAACCGGCCCTTCTTGTGGATGGGCACAACATTGGCCAGCCTCCAGTCTTCTGGGACCTCTCCAGTGAGCCAGGACTGATGAAAAATGATGGAGAGTGGCTTGGCCATCTCATCTGCCAGCTCTCTCAGCACCCTAGGATGGATCCCATCTGATCCCATGGACTTGTGGGGATCCAAGCAGCTGAGGACAGCTCCAACTACCTGCTCATGGAACATAGGGAAACTATGCAGCTCCCTGGCTCCTTCTGCCAGCTCTGCAGGCCAGCTGTCTGGAAGATGTTCTGTCCTGCTAGTAAAAATTGGGGCAAAGAAGGTGTTAAGTACCTCTGCCTTTTCCTCATCCCTTGATACAACTTTTCCCTCCATGTCCATCGAGGAGTGGAGGTTGTCCTTGCCCTTCCTCTTGCTATTAATGTATTTATAGAAGGACTTTTTGTTGTCTTTCTCAGCAGAGGCCATTTTAAGCTCCAAATGTGCTTTTGCCTCTCTAATTTTCTTCCTACATGATCTAACAACATCCTTAAACATTCCATGGGTTGCCTCACCTTTCTTCCAAAGATGATACACCCTCTTTTTTTCCCTTAGTTCTATTAAAAGTTCATTACCCATCCAGGCTGGCCATCTGCCCCAGCAGCTCATCTTCTGGCACATTGGCACAGCCTGTTCCTGCGCCTTCAACAGTTCTTCCTTGAAGCAGGTCCAGCTCTCCTGGATCCCTTTATTTTTAAGGGCTTTATCCCAAGGAACCCTCTGAGTTAGTTCCTTGAGTAACCTGAAGTCTGCCCTCCAGAAGTCCAGAGTGGAGGTCTTCTTGCTGCCCCTCTTAGCTTCACCAAATACTGAAAACTTAGTTATCTCATGGTCACTGGCCCCTAAGCACCCTCCCACCACCACTTCACCCACCAGCCCTTCCCTATTGGTGAAGAGGAAGTCAAGCATAGCCTTACCCCTGGTAGGCTTGCACAGCACCTGGGATAAGAAGTTGTCCTCCATGCACTCTAAGAACCTCCTAGACTGTCTCCTCTCTGCTGTGTTGAGATCCCAGCAGATGTCAGGCAGGTTGAAGTCATCCATGAGGACAAGGTTGGGCTATTCTGAGACATCCCTAAGCTGCCTATAGAATGCTTCATCAGTATCTTCCTCCTGTTGACATGGCTCGTGGCTGTATATGGCAAACATCATATTTTAAATCTGCTTGATTACTAAAGGCCAGTCTTACCATGGAAAGACTGAAGTAAAGAAGGCTTTTAATAATTCAGCTTTTCTCATGTCATGTATCACTGTTACAGTTTGAAGGGGGAACTTTAGCCTAGTTCCTGACTGCAAAAACTAAATGTAAAGTAATTACCATTGGATACTAAAGGAAAATAGTGATAAGATCTATGTAATTCATTGCCTTGCTAGTGGGGATATAGAGTAGTGGCATAAAGAGTTCTTTCTCTTTTCTTTTTCTGTTGCTTATGCTTGCAGCTTCTTTCTCTCTTTTGAGTCCTTGCCAGGGGCACCTCTTTTTTGACTACCATGTGAGGTAACAGGAAGGAGGGAGGGACTGGGGGAGGAGGTCAGCACTCTCCTGTATCCACCCGGGCAGGTCTGAGGAGTTTCTGTGTTGCTTATAAACTTTAAATAAATATATTGTACATATATTGTATATTTTGTACATATTCATTGCATTTATTATTTCTAGATTTTAATTTGCTTGTAAATATGGCTGCATTTGCTTTCATCCCAAACTAAGCTAGTCTGGCAATTTAGTTTGGGGGTAATTTCATCCCACCACAACCACCAAGATCTTTTCCCCCTTCAGCAGCTGGCCCTCTTTTCATAGTTATTTGCTGTTGCTGTATCTGTTTTTGTTGATTTTGACATCCTTTAGCAGATTCAAATCCAAATTGTTTTGGTTTAATTTGTTGGGAGTTTTTTTGGTTGGTTGGACTGGTTTTGGTTTTCTGTTTGTTTGTTTGTTTGTTTGTTGGGTTTTTTTGTGGGTTTTGTTTGGTTTGATTTGAGTTTTTTTGGTTGTTGTGGTTTCATTTCTTTAAGGGTGTTTTACTTTGGGTTTGGGTTTTTATTTGTTTCTTTGTTTAATATATTTTGTTTTCAGTTTAATTAGGAGCTTTTTGCTCACCCATGCAGGCCCTCTGCCACCTTTGTTTGCCTTCCAGCACCTGGAAGTAAATCTTTATTGAGCTTAGAAGTCATCCTTGAAAATCAACCACCTCTCCTTGACTCTTCTTCCTTTCCAGAATATGGAATATTCTAGTAGCTGCCATAGCTTCAGGTACACTACCTGACCACAAGTGGTTTGTGAAACTGTCACATACATCAGATATTTTGGGTTACAAGCAATCATCAAGGCTTGTTCTGATAAGTCTGTCTGCAATCATCCTTCAGTATTATAAATTACGCATCTTTATTTCTAGCAGAATGGGTTATGAAGCTGAAATTTTTTCTGTAGGTGTAGTGGGTTGGAATTTCCCATTACACTAACTAGGCATGACCAGCTCAGTGGGAAAGCAAATGGAAGCTGTATTTATAAAGCAAAACTACACTCTACAATGGAATGTCACAAATATGTACAAAATATACATTATTTACATTATTATACAGGTATTTATGGTCAGAAAATAGCATGGAAACCCCCCTGTCCCTCCTCTAGATCCCAGAGAGCAGGGGAGCTACTCCACTCCCCCCAAACCCTCCTTCTTCCCCCTGTAATAGAAGAAAAAAGGAGCTGTTAGTAGGAATGTTAGTCTTTTCTGCAAGGTCAGCCAGAAGCGATTAGGTCCTCCCCAGTCAAGCAGAACAGCCAAGCAACTAGAGAAAAATAAAAAAAATGGGGTTGAAAGAAAAATATGTGAAATGTTTATAGAACACTTGCTTCTATACCAGATATTCTGTCCAATGAAATTTGTTTAGAATAATCTTTTCTTTTCCTTTTTACACCCAATAGTGAATTATTTATATTTCTCTACTTTTCTGCTCAAAATCTGCAGCTAATATTTAAAGGCATAGCCTAAAACTGCCACAGTAGGTTATTCAGTTGCTTGGTTCTTATTATTAACTACATCAATGTTTAACTTTCTTCTATATTAAAATTTCCATAAATACTCTAATGAAAAATGCTTCCTTTTACAGAATCACAGAATCAACTAGGTTGGAAAAGACCTCAGAGACCAAGTGCAATCTATCACCTAATACTATGTGACAATAAACCATGGGTCCAAATGCCACATCCAATCCTTATTTGAATATCCTCAGGGACAGTGACTCCACCACCTCCCTGGGCAGCACATTCCAATGGAAAATTACTCTTTCTCTGAAGAACTTTCTCCTCACCTTGAGCCTAAACTTCCCCTGGTGCAGCTCAAGACTGTCCTCCTGTTTTGTCACTGATTGCCTAGGAGAAGAGACCAGTCCCCACTTGGCTACAACCTCCTTTCAGGTAGTTGTAGAGAGCAATAAGGTATCCCCTGAGCCTCCTCTTCTCCAGCTGCCTCAGCCACTTCTCATAAGGCTTGTGCTCAAGACCTCTCACCAGCCTCCTTGCTCTTCTCTGGACACATTCAAGTATCTCAATGTCCTTCTTAAACTGAGGAGTTCAGAACTGGACACAGTACTCAAAGTGTGGCCTAACCAGTGTTGAGTACAGGGGCACAATGACTTCCCTTCTCCTGCTGGCCACACTATTCCTGGTACAGGCCAGTATGCCATTGGCCTTCTTGGCCACCTGGGGACACTGCTGGCTCATGTTCAGCCTATTGTCAACCAGTGTTCCCAGGTACCTTTCTGCCTGGCTACTCTTCAGCCTCTCTGTCGCCAGCCTGTAGTGCTGCATGGGGTTGTTGTGGTCGAAGTGCAGAACTCAGCACTTGGACTTGTTAAATGCCATCATGTTGGACCCTGTCCATCTGTCCAGCCTGTCAAGGTCCTGCTGCAGAGCCCCGCTACCTTTTAACAGATCGACATCTGCTCCCAACTATGTCTACAATCTTCCCCACATCCACCAGGCGGGTCACCTAGTCATAAAAGGAGATCAGGTTGGTCAGGCAGGACCTGCCACTTCTAAATCCATGTTGGTTAGATGTGATCCCTTGCCCATCCTGCAGGTGTGCTGTGAGTGCATTCAAGATGACCTGTTCCATAATCTTGCCTGGCACTGAGGTCAGGCTGACAGGCCTGTGGTTTCTGCCTTCCTCCATCCTACCCTTCTTGTGGATAAGACATCACACTGCCCAGTTTCCAGTCATCTGGGACCTCTCCAGTGAGTCAGGACTGGTGGTAAATAATGGAGAATGGCTTGGCCAGCTCATCTGCCAGTTCTCTCAGTACCCTAGGATGGATCATATCCGATCCCTTGGACTTGTGAGGATCCAAGTGGCTGAGCAGGTCTCTAAGTGCTTCCTCCTGGATTACAGGGGATCTATACTGCTCCCTGACCCCATCTACAAGTTCAGGGACCCAAGTGTCCCAAAGCAAGGAGACAGACCATCCCTGACTTCAGAAAAACAACATGAATTTTTTAATTATATTTTGTGCTTCTTGATGTGAACTGGATGTGAACTCATTATATTTATGAGTAGCTACCACTATATTCAATGCAACAGAACAAATATTTTTGACAAGATGATTCTGAAAACCATATTCACTATATTTCATATTCATACCTTTACTGTACAAGGTAAGAGATTTAAACCCTTCCTTCAGTGCTACACATAGTTTAATCTTAATTTAAAATGCTCATACTCTACTCTCAAAACAGTGCATTTAAAACTCACTTGTCCTTGGTTTCAGCTTGTTTGATTCCCCCTTCCCTCCCCTCTCCCCTTCCCCCCCTCCCCCCCCCCCCCCTTTTCATGAAGGCAAAGCAGAAGCTGAAATATTAATGCGAATGACATCTTCATTTACTTTCATCTACATTGCTATAGATAGCAGTTTGGACAGCATTTAAAATCAAGAAATTATTGACTAATTGACAAGTCAAGGGAAGGACATTAGCTCTGAACATGTTGACTACTCATTGCTAAAAATCAGAATGAAATTTATAAGGAGTCAGTGAATAGTAAAAACTGTCTGAATAAAGTCTCTGGCCATATATTACTACTCATTTTAGCTTTTGCTTTCTTTGCCCTCAAACGAACAGTACATTTCCAGTACCCTTTTAATTTTTCCCCTCAGTTTCAACTAATTCCTTTCTTTGTGTTTTAAAAGATTTTATACCTTTGATATTTCATCTCCCATCTTTTTAGCAATGTGCTGCCATATATAAGAGGCAAAAGGATTTTTTCCCCAACATTACAAAATACTTTCTAATTAGTTTGCAAACCACTGGACATCTTAAATTAACATTAGATAAATTAGTTAAGTATTTTGAAATACAGGATTAAAATAGCAGCAAAATGTATTTAATATGAATGATCAAGAAAACCCTGGAGAAACATTTTAATTAGCTATCTATGGTCATGCATGGCAAATTAAAATACGACAAATTAAACATCTACAGTTGTTCAATGTGAGATGAAAACCTGGTCTTCTGAATTTTCACACATAGAATAATAAGCTCAAGATCAGTGGCCTGTAGAAATAGAAAAAAACCTGAGGACATCTACAACTGATTTAGAATAATATATCTACTGTCACCAGAAATGAGATTCTCACAATTTGATGCTAGAAAGTTGATCCAGCAAGAATAAAAGAAACTTTCAGTTGTTCTGTCTTGGGAGAGAATCATCAGTTCAAATAATTTTGTGTGGCTATGCTTAAGCTGTTTTTTACACATTAAAAAAAAAAAAGGGGCGGGGGGAAATAATTAAAATAAAAAAAGGATTATTCATTTACGAAAAGGATCAGAGAGGAAAGACATATCTGTTGCAGATTTATATTTATCCTTTTCTGTCTCTAGCTGGTTGGATTTAGCCTTTACATTTCACAGTGCTTAATATGAAACTTCAGACCTTTTTTCCATTTCTTTTCTATGCAGTTTAAGGAAAAACATACAAAATAAAAAGCTTTCTAATGTTTAACAGTGACTTTAGGCAAACAGTCATTGAAAAGAGACAGGAATGTCTAAAGCACTATTCATCCCACCAGGATTTGAGTTGTTCCTGCAAAGTTACGTTCCTTGCCACAGCTATAAACTAAATGTTGGAAAAGAGACTTCTTTCTTAGTAGGTTTGCTCATGTAGCTGGGATGAATCAAGGCTGTAATGCTTTTTTGTCAGGTTCTTTGCTTCAAAATTCTTCTACGGTCTTTCCTTCTTCACAGACATAAAGAGTGAACTGCAACATTAGTTATACATGCAAGGAGGAAAAGGAAGTTGGCCACTCCTGAACATCTGCCTGCAGAGGCATCAGAAAAAAAAAGAAAAAAGAAAAAAAAATAGGGAAGAAAGGCAAGTTGACTCCTGTCATTCATCTGGCTGAGACTGTGATCGTTGAAACAGCAGAGCTGAGTGCCTGCCGAGGGACATGCGAGTGTATGAGAACCACTTAATCCCACTCCTGATACGATGACATTGCACTGAACACTGAATCTGATGTTAGCATGATTTGGTATTTCATCTTCAGTCTTTGTTGCTAACATTCATTAGTAGTCACAGAATTGTCAGTCTGAAGATATACCACATACTCGCATTTCTTTGTAATGGACCACTTCATTAAGATTGTTTTCTGCACTTCCCTTTTTCACCCCTTTATAATTTTTTAACAATAGGCTGAAGGAGTTAAATAACTAAGAATGTACACTAAAATATGTAACTTTAGAAAGAAACTGATTGCATCAGTTGCATCCAGGGAGAGATTAAATGGTACATAAAATTGTCCTCATGCAAACTACATCACAGTTTAAATAAAGTTTTCTACCTGAAAGCCTCTTGATTGATTTACACTGAATGGTTAGGACAAGGTTGAGCAGGGTTATAATGAGGACTATTTAATCTAATCTCCTTTGCAGATAGAATGAGACAGCTATTTTTTCTTGGGCAATGTGTTAAACATAAAAAGCTGGGCATTTTTAATTGTACCCTCATATTAAAAAATATTTTTCACTTTTCATTTAAAACTTGCCAATCTACAAGTATCCTCTGCAGTCTTCTTAGTGTTATCTCACACGAACATCAGTGATGAATTGTCTAAGTGCCTGGCAAAACTGTTTAAAGCAGAGTTTGTAGCAAAAGCTAGTTGAAGCCTTCTGACCAGTACAATTACCATATTGTCCATGAGGTCTATGAAACTGTGGAAACTTCATTATTTTTTAGAAAAGTTTCTCTCTGCAGCTACAATATTTTGGTGTACACGTATATATTTTGGTGTACACGTACAGATAATAAGCTGTATAACTCAAAATATTTAGTAATTTTAAACATTACTTTTCAGAAAATGACAAAAGGAAAATCAGAGATACATTTGTTAACTCTCCAAAATTATAGAAAAATCATATTTTAATTGAAAATTAGCACAGTTTGGCTTCCATATGTAGGTCTTCACATACTGAGTAAAAGAGTTTCACAGTTACAATGATAAGAATATACAATTATTTTTTTCTCTAGGCTTACTAAAAATGTTCAGGGTTGCATCTGTATAAAAAAGAAATAGATATTTAAATGCAGAGTGCTGATTCACAGTTATGTCTGAAGTATATTAGAAAAACAAAGTAAAATACTTTTTTATTTTTTTCTAAATTATGTAGATTTTGCCATGTTCATAGTAGAGAGGATAGAAATATGTATAACTGAGAGAGAACACTTGAATGTATCAGTCAATAGAAGTTAATACAGAGTGACTAGTGGTAGATGTGAGTTTTTTTACCAAAAAAAATGTATACATAACTAAAACACTAACAAATGAATAGTGGCTGCTAAAAGGCTGCATGGGAAAGGACAGGAAAGAATCATACAGAATCACAGAATGTTAGGGGTTGGAAGGTACCTTGAAAGATCATCTAGGTCAACCCCACCGCCAGGGAAGGATCACCTATACCAGATCACATAGGAATGCATACAGGAGGGTTTTGGATATCTCTAGAGAGGGAGACTCCGCAACATCCCGGGGCAGCCTGTTCCAGTGTCTGTCACACTTACTGTGAAGAAATTTTTCCCCATATTTACATGGAACTTCCTATAAACCTCATTGCTCCTTGTTCTGTCATTAAGCATCACTGAGAAGAGTCTGACTCCATCCTCGTGGTGCTCACCTTCTACATATTAATAAGCATTAATGAAGTCACCCCTTAGTCTTCTCCTCTCCAAACTAAAGATCCCCAGATCTCTCAGTGTCTCCTCATAGGGAAGGTGTTCCACTCCCTTAATCATTTTTGCGGCTCTGCACTGAACTCTTTCAAGCAGTTCCCCATCCTTCCTGAACTGAGGGGCCCAGAACTGGACACAGTATTCCAGATACAGCTTCACCAGGACAGAGTAGAGGGGGAGGAAAACTGAAACTAACTACACTCCTTCTAATACACCCCAGGATGGCATTGACCTTCTTGGCCACAAGAGCACATTGCTGGTTCATGATCATCCTCCCATCCACTAGGACCCCCAGGTCCTTTTCTCCTTCACTCTCCAGCAGGTCAGTCCCCAACCCGTACTGATATGTGAGGTTGTTCTTTCACAGGTGCAAGACTGTATACTTGCCCTTGTTGAATTTCATCACATTTCTCTCTGCCCAACTCTCCAGCCTAAGACTCACTGAATGGCTGTATAACCCTCTGGTGTGTCAGCCACTGCATCCAGTTTTATGTCATCATCAAACTTGCTGACAGTGCTCTCTGTGCCCTCATCCAGGTTGTTGACAAATATATTGAACAGCATTGGTCCCAGTACTGACCCCTGAGGGATGACACTAGATACAGGCCTCAAATTAGACTCTGTCCCATTGACCACAACTCTCTGACTTCTTCAACCAGTTCACTACCTGATCATCCAGATCACTCTTCCTCATTTCAGCTGTAAGTATGCTGTAGGAGATAGTGCCAAATGCTTTACTGAAATTATGATAAACCACATCCACTGCTCTATCATCATCTATCCACTTGGCAATGTCTTCATAAAAGGCTATCAGGCTGGTCAAACATGACTTAGCCCTTGGGGGAACAAAGACTGAAGATGAAGAGGGAACCACGCTTGATGAATCAGGTCATTTGCTCTATACCCCAGTGTAAAGGTTCTGTCAGATGAAACAGAGGGTGAAACATTCTGAGTTCTGTGTGAGTTAAAACCCCTACTTAAAAACTTTGCAAAAAACCATAATCATTCCTTTTCTTTATGTTTTCAAACCCATTGTATTCTATACAGTTAAAGAGCGATAATATCTACTTATTCTATTGTAACCAAAAATTCATGAAAGAAAAATCTATTTTTTTCTATTCCATATTACAGTGGTTTATAATAAAAGGCACAGAATAAATAAAAAATTCTGATCTTGTTGTGATTGATATGATACTCTTGCAGAGAATCACAGAGTGGCTGAACCTGGCATGTACCTATGAAAATCACCTAGTCCAACCATCCTGCTCAGGACACCATCAGCTACAGCAGGTTGCTCAGGGTCATGTCCAGTTGGAGTTTGATTATCTCCAAGGACTGAGGCTCTGCTCTGACAACTGTCACAATAATAGATCTTTTCTACATGTTTAAATAGAATTTCTTGTATTCTAGTTGTACTGATTACCTCTTGTCCTGTCACTGGGCATCACTGAAAAAAGTCTCAATCTTCTTTGCGCCCTCCAATAAATTATTATACATTGATATGTGATTTCTCTTTGTTGTGGTTTGAGCCTTAAGTGGAATTTATGAGCTCAGATGGTAGCAAACCAAGAATTCCTCTCTGTTCCCCATTCCTTTTTCCCCAATAGGAAAAAAAAAAAAAAAAAAAAAAAAAAAGAGAGAGAGAGAGAGAGAAGAATTGGGGGGGGGGGGGGGGGAAGTTAAAAGTCTCAAAGTTTAAGAATCATGCATGATATGAGGTCGTGCAAGATACTGAGAAGCATCATTGAGTGCACCCTCAGCAAGTTTGCTGATGACACCAAGCTGTGTGGTGCAGCAGACACGCTGGAGGGAAGGGAGGCCATCCAGAGGGACCTTGACAGGCTGGAGAGGTGGGCACAAGCCAACCTCATGAAGTTCAATAAGAGCAAGTACAGGGTCCTGCATCTGGGTCGAGGCAATCCCAGGCACAAATACAGGTTGGGCAGTGACTGCCTGGAAAGTAGCCCTGAAGAGAGAGACTTGGGGGTGCTGGTGGACGAGAAGCTCAATATGAGCTCTCAGTGTGCACTTGCAGCCCGCAAAGCCAATCAGATCCTGGGCTGCATCAGGAGAAGTGTGGCTAGCAGGTCGAGGGAGGTGATCCTCTCCCTCTACTCAGCTCTGGTGAGACCCCACCTGGAGTACTGTGTCCAGTTCTGGAGCCCCTATTACAAGAGGGATGTGGAGGTGCTAGAAGGTGTCCAGAGAAGGGCCACAAGGATGATCAGAGGGCTGGAGCACCTCTCCTATGAGGACAGACTGAAGGAGTTGGGGCTGTTCAGTCTGCAGAAGAGAAGGCTCCCAGGTGACCTAATTGTGGCCTTCCAGTATCTGAAAGGGGCCTACAGGAAGGCTGGGGAAGGACTTCTCAGGATCTCAGGTAGTGATAGGACTAGGGTGAATGGAATGAAGCTGGAGGTGGGGAGATTCAGGCTAGATGTGAGGAGGAGGTTCTTCACCATGAGAGTGGTGAAACCCTGGAATGTGTTGTCCAGGGAGGTGGTCGAGGCCCCGTCCCTAGGGGTGTTTAAAACCAGGCTGGATGAGGCTCTGTCCAGCCTGATCTAGTGTGGGGTGTCCCTGCCCATGGCAGGGGGTTTGGAACTAGATGATCCTTGTGGTCCCTTCCAACCCTGAATGAAACTATGAAACTATGAAACTATGATCTTATATGAAGGATGTTCCCTTAGTCACTTTCCTGAACCTTTGCAGAACTCTGTAGTATGCACATGTCTCTGGTACTGGGAAGTCCAGATCTGCATTCGGCAGTTCAGATGTGTCCCACCAGAGATGCGTCCAACCCCTCCATTTGCACTCCATTTGCATTTCAGAATGGTGTATGTCCCTGAGAAGATATTTTTCTGTGTCTGGTTGTCTCTCTGTGTGTGTAAATACTAATAAATTAGGTCTACGTTATCAATAAAGTTCTGTTTCTCAAAGAGTAATTAAGATTATTTACAGAAAGATAGTTCAGCTTGGCTTTCTGAAGTGCCACACTTCATGCAAGGAAGAGTATCCAATGGTACCTTTATTATTTAGATATATAGAGAAATAGATCCTTTTACTGTGTCTATTATGGATACAAAAAATAAAGATTTAAGATTATGCCCTTCAGCGGTATGCAGACAAAACCTCATTTGGGTCAACATCTGTTCTCAGTTGACATACACTTGTGGAAACTAAGCTGAAATTTTTAGTTATAATGAACCAATGTCAGTACAATTGGCAAGTTATTTATTTATTCTTAAAAACACTCCAGGGCTTGTTTCAAAATAATTTCATGATAAATAACATCAAAGGCAGGGAAGCCTGAAGAGAGAGAGAAGACCCTGACACTAGCCAGCATCTCTCATGTGTGTGCTCGAGAGGATGACATGGCTTGAGGCATTACCAGGGAAACCATGGGAGATTCAAAAGTGGGGCTCTCAAATGCCCCTCTCTCTACATAAAGATGGGAGGGAAAGTAACACAAAAATCTTTGGGTTGAGATAAAGAGTTTTTAATGAGATGGTAACATGCACAGTTACCTTAGCCTATTTGCAGAAAAGTGCACCAAGATGCAGAAACAACAGCAGAAGGAGGTAACCTATCCTCCCACCCCCACAACTCAGAGCCAGCCCATTGGAAAGGACCAACACCCCAAACCTGGAAACCAAAAGCAGCAACCTGAACAGGAAGCCTTTCAGGTTACAATGTGAACATCAAGCTCCATGATACTTTGCTCCAGCCAATACTTTCATTTTGAATATGGAATGACAGCAGAAAGGTATTAAATATCTATAGCAGATTCAATTTAACCCATGACATTCTCTACCCCTTATTGTATGCCACCTACATCATCCTCAGAAGCAATTAACATCAAACAAAACACATAATACATCATTCACTGTCCATTCTCACTCCAAATGAGATTGTTTTGCAGCATACGGAAGACTTACTGCAGGTACTTTGGAGCTCCACCCTGTTCCAGTACAGTCTGTATCAGTCCATAACCAATTCAAATTTTGGGGCTGTTTTAACTGCTGGGGGAGTCGACTCTAGTGACTCCTTCCACCCCTCCAAGTGAAAGCAAATTGTGGTTTGCATTCCAGTGCTCCCCTTCCAACACATCCAGGTGTTGGGATCCCCCTGTCACACCAGAAACATGGATGGATTCCACTCCTAGTAGTTTGATGGCGTCAGAGTACACTGTAAGCCTGTATCTACTTACTCTTGCGGGTTCAAGTTGTGAAGCTGTTGGTTCTGTACAGTCCAATGAACCCAGTTGTCACTCTCCTCCATCTGGTTGGAGGCAGGGCTCATCTAATTCTGATTGGAATCGCTTACATCTTGTGAAGATGCTTTGGGAGTCCCTTCAGGAGGATCAGAAGCAGCATGAGCTTATCTTTCACTGGAAACTGACACAACATTCTTCCAGGGGGGATTTCCTCATAATTCAGACTCTTGCAGATAGGACTGAAGTGGGTTTTCCATCCCACTTCTTCATGTCCTCTCCTTGGTCACCTAAATAAAATGGCAGGAAACATCATGATGTGTACCACCCAGATTATCTCCCTTGGACAGGGAAGCACCTGCTTCTCATGGCTGAAACACAGGACTGTACAGGTGGGGAACAGAATATGTTCTGTTGGATTCATTCAATCTTCTGCGCTAGTTCTTTCAAAGCTGAAACACAGGTCTGTACACAGTAAGAGTGACTTTCTGCATATTGCTGGAGCCTGATAGTCATTTCATCCACCATTTGTCATTGGCCATCTTACATTGCCAGAGATAAAGACTAAGAGAGTACCCCAGGCTCTTTCTGTTGTTCCCATGATGACCTTGATTCATCCCCATCCTTTGCCAGACAGGCTGCTTTCCTTATATGCTTCTTTTTCCATACAGGGGCATCTGATACTGGCACATGCTGGTTCTCTGGTGCAGCCGCTATGCCTTTTGGTCTGTCTGGAGGCCTAGATATCTTCTCTTTCCCCTGTGTGCTCTGAACACTGATGAGAAGACTTCAATAGGCATGGGCCAGATCCTAGCACATTACAGCAATTTCTTTCTCTTGGGAACTTCTGGGCTGATAACATATATATTCCAAATATTTTACCAGCTTGTCAGGATTTTGCACTTGTTCATGGGTGATATTCCAAGTCATCAGATGTGACCGCTGTTGTAGACATTCCCCCATACTCTCCTACACACACTGCTTCTCATAATTACCCAGCTTCAGGGAAGGTCACTCAGTGGTTTTCTTGGGAGAGTTCCATATTGCTCTGAACAAAACCTGGCATGCAAGTAAACAGCACAGCCTTAAGTAATTTTTACTAAAGTGATAGTCATCAACACAGACAGCCCAGCATACAGGACCCCAGCACATCAGCCCCAGCCACACATCAAAAGCAAATATATTAGTGTAATGAGTATATCACAGGGAAAAAAAAAAAAAAAAAAAAAAAAAGAAAAGAAAAAAAAAGAAGGAAAAAAAAGGTATATACAATGTACTTAACAAGCCTCAAGCCTTAGTTGAATCATCTCGTTTTCTCACTTCTCATTATCTCAACCCTTTTATCTCCTGCCAAAACAGACTGTGTTAGGTAAGACAGCTGTTTCCAAGCTGCTGGTTGGGACAACAGATGTGGACTGTGTTGGGTCAATGCAACACACTCTCACAAGTTGCCCTCCCTACACACAGACTGGAGGGAAGGTAACATGAAAAAAGCTCTGTGTTGTGATAAAGATAATTTAATGAGATGATAAGATGCACAGTTACATTAGCATATTTGCATAAAAGTGCAGCACGATCAGAAGCAGTAGCAGAAGCCAGCCACCTATCGTCTTTATCCCCAACCTGAAGCCAGCCCAATGGAAAGGAACAACACCCGAAAACCAAGAAACTGAAAGCATAAAACCAGAACAGAAAGCCTCTCATGTTACAATCTGAACTTCAAAACCCACAATACTTTGCTCCAGCCAGCACTTTCATTTTCAAGCTGGCATAACAGCAGCATGGTATTCAATATCAGCAGTAGATTCAACTCAACACATGACAATGTGTCTTCTATTTTACCTAACTTTAGCTATCTTAATATGAACTTAAGTGTTTAGTCTAGGACTAGATTCCTCTTTAGTGAAAACAAACAAACAAACAACACTTCTGGATCCTGATTTGTTCCAAGTGTCTTAGGATGGGATAAAGTTTCTTCTGGAGATGCCTTTGTCTTTCTATTGACAACAGTAAGTAAGTGTCAAGGGTTGGAAGCCAAAGGCCTCCTCCCCCCGGGAAAGTGAAGGGAATAAAAAAACAACTCACAGCTGAATTAGCAAAGCAGTGGGTGCTGTATATTTACAAAGCAATATAGGATATGCAGGGGAATATACAGAATTTACAATATTTACAATATATACAAAAATATACAATAAAGTAGCACAGAAATGAGAGTTCCCCCTCCTCTGCTCCCCCTTCTCTCCCCCTTTCCTCAGAGAGGGTTAGAAAGAGAGAAAAGAGAAAAAAAATTAAAAGCAGTTATGTGTTAATTGAAAAGCGGTTAATACAGGCCTTGCAGTTTATCAGTTTCAAGGTCAGGCTTGGCCGAAAGCCCAGAATGCTGTGAGCTGCAAGCCACCCAAGGAGGGGAAGACAGACTGACCAGTAAAGTGCAGGAATGCCCAGGATACTCTGATGCACTCCCAGTTCAGAAGGTGCTTCTTCCCAATCTACCAATGAAATTAGTTTAGATCCCTCTTTCGTTTGCAAACATCCGACTACAATATTCCCTTTCTTAAGGGAACAGCCTCAAACGGTCACAGTCCACCCCTTCTAAACAATTTCATTGGCCGTTCATACTGTCCATCCAATCCAAGACGATATTTACAGTTCATGAATAAAGTTCATAGTCCATTCCGGCTATGCTCAGATGTAGATGATTCAAAAGTCCAAGAAAATCAGAAAATGAGAAAAATGGAAAACAATTCATTTCTTTGCCAATGAAGCAACGAAAAGGGAAACAGGAAATCTCAGGGTCTCTTAGTTGACTCAGGGCTCTCAGGGTTCTCAGGGTTCGTGCACCATAGTTTCCTCATTTATTCTTCCTCAGGACGCGATGTAGATACACAACAGTTTGAAATTAACCTCTTTCAGCTGAAGTTAAATTTCTTTGTGGAATACACAGGATTTCACCATTCTCTTGCATTACCCAATAAGTGTAACCCAGACCTTCAGCTGAAACCACCCCTCGGACAGGTTTAGCCTCTCCTGAGGGAGAAAATACCCAAAGAGTTTTACCTAACAGATTCTTTTCTCTAACAACAGGAACTCTATCACCTTCTACTTTCTGTAGAAAATCTGAATGTGCAGGTCCAGCTCAATTCACTGAACCTCAACTATTTACCAGCCAGGTTGCTTGTGCTAAATGTTTTTCCCAATTTTTCAAAGATCCACACCCCCCCCCCCCCATGGCTTTAAGAGTGGTCTTCAACAAACCATTGAGCGTTCAATCTTCCCTGAAGCTGGTGCATAATAGGGAATATGGAATATCCACTCAATACCGTGCTCTTTTGCCCAGTTCTTTACAAGGTCGTTCTTGGAATGAGTTCCGTTGTCTGACTCAATCCTCTCCGGAGTTCCGTGCCTCCACAGGATCTGTCTCTCCAGACCGAGAATGGTTTTGCGTGCAGTTGCATGTGGAACTGGCGAAGTTTCCAGCCATCCGGTGTTTGCCTCTGCCATAGTAAGCATGTATTGCTTACCAGAACGAGAACGTGGTAGAGTGATGTAGTCAATCTGCCAAGCTTCACCATACTTGTACTTGGACCATCTGTCACCATACCACAAGGGCTTAATTCGTTTTGCCTGCTTAATAGCAGCACAAATGTCACAGTCATGGATGACTTGTGTGATAGCATCCATGGAAATGTCTATGGATCTGTCACAAGCCCATTGGTATGTTGCATCTCTGCCTTGATGTCCTGATGAATCATGAGTCCACAGATCTAAAAATATCTCACCTCGGTGTTTCCAGTCGAGATCAAGATTAGAGTCCATGCCTACTTGAGAAACTCTTGCAGCTAGATCTGCCTGTTGTTGTGTTGGTGTTCCTCAGTAGCTTTGCTCTTAGGAATGTGAGCATCGATGTGTTTCACTTTCACTGGAATTCTCTCGATTCGATCAGCAATGTCCTGCCACAGGTCGGCTGCCCAAATAGGTTTTCCTTTTCTCTGCCAACCACTCTTCTTCCAGTTCTTTAGCCAACTCCATAGAGCATTGGCTACCATCCATGAGTCGGTGTAGTGATAAAGCTTTGGCCATCACTCGCATTCAGCTACGTCGAGAGCTAGCTGGACAGCTTTTACCACTGCAAACTGACTGGATTCTCCTTCTCCATCTTTTGCCTCTGCAACTCAGTATGTTGGACTCTGTACTGTGGACTTCCACCTTCGCTTGTTTCCGAAAGGACGACAGGAACCGTCTGTGAACAAACCATATTTCTTTTCATCATCAGAAAGGTCATTGTAAGGAGCAGTTTCCTCAGCACAAGTTACTTTCTCCTCTGGAGGTTTAGCACAGTTGGTACCTTCAGGCCAACTTGAGATCGCCTCCACTTGACCAGGCCTTTCAAGATTTCCCATTCAAGCTCTCTGTGTTATCAGAGCCATCCACTTAGACCAGGTTGAGTCTGTGGCATGATGTGGTGTGGAACCTTTGCCTTTGAACATCCAATTCAAAACTGGTAATCTGGGAGCTAAGAGAAGTTGT
Organism: Melanerpes formicivorus; assembly: GCF_026170545.1. Classification (NCBI taxonomy): domain Eukaryota; kingdom Metazoa; phylum Chordata; class Aves; order Piciformes; family Picidae; genus Melanerpes; species Melanerpes formicivorus. Next base: position 44,227,082 of record NW_027142353.1, on the reverse strand, counting down.
GATTCAGTTCCAATTACTTCAGAAGATGCTTTTACTCCTTCATAGGCAGCTAGAATTTCTTTCTCTGTTGGAGTATAATTAGCCTCTGAACCTCTGTAACCTCGACTCCAGAAACCAAGAGGTCGTCCATGTGTCTCACCTGGAGTTTTTTGCCACAAGCACCAGGTTGGACCATTGTCACTTGCAGCCGTGTACAAAATGTTCTTAATGTCTGGACCATCTTGGACATGTCCCAGACCCATTGTTTGGACCACCTCTTGCTTTATCTGGTCAAAGGCTGCTTGTTGTTCAGGTCTCCAGTGGAAATGGTTTCTCTTTCGAGTCACATCATACAGAGGTTTCACAATCTGACTGTATCCAGGAATGTGCAGTCTCCAAAATCCCACTATCCCCAGGAAACATAGGGTCTCCTGCTTGTTAGTGGGATTTGCCATGGTAGAGACTCTATTTACCACATCCACTGGAATGTGTCAGCGTCCATCCTGCCACTGCATTCCCAGTAACTGAATCTCTGTGGTAGGTCCTTTCACCTTGTCTTGCTTGATGGCAAAACCTGCATTCAGAAGAATGTCAATGATTTTGTTACCTTTCTCAAAGACTTCCTCAGCAGTTTTACCCCAGATGATGATATCATCGATGAACTGGATGTGTTCTGGAGCACCATCTTTCTCCAGAGCATCGTGGATCACTGCATGACAGATGCTGGAGCTGTAGATCCAGCCCATTGGCAATCTGTTGAAAGTGTACTGGATTCGTCTCCAGGTGAAAGCAAACTGAGGCCTGCATTCCTCTGCTATGGGAATAGAGAAAAAGGCGTTAGCAATGTCTGTGGTAGCATGCCATTTGGCCTCTTTGGATTCCAGCTCATACTGTAGCTCCATCATGTCTGGTACTGCTGCACTCATAGGTGGAGTTAATTCATTTAGGGCTCGGTAGTCTACTGTTAGACGCCAGTCTCCATTCTGCTTCCGCACAGGCCACACTGGACTGTTGAAAGGTGAATGAGTTTTGCTGATAACTTTCTGACTCTCCAAGTGACGAATCAGATTCTGAATGGGCAACAAAGAGTCACAGTTGGTTCTGTATTGTCTATGATGCACAGTCTGAGAAGCAACCAGCAGTTTAATGTCCTGTATCTTATGCTGTCCCACAACTGCAGATTCATCAGAAAGCTCAGGTCTAGCAGACAGCTTCAATTTTTGTCCATTAATTTCCAGAGAAGCTACTCCAAAAGCCCATTTGTAACCTCTAGGGTCTTTGAAACTCCCTTCTCTCAGAAAATCAATTCCCAAAATACAAGGTGCATCAGGTCCGGTCACAACTGTATGCTTCCTCCATTGTTTACCAGTTAAACTTATATTAACCTCCACCTTACTTAACTCTTGAGATCCACCAGTGACTCCCAAAATAGTTATAGACTCTTATCCCTGATAATTAGATGGCAGTATGGTGCACTGAGCTCCTGTGTCAACCAAGGCCCTGTACTTCCGAAATTGTGAAGTGCCAGGCCACTGGATGTACACATCCCAATAGATTCTATTATCTCTGTTATCCCTCTCCTCCCCCTGGCAGGAGGCAGGGCACCCCTAGTTATGGGGAACATGCCCACATGTGCATTGAGCACAGTGTGCAGTGTTATAACTTTGCATGTTACAACTTGAGCCACTGTTGGAGCTACTAGAGTTGTTCTGGGGAACTGTGGAAGTAACAGCTACCCTTCTAGTATTGCTCCCTCGGGTTCTGCCACTTTGCAGTTCTCTCAGTCTCCTGAAAAGATTGGAAGTTGGTTGGCCATCCCACCGGTTCATGTCTTCACCAAACTGATCACGCAGAGTTACCCAAATAGTTCTATGTGACTGCCTTGGTGGTCTGTTTTGATTTGATCTGTTTTGGAATGACCTCCTTGGAGGACGTGTATTCTTCACAGATGAAACTTGTATCCACCTGGAAGAAGAATTGGAATTATCCTTCTGTTTCAATTTCTGTATGGAATCTTTCATCCTTCATGCAACTCTCAATTTTTCCAGACAGAGTTTCAATGACCGCAAGCAAAGAAACACGTGTCATGCTATCCTCCAATTGTCTCATTTGATCACTGAATTGGCCAAGTGTAGGAGAAGCTCCACCACAATTTCTTGACACAATTCTGCTTGCCAGAATGTTTGCATAATTAGAAGGAGCAAGTTTGATGAGCTTCTTAGCAAGACCAGTACCCACAGGAATGTCATCAGGATTCAGAGTTTCATGTTCACCATAGAGTATCTCTCTAACAGCAAATTCTCTCAAGTGCTTAATTCCCTCATCTATGGTAGTCCAGGGTTTAGGATTCCATGGAAGATCATCTCGGGAAGGGTATCTCAGGGCAACCGCCATTAAAAGGCGTATCCACAGATTAACCTTACCGAAAACCCTGCCTAGATGTCTATCCCATTATCCCTCGAGAGAGTTCCTAACTGAGCTGCTGACTTGTCTCCAACTGTTAGAGCTGGAGCACTTGTATCATAACACCTACTAAGCCAAGCTAGAGCTGGCTCCTTATCTGCTCTGGTGTAGTCTTTACGGACATTTCTCAATTCCTCACGCGGCGAGGAGCAGTCAGTTATGTCATCTTGTTCCTCTTCTTCCCCAACTGGTTGCCCTAACAATCCTCCTGTCATTTTCTCAAGGATCTCTTTAAGCTGAGAACCACCTTTGCCAGCTCCTCTCCTAGCTGCATCTCTATCATGCTTTGCTCTCACGAGGTTAGCTAGATCTTTAAAACAAATCTTCTCTTCCTCCTCAGCAGGATTTCTTAGAGTAGAGGGCCCCTCACCGGGATCAGTCTCCAGCTCTTCTTCTCCATCAGCTTTGGTCTTTCCACTTCTAGTCTTTAAAACAGCCACCTTAACTGGAATTGTGTTTGAATTTACAGCCACCTTAATAGAAGCTGACACGTCCTGAGATAAATCAGCTGCTGGGGCAGTCACTTCCGGTCCCACCGAGAGAGTGGGCGGAAATGATGTTGCTCTGTTAATGGCTGACGGAGAAGAAGGAAGAGGAGAAGGAGGAGACGCCATGTTGATACCAGCCGCCGCCCTTGGCAACTTGCCAGAATCAGCAGCAAAGTCATTCAGGGCTGCTTTACCAATTAACTTCTTAGCTTTCTTTTTTACTGACACAGATTCTCCACACTCCTCATCACTAGATGCCTCTGGGACTGACCCAGAACTACGCTGTTTCCTCTTTGATCTAGTTTTAATAACAAAACACGCCCTGGATATCTTCCTCTCCCGTCGCAAAGAAAACAGTAAATATGCAATTACCATCACCAGCAGCAGATTTATACACATCACGTAAATCACCTTTGGATCCCAGCCATCACCTAAAGTTACTCTCTCCTCAGGCAGAATCTTAAAACCCTTTATCTCAATTGGGAGATTGGTGGAGGTAACATTTCTGTATCTCGCCGGCCATAAGAAATCCATGCATTTTCCATACCATAATCTAACTCTATACATAACCCACAGATAAATTGTCCGCACCAAATATTTACCCAGGTAATCCAAAATCAAACCCAAACAATATCTGCAAACCAGAGCCCCAAAAATTGAAAAAAATAGTCGTTCTACAAACCAGAACACCTTCATGTTTGCTCATTCAGCTAGAAAACACTAAATCAATCAAGTAATAAATTAAGCTAATTATCTGCCGCATGTTGGGTAAGTCAAGATAAAAAGAATGTCAAGGGTTGGAAGGGAAAGGCCTCCTGCCCCCGGGAAAGTGAAGGGAAAAAAAAAAAATCACAGCTGAATTAGCAAAGCAATGGGTGCTGTATATTTACAAAGCAATATAGGATATGCAGGGGAATATACAGAATTTACAATATTTACAATATATACAAAAATATACAATAAAGTAGCACAGAAATGAGAGTTCCCCCTTCTCTGCTGAGGGGGTTCCCCACCTCTGCTTCCCCTTCTCTCCCCCTTTCCTCAGAGAGGGTTAGAAAGAGAGAAAAGAGAAAAAAAATTAAAAGCAGTTATGTGTTAATTGGAAAGCGGTTAATACAGGCCTTGCAGTTTATCAGTTTCAAGGTCAGGCTTGGCCGAGAGCCCAGAATGCTGTGAGCTGCAAGCCACCCAAGGAGGGGAAGACAGACTGACCAGTAAAGTGCAGGAATGCCCAGGATACTCTGCTGCACTCCCAGTTCAGAAGGTGCTTCCTCCCAATCTACCAATGAAATTAGTTTAGATCCCTCTTTCGTTTGCAAACATCCGACTACAATATTCCCTTTCTTAAGGGGACAGCCTCAAACGGTCACAGTAAGTAAGTAAGTAAGTAAGTTAAGTAAGTAAGAAGCTATTGGAAAGTAATCACAATCAAAGCTGTCTTTGATTAAATATGTGAACTTTTGCTTGCTAAAGTTAGAGTAGACAAATTCTAACTTTCTGCCTGAGCTATTGTCTGGGTTTCGGCTGCAAATGAAACACCAATCAAGACAGAAAGTTTTCTTTGGTATTATTCCACTGAACTCTCCTTATCTCAACCCAGAGGGTTGGGTTTTTTTTCCTTCCAGTCCTCCTTTCTGTCCCACTAAGAGGGTGGTGTGTGTGAGTTTCGTGAGAGCAACTGGGTTAGAGCTCAATTATAACAGTTATCACAACAGAAGTAACTATTGAAGCTGGTATAATATTTTCGTTAGTGGCCCTGTGGCTTTCCACTACCGATTAATACTGAAAGTGGGCTATAATCAGGACTGTGACAGTTCTGTGCAACATGTATTGCAGAGATGGCAAAGGTTTTCTATGATTTTGTTACTGTCAGGAGAGATTTTGTTTGTCATCTCGCAGAGTTAAGGAGCTGGGGCTGTTCAGTCTGCAGAAGAGAAGGCTCTGAGGTGACCTAATTGTGGCCTTCCAGTATCTGAAGGGGGCCTACAGGAAGGCTGGGGAAGGACTTCTCAGGATCACAGGTAGTGATAGGACTAGGGGGAATGGAATGAAGCTGGAGGTGGGGAGATTCAGGCTGGATGTGAGGAGGAGGTTCTTCACTATGAGAGTGGTGAGATCCTGGAATGAGTTGTCCAGGGAGGTGGTTGGGGCCCCATCCCTGGAGGTTTTTAAGACCAGGCTGGATGAGGCTCTGTCCAGCCTGATCTAGTGTGGGGTGTCCCTGCCCATGGCAGGGGGTTTGGAACTAGATGATCCTTGTGGTCCCTTCCAACCCTGACTGATACTATGATACTATGATACTAATCTGAGGATAAGTAAAATTTTAATCCCTGGGCACTTAGAAACTACTACTGATTAAGTGAGCTTATTAAGTAACAATGGACCTCTCTGGTTTTTAAATGTTTGTCTTTTTTTGATTGAAAAACTAGAACTTTTAAACAATATATCTGAAAATTATCACCGTCAGATACCCAGGTTCTTCTTCCACAAGGCAGATGCTTAGGCAATAGGTACAGACTCCTCTGGCATCCAGAAGTTGGCTACTGGATTCATTCTTGTCCAGTTGCCAGACTGGTACATGACTCTGTTGAGCAGGGTAGTCTAAGCAATAAATGGGTATCAAGCTTTTGCTATTGCAAAGGTATGGCAGCAATCAGGAAGAAGTTGGGGGGGGGGGGGGAAGGAAAAAAAAGGAAAAAAATTTTAAAACCCTGCCACACAAACTGAGTGTCACAATTCCTTTGTGATACCAGATGCAAACTACAGCAGTCAAGCATTCATGATGGTACATGATAGTTAGGAAGTATCCCTTTCTCCTGCTGAAACAAATTTGAAGCATAAGAAGAGTAATGGATATAGTGAGGTATCCATGGAAGCATTCTCTGATTGGACACTTTTTTTTAGATAAACTCAGTTGTCAGAGTCTGAACTACATAAGATACCTTTTCTGTTTTCCTCTTCCATCTCACTCAGAGCTACTATTTTCCACACAGCCATTTCTCTGAGAAGAGCTACTCAGATCATCTCAAGTATACTAAAATTATTTACTACTCCAAAAGGCACAGAGCTAATGAGAGGAAAATGTATGTAGCATGGTATGATATATACTTCTTGAAAACATTATGTTTTCAGAGAAATAATTTATCCCATGCTTTAATAATTCAGTTGTAAGATGGGTTCCTTAAAAATATGCTTATGTATCCTCATATGTGCTGTCTTGAATGTCAGCTATTAAGTACTCCTATAATGCAGATTTGATACTATTCATTGTGTACCAATGCCTCAAATCATGTAATTCCCATGAAAATAAACACTGAAAAATTATTAGTTACAGTATCACAGTATCACTGAGGTTGGAAGAGACCTCAAGCATCATCAAGTCCAACCTGCCAACACAGACCACATGACTAGACCATGGCACCAAGTGCCACGTCCAATCTCCTCTTGAACACCTCCAGGGATGGTGACTCCACCACCTCCCTGGGCAGCACATTCCAATGACAAATGACTCTCTCGATGGAGAACTTTCTCCTCATGTCGAGCCTAAACTTCCCCTGGCATAGCTTGAGACTGTGTCCCCTTGTTCTGGTGCTGGTTGCCTGGGAGAAGAGACCAACTCCTTCCTGGCTACAACCACCCTTCAGGTAGTTGTAGAGGGCAATGAGGTCACCCCTGAGCCTCCTCTTCTCCAGGCTAAACAATCCCAGCTTCCTCAGCCTCTCCTCATAGGGATTGTGCTCAAGGCCTCTCCCCAGCCTTGTTGCCCTTCTCTGGACATGTTCAAGTGTCTTGAAGTCCTTCTTAAATTGAGGGGCCCAGAACTGGACACAGTAATTAAGGTGCATCCTAACCAATGCAGAGTACAGGGGCAAAATGACTTCCCTGCTCCTGCTGGCCACACTATTCCTAATGCAGGCCAGGATGCCATTGGCCTTCTTGGCCACCTGGGCACACTGCTGGCTCAAAAAGGAAATGGGAAAATACCTTCTCAGAGATAAAGGAGAGAATGAAGCCAAATAAATACCCTTCCTGTGTATTCAGAGATAATGGAGAAATATCAGAGGTGACGGAGATGGGAATCAATACGGCTGACCAATATGATCGAGTATTGTTCCTTTATTGTTCCAGTGTGGCAGGCCGATAGTGCAAGCCTGAGGTGCAGGCCTATGGAGCAGGCCTGTAGTGCAAGTACAGCATAGTAAAGTAAAGAAGAACAGGAGACAGGAAAGGCAGAAGTGCGTAGCAAGGCAACTGCTACAACTTTTATAAACTTGGAGTGTCTTGTTGGCATAGCTCCATTGGTTCCCTCTGAGTGACCACACATTGCACTATTACAGATTATTGGTCCAACTGCTAATGACACGCAAGGTTTGTTGATGCAGGTGCATGTCCTGTTGTCCCAAGATAACTGTCCATGTTTATAGCTCCCAGTGCCTTGTTTTAGTTACATGCTGCAGGCACAGCACCGTTTTGCTACACTGCTAGCTGGCTCTGCACTTATGCTGAGCATGGCTTACCACCATGTCAGGCTCTAGGCCTGTACTGCCAGATTGCTCACACTGCTCGTCACTGGCATTGCCACAGAGAAAGAAGACTAAGGGGGAAAATCACACAACTACAGGAAGAAAGAAGCTCAAACTTGCATGTCTCAACAGCAGTGGTGAAGCTGGAGTAGTGTAGACACTGAAAATGCATTAAAATTCCTTCATATATATTATTTAGTGACTCTGATTATGTTCAGAGCAAAATAAAGAATACACAAAATGACTAAGAAATAAAAATACAAGAGTTATGTTAGGCCAAGGAAAGATAAAGTGAAATGGTCCAAATCAGGTCTCTCAATGTGTAAAACAAAATGAGAGGAGAAAGGAACTCAGTATCCAAATCTCCTTCCTGGACGTGGGCTATAGTTTTCAGGGAATCTTTAGAACAGAAAGAGATGGAGACACTTGTGAAAAAAACTGGGTTACATATGTAAAATGTAGAAAATCAAGATCCATGATTGCATGAATTGGGTCAGCCCATTCTGCTGCTTCTTTTTTCATGACAAAGCCATACTGATGTTTAGACTGCTATAAATGTTAAGAATCCTATAAAGATGAACTTATTTAGAAATATATACAACACAAACATAAACTGTGGTAAAGTTAAAGTGTTGTCAAACTGCAATTTGAAAATAAGTCCTGCATTTGGAAAGAAAATAAACGGCAACAAATGAAATAAAGTCTTAATAAAGCTAAGAGCACAAAGTGGCAACAGAGAAAGAAATTAATAAAAGTATATTGCATTCTGTGGAAGACTTGCATTTACATGCCAAGAAACAGAAATCCAAAATGTCTTTCTGAGCAAATGTTTTACTAGCAGGTAAGTAGTGAAGCTGTGATACTGTAGTTTCACTGACTTTTAAAGGCTGGAATGCATTGTCAGCAATATTGTCAACTGCTCCCTGGTTATACAGAACCTAAGACCAGTCCTTTTAAAGATGCTTTTGCTCTTTTTTTGCTCCTTCTGACAATCTAATGCAGAAAGATTAATACAACTATACCATGCTCAGCCTCAGGAGGCAATTATAACTCAGATTTAAGGCCCTGTTACTTTGCTGTTCTTGTTCCAGCAGCAGTGAATTAACCCTGTGTCTCAATCTGCTACTGTGGAAGACATGGTTCTTTTATGAATCCCCCAAATGAATCCAAGAAGGAACCGAGTAATTGTTTGGGAAAAGCACTTCAATTTTATTTCACTTACATGTACAGGGGAAAAAGTTAGAAATACAGAAAAGGAGGAAAAAAAGCAGGAGACAACAAAAGCAAGGATAGTTACCACTGAAAATCAAGAAACATCTCATCAATCCTGAAGGTTTCGATCAGTGGGGGAACTCAAAACTTCCCTGTAATAATAGCAAAAGCAGAAGAGTGAGTTGCTTACATTTTAGGTAATATTTATAATTTGATCAAGGCTTGGATTTAGCCAATACTTGGTAAACACCATTAGCCAAAGACAAAGCATATGGTCAGAATATGCCCATACTTGGAAGAAGCACAAACATAGCACAAGCATCCCACAAGGTGGGCCCATGATCTTGTTTACCCCAAAAAGGCAGGTTTGGGTTGTTTACCCCAGCTTGTTAATGCCTGATCTTTTGTTTACTCAGCTCAGTGCTGACTACCCAATCTAGAAGGAAGGGGAAGGAGCGGCTTGAGCAAAACATGCAGGCACAAATTTTGAGAATATTTGGGGCATAATTCTGGGCATAATCACTCTTTACCATGGGGCAGTGAAACTGTTGAAGGGTCAGGAGAACAGTGGCTGAGGTAAATGTGGTTGAGGTAACTATGGTTGCTTAGTCTGGAGAAAAGCAACCTGAGGGGAGACCCTCTCAACCTCTATAACTCCCTGAAAGGAGGTTGTAGTGAGGTGTGTCTTGATCTCTTCTCTCTAATAATAAGTGTCAGGACAAGAAGATATGGTCTAATAAACTTTAGAATATTTAGAATAAACCAAACCAGGTTGGAAGAGACCTTCAAGATCATCGCATCCAACCCATCAACTAATCCAACCCACCTAAACAGCTAACCCATGGCACCAAGCACCCCATCAAGTCTCCTCCTGAACACCCCCAATGACGGTGACTCCACCACCTCCTTGGGCAGCCCATTCCAAAGGGCAATCACTCTTTCTGTATAGAACTTCTTCCTAACATCCAACCTGAACCTCCCCTGGTGCAGCCTGAGACTCTGTCCTCTTGTTCTGGTACTGGTTGCCTGGGAGAAGAGACCATCATCCGCCTGTCTACAATCTCCCTTCAGGTAGTTGTAGAGAGTGATAAGGTCACCCCTGAGTCTCCTCGTCTCCAGGCTAAAACATCCCAGCTCCCTCAGTCTTTCCTCATAGGGCTTGTGTTCCAAAACCCTCACCAACTTTGTTGCCCTTCTCTGGACTCCTTTCAGCAAGTCAACATCCTTCCTAAACTGAGGGGCCCAGAACTGGACACAGTACTCGAGGTGTGGCCTAACCAGTGCAGTGTACAGGGACAGAATGACCTCCCTGCTCCTGCTGGCCACACTGTTCCTGATGCAGGTCAGGATGCCATTGGCCCTCTTGGCTGCCTGGGCACACTGCAGGCTCAGTGTTTCACCATAGGAGGTTTAGATTGGATATTAGAAGAAACTTCTTCACTGAAAGGTTTGCCAAACACTGGAGTAGGCTTCCCAGGGAGGCAATCAAATCCCCATCCCTGGAAGTGTTTAAAAGATTCATAGATGTGGTGCTGAGGGTTTAGCACCAGACTTGGTAGAATTGGAGAATAGTTGGACTGGATGATCTTAAAGGACTTTTCCAGCCACAGCAGTTCTATCATTCTGTGATTCAAAGAGCCAAAACGTGATCTGAGACTAGAAATCCCTTGTCATATAATATACCCTGAGTCTGAATCCAAACCACTACTTTGTGGCTTGATAAAGTAAGATAAAGAGAAGCTGGAGGGTTTCAGTGCCACTTTCAGACACCAACCTTGGTCAGGTCACTGGACAAGGTGACTTTTTTGAGCTTGAGACACCTTACATGAAAGAGTGTTTAGTATGCTGTAAATTTGTAACTACATGTGATTAGCTAACACATATAATATTTAATGTGGATTTTAGGCTGTTACAGTATTTTTTTCTTTTAATTTGTAATAGTGTATATGATTCTTCTATTTTATCTGTGAAAACCTTCAAGAGTAGTGTATTAGATCTGTAAACAAAGTTCAAATCAATCATTTGTTTGAATCTTTTAGTTAAAGTTGTAAGCAAATTCAAATGAATTGTTTACTTGTAGCCCAGTTTACTTCTATTACAATTGCTCTAGTTATTCAAATTCAGAAAATCACAGAAAATCTCTTTTGTGTTGTTGAATTGTCTTCCCTGAGTATTAAACACCCATGTTATTTACTTAATCTGTTGCATTTTGAACCCAGGCTGCAGGCAAAATCCATGTGGTTGTACACTTACCCTCTCCCACCCCACAAGATGGAAGAAAGAATTGAATGGGGTAAAGGCCAGAAAACTCATAGGCTGAGAAAAAAAGCCAATTTAATAGTCTGAGAATAAGAATAAAAAGGTGATTGTGACAATACAGTATATAAAAGAGTGTTTCACAATGCAGTTCCTCACCACCTGCTGGCTAGCTATCCAAGAAGAAAGAAAATATCACAACTGTAGTCCCAGTAGAGCCCCAGCTACTCAGTCTATCCTCATCTATATACTAAGCATGATGTATATATACTGATGCTGTATGATATAGAATATCATGTTGGCCAGTTTTGACTCATTATCCTGGCTATGTACCCTTCATCTTTTTTTACTCCTGCAAGGAAACAAAAAATGGGAAGTTGAAAAATCCTAGATTTCCTATCAGCAACTAAAAACAACAGTATATTATCAACATTCTTCTCATGCCAGTTCTTACACTGAGTCCAAAACATGGAATTATTCTAGCTATTCAGATAAAGTTGAATGCGTCCAGAGAAGGGCAACAAGGCTGGTGAGAGGCCTTGAGCACAAGCCCTATGAGGAGAGGCTGAGGAAGCTGGGATTGTTTAGCATGGAGAAGAGGAGGCTCAGAGGTGACCTCATTGCTCTCTACAACTACCTGAAAGGTGGTTGTAGCCAGGAAGGAGTTGGTCTCTTGTCCCAGGCAACCAGCATCAGAACAAGGGGACAGTCTCAAGCTGCACCAGGGGAAGTTTAGGCTTGAGGTGAAGAGAAAGTTCTTCATCGAGAGAGTCATTCGTCATTGGAATGTGCTGCCCAGGGAGGTGGTGGAGTCACCATCCCTGGAGTTGTTCAAGAAGAGATTGGACGTGGCACTTGGTGCCATGGTCTAGTCATGGGGTCTGTGGTGACAGGTTGGACTCGATGATGCTTGAGGTCTCTTCCAACCTTGGCGATACTGTGATACTGTGATAAACTAGCTCTGGCCCAGCCAAAACCAGGGCATAATCATACTACACTCCCTCATTAAGTCTCTCTATGTGTTTTCCCCAAACATTCATGGTAAAACTGTATGTTTTTCTCTCTCTCTTCAGAATATAGTTTTGTTACTTATTTTTTAGTGGTTAATATCTATATAATGCATTTCAGAAGATTGTTGGCCTTTAATTGACATCAGCAGACTTTTTATTGTCATCCCAGAAAACAAATCAAATTTCAGCACCTGCACATCAATTCTGAACCAGGATGCACTCTCTCTGTGTCTGCAGGTTGGAGCTGTAACTCAGGTTTAGTTTCACAAATGTGTCAGAAAATATATTTTATCATCATGTAGAGCATTATTCAGCAAGTCAGGAATATACTCAACCACAGGTTTTCAGCTTCAGAAGGAAATAAATATTTAATATTTAAATTAAGGGAATGCCACTCTTTCCATTAAAAAATAAAAAATAATAAAGAAACCAACCAATCAATAACAAACAAAATAAGCAACAACAAAAGAAACCACACAAAAAAAAAAACTCCAATCCATCACCAAAACCACCAAGCACACCAGCAAGCAAACAAAGCATTAAAATAGAAAATATTTTATTTGGAAAAAAGTGCAATAAATTACATTGTCTTTCTATCTAATTTATTTGTAGCAGAGATTGCAACACTAGTTAACAAAGAACTGGTTATTTAAAGAGAGAACATAAGGGGAAAGAAAGCATAAAGCAGGGAACAATACAAAATCTGAAAGTAAATTAAGGTATTTTAAAAAACATTATTTTCTGTTTGTCTGAAGTAACTCCATTTCTGAATTCAACACAATGAGACCTGACATCAGACAACCAGTTCCAAAATCACAGCACATCATGGCAGCATGCAAATGCAAATTTCAGTCCTCCTAGAGCATCGTATTTCTGTGATTTCCCCCACACACACACTGACATGGACACTGGCACAGCACAACAGAAAATATTTATAATATAAACGGAAATATTTAATTATTTTTTCTAAAATAAAATTATATTACATCATCATGTCCACCTGTAAGGTGGAGGTGAAGGTCATTATGGAGCTTAGCCACTCATACTGGTATAAATAAAGTCAGTAGCTTGAGTGACATCACAACAGCACAGATCACAGAAACTTACAATCTGTTCAATGGTCTCTGTAACTGTGGCTATAGGGTGATATTGGTTACATTAATGTCTGCTACAGTCATGACAGAGCAAATGTAACTATCAATCTGGGCATAAAGAGAATTTAGGTCTAAAAGTATGATCATTTTCCCTGCAAATGTAAGGTACGGGATAAATTATTATTCACATTTTTCAAATCAATTATTCAGATTTAAAAAATATTTTAAAGTGAATTTCAGTGATCTGTTTTTCCTTTTGATTGTATTTTAGAGTGGAAATAACGACCTTTTTACTAAAGGTCATCAAAGTATTTAAATGGAAAGATTAAAAATGTACTGACAAATATAAGTACACTAAAGCAGAATCCTAGAATCATGGAATTGTTCTGGTTTGAAAAGACCTCTAAGATCATCAAGTCCAACCATCAGCTTAACACCACCATACCTATTAAACCATGTTCTGAAGTGCCATACCCACACATTTCTTGAAGAGCTCCAGGGATGGTGACTCCACCACCTCCCTTGGTAGCCTCTTCCAATGCCTGACTACCCTTTCTGTAAAGAAATTTTTCCTAATATCCAGTCTAAACCTCCCTGTCACAGTTTCAGGTAATTTTCTCTTCCTATCACTTGATAGTAGAGAGAAGAGACTGAACCCTGCCTTACCACAAGCTTCTTTCAAGTAGTTGAAGAGAGCAATGACATCTCCTTCTCAGGCCCCTCATTGCTTACTCTGGGAAGTCCCATAGTAAACAATCCCAGTTGCCTCAGCTGTTCCTCATAAGATTTGTTCTCTAGACCCTTCGCCAGCTGTGTTGAACTTTCTTGACTTTAAAATATTTGCAAAAATATTTATGAATTGTTTGTTTTCCCAAGTTTGTCATACTTGAAGTTGTCTGACACAATGACACTGTTCTTCTGGAGAGTGAGTTTATCCAGTAATACTTGTTCTGGCATTCTATTGTGTGCTTGACACTTGTTGGTTCAGAGACATGAAACAGCAGCTACAGGACTGCAGAGAAGATAACCAGAGCTCTGAGAACGAACTCTCTGTAGACACAGTAACAATTTTCCTCTGTAGAGCCAGGGCAAACTCACCTGAACCGGCAATGAACTGATAAACACAGACATGTGATCTACAAAAAAGACCATGAGCTGGAACTGGAAGAGCGCTTGCATGAAATCATGATTTTGTGCTGATTAATAGGGTCATTTTCCAAGTCAAAGTGGAGAAAAAAAGATGTTTGCATAAAGCTTCCTTGAAAGAGGAAAGCTGAAGGAGTAGCGACAGTCAGAATCAACTGTCAATGATAATTAACTGCCTTATGAACTCCTCTTCTTGGGAATTTTGCGCTTGTTTGTCAAAATAATGTCCTTATATCAAAAGCACTGACTTGGATCTCAGAGCTTCAGATCCAGCTCCTGCCTCTAATACTTACTGTTCAAGCACAGACGATCAATAGCTTTGCAGAAGGTATTTTATTAACTTGTTTGATGTGGTTTTCTTTGATTGCTTGGGGTTTTTTTATAGGGGAGGTTGTTTTATAATTAAAAAAATAAAGAAAGAAAAAGGAAATCTCATGGTATGCTAGAAACATAGGACTGTCAAGATTGGAGGAAGGCTTTGAAATCATTATGTCCAAATGCTCTTGTAGAGTGAGGGAGAGAGGGACGAAGGGAGAGATGGAAGGAGGGAAAGAAGGAAGAAGGGAAGGAGGGAAGGAAGGAAGCATCTCATTATCCCTGGGACTTCATCAACTCACAAAATATTTCATTAATGAAAAATGGTTTCTTATGATATTGTTTTCATTCTCTCATTCTTGGCTTGTCTGCCTATTCTGATTATGAATGTCTTAATACAAGTAGAAATTATTATTGCAAGTACAGTTCCAACCTCCTAGAGAGCAATTTCCTCTTGGGAAACTTGAAATTATATCTTTTTATGTAAGGAGAACTTGCATAGCTAATAAGACATTTAAGCACACTAACAATTTCCTTTTTCTTAACATAAATGTATTTCAGAAGTCTTGGTAAGTGTATATGCTTTGCTATGAAAATGTGCTTATAAAGGTACAAAAAATTGCAGCACAGATAAATATTTTTCTCTTCTAAAATGTACTACTGAAGCACAAAATTATTAGTGAAAAAAGCCTGACCAAACAACAAACAAACAAACAAACCCCACACAACCTTAAAGTAATTTGGTTTAGGTCATGTAGTTTCTGCTGAATAATTTAATAGGCATACACAAATTCTCCTGTTTAGAAAACATCAAAATTGAACAAATAGTGAATTTACTGCTGAAATAGATTTTCATTAGGAAAGATGAGGGTAACCAGCATCTGAATTACACAATTAAAGTATTTATCTTGGATATCCTTCTACAAGAACAAAGAATTTAATGAGAAGTTATTAGATAAAAATTTCTTATTTGAAAACAGATACTGAATTACATGGGAATCGGAACGTAATCATATTAAAAAAACATGTCAAGGGAATCAACTGCCTCCAGGAAATATAAAACCAAAGTCAGAAATGTTCTATATGAAAGAAGCAGATTATAGTACTGCTGAGAATAAATAATATATGTGAACAAAGAAATGTCATTTTCTACTTTTATAAAATTAGTTTCAATATCTTCAATATGTGAGCTATAGCTTTTCTTGTTTTGGATCTGCACTTTTTCAGAAGACAGGCAAGGAAGAAGGGATGGAGGGGTGGCCCTGTACATAAGGGAGGCACTAGATGCCATAGAGATGGAGATTAGGGACAATTGGGTTGAGTGCTTGTGGGTGAGAATTAGAGGAAAGACCAGCAAGGCAGACACCCTGGTTGGAGTCTGTTATAGACCACCCAACCAGGAGGAAGATATTGATGAAGCATTCTACAGGCAGCTTAGGGCTGTCTCAAGATCACCCGACCTTGTTCTCATGGGTGACTTCAACCTGCCTGACATCTGCTGGGATCTCAACACAGCAGAGAGGAGACAGTCTAGGAGGTTCTTAGAGTGCATGGAGGACAACTTCTTATCCCAGGTGCTGTGCAAGCCTACCAGGGGTAAGGCTATGCTTGACCTCCTCTTCACCAATAGGGAAGGGCTGGTGGGTGCAGTGATGGTTAGAGGGTGCTTAGGGGCCAGTGACCATGAGATAACTAAATTTTCAGTATTTGGTCAAGATAAGAGGGGCAGCAAGAAGACCTTCACTCTGGACTTCTGGAGGGCAGACTTCAGGTTACTTACTCAAGGAACTAACTCAGAAGGTTCCTTGGGATAAAGCCCTTAAAAATAAAGGGATCCAGGAGAGATGGACCTGCTTCAAGGAAGAACTGTTGAAGGCGCAGGAACAGGCTGTGCCAATGTGCCGGAAGATGAGCCGCCGGGGCAGATGGCCAGCCTGGATGGGTAATGAACTTTTAATAGAACTAAGGGAAAAAAAGAGGGTGTATCATCTTTGGAAGAAAGGTGAGGCAACCCATGGAATGTTTAAGGATGTTGCTAGATCATGTAGGAAGAAAATTAGGGTGGCAAAAGCGCATTTGGAATTTAGACTGGCCTCTGCTGTGAAGGACTACAAAAAGTCCTTCTATAAATACATTAATAGCAAGAGGAAGGGCAAGGACAACCTCCACTCCTTGGTGGACATGGAGGGCAATGTTGTATCAAAGGATGAGGAAAAGGCAGAGGTACTTAACACCTTCTTTGCCTCAATTTTTACTAGCAGGACAGAACGTCTTCCAGAGAGCTGGCCTGCAGAGCTGGCAGAAGGAGCCAGGGAGCTGCATAGTTTCCCTATGTTTCAGGTGCAGGTAGTTGAAGCTGTCCTCAGCTGCTTGGATCCCCACAAGTCCATGGGACCAGATGGGACCCATCCTAGGGTGCTGAGAGAGCTGGCAGAGGAGCTGGCCAAGCCGCTCTCTATCATTTTTCAGCAGTCCTGGCTCACTGGAGATGTCCCAGAAGACTGGAGGCTGGCCAACGTTGTGCCCATCCACAAGAAGGGCCAGTTGGATGAGCCAGGGAATTATAGGCCTGTCAGCCTGACCTCAGTGCCAGGCAAGATCATGGAGCAGGTCATCTTGAGTGCAATAACACAACACTTACAGGATGGCCAAGGGATCAGGCCCAGCCAACATGGATTTAGGAAGGGCAGATCATGCCTGACCAACCTGATCTCCTTCTATGATCAGGTGACCCACCTGGTGGATGTGGGGAGGCCTGTGGATGTAGTCTACCTAGACCTCAGTAAGGCCTTCGACACTATCCCCCACAGCAAACTCCTGGCCAAGCTGTCAGCCCATGGCTTGGATGGGAGCACATTGCAATGGGTTAGGAACTGGCTGGAGGGCCATGCCCAGAGAGTGGTGGTGAATGGTGCCACATCACGGCCAGTCACTAATGGTGTGCCCCAAGGATCAGTGCTGGGCCTTGTGCTCTTTAACATCTTTATTGATGATCTGGATGAGGGCATTGAGTCCATCATCAGTAAATTTGCTGAAGACACCAAGCTGGGGGCAGGAGTTGATCTACTGGAGGGTGGAGAGGCTTTGTAGCTGGACCTCAACAGGCTGGACAGATGGGCAGAATCCAATGGCATGAGATTTAACACATCCAAGTGCCAGGTTCTGCACATTGGCCACAACAACCCCATGCAGTGCTACAGGCTGGGGTCAGAGTGGCTGGAGAGCGGCCAGGTACAGAGGGACCTGGGGGTGCTGGTTGATGGTAGGCTGAACATGAGCCTGCAGTGTGCCCAGGCGGCCAAGAGGGCCAATGGCATTCTGGTCTGCATCAAGAACAGTGTGGCCAGCAGGAGCAGGGAGGTCATTCTGTCCCTGTGCTCTGCACTGGTTAGGCCACACCTCGAGTACTGTGTCCAGTTCTGGGCTACTCAGTTTAGGAAGGATATTGACTTGCTGGAAGGAGTCCAGAGAAGGGCAACAAATTTGGTGAGAAGTTTGGAACATAAGCCCTATGAGGAGAGGCTGAGGGAGCTGGGGTTGCTTAGCCTGGAGAGAAGGAGACTCAGGGGTGATCTTATTGCTGTGTACAACTACCTGAAGGGATGTTCATAGTATCATAGTATCAGTCAGGGTTGGAAGGGACCACAAGGATCATTTGGTTCCAACCCCCCTGCCATGGGCAGGGACACCCCACACTAGATCAGCCTGGCCGTAGCGTCATCCAGCCTGGGCTTTAGCACCTCCAGGGACGGGGCCTCGACCACCTCCCTGGACAACCCATTCCAGGGCTCCACCACTCTCATGGTGAAGAACTTCCTCCTCACATCTAGCCTGAATCTCCCCACCTCCAGCTTCATTCCATTCCCCCTAGTCCTATCACTACCTGAGATCCTGAGAAGTCCTTCCCCAGCCTTCCTGTAGGCCCCCTTCAGATACTGGAAGGACACAATGAGGTCACCTCGGAGCCTTCTCTTCTGCAGACTGAACAGCCCCAACTCCTTCAGTCTGTCCTCATAGGAGAGGTGCTCCAGCCCTCTGATCATCCTTGTGGCCCTTCTCTGGACACCTTCCAGCACCTCCACATCCCTCTTGGAATAGGGGCTCCAGAACTGGACACAGTACTCCAGGTGGGGTCTCACCAGAGCTGAGTAGAGGGGGAGGATCACCTCCCTCGACCTGCTGGCCACTCTTCTCCTGATGCAGCCCAGGATCTGATTGGCTTTGCAGGCTGCAAGTGCACACTGAGAGCTCATGTTGAGCTTTTTGTCCACCAGCACCCCCAAGTCTCACTCCTCAGGGCTGCTTTCCAGCCACTCACTGCCCAGCCTGGATTTGTGCCTGGGATTGCCTCAACCCAGATGCAGGACCCTGCACTTGCTTTTGTTGAACTTCATGAGGTTGTCTTGTGCCCACCTCTCCAGCCTGTCAAGGTCCCTCTGGATGTCTTCCCTTCCCTCCAGTGTGTCTGCTGCACCACACAGCTTGGTGTCATCAGCAAACTTGCTGAGGGTGCACTCAATGCCACTGTCCAAGGCACCCACAAAGATGTTGTAGACACGCGGATGTTGGTCTCTTCTCCCAGGCAGCCAGTACCAGAAGAAGAGGACAGAGTCTCAGGCTGCACCAGGGGAGGTTTAGTTTGGATGTTAGGAAGAAGTTCTATACAGAGAGGGTGATTGCCCATTGGAATGGGCTGGCCGGGGAGGTGGTGGAGTCGCTGTCATTGGAGGTGTTCAGGAGGAGACTTGATGGGATGTTTGGTGCCATGGTTTAGTTGTTTAGGTGGGTTGGATTAGTTGATGGGTTGGATGCGATGATCTTGAAGGTCTCTTCCAACCTGGTCTATTCTATTCTATTCTATTCTATTCTATTCTATTCTATTCTATTCTATTCTATTCTGAATATGTGTCTGTTTTCAATGAAGGGTATCCATGACCAGCACAAGGTACCTGAACTTCTGGAGGTGACTCTGGAACTTCTGCAACATACACAATGAAGGAATTAGTTCTTCAGTAGATGAAAGTTTGCTTGTTTTTTGTTGTGTTTTATTTTTAATGTTTGTCTGTAGCTTATGGGTCTTATCATGTCACAAAAGAAAAAAAAAATTACGTCTTTTGTGAAATTTACCACAAATGTGCTCCACAATTTCCAAATAGATTTCTTGACTAAAGCATTCATTTTTTATTGATTATCACTGCTATAGGTTAATGAAGAATGTGAAGTGTGGCCGGTTGACGTTGCCCCCTTAAGAAAGGGAATATGGTGGACGGAAGTTGGTAAACAGAAGGAATAGTCTAAACTAATTTCATTGGAAGAGTGGGAGGAAGCACCTTCTGAACTGGGAGTGAACTGGGAATGAACTGGGCACTCTGGTACTTCTATCTTCAGTCTTGCTTCCGCCTCTCCACGGTGCAGCAGCTCTGCAGCTATCTCTGTGCTGGGCTTTCTGCCAAGGCCTCGGCCTTGAAGACAGATAAAGGCCGGTATTAACTCCTTTCCAATTAACACAAACTGCTTCTAACATTTTTTTTTTCCTCTCTTTTCTCTCTCTTTCTATCCCACTCTGGGAAAAGGGGGGGGGAGAGAGGGGAGAGCGGAGGTGGGGAACCCCCTCTGCCTTGAGGGGGGTCACTCTCATTTCTGCGTTACTCTGTTGTATATCTTTGTATATATTGTAGATATTGTAAATTTGTAAATATTCCCCTGCATACCCTACATTGCTTTGTAAATATAGCTCCACTGCTTTGCTAATTCAGCTTGTGAGTTTTTTTTTCCTTTCCCTTCAATTTTTTTTTCCCTTTTACCTTACAAGGGGGAAGGGAGGAGGCTTTTTTGCCTTGCCCTTCCACCCACCACAGTGAAGGATAGTCCAAATTCAATTTCCTAGTCTATCTCAAAGTGTATATGCATGTAGCTCTTCTGTAAGAAATGAAGGATAGAGATACATTTCTAAATCTACATGAGAGCACGCCATATAATGTCCATCCATTATTTCTTGTCCCTATGGACAACATAACTGCAGTCCATAATCATTACAATCAGAGATGACTAAATTACAAAATTTGAATTTGTATACTTGCACTCCTGTTATTTTATGAATGTGAGTTAAAGCAATCAGATAAATTTATGCAATCTTATTTAAACTAATGAGATGCTGGAAATACTATTTGCACCACCAAGGATAACCATAACTCTTTCTTGCCTGGCCTCCTCTATCCCCAGCCTAAATTCTCACTAGTAATCACACAGAAAAAGCTGAGAAGAGAGGGTTTGGTTTCATGACTGAAACTCACAAAGGTGTCACATAAACTTTTCATATATTGTAAGAAAAAATGTATAAATGGAAGATTGTGGATAATGTGGAATATTTTGCAATATTTTGCCTCAGCTTCTGTATAATACATCAAGGGAATGGGAAGTCCTCAGACTCAGAATGGACAAAGATAATTCTCCAGAATACCTCAAAGCTTTTAACAGTGCTAAATTATGGTTTAGGTTGATACTGTCCCACAAGCGTGAGCTGACTTCTTTACAAATTATTTGTATTCATTGGGTAGTCCTAGAAACTATAAATATAGCCTAAGTATGCATTGTCTTTGTGCAAAATTAATTTTAGTACTTATACTGACAGAAGGTCTGCTTGTAAAGTTACAACAAAGACCAATCTGGACAATTAGGAGAATCCATTGGATTAAGATGTATTTCGCAATATTAGCAAGTAAACCTGTTATTACTTCACAAACACAAAACAACCTAGAAATACACTGAGTATTCAGTCAATGCACAGCATGCAATCTTTATTGCAAAGACTAGTGTTTCAAATACTATCTTACATCAAATTTGTTAACTAACCACTGATCAACATTTTTCTTGTTTCTATATGAGGACTGAAAACAAAAGTACAAAGTTAAACCTTTGCATGTCATAGTTGGCATAACAGAAGATAGAAATAGAGTGCCTGATCTGTAATTGTTCATGGACTCAGACATCAAGTGAGAAAGGTGGGAGTGTGCATGTGTGTGGTGTGTCTAACAAAAAGCATGGAAGCTTTTGGGGAAGATAATCAAATCTGTGGAGAACACCAAGAGTTTAACTGGCTCCTTCACCCACTATTGAAACTAGGTGGTAAAACATAAATCACCAAGATTATGCTGCAAGGCAATCTTAAAAATCTACTGTTTACTGCAATTTTATACTGATACCTTTGTAGGTAACAGCAGGAAGTCCTTTGCCACTGTTTCTCATAAACAAGCTGTTGATGTACAGGCTGGGTCAGCAGACAGTGAGGTAAATTTAAAAGTAACTGAATAGCCAAGCTCAGAATTTAGTGATTACTGTAATGAAGTCTAGTTGGAAGCCTGTAACTAGCAGTGTACCTGTTGTAGTTTATGAATTTATTGGCCAGAAATGGGGTAAAATATGGATATGATTTATTAAATATCAGAAATTGTTTTCCTGAGCCAATTTTATTTAGGTTCATTTGCCCGGTGGATGACAGGTTCATTACACATGGTAGAAGGCTAATAAACAGTAGAATAACAGTCTAGAACAATCAGAACTTGGAATACAGAGGAACAAACTGGAATCTCCCTACGCGCACAAAACCAAACAGCACTGCTGCCTCGAGTGGTGTAGACAAACCACTGTCAAGTTCACAAGGGAGCTAACCAAGGGGTAACGAGCTATAAACCTCAGAAATAGCCAGGTAAAATAGCGTATTTTACTCATGAACCACCGAGCTGCTAACTACCAAAACCTTTGCTGAACAAAGGGGTGTTTTGAATTCGTAGTTATAGTCCAAAGGGCAGTGTCCAAAAATCAGAGGAAATGAGAGAGCAGGCTGCTGTAGTGGAAGTCAACTCCAGCACTATGCCACTAAAACAAAAGAAGCTAACTGCCTGGAAGAAAGGAGCAAGTAGGGTGCTTGTTGCCACCTTGAATCCCATTAACAAACGGGGAAGAGGTAAAAGAGTAATGAGCATGCAAGCTACGAGTGTAATGAGGCAAAAGTATAGGAGATCTTCCCTATAAATTCCCTTTTTGAAAACAGAATGGCCCAATGGCACATTAGCCATTCAAATCCCACCAATCAATTCAAAATGTTTATCTGCACGCACCTTCTCTCATGGTGTCTGACACGTGCAGTCGCCTCTTTAAAACGAGAGGCTTGGGGATAGGGTTCAGCTTCCACTCCCCTCCAGGCAGTCTTAATGGTGCCTGCCTATTAGGCTCCTTGACCTCCATCAGGACCCTGTAACAGAGAGGAAGGAGAAAGAGGCAGTAGCTCAAAACAGACTTATCTGTCTTGTTAATGCCTCTTCCAGGACAGTACCCAGGGGTCAATACTGAGTCTAATCCTGTTTAACATCTTCATTAATGATCTGGATTATGGAATAGAGTGTATCTTCAGCAATGTTACCAATAAAACAAAACTGGGAGGAGCATCTGATATATCAGAGGGTACTTTCCAAACCAGACAGTCTGTGATTGTGTGCTCCTGCAATTAATCTGAAAAACCCTAAAATCTAAGATATTTTTATATCATTTCATGAAGATAACAAGGTGTTGTCAATGTTATGTAAATTAATAAAAAAAAAAAATAATTTGCTTGCATAGTTCCTTGTAGACCAAGCAAGTAATTTTATAATTGTTAATAAAAACTAATTTCAATAGAGAACCTTCCCTGCACACTGACACTCTGGGAGATGTCAGATGCCACTGACAGATGCTGCCTTCATGCTCAGACTTCAAGTAAAGACAACAGAAGCATGAATTAAATTTATCCCTCTGTGATCATCACCACCTAAAATAGACTACCTCAAGTAAGCCACTGTATTTTTGGCCAAATCTGGGATGTGTTCTGACAGTTTCTTCAATATTGGAGCTGAGAGGTATCAGCAACAGAGACTGGAGTCAATACAGATGACCAATATGATCAAGTATTGTTCCTTTATTGTTCCAGTATTGTAGGACTATAGTGCAAGCATAGTAAGTATAGCACAGTAAAGTAAAGCAAAGCAAAGAAGAAGAAGGGAAAAGTGTGTATCAAGGGAACTTCTACAACTTATATGAACTCAGAGAGCATCGTTGGCATAGTTTCATTGGTTCCCACGAGCGACCACACATCTTACTATTATAGATTATTGGTCCAACTACTAATGACACACGAGGTTGTTGATGCAGGTGCATGTCCTGATATTCCAAGATAACTTTCTATGTTTATAGCCATCAGTGTCCTGCTTTAGTTACATGCGGCAGGCACAGCACTCTTTTGCTACACTGCTAGCCACTTCTGCATTTATGCTGAGCATGGCCTACCACCATGTCAGGCTCTAGGCCTACACTGCCAGATTGCTCACACTGCTCATCGCTGGCATTGCCACAGAGAGGTTTTTAGTGGAAGAGATAACTTGGCTTCTGGATTATTTTTTGTGGTCTGACATTTTAATTAAAGCACTTTCAATTTTGTTTTGTTCTGTTAAACACAATTTTCCTATATATTATTTCTTTACTATTCAAACACTGCAGCAATGGAGTCCTACAAAGACAGGACAAAAAATTACACTTTATTCATGCATATTCTCCTGGCCATTTACCAGTGTAGCATGAAGAACAGAAACTATAACCTTTTTATTTCCTCTGTCCTTGTTCTCAGATGCCATGTTTTCAAGTCATTATTCTTGTTGTTAGTCTGGACCATTTCTTGGATATATCTTTGACTTAGGTAAAAAAAAAAAACTTTAGGTTGTCAGTTCTGTCTTTGCTGAGTCTTCGAGGACCAATCTTTTCTGTCCAATTTCATACCCCAAACTCTCATCGTGGCTTTTGCCAGCTTGTCAACTACAAACCCATCCTTTTCTTTTGGCTTATGACAACTTCAGTCTCACACAGCTTTTGTCCATTTCAAGAAAATCTGTGAAGATTGTTTTTTATGTTGTCACTTTGACAGTATCACCATTCTCGGCAGTATTCTGACTTCAACTTCTCCACTGAGTCAAGCAAACCAATTCTTTTCAGTTTCAAGCACACTGTGAATTATTTACAACATACCTAACATCTCTTTCACCTTCAGAATTTGGAACTATCCTATGTTATGGCTCTTTTTATCACCTTGTACTTGCTTATGGGTAGCATTTTATGCTGCCCCTCTCACTGGGAATACCAGAATATCACCCTACAAGATTTTTCCAGTTATATTTTCTCTGTATAAATTATCTTTTTTTACCTCCCTTTTCTGCAATACTTACATAACCCCTAAAACTATTTCAGAACTGCTGTCCTCAAACACATGCCTGTCATACTAATCTGCTTTTCTGCTTATATTATAAATCATGTAGAACAGCAACCTTTTTTACTTAGCTTTGTTTTTATACAATAATGTGTACAGTGACACCTTGACACCTTGATATGATGATATAAAAGTTAACACTATAATATGAAAAGCTGGTGAAAAATGTTATTTTTCTTTTCCACTTCTTTGTAGCAATGTGGTATTTGAAGGCCTCATGTTAAAACTGAGTATAAAGGGAAAAATATTTCTCTACTTTTTCAACAAAGGAATTTTTTTCAAATGATTCTTTACTAAGATGCATACTTGGGAACTTACAATTTCCCATTGGGTTTGTGACAAAAATCCTGTATCTGGAGATCTAAGATCAGGGTCTTTTTAGTTCATTAGAATAGTGTATAACCCAGATGTGTGCTGGCAATAATTGTTATAGCAAGCTGTTGGTCATGTAAGTTTCCTTCACTCATTGTTTTCTTATTGTGCAGTTCCCATTGAGCTCTTGATCTTGCCCAGAGGACAATAATGTCTTTCAATGACACAAATACTGTATATGAAGCTTCCAAATGCCTTGGAACTTGTAACTATTGCCAGATGAATAGTCAATTCATGATGAAGTTTTCCATCTTCCTCTGATAAAATATATGAATGGCCATCCATGTGGTGAGCAGAGAGCAACATGAATTGTCAGTCAGCAGAACATCCTTAGTCTTAATGGAATTATGTGCTACTGATAACTATGGTGAGCTCTATCACCATGTCATCTAAACCAAAAACGTATGGAAGAATTACTCAATCTTCACTTTCATTCAAGTGAAACATGAACTTGTCAGAAACTATGAAGATGACAGCAATCCTTTGATCCTTATATCTGCACCATTTTAGAAATATTTGCTTTATTGTTGATAGCTCTGTGTTCATGAAGAGGTCTTATTACTGCTTCATGGTGAATTTTCTTTCAGAAAAAAAACAACTGATGAGCTCATGAGCTAACACTTTTAATGTAGAAAACATAAGTGACATCAAATGTAACACAGGCATTAGTAACTTCTTTCTTCTCTGTTATCTACAATTTACATGAAATCCAATTTTGATAATGCACTACTGCAAAGAAATCATATCAGCCTATAACCCTATATCAATACCATCAATTTAAATACTGAATAACCTGGTATGACATTGCAAAGTCTGTTTAATATGTAGTAAAACAGAAGAAGTGTTTCCAACATAAACTCAGAAGATTACCATGTGTAAAACAGCAGGAACATAAACCAAATACTGATATGAAGACATCTTCAGCAGTGTTAATATTCCTCAGCTTTCTAGCTTTGTGGATAATAACTTCATGGAACAATCTAATGGTTGCCCTTTCAGATTTTCTGTGTATTGGTTGGGGGAGAGAGGAAGAAAGAGGGAAAAAAAAAAAAAAAAAAAAAAAGAAAGAAAACTACCAATCACCACCTATTAAATATTTTCTAGTCTTAATAACATTCATTCCTAAATATAAACTGATTTTGATCAAGAATTTCTAGGAGGTGCCAGAACAAAACAATTTTAAAAGGGGTTAGACAACCTGATGTATTCAGATGTTACTGTGTTTACAGTGACAGACATTCAGCAGATGCCAAAATGAAACACTGCATAATGTTCTATGCTAAGGAAATGGACAGTTCAAAATATATCTTTATTTCACATTCCCCACTTTGAACCTAAAAATCACAACTGTTATCCAGATTTGCATTTTGTCCTGGCTACAATAAAGTCAATAAATAAAGTCAATAAATTACTGGAATTTCAGCTGCTCAGGTAATCACAGTGTGAGTGGCTGGTATGAATTGCACTAGGGAGAGGTGTTTTCAGAGGGTTAGAGCACAGAATGGAAAGAATAACAGTGAAAAACAGGCTTGATTACCATGTTGAGATGAGAGATTATAGTATGCAAATGGCTGAATGTAATAACCTATGCTGAGACCCATCAGCCCACCACATCAAATGCAATCTAAGTCTCTGTAGTGGAACATCTTTACAGAGGTAATAGCTAAGATGAACAACTATTTGGTTTAAAGGAAGAATGGGAGTTTCTAATTGTGTTAAAAATTATTCCTATGTGTCTTTGCAAATAATAATTTCATCAATGTAACAGCCTTCAAAGTTGTTTACCAGTTTGTTCCTGTGAAAGGAAATTGAAATCTTCATTCACAGATACAATTAGCTTAATTCTAATATACTTCTCATCATATCATATCATACCCTAACCCTAACCCTAACCCTAACCCTAACCCTAACCCTGTGTATCAGATTACCTAGCAGCAAGAAATTAATCTATTTGGACTTGTCAAGAGTATTTGAATGGAGATGATCCAAATATGCCTAAACCTGTAATAAATGACTGACCATTTCATCCTTTAACAATTTCTTACATTCCACAAATACAAATCTTACAAGAAATGTAAAGTGTGTACCTCAAGGTTTCTCCCATAACTGTCCTGATTTATTTAGGAACATCTATTACAATATCTTTGCCTCAGTTTTTACTAGAAGGGCAGAATGTCTTCCTGACAGCTGGCCTGCAGAACTGGCAGAAGGAGCCAGGGAGCTGCACAGTTTCCCTATGTTCCATGAGGAGGTGGTTGGAACTCTCCTTAGCAGCTTGGATCCCCACAAGTCCATGGGACCAGATGGGATTCATCCTAGGGTGCTGAGAGAGCTGGCAGATGAGCTGGCCAAGCCACTCTCCATAATTTTCCATCAGTCCTGGCTCACTGGCGAGGTCCCAGAGGACTGGAAGCTGGCCAACGTGGTGCCCATCCACAAGAAGGGCCAGTTGGATGAGCCAGGGAATTCTAGGCCTGTCAGGCTGACCTCAGTGCCAGGCAAGATCATGGAACAGGTCATCCTGAGTGCAATAACACAACACTTACAGGATGGCCAAGGGATCAGGCCTAGCCAGCATGGATTTAGGAAGGGCAGGTCATGCCTGACCAACCTGATCTCCTTCTAAGATCAGGTGACGCACCCAATGGATGTGGGGAGGCCTGTTGACGAGTCTACCTGGACCTCAGCAAAGCCTTTGACACCGACCCCCATAGCAAACTCCTGGCCAAGCTGTCAGCCCATGGCTTGGATGGGAGCACACTGCGATGGGTTAGGAACTGGCTGGAGGGCCGAGCCCAGAGAGTGGTGGTGAATGGTGCCACATCCAGCTGGCAGCCAGTCACTAGTGGTGTGCCCCAAGGATCAGTGCTGGGCCCTGTGCTCTTTAACATCTTTATTGATGATCTGGATGAGGGCATTGAGTCCATCATCAGTAAATTTGCTGAAGACACCAAGCTGGGGGCAAGAGTTGATCTGCTGGAGGGTGGAGAGGCTTTGTAGCTGGACCTCAACAGGCTGGACAGATGGGCAGAATCCAATGGCATGAGATTTAACACATCCAAGTGCCGGGTTCTGCACATTGGCCACAACAACCCCATGCAGTGCTACAGGCTGGGGTCAGAGTGGCTGAAGAGTGGCCAGGCAGAGAGGGACCTGGGGGTGCTGGTTGATGGTAGGTTGAACATGAGCCTGCAGTGTGCCCAGGCAGCCAAGAGGGCCAATGGCATCCTGGTCTGCATCAAGAACAGTGTGGCCAGCAGGAGCAGGGAGGTCATTCTGCCCCTGTACACTGCACTGGTTAGGCCTCACCTCGAGTACTGTGTCCAGTTCTGGGCCCCTCAGTTTAGGAAGGATGTTGACTTGCTGGAAGGGGTCCAGAGAAGGGCAACAAAGTTGGTGAGGGTTTTGGAACACAAGCCCTATGAGGAGAGACTGAGGGAGCTGGGGCTGCTTAGCCTGGAGAAGAGGAGACTCAGGGGTGACCTTATCACTCTCTACAACTACCTGAAGGGAGGTTGTAGACAGGCGGATGATGGTCTCTTCTCCCAGGCAGCCAGTACCAGAACAAGAGGACACAGTCTCAGGCTGCGCCAGGGGAGGTTCAGGTTGGATGTTAGGAAGAAGTTCTATACAGAAAGAGTGATTGCGCTATGGAATGGGTTGCCCAGGGAGGTGGTGGAGTCGCCGTCATTGAAGGTGTTCAGAAGGAGACTTGATGGGGTGCTTGGTGCCATGGGTTAGCTGTTTGGGTGGGTTGGATTGGTTGATGGGTTGGACACGATGATCTTGAAGGTCTCTTCCAACCTGGTTTGGTTTATTCTATTCTAAAGGTTTATTCTATTCTAAATATAAATTAGCCAATCATACAAAGTAATGAAGCTAATTCTTCCATCTTAATATTTTTGTCAGGATTCCAAGGGAGACTCATGCAGGAAAAGAGTGCTGAAGATGCAGTTTATGCTAGTTCATGCTGGGGAGTTTTCTACTGATATCCTTGTGTCAGGCTCCAGGAAGATTTCAGACTTCCCTATTGTTGTTGTTTGAGCCTTAACTGGAATATAAGAGCTCAGATGGGGAGCAAGACCAAGAACCCCTCTCCAGCTCCCCCTTCCTTGTTCCTGATAGAAAGAGAATGAGAAGGGGAAAGAATAGGGGAAAAAATAAGGGAAGGGAAGAAAATAAGGGAAAGGAAGGAAAAAAAAAGGGGAAAGAAAATGTGATAAGAAAAAAAAGAGGAAGAGGCAAATATACAAATAAACAATTTGGAGTCAGTTTGGAAGTTAAGAGGTAATATTTTTTTCTTTAAACTATATATATATGTATATATAAACAACATTAACATGTATATATAAATAACAATTACAGGAAAGGTTCCACAAGGGTAAGGAACAAGGATGGATAGGGAAATATACAAAACCAACAGTCCTTTGGAAAAACATGGATGCAGCAGGGAGAAAGACCAGGCCTGACAACATGGCAGAGAACCAGGAAGCCAGCAGTGACTCTTGGACCTCTCGTGCGGGTGAGGCAGGAGCAAAGGAGAGGGAAAATTATTGTTGTACCCTTCCCTTTATAGTTTTGCTAGACAGTCAGGGGGAGTGGAACAGACTAACTTAGTTTCCCAGGGGAGGAAGGAAAGAACCAAGTCCACCAGGATCAGGTTTTCTTAATCCCCAGGGAGAGCAGGGCTCTCACAACCCCTCCTCACCCCCCCCCCGCCAGGATGGGCTAACCCACCACAGTCCACCCATCTGAAACATTTCCACTCTCCTGTCATAGTCCCTTCATCCAATTGTGGAATGTGGTATTAAAGTCCTTGATGCAAGTCCCTCTTTATCCCAGCTGTCTCACTCTCAGGCCAGTCTCTCCATCTTTCATTCTTGTCGATGTAGATGGTGCTTGAGCTGGGCAGGAATGTGGAAAGGAATCAGGAACCAGGAAACAGTCCTTGTCTTTGAAAGGGAAAGAAAAATAGGGAACAGCCTATTGCTGTAGGGAAACAGGAACAGTCTTTTGCTGTGGGGCATCAGGAAGAGGTGCAGGTGAGATGATGCAGGAGACCTCTGGATTGGTGCTTGTGTGCGGTCTGTTCACATTGAGTCCTTGACGCTAGGCTGGTATTAAACTAGAAGAGAAAAGTTTAGAACTTATAACTATTATACACTGACTATATTACTTTAATCTTCATTGCCCCCTCTGAGTTTATCCCCTCTCAGCCAGAGTCACATTCCGCTGTGGGGTACACTGAATGTCCCTAGTTTCTAACATGACCCAGTACGTGTAACCAGGCCCCTCAGCAGAGACCATCCCTTTGGGTTGGTTTACCCCCACCTGCAGCAGGGAAAACCCACACTGACTTCCCCAGAAGGTTTTTCTCACAAATCACAGGAACTCCATCTCCATCCACTGTTTGCAGCAAGTTGGACTGGGCAGGACCAGCTCGGTTTACAGATCCTCTGCTGTTCACTAACCACGTGGCTTGAGCTACGTGTTTTTCCCAGTTCTTAAAGGTTCCACCCCCCATGGCTTTTAGGGGTGTCTTTAGTAAGTCATTGTAGTGTTCAACCTTCCCTGCAGTTGGTACATGGTATGGGATATGGTAAACCCATTCAATCCCATGTTCTCTTGCCCAGTCCCTCATGAGGTGGTTCTTGAAATGAGTTCCGTTGTCTGATTCAATCCTCCTGGGGGTGCCATGTCTCCACAGGACTTGTCTCTCTAGGCCCAGGATGGTGTTGCGAGCAGTGGCATGAGGTACTGGGTAGGTTTCCATCCACCTGTACTTGCCTCCACCACAATCAGGATGTACTGCTTACTACTGTGACACTGAGGAGTGGTGATGTAGTCAATCTGCCAGGCCTCTCCATACTTATATTTCGACCATCTTCCCCCATACTACAGAGGTTTCGTGTGCTTGGCCTGCTTGATGGCAGCACAGATGTCACACTCATGGATAACCTGTGAGATGGCCTCCATAGAGATGTCCAAGGATCTGTCCCATGCAATGATGTCATCAATAAGATGCAGATGCTCAGGAGCTCTACCTTTCTCTAAGGCAGTCTGGATCACCTCATGGCAGATGGTTGAGCTATGGACCCAGCCTTGGGGCAAGCAATTCTGTTGGTACTATACTCCCCTCCAGGTGAAAGCAAATTGTGGCCTGCATTGTTCTGCAATGGGAATGGAGAAAAAGGCACTAGCAATGTCAATTGTGGCATACCACTTGGCCGCCTTCGATTCCAGTTCGTACTGGAGCTCCAACATGCCTGGCATGGCAGCACTAATCAGAGGAGTTACTTCATTCAGGCCATGGTAGTCCACGGTCAGTCTCCATTCCCCATTTGCCTTCTGCACTGGCCATATCGGGCTGTTGAAGGGGGAGTGAGCCTTGCTGATCACCTTCTGGACTCTCCAGTCATTGAATCAGTTTGTGTATGGGGTGCAGAAAGTCTCAGTTGGTCCTGTATTTGCCTGTGATGTACTATGTGAGAGGCAATACGTAACTTCAAATCCTGCACCTTAAGGCTGCCAACTATGGAGAAGTCATCCAACAGTTTGGGCATGGTAGACAGCTGTTCTTTGCCTGCAGTCTCTACAACTGCCACCCCAAATGCCCACTTATGTTCCCTAGGGTCCTTGAAGCATCCTTCCCACAGAAAGTCAACATCAAGAATGCAAGGTGCATCCAGACCAGTCACTATGGTGTGCTTCCCCCATTCACTCCCTGTCAGGCTTATCTCAGCCTGCAGTACAGTCAAATCTTGTGAGCCCCCCATGACTCCCTGAATGCTTATGGGCTCAGCACCTTTGTACCTCAATGGTATCAGGGCGCATTGGGCCCCTGTGTCCACCAGAGCTTGGAACTTCAGGGCTTCAGAAGTGCCAGGCCATTTCAAATAGACATCCCAGTACACTCTGTTGTCTCTGGCCTCCACCTGGCTGGAGGTAGGGCACCCCTTGTGAGAGACTAGAAGTTGGCTCTCCTGGTGTGACTCAACAAAGATAAAATCACTTGCTGCTTGCCCAGACAATAGCTGATATGTGTTGGGCAGAGCCACTGGAAGGAAGGTGCAAAGATCATGTAGGAATCCTGTCGACCCACCCTGGATGCAAATCACCTTGTGATTGCATCGGGATAACACTGGACTGCAGCTGGCCTACAACAATGACCCAGCCATCACGCCTTCAAGACAAGATAATCTCCACCCATCAAGTACCCTGGGAAGGGTGACACAATGGATTCACCACCTGTTTCCTGATGTGTAATGAGTATGGGGGCATGTAGATGGAGACGGAGGAGGCGGAGCCCTCCCCCCCCCCCCCCATCCAGAACCTTGCCCAAACACACAGAAATGCGCAGAAAGATTTCCAGGGGAACGATACCTGGGTATTTACCTAAGGATGATTTCCTGCCCCTGGAACTCCTGAGGGACAATACTTGGATACATACCTAAGGACTAAAAACTGTATAAAAGACTGGAGCCACTACTGGCTACTTTGGAGAAAAACGTGGAAGAAGGAAAACACAGAAGAAAAATGTGGGGGACTGTGTCCCCCGGACTGGATGATTAGAAAGAGAAGAAAAGCGCAGGAGATGAAGTAAAACACAGGAGATGGACCAGGCCGCTGAGAAGGATGCTGCTCCAGTGAAAAGAGGCTGTGGAGCTGCCCAGAGGACCACATCTCTTCTCCAGCCAAAGCCTCAGCACCCTTTCTGTACAGGCCCAGGCTGCCCAGAGGACCACAGCTCTTCTCCAGCCAGAGCCTCTGCACCGTTCCTGTACCAACCCAACATCTCCTGCAGCACCTTTCCTCCACAGACTCAAACTGTCTTGGGGGGGTGAGGGTTGTGGCAATATAATTCCTTTCCTCTTCTCTCTCTCTTCTCTCTCTCCCTCTCTATTTTCTCCCTCTCCCCCTCTATTTTCTCCCTCTCCCCTTCTTATGTCCACTTTATTCATGTAATAAATAGTCTAGCTGTTGATATTTTGGCCTCATTTGTGCCTCTAATTTCACAACACGGGAATATTTAAAAGAGCTGTGTCTCCGGACTGAGACACCCCTAATGCTGGCAATAGTGCTCATATTTGTTGCAGGGTCCTGTTTTACTAGGAGAAGGGTCTCTTGAGTGAGAAGGACCCCTCCAGGAAACTGGGGCAGCCCTTCTCCTGGACGAGTTATCACCATTGTGGCCACCTTGCAGTTCCTGGACTCTGTTCCATAGGGCAAAGGTGGGTTGGCTATGCCAGGTGTCCATATTCTCTCCATGGTCACAGAGGATCTGCCATGGAGACCCCCTTGACATCCCCTGATTGGCTTGGGGTAATCTCCTAGGGGAAGGTCACCTGTTCCTGTTTGCTGAAACGTGGACCCATTCTGAAGGAGAAGGGGAAAAAGAGGTCTTGCTCCCCTTTTTCTCTTCAGACATGGAGGCCTTACGGTCTTCATAGTTTCTACGGCTGAAATTATGGGTCTCTGTTTTACACTGTCCTCATATTCCCTTAAATTGCTAGCAAACTCTCAGACAGTTTTAGGACTTCCATCCCATCCAGTCAGGAGCATCCCTCCTAGCGTTTTGAGGGGCCCCCTGGGTGAGTTTCTTCATGAAAGACTGTTTCATGGTCACCTCATCTGGGTCCAAAGGGAGGTGGACATCTCCATAAATTATTTCCAGAACAGCCATCTGTCTCAGATGCTGAATGCCCCATTCCATAGCTGTCCATCTAATTGGGGCCCAGGGCAGGTTGTCTCTTGAGCGGTACTGGCTCTTTATGGCATTCAGGATCCGGGCCCAGAGAGTGTGTGTTCCATCAAGTTTTCCTAAGTCTTTGTCCAGACCATGTTGGGGTTTGTTTTGAACAAGAGGGGACATGGGTCCCAGGAACACCTGTGCAATTCAGGCCTTGAAGAATTCTCTGTTGATAATATAGTGGTGGAGTAGGAGATGTGAGAAAGTGCTGATTGCTTGGTATGCTGAAGTCCAGCTGCCCCTGAGAATGGAGGCAAGCAAGATAAGGAGGAGGCGAGATCTGGGAAAAAGAGCAATTAGACCAAATAGAAGAATTCCACAGAGTTGTGAAAACAATGATGTAACCTTTTAGAGAGTAACTAATAATATGTTGCCAAGTGGGCATAATTATAGTAAACTGTATATAAGATGTGTCTGATGCTCAATAAAATTGGATTCGATTGATCACATTGATCGTATGTCGACCCCTTCTTGTAACAGTGGCGCCCGAACGAGGGACCCCACAGAGTGGGTCCTGAACCCAAAAAGGAGGGTTCTGCAAATCTCTGAAAGGAGTCACGGCGAAGAAGGAAGCCGTGCCGTTCCGAAGAGGACTATCAGGGTTCGAGAGCGTGAAAAGCAAGAAGTATTCCGGTCCAGGATAGCAGTACTGGTGCTGTGTTTACCGACCCACAGAGAGGCGGAGGAAGCATCAGAGAGCGAAGACGCTGTAAGCCGATACTGCTCTGAGTCTGTGCGCACAGGTATTAACGCATAATAGATAGTAATGGATAGGCAGGCGGTGTATGATTTGTTTAAGTGCTTTTTAGAAAAGCGAGGATGTAAGTTGGATTTTAAAAGGGAGTTAGTACCCATGTTAGAATATGCAGAGGAGGAATTTCCTCTGTCACCTCACTCTTCTGAGTTGCCGAAGGGTGAAGAAGTTGTGGAGACAAAGGAATTAAAAAGGGAAGAGGTTAACGATGATTTAGGACAAAGAAACAGAGATTATTGGAGAAGGGTTGCAGAGCATTTACATGAGGAGGGAGATGAAGAAGGAGAATGGTGTAAGTTAGGAGATAAGCTTTTTGACAAACTGTGGGACTGGGTTACCATCCAGCTGCAAAAGCCGTGGCGAGAATGCATGAACTGTATTAAAACCTATGAACTGAAACAGCGAATTGCTGCTGCAGCTAGAGCAACTTTGTCAGGATGAGATGCAGCACCAGGTGTATCTGAGTTGCAGCTGAAAGATGTGTTTGAGAACTATCAACTGATTGACCGGGGCCGCCCCCAATACATCTTGCGGCGACCACACCGCGTTTACCAGCCCCCACCACTGCCGTTTGCACACAGCGGGGAAAAAGCCGAAAAAAAGGCAGCTCAGTGTGTTCGACCCCTTTTATCAACACCTTCCTCTGACATCGCCACCGAGGGCTCGGATTTGGAAGACAACACCGGCAGCGAGGAATTCAAACAGCGCCGACTTTGCTTTATGGCCCCTCTTAGAAAAAATGGAGCGCTTGGAGGCTTGCAATTACGGCGTTCCTACCACCGCACTCCTCCCGCGAGCCCTGCCGGCCCCCGCGGATACCGACGGCTTCGACCAAGGCGGTACCGGCTGACGCACCACCGACACTGACAGCACTGACAGTAGCAGTGGCCCAGCAGCGGAGCAGCTGCCACGGCAGCAGCCCCCACCCCTTTTCACCACAGCGGCTTCAGCTGCACTACTCTGCTCTGATTTAAAGCAACAGTACTCATTTTGTCATTCCTGATTGTAATGTCTTTCAGAGATTTGTTATATAGAGTTTTGTTAAGTTTTTCTAATAAACATAATGAATAAGTAAGCATTTGGTACTTATAAGTATTCGGTACATGGTAGTTGCAGTAAGGTGTAAGTACTTTGTAATGAGTTTACATTGTATGATTTTCTTTTGGTTTGAACCTTTTTTAATTGTCTGCCTATAGGCATTTTAAAGGAGCTCCATGTAATATAGTTAAGGAATGTATGAACAGGTTTTAATTTTGGAAAGTGTTTTTTAGTTAATGTAACAATTTTATTTCTTTTTAGACACTGATTTGATGGATTAATTTTAACATAGTTTTTTAAGGTTTTAAGGATTTTTGGTATTAGCATAAGTTAAGGGTTTGTTATAGGTATATTATGGATTGAGTTTTTTGGTCTTAGATTAGTATTACTAGGATGAGCAAAAATGCTATTGGGCAAAGCAATGAAGTTCTTTTGCTCTTGCTGTTTGCCTGCAAGTTTTCTGTCTGTGAAGCTACAGCCTGGCCAGATCTACCTTTACAGATTAAAGAAATCTTGCTACCATTAAACAATTTATGATTTTTGACCATCCTAGAGAAAATAAAGATGCAACATAACCCTAAAGCAGATTGTAAAAGACAGTGCTAAGGATTGCATTTGTGTCTTAATCTCTGTGTGCAATGTGTTCAGGCATAATCAAGTCTTCTCTGTCAATAAGAAGAGTGAAATGTAAAGATCAGAACTATTAAGATCTAAGTTCTTCTTTACAATGTCTGTTATCTTTGACCATGTATTATGCCAGCTCTGTTAGAGCATTCTATCTAGATTCAACTTAAGCTTTGTGCCTTGTATAGGTAACATGGCCCAACATAACAGGCAATAATGAATTTTGATTGAGCCTTCAGACTGTGGGTGAACCTTTTCAGATGTGTTTGATAGGGATACCCAGATTTGATGTAAATATGTTTGTTAATTATAGTAGTAAGCTTTAAGGTTTTTAGGTATTGCACTAATTTTGACTATTGTTAAACTTGTTTATAATTGTATTATGCAAAGTGTTCAAAGGATAACCTCCAAGGCCTTACTTGCACAAAAGAAAAACGGAGGAATTTGTTGGGGTTTGTTTTAAGCAAGAGGGGACATGGGTCCCAGGAACACCTGTGCAATTCAGGCACAGTGGTGGAGTAGGAGATGTGAGAAAGTGCTGATTGCTTGGTATGTTGAAGTCCAGCTGCCCCTGAGAAGGGAGGCAAGCAAGATAAGGAGGAGGCGAGATCTGGGAAAAAGAGCAATTAGACCAAATAGAAGAATTCCACAGAGTTGTGAAAACAATGATGTAACCTTTTAGAGAGTAACTAATAATATGTTGCCAAGTGGGCATAATTATAGTAAACTGTATATAAGATGTGTCTGATGCTCAATAAAGTTGGATTCGATTGATCACATTGATCGTGTGTCGACCCCTTCTTGTAACAAGACCATCATCACGAGTCAGGGAGTCTAAAAGCTTTGCCTCCTTATCCAGGTCTACTGTGTCCACCCCTTTGTCCCAACATCTCAGGGTCCAGCTTAATGTTGATTTATCCTCTTTCCATGTGTAATCCAGATGAGTTTGCCTTAATTCCTTTCTGGGTAGAGATGCAACAGTTATTATTCCAGATCTGAGTCATTTTCATCCAGCACTGGGTTCTGCAGTGGGCTAGGTCCTACCAATGTGCCTTCCTCACTGTGACAGTTTTAGGTTATACCTTTAAAAATTAGCTGCAGATTTTCAAGCAGAAGAGTGAAGAAATATAAACAAATCCATAGTTGGGTGTAAAAAGGAAAACAAGAGATTATTCTAAACAAATTTCTTTGGCCAGATGTGTGAAAGGGGACCCTTAGCAGTCTCATTTCCCACATTCATTCCTTTCTTTTTCTTCTGGCTGCCTGGCTGCTTTACTGGAAGGAATTTCTTATCTATTGACCTTGCTGATAAGACTAATTCTCTAACATCTCTTTTCTCTTTTCTCCTAATGAAACAGAGGAAAGGGGGGAGGGAAGGCTAGGGGCACAGCATGGCAGTTTTCCCCAGTTCATGGGGGTTTCTGTGCTGTTTTCTCCCTGTAAATACTTGTATAATATTGTAAATGCTGTATATTTGTATATATTCATTGCATTCCATTGTAGAGTGTACTATTGCTTGTAATTATAGCTTCAATTTGCTTTTCTCTGACTGAGTTGAGCCAAGTTTTTGTTAATGCTGGTGGGCTAAACTACCACACTCACCATCTGTGTTTTGAGATGAATTTTGCATCTTCTTCCTGCGTGTGGTGACAGGTGTTAGAGAAACTGTGTAGGAAGGGACATCAGGGGTTAAGTGTGGAACTGCTGGTGGTGGAGCAAACCCTTGTCTGGGGCTCAGGCTGAGATCAGGCAGCCCTTTTCTGGCAACACTCACTACGACCCAACCCCTCCCTCTTTGTGTTTACACAGTGCTTGCAGTGTTCACAGCACACCCACGGTCATTAGAGCTCACTAAATACTGCCTTGTCCCTCTGCAAAGAGTTCTTAATGGGTTAGCACTTCCCCCACCCAATATTGTGAAAGAAAATGGCCCTATAAGGATTATATTTAAGTATATAGAACATATTGTAATGTAAGGCAATTTTTCATTGAAGACATTTTTATCTACACTGTTAGTTCACTTCAGAAAATTTTTCTACATTAGAGAAATTACCACTACCAGCAAAATTCAAAGAATTCAAGAGGCACATGCCCATCTGCATTGGTAAAGTTTTTATCCAGTTAAGCAGCATCTCTATCATTAACCACATGTTGTGAAGAGGTTATTAAATTTATGAATATGAAATATTAATTACGACAATATTATTTTTGTTATCAAATTATTAATAACCAATGAATCACTAACTTACATACATGTTCTAGTGCACGTTCGTGAAATACATTCCATAAGTGACTTAGTGTTATGATTAGAACTTAATTGAACTATCTATAGACCATTGCTATATTTATATAACAAAGGGTGCAGTTCTGCTGCTTGGCCACTAGAAGGCGACTCGGCGGGACACGGGGGGCTTCTGGCTATATACAGCAGTATTATAATCTTTCCATGCATCAGCGCTGGATGCGGATACTTTGAACTGAATGCTAGTGGATGGAAAGCACATGGAAGACACTCCGCAGCTGTTGTTTGTAGCAAGGTGGGGGTCCTGCAGATGACTGTTGCTGGATTGGTTCCTAGTCGAGTTGGATGGCAGTGTTGGGTTACTGTCTCCTCTCTTCACAACAGTGGAGAGGGAATAATGGAACCTGGGCTTAATGCGGAAGCAGGGTCCCTTCAGGACTAGATCAATTCCCTCCAGACAACAGGGATCAATCCTGGTTGGGGTTGGCCCATGGGATCGGCCCTAGGGAGTTGCCTCACACGACAGGGCGGGGCGACGGTTGCCGGTAGGCGGGCTCGGAGGAAACAGCAGCAGGCAAAGCTACAGTGTTGGCCCAATCACAGTGATTTTCGGGCTGATGTAAACAGCCCTGGGGAAAGAATGCGGCTGCGTTAAGTGGCGGATTCTCATTTACTGAGCTTAAAGGAACAGCAGGACTCTCAGAGTGGTCCCGGGTTCGGTGCAGTATAGGCATGAACAATGCTTTTGTCTTCCCTGAGGTTTACAGGGCTCAGAGCAGCACATGTGGTGGCTCCTCTCCCGCTACGGCGGGGCTAGGCATATGTGGATTCAGTCTCAATCAAGTCCTTTCTCTCCGGCAACTGGGCAGACCTTACCCTTGGGGCTTGGTCCAGTCTTCTGGTGGCACGGTGGACTCTCCCGGTAGGTACGACTGGCTGTAGCGACGCTGGGCTCCTCGGGCGCAGCAAAGGTCCTCCCTCTGGAGATGATCCTGATTGCTTCTCACAATGCAGAGGCTTTCAGTATGCGTGCATGTATAACAGAAGTTAACAACAATAAGCTCAATGGCAGAGGCTGCAGCTCAAGAGTTGCTCTCTCGAGCAAGCACAGAAACAAAGTGAAAGAGGGGGCAACTTGTTTACCAACTGGGGTGATACTTACAGATTCCTCGAGGCTGGGCTTGACCAATGGGCATTCTCATAAACAAGTCCAGGCCTGACCACATGGCAGAGAACCAGGAAGTCGGCATTGACTGTTGGACCTCTCGTGCAGGTGAGGCAGGAGCGAAAGAGAGGGAAAATGGTTGCCGTACCCTCCCCTTCATAGTCGTGCTAGACAGGAAGTGGGAGTGGAACAGACTAACTCAGTTTCCCAGGAGAGGAAGGAAGAAACCAAGTCCACCAGGATCAGGTTTCCTTCATCCCCAGGGAGAGTGGGGCTCTCACTACCCTTCCCCCCCACCTCTTAGGATGGGCTAACCCACCACACCTATGATGAGGGTCAACCCTGCATGTTGGATCCTCTCTTCCTGCCAGAAGCAAGTCTCCAAAAAACACAACTCTTCTCTTCTTCCTTGTGAAGAGGTTGCTTTATACACTCCCCCTATCACATCCATGAACTTGCCACTACTCACCTGCTTCATTTAAGCTTCTTTCTTCCACCTGAGAGGGGTAGGGCAGAGAAGCCTCTCAATTCTGGGTGCTATCTCACAGTATCACAGTATCACAATATAACTAAGGTTGGAATTGACCTCGAGGATCATCAAGTCCAACCTGTCACCACAGACCACATGACTAGACCACGGCATCAAGCGCCACGTCCAATCCCCTCTTGAACACCTCCAGGGACAGTGACTCAACCACCTCCTTGGGCAGCCCATTCCAATGACAAATGACTCTCTTGATGAAGAACTTCCTCCTCACCTCAAGTCTAAACCTCCCCTGGTGCAGCTTGAGACTGTGTCCCCTTGTTCTGGTGCTGGTTGCCTGGGAAATGAGACCAACTCCTTCCTGGCTACAACCACCTTTCAGGTAGTTGTAGAGGGCAATGAGGTCACCCCTGAGCCTCCTCTTCTCCAGGCTAAACAATCCCAGCTCCATCAGCCTCTCCTCACACGGCTTGTGTTCAAGGCCACTCACCAGCCTTGTTGCCCTTCTCTGGACACGTTCAAGTGTTTCGATGTCCTTCTTAAACTGAGGGGCCCAGAACTGGACACAGGACTCAAGGTGCGGCCTAACCAAAGCAGAGTACAGGGGCACAATGACTTCCCTGCTCCTGCTGGCCACACTATTCCTAATGCAGGCCAGGATGCTATTTGCCCTCCTGGCCACCTGGGCACACTGCTGGCTCATATTCAGGCGGCTGTCAATCAGTACTCCCAGGTCCCTCTCTGTTTGGGAGCTCTCTAGCCACTCTGACCCCAGCCTGTAGCTCTGCATGGGGTTTTCATGGCCAAAGTGCAGCACTCTGCACTTGGACTTGTTAAATGCCATTCCATTGGATTTTGACCGTCTGTCCAGTCGGTCAAGGTCCCTCTGCAGAGCCTTTCTACCCTCTAACTGACTAACATCTGCTCCTAACTTGGTGTCATCTGCAAACTTGCTGATGACTGACTCGACCCCCTCATCCAGATCATCAATGAAGATGTTAAAGAGGACGGGGCCCAGCACTGATCCCTGGGGGACACCACTGGTGACTGGCCGCCAGCTGGATGTGGCACCTTTCACCACCACTCTCTGGGCTCGGCCCTCCAGCCAGTTCCTAACCCAGCACAGAGTGTAGTGGTCCAAGCCACGATCTGACAGCTTAGCCAGCAGTTTGCTGTGGGGGACGGTGTCAAAGGCCTTGCTGAAGTCCAGGTAGACTACATCCACAGGCCTCCCCACATCCACCAGACAGGTCACCTGATCATAGAAGGAGATCAGGTTGGTGAGGCAGGATCTGCCCTTCCTAAATCCATGCTGGCTGGACCTGAGCCTTTGGCCATCCTTCAGGTGTGCAGTTATTGCCGCCAGGATAATCTGCTCCATCACTTTCCCTGGCACTGAGGTCAGGCTGACTGGCCTGTGGTTTCCAGGTTCCTCCATCCGACCCTTCTTGTGGATGGGGATCACACTGGCCAGTTTCCAGTCATCTGGTACCTCACCGGTGAGCCAGGACTGGAGGAAAATGATGGAGAGCGGCTTGGCCAGCTCATCTGCCAGCTCCCTCAGCACCCTAGGATGGATCCCATCTGGTCCCATCCTCATTCACCTGTCCCTCTGTTTCTGAAGTCTCAAACTTCTTGTGTATGGGCAATTAAGAAGATGGGAGAAATCAGGGAGGGGCTTGACTTCCTCTGTGGGGATGGACCAGCCTCCATTTATCCCTCTCTCTTAGGTTTCCTTCTTTTTCTGGGCAGCAAGAGGGCATGAGATCTCCTGCTTCCAGTGCAAACTGCACCTGCTGCCCTCCCTCAAAGATGGAAGGGACAGTAGAGTCTGACTCCACTACTCCAACTCCCTCTCACATTCCCTAATAGTCCTCAGCCTGTTGACCTCTTCCTTCAGCTCAGCCCGAAGGCTGGGCACATCATTAACCTACCTCACAGTGGACACAGGTGTAGTCCCTGTAGTTTGCCATAAAAAGTGAGAGAATCCATCATTCCCCACAGCCAGGCACCTGGACACCTGTATGTTTACACAGGACATCTGTCCATGTCACTACAGTTCTTCTGCTGACAGCTTTAGGTCAAGTTGAACATAAAATGTCATTGAAATCAGTTTGCTGTATGATTAAGAACAATAATTATTTGCGGAGCACATCAGATAGAAATCTGCACTAAGTTAAAGAATACATCTATAGAACTTTCTAGTCTACTTGAAATGTTATTTTAGCAAATTAAAAAACTTACAAACTCCACTTCTGTTAAGGTGTTAAAATATATCTATAAAAAGGGAGTGGAAGCATCAAGTGTAAAGGTTCTGCAACTTGGCTGAGATTATACACACCAATAGTCTCTTGTAGTTTTGAATGGATGAGATCATACTTACTGTAAAAGAAGATAATAAAATGCAGCTAAGCTATAAGAAACTAAGACAAAAACACTACAAGAATATGAAATAATGCCATTACATAAGTACTTCAAAATTAGGAAATTATAAAATTGAGAGGAGGAAAATTCCTTTATAGCTAGGACAGAAGGGGAAAGAGATTAAAGTATAGAAGAAAATGCAAGGGAGATAAAACAAGCTGTACAGAAAGAGGATGAATTGCAGTGAAACAGGAAATAAAACAGACTTTAAATATCATACTAAATGGTATCTTGGAGCCAGATGAGGTAAATGAAAAGACTGTTTGATGCTTCTTAGGTCTTTACTTGTTTGAACTGAGGTATATAAAGTATTATAAACATTGAATGAAAAATATGCAGGGAAAGCTGCTCCATCCTTTGTCTCATTGAACTTTGAGAAAAAGGAAGATAACAGACAAACACCAAGCAGACATGTTAGTACACTACTGTATGAATGAACTCTTTTCCCTCTTCTTTGTTAGTTCCTTTTCTGAAGTTTAAATATAAGAAAAATAGTATTAAGTATTAAGATTATGTCCTCATAAAAGGCTATCAGGCTGGTCAAACATGACTTACCCTTGGTAAAACTATGTTGATGTCCTGAAGGAACAAACCCCTAAAACATGCCCTAACCCAGACAATGGGTTAAGTACCTGTGAATTTTCAAACCTGGACATTTCCTGGGGTTCAGGTGGTCCAGGTAAATGTGTAGCACATGTAACTAACCTTGTAACACACCTGTGAACTGTGTGCCCCTGCCCATGTTTGGACAGGTCCCATTCTATAGGTTAAACTATCATATTGCTCTGTTACCAGTGGACATTAAATGTCTTCAGACAATATCTAAAGCAGCCAAGATGGTAGGTAATTTGTCTTGCTCTCACTGAGAAAGCAACAAGAGACAATTATTGCCAGAGTTGCAGCTGAAATGTTTGTCTTAGCAGGCAAACTACACCTGGGCCTTGTACCTGGACCAAAGGAACAAATGCTCCAAGAGTCCTGAGATGGAGGCAGAAAGGGGAAAGGCTCTGAGAGAACCAAATCCCAGAATAGGTGCACTGCTGCAGCCCAAAGCAACCAACACTCCTGATAGCCCTGTGCTGGAGCACCCAAGAGAAGAGAAAAGAAACTGGCCACCACAGACTGTGAGTTGATTGAATCTCTGAGAGTTGATTGAAGCTCTGAGAGCCCTGCACCAAAGCGCACAAGAAGAGAGAGGCCCCTTAGTCCTCTCTGAGTCAAGAACCACTTGAATTATAGTTACAGTGTCTGGAAAGATACCAAAGTAGCAAGCCATGAGTACCCAGCTAATGTGCTATAGAATCCCTCTTGTGGGAAACCGCAAATCATTGCACCTCAATTTCCAGTTTGAATCACTATATCGGAAATTAACGATTTTTGTTTAAATAATTTTACTGTCTTCATATTCCTTGCATGTAGAATATGTTACCCAGAACTGAATAACAACACCTGTAAATATACTTTGTAAATAAGTTACAGTGGTGTGTGAAGTTACCACTGTCAGAAATATTAAATATAAAATATATTTATATTTTATTACAGCTGACTGCTCTTATCCTTGATATGCTTGAGACGGTGACAAGGATAAGTTGTTTCATCACCTTCCAAGGGATGGAACTAGTCTATAAGTCACTCAGTTGCTCCTTTTTGAAGACTGGAGATGCATTTGCTTTCCTTCCATTCTCAGGCACCTCTCCTATTCCCTGCAACTTACAAAGATGATGGAGAGTAGCCTAGCAATGACTTCCACCAGCTCCCTCAACACCCACTCATGCATCCCATCAGAAACCATGGATTTATGTATGTCCAGGTTGCTTAAGTGCTCCCTAATCCAGTCTTCATCAACCAAAGGAAACTCCTCCTTTGTCTTGACTTCCTCTGGGGCCTCAGGGGTCTGGGACTCCTGAGGGCAGTCTCCAGCAGTATAGACAGAGAC
Source organism: Melanerpes formicivorus (assembly GCF_026170545.1). Classification (NCBI taxonomy): domain Eukaryota; kingdom Metazoa; phylum Chordata; class Aves; order Piciformes; family Picidae; genus Melanerpes; species Melanerpes formicivorus. Next base: position 44,182,520 of record NW_027142353.1, on the reverse strand, counting down.
AAAGAAGATACTCTGTAACTCATCCTTCTTTGTATCCTCTGTTACCAAGGCATCCAATTCAGTGGCGGGCCTATATTGCCTCAAGATTTTTTTTCTGCAATGTATTTGAAGAAGCCCTTTCTGTTGTCCTTGACTTCCCTTGCAAGGTTTAATTTCAAGGAGGCCTTATCTTTCCTATCTGTGTTTATATATCCTCTCACAATTTTTAAATCTCTCATCTTAGTTCTGAACATTATAATGTCCTAGTGAAGTAGAACAAGAAGATGATACTATATCACCATCTTTTTCCTAGTTTATATGAACTTATTTCTATTTAGAACAGAATCCTTCTGAAGCACATAAAAGTGTATTCAATGAAGACAACAAATTTTCTGTTAATGTAATTGTACCTGAGAAATAAATCCTCCAGGTTTTCTAATCTAAATGGATTGATCATGCACAGAAAAAAATCCACTGTCTGTGAATAGTCATATGTAGCATATGATTGAACTATTCATGCACTTGTAGTGAGTGGGTGGACAAAAATGTGCAGTAGCAACACTCAAAATCTGGGACTTCACAGAATGTTGGAGGTAAGAAAGTACCTCCAGAGATCACTGAGTTGAATACCCCCTGACAAAGCAGGATCACCCAGGGCAGGCTGCAGAGTAATTCATACAGGCAGGTTTTGAAGGTCTCCAGAGAAGGAGACTCCACAACCTCTCTGGGCAGCCTGTTCCAGTGCTCTATCACCCTCACCACAAAGTGTCTCCTCATGCTGTGGTGGAACCTCCTGTGCTCTAGCTTGTACCCGTTGTTTCTTGTCCTCTCATTGGGCACCACCAAAAAGAGACTATTACCTTTGTCTTGACACCCACCCCTCACATATTTATAGAGGTTGATAAGGTTCCCTCTGAACCTTGTCTTCTCAAGACTAAGCAGACCCCGATCCCAGCTTTTCTTCACAGGAGAAAGGTCTCACAATCATCCTCATAGCTCTTTGTGGATCCCTGTCCCTCTTAAGCTGGACACAGTATTGCAGTTGAGGTCTCACCAGGGCAGATGTGGTGGTTTTAGGCTATGCCTTTAAAATTTAGGTATAGATTTTGACCAGAAAAGTAGAAAAAAATATACATAAATCACTATTGGGTGTAAAAACGAAAACTAAAGATTATTCTAAACAAATTCATTGCAGAAAAATCTGCTATAACATTGGTCATACCAAAGCCCTTCTCTCTCTTTTCTGATCTCTTCTCTGCTTGCTTCACTTGGGACACATTAATCTGCTTTTCGGATGACCTTGTCTGCATTATTTTAGTTAAGTCTAACCCCTGCTTTCTCTCTGCTCCTTTCTCTTTTTGTACAGATGGTGGGGGGCAGTGGAACAGCTTCCCTGGTCTCTTTGGCCAGGGGGAGTCTCATTTTGTTTGCTAATTGTAAATATCTGTATAATCTTGCAAATGCTGTATATTTTGTACATATTCATTGTATACTGTTGTAGAGTGTAGTTTTGCTTGTAAATACAGCTTTCATTTGCATCCAACTGAGTTGATCTGGCAAAATTAATGTTGGGGGGAGGGGGAATTTCAACCCACCACACAAAGTAGAGTGGGAGGGGACATGATTTTCATAATGCACCCCAGGATGCCATTGGGCCTCTTGGCCACAAGGGCACATTTCTATCCCCTGTGTAACTTTATGTCCATTAGGACTCAAAGGTCTTTCTTCCTGGAGCTGCTTTCCAGCAGGACTTGTGACATTGTAATAAAGCATTACTTTCTTCTTGCCCTTTTCAATACATATATCATCAAGAAAAACACCTTCAATTACTGAAAATACCTTACTATGCATCATTAGATAAATGCCTTTTAAATAAAGAGAATCGAGGTATGCTGGTAAAATACTATGATTGAATACCTTTAAAGACTCAGTTTCGTTAGGGAATGACAGATTGTCATGCTGTTTTTTTACTTATTCTGGTTGAGTTACCAGCCCTTTCCTGGGTCTATTAATGATGACAGATTGTTTATTACTGTATGAGAATACAAATGTGTTATAATGTTGAAAGACCCCTCTCTGGAACATGCAAATCACCTGGGGAGGTGATGATTACATTATGAACTAAGGAATGTCTCAATAAAGATAAGCAAATCCTGGATGATATGCCTGATAAGAAAGCAGCTGCCCAGGGGATGTTATAGAATCATAGAATCAAACAGATTGGAAGAGTCCTCCAAGATCATTAAGTCCAACGGATCTCCCAACCCTAACTAATCAACTAGGCCATGTCACTGACTCATCTAGTCTTTTCTGAAATACCTCCAGGGATGCTGATCCCACACGTCCCTGGGCCACACATTCCAATGGACAATCACTCTTTCTGTGAAGAACTTCTTTCTAAGATCAAGCCAAAACTTCGCCCTGCACAGCTTGAGACTATGTCCTCTTGTTCTGGTGCTGGTTGCCTGGGAGAACCCCCACCTGGCTACAACCATCCTTCAGGTAGTTGTAGACAGCACTAAGGTCTCCCCTGAACCTCCTCTTCTCCAGGATGAACAATCCCAGTTCCTTCAGCCACTCTTCACAGGGCTTGTGCTCCAGACCCCTCACCATCTTTATTGCCCTTCTTTGGACACATTCTAACAATTTAACTTCTTTCTTGAATTGAGAGGCTCAGAACTGGACACAGTACTCAAGGTATGGCCTAACCAGTGCTGAGTACAGGGGCACAATGACTTCCCTGCTCCTGTTGGCCACACTATTCCTGATGTTGGCCAGGATGCCAGTGGCCTTCTTGGCTACCTGGGCACACTGCTGGCTCATGTTCAGCCACCTGTCAACCAGTACCCTCAGGTCCTTTTCTGCCTGGCTGCACTCTAACCACTCTGTGCCCAACCTGTAGCATTGCATGGGGTTGTTGTGGCCAATGTGTAGAACCTGACACTTAGATGTGTTAATTCTCATGCCCTTGCACTCTTCCTATCTGTCCAGCCTGTCAAGGTCCCTCTGTAGAGCCCTCCTACCTTCTAACATATCAACACCTGCCCCCAGCTTGGTGTCGTCTGCAAACTTACTGATGATGGACTCAATCCCCTTGTTCAGATCATCAATAAAGATATTGAACAGGATGGGGCCCAACACTGATCCCTGGGGGACACCATTAGTGACTGGCCACCAACTGGAAGCATTATCATTCAATTCTACACCCTGGGCTCAGCCCTCCAGCCAGTGCTGAGTGCATCTGCCCAAACCATGGGCTGACAGCTTGGCCAACATTTTGCCATGGGGGATGGTGTCAAAGGCCTTGCTGAAGTCCAGATAGACCACATTCACAGCCCTCTCCACATCCACCAGGCAGGTCACCTGATCATAGAAGGAGATCAGGTTGGTGAGGCAGGACCTCTGCATACTGTAGGTGCTGTGTGATTACATTTAAGATTATTTGTTCCATAATCTTGCCTGGCACTGAGGTCAGACTGACAGGCCTGTAATTCCCTCATTCCTCCTTCTGGCCCTTCTTGTGGAAGTCATCTGCAACCTCATCAGTGAGCCAGGACTGTTGATAAATGATGGTGAGCAGCTTGGTGAACTCATCTGCCAGCTCTTTCATTACCCTAGGATGGATCCCATCTGGTCCCATAGACTTAGAGGGATCCAAGTGGCCTAGCAGGTCTCTTACCCCCTGGAATGTGAAACAAAGAAAACACCATGGTGAATGACCCACCTGATGTGTCAGCTCTGTCAACAGAGATAGCACACCTGGCAGTCACATAGGTATTGCAATGTGACTAGGGTGCGGGTCAGGTGAAGCTAGGATGAATAAACCAGGAAGGGTATAAAAGCCCTGAGCTATACCAGCTTACTAGGGAATAACACCTGGGATCTCTCTAGGCTGGAAACAGAGGCCCAGGACGTCTCTTCATCATGCATCCCCACTCTCCCTTTCCTCCCTCCCCTCTCCCTCTCCTCCCTCCCCTCTCCCTCTCTTCCCTCCTTCCTTCCCCCTCTAAAGGACCATGTGGTGGTAACTACCTTTCCTGCTCTTTCTCAGTTCTCTCTCTTCTACTCTCTCCCTTTCTTTCTTTCTCTGTTTTGTTTTCTCCTTTTCTCTCTCTTTGATAGTCTCATCTTGATATATGACCTTGTGTGTGTCTTAATTTCACTCACGAGAATGTTCAAAAAAGAACCAAGTTTCCTTTCTAACTTTCAGACTGAGAAAATAGTCTTATTTAGAATAGAATAGAATAGAATAGAATAGAATAGAATAGAATAGAATAGAATAGAATAGGCCAGGTTGGAAGAGAACTTCAAGATCATCGCGTCCAACCTATCAACTAATCCAACCCACCTAAACAACTAAACCATGCAACCAAGCACCCCATAAGGTCTCTTCCTGAACACCTCCAATGATGGTGACTCCATCACCTCCCTGGGCAGCACATTCCAATGGGCAATCACCCTCTCTGTGTAGAACTCCTTCCTAACATCCAGCCTAAACCTCCCCTGGTGCAGCGTGGGACTGTGTCCTCTCATTCTGGTGCTGGCTGCCTGGGAGAAGAGACCAATATCCACCTGTCTACAGCCTCCCTTAAGGTAGTTGTAGAGAGCAATAAGATCACCCCTGAGTCTCCTCTTCTCCAGGCTGAGCAACCCCAGCTCCTTCAGCCTCTCCTCATAGAGCTTGTGTTCCAAACCCCTCACCAACTTTGTTGCCCTTCTCTGGACTCCTTCCAGCAAGTCAACATCCTTCCTAAACTGAGAGACCCAGAACTGGACAAAGTACTGAAGGTGCAGCCTAACCAGTGCAGCGTACAGGGGGAGAATTACCTCCCTGCTCCTGCTGGTCACACTGCATTTTCCCAACCTTACAGACTGTTAATTTAGAATCCTGCACGCTCTGTTAAAAAGAACTTGTAACTAAAACACTACTGAAACACATGAAAGCGCAGAATTGGATATTAACTTCCTAATGTTTCAGTAATACTTCCTGTGGTGGGTTGAAATTTCCCCTCATCATTAACTGTGCCAGACCAACTCAGTTAGAAGCAAACGAAGCTGTATTTACAAAGAAAAACTACACTCTATGATGGAATGCAATGAATAGGTACAAAATATACAGTATTTACAATATTATGCTAACATTTACAATTAGCAAACAGCAGAAAAATCCCCCTGGTCAGAGACCAGAGAAGCTGTTCCACTGCCCCCTGTCTCCCTGTCCCACAAGAGAGAATGGAGATGAAGAGAGGAGTGGGTTAGACTTAACTAAACAACTCAGCCAAGGCCAGCCAACAAGCAGGTTAATTTCTCCCAAGTGAAGCAAACAGCAGAGATCAGGAAAGAAGATCTCTGCAGAGATCTTTCTCTGAGAGAATGAATTGTTTTGGTACAACTTGTCTTATACTAGATATTTATCCAATGAATTTGTTTAGAATAATCCTTAATTTTCCTTTTTACACCCAGTGGTGATTTATTTATATTTTTTTACTTTTCTGCTCAAAGTTTGTAACTAAATTTTAAAGGCATAGCCTAAAACCACCACACTTCCTTTTGAAAATGTGTTAAGATTTGAAACATGATGCTCTGTTGATAGACAACAGCAAACTGAAGTTTCACCTTTTTATTCACATTAAGCTAAGCTGAGCTTAACTTTTCTACTGGAATTAAAAATGTGAACATATGAATAAGACATCTTATGTAGGGAAAGATTACTGAAGGGCAAATGATCTATAGTGTCATACTCCAATTTAGGGAAAACAAAGCTTCACCATACTTTCAGCAATATCATTCATTACTCTCTTTCGTGACAGTTTCAGGCTACGCCTTTAAGAAAGGGACAGTTACTGGAACACTCTGGCTGAATATTTTGGTGTGAAAAGGAAAACAATGATAATTCTAAACTAATTTATTTGGTAGAGTAGTAGAATACAACTTTAAATTTCAGTTTTAGTTCAGTTTGAGTCTCAGTCAGTCAGTCTCTGTCTGTTTGGAGTCCGAGTCTGAACAGCTGTTGTTTCTCTCTCTGAGCTAGGTGCTGACCTTCAACTAATGAGATAATAAACTAATTCTTTTTTTTTCCATTCCTTAGCACAAGCTTTGATCTAACAGAATTTCCTTCTTAATAATTACTTCTCTCTCTCTAACCCTATTTGGGAAAAAAAGGGAGGAAAGGGGAGAAGGGGTTTTGGGGGGACCCTCCTTACTGGAGGAGGGCAGGTTTCCTGTGTTACATTCTTTGCTGTGTATTTTTGTACATATTGTAAATACTGTATATTGTGTTGTGATCGTTTGAGGCTGTGCCTTTAAGAAAAGGGACAGTGCTGGGACACTCTGGCTGAATGTTTTGGAATAATAACGAAAACAATCAGATATTCTAAACAAATTTCATTGGTAGATTGGTAGAATGCAATTTTAAGTTTTGTGCAGCTGGGATTTTTTTCTTCAGTTCACTCCTTTCCTTCTCCCTTTCCAGCTCGTCTGGTTCTAGGCTCCCTGCCAGAGCGACCCTGAACAGATAAGCATGAGGCCTACTAATATTCTGCTTTATTAATAATTACCTTTTCTCTCTTTCTAACCCTCTTTGGGGAAAAAGGGAGGTAGGGGGAGAGAAGGGGGTTACAGGGGGGAATCCCTCCTCCTGGGGAGGGAATTTTGCTCCTGTATTCTTGTTTTTGTTACTTTGCTGCATATTTCTGTATATATGTTGTAAATACTGTAAATTGTGTACATATCTTGCATTTTCCACATTGCTTGTAACATATAGCATTTTCCTTGCTTCTCTGGCTGGGCTAGCTGTGGTTTTTCTTCCTCTTTGTGGGGAAGAGAAGGCGAGGCCCTTCTCTCTCAACCCACCACATTTCTTTTTGGCTGTCCCAATGTGCGGCAGATAATTAGATTGATTTATTGTTTGCTCGAGCCGGACTAGCAAACATGAAGGTGTTTTGGATTTTGGAGTATATGTTCTCAGTTTTTGGGATTCTGATCCACAGATATTGTTTGGGTTTGATTCTGGATTACCTAGGTAAATATTTAATGCAGAAAGTTTATTTGTGGTTTGTGTACAAGTTCCAGCTTCTATATGATTACTGTCTGGGATTCTTTTGGCTTACCTGATACAGGAATGTGAACTCTAGCACTCTCCCAATTGCGATAAGGCAGTTTAAGATTCCAGTAGGTGAAAGAGTAATTTTAAGTGATGGCTGGGATCCAAAGGTGATTTATTTGATGTGTGTAATCCTGCTACTGATCATAGTAATTGTGTATTTGTTATTTTCCTTGCGCCGGGTGAAAAAAGTGTCTAGGGCATGCTTCATTGTTAAGCATAGATCAAAGAGGAGGCTGCGTACCTCTAGGTCAGCCCCAGAGACATCCAGTGATGAGGAGAATGGAGAATCTGTGTCAGTTAAAGATAAAGCTAAAAAATTCTATTGGAAAAGCTGCTATGAATGGTTCTGTTGCTGATTCTGGCAAGCAGCCAGGGGCGGTGGCAGCTCCCAACATGGTGGCTCCCCTGTCTTCAGCTGCCATTAACGAGGCAAAGTCATTTCCGCCTCCTTCCACGGCAGGACCGGAAGCCCCTTCCACAGCAGGACCGGAAGCCCCTTCCACAGCAGCTGATCTGTCTCAAAACCTGTCAGCTTCTATTAAGGTGGCTGCAAATTCACACACAGTTCAAATTAAGCAAGTAGCAGTTTTAAAGACTAGAAGTGGAAAAGCCAAAGCTGATCCATGAGCTAATGGGGAAGAAGAGCAGGGGACTGATCCTGGTGAAGGACCCTCTACTAGAAAAGATCCTGCTGAGGAGGAAGAGAAGATTTGTTTTAAAGATCTATCTGAATTATTGAGACCAAAACAGGATAGAGATGCAGCTAGGACAGCAGCTAAGGGTGCTTCTCAGCTTAAGAGAGATCCTTAGGAGAGTGACAGCAGGATTATGGGGACAACATGTTCAGGAAGATGTGATAGATGGAGAAGAAGATGACCTTCAGGGATGTTCTTCTCCTCACGAAGAGATTAGAAACGTGCATAAAGATTACATCAGAGCAGATAAGGAGCCAGTTCTAGCTTGGCTTAGTAGGTGTTATGATACAGGTGCTCCAGCTCTAACAGTTGGAGACAAGTCAGCAGCTCAGTTAGGAACTCTCTCGAAAGATAATGGAATAGATAGACATCTAGCCAAGATTCTCGGTAAGGTTAATCTGTGAATATGCCTTTTATATGCAGTTGCCCTGAGATACCCTTCCCAAGATGATCTTCCATGGAATCCTAAGCCCTAGACTACCATAGATGAGGGAATTAAGCACTTGAGAGAATTTGCTGTTAGAGAGATACTCTATGGTGAACATGAAACTCTGAATCCTGATGATATTCCTGTAGGAACTGGTCTTGCTAAAAAGCTCATCAAACTTCCTCCTTCTAATTATGCAAACATTCTGGCAAGCAGAATTTTGTCAAGAAATTATGGTGGAGCTCCTCCTACGGTTGGCCAATTCACTGATCAAATGAGGCAATTGGAGGATAGCATGACATGTGTTTCTTTGGTTTCAGCCATTGAAACTCTGTCTGGTGAAATAAAGAATTGCATGAAAGAGTTGAAGGATGAATTTAAAAATTTCATATCCCAATTGGCACAAAGAGATAATTCCAGTTCTTCCCCCAGGTGGATACAAGTTTCATCTATGAGGAACAGACGTCTTCCAAGGAGGTCATTCCAAAACAGATCAAACCAAAGCAGACCACCAAGGCAGTCATGTAGGACTATTTGGATAACTCTGCATGATCAATTTGGTGAGAACATGAACAGATGGGATGGTCAACCAACTTCTAATCATTTCAGGAGACTGAGGGAACTGCAAAGTGGCAGAACCCGAGGTAGCAATACCAGAAGGGTAGCTGTTACTTCCACAGTTCAAAAGGGTAACTCGAATAGCTCCAACAGTGGCTTCAGTTCTAACACTGCACAGTGTGTTCAATGCACATGTGGGCATGTTCCCCATAACTAGGGGTGCCCTGCCTCCCACCAGGGAGAGGAGAGGGATAACAGAGATAATAGAATCTATTGGGATGTGTACATCCAGTGGCCTGGCACTTCACAATTTCGGAAGTACAGGGCCTTGGTTGACACAGGAGCTGAGTGCACCATAATAGCATCAAATTATCAGGGATCGGAGTCTATAACTACTCTGGGAGTCACTGGTGGATCTCAAGAGTTAAGTAAGGTGGAGGTTAATATAAGTTTAACTGGTAAACAATGGAGGAAGCATACAGTTGTGACCGGACCTGACACACCTTGTATTTTGGGAATTGATTTTCTGAGAGAAGGGCGTTTCAAAGACCCAAGAGGTTACAAATGGGCTTTTGGAGTATTAGAATAAACCTTTACTAGAATAAACCAAACCAGGTTGGAAGAGACCTTCAAGATCATCGTGTCCAACCCATCAACCAATCCAACCCACCCAAACAGCTAACCCATGGCACCAAGCACCCCATCAAGTCTCCTTCTGAACACCTTCAATGACGGCGACTCCACCACCTCCCCGGGCAACCCATTCCTTAGTGCAATCACTCTTTCTGTATAGAACTTCTTCCTAATATCCAACCTGAACCTCCCCTGGCGCAGCCTGAGACTGTGTCCTCTTGTTCTGGTACTGGGTGCCTGGGAGAAGAGACCATCATCCGCCTCTCTACAACCTCCCTTCAGGTAGTTGTAGAGAGTGATAAGGTCACCCCTGAGTCTCCTCTTCTCCAGGCTGAGCAACCCCAGCTCCCTCAGCCTCTCCTCATAGGGCTTGTGTTCCAAACCCCTCACCAACTTTACTGCTTTTCTCTGGACTCGTTCCAGCAAGTCAACATCCTTCCTAAACTGAGGGGCCCAGAACTGGACACAGTACTCGAGGTGCGGCCTAACCAGTGCAGTGTACAGGGGCAGAATGACCTCCCTGCTCCTGCTGGCCACACTGTTCTTGATGAAGGCCAGGATGCCATTGGCCCTCTTGGCTGCCTGGGCACACTGCAGGCTCATGTTCAACCTACCATCAACCAGCACCCCCAGGTCCCTCTCTACCTGGCTGCTCTCCAGCCACTCTGACCCCAGCCTGTAGCACTGCATGGGGTTGTTGTGGCCAATGTGCAGAACCCGGCACTTGGATGTGTTAAATCTCATGCTGTTGGATTCTGCCCATCTGTCCAGCCTGTCGAGGTCCCTCTGCAGAGCCTCTCTACCCTCCAGCAGATCAACTCTTGCCCCCAGCTTGGTGTCGTCAGCAAATTTACTGATGATGGACTCAATGCCCTCATCCAGATCATCAATAAAGATGTTAAAGAGCACAGGGCCCAGCACTGATCCTTGGGGCACACCACTAGTGACTGGCTGCCAGCTGGATGTGGCACCATTCACCACCACTCTCTGAGCTCGGCCCTCCAGTCAGTTCCTAACCCATCGCAGTGTGCTCCCGTCCAAGCCATGGGCTTCTGTAGAAATTGATGGACAAAAACTGAAGCTCTCTGTTAGACCTGAACTTTCTTATTACTCTGCAGTTGTGGGACAACACAAGATACAGGACATTAAATTGCCAGTTGCTTCTCAGACTGTGCATCACAGAAAATACAGAACCAACTGTGAGTCTTTGTGGCCCATTCAGAATCTGATTCATCAGTTGGAGAGTCAGAAAATTGTCAGCAAAACTCATTCACCTTTCAACAGTCCAGTGTGGCCTGTGAGAAAGCAGAATGGAGACTGGCGTCTTGTTGGAAATAAGCGGAGGTGGAAATCTGCAGTCTGGAGTCCAACACACCGAGTTGCAGAGGCAAAGGATGGAGAAGGAGAATCCAGTCAGTTTGCAGTGGTAAAAGCTGTCCAGCTAGCTCTCGGCATAGCTGAACGTGAGAGATGGCCAAAGCTCTATCTCTACACCGACTCATGGATGGTAGCCAATGCTCTATGGGGTTGGCTAAAGAACTGGAAGAAGAATGGTTGGCAGAGGAAAGGAATGCCCATTTGGGCAGCCAACCTGTGGCAGGACATTGCTGATCGAATCGAGAGAATTCCAGTGAAAGTGAGACACATCGATGCTCACATTCCTAAGAGCAAAGCTACTGAGGAAAAGCAACACAACCATCAGGCAGATCAAGCTGCAAGAGTTTCTCCAGTAGACATGGACTCTAATCTTGATCTCGACTGGAAACACCGAGGTGAGATATTCTTAGCTCGGTGGGCTCATGATTCGTCAGGACATCAAGGCAGAGATGCACCATACCAATGGGCTCGTGACAGATCCATAGACATTTCCATGGATGCCATCACACAAGTCATCCATGACTGTGACATTTGTGCTGCTATTAAGCAGGCAAAACGACTTAAGCCCTTGTGGTATGGTGACAGATGGTCCAAATACAAGTATGGTGAAGCTTGGCAGATTGACTACATCACTCTACCACGTTCTCGTTCTGGTAAGCAATACGTGCTTACTATGGTAGAGGCAAACACTGGATGGCTGGAAACTTATCCAGTTCCACATGCAACTGAATGCAACACCATTCTCGGTCTGGAGAGACAAATCCTGTGGAGACACAGAACTCCAGAGCGGATTAAGTCAGAAAATGGAACGGGTTGCTGAAGACCACTCTTAAATCCATTGGGGTGGATCTTTGATAAACTGGGAAAAATACTTAGCATAAGCAACCTGGCTGGTAAATAGTAGAGGTTCAGTGAATTGAGGTGGACCTGCACATTTAGATATGCTACAGAAAGTAGAAGGTGATAGAGTTCCTGTTGTTAGAGAAAAGAATCTGTTAGGTAAAACTGTTTGGGTATTTTCACCCTCAGGAAAGGCTAAACCCGTCCGAGGGGTGGTTTCAGCTGAAGGTCCGGGTCACACTTATTGGGTAATGCAAGAGAATGGTGAAATTCAGTGTATTCCTCAAAGAAATTTAACTTTAGCTAAAAGAGTTTAATTTCAAACTGTTGTATAGCTACATCGTGTCCAAAGGAAGAATCTACGAGGAATCTTCAGTGCACGAACCCTGAGAACCCTGAGAGCCCTGAGTCAACTAAGAGACCCTGAGAATCCCTCTTTTCCTTTTCCTCGCTTCATCGGTGAAGAGATAGACTGTTTTCCATTTTTCTCATTTCCTTATTTTCTTGGACTTTTGAATCATCTACATCTGAGTATAGCCGGAATGGACTATGAACTTCACTTACAAACTGTAAATATGGTTTTGGATTGGATGGACAGTATGTACAGTCAATGAATTTATTTAGAAGGGGTGGACTGTGACCGTTTGAGGCTGTGCCTTTAAGAAAAGGGACAGTGCTGGGACACTCTGGCTGAATGTTTTGGAATAATAATGAAAACAATCAGATATTCTAAACGAATTTCATTGGTAGATTGGTAGAATGCAGTTTTAAGTTTTGTGCAGCTGGGATTTTTTTCTTCAGTTCACTCCTTTCCTTCTCCCTTTCCAGCTCGTCTGGTTCTGGGCTCCCTGCCAGAGCGACCCTGAACAGATAAGCATGAGGCCTACTAATATTCTGCTTTATTAATAATTACCTTTTCTCTCTTTCTAACCCTCTTTGGGGAAAAAGGGAGGTAGGGGGAGAGAAGGGGGGTACAGGGGGGGGAACCCTCCTCCCCGGGAGGGAATTTTGTTCCTGTATTCTTGTTTTTGTTACTTTGCTGCATATTTCTGTATATATGTTGTAAATACTGTAAATTGTGTACATATCTTGCATTTTCCACATTGCTTGTAACATATAGCATTTTCCTTGCTTCTCTGGCTGGGCTAGCTGTGGTTTTTCTTCCTCTTTGTGGGGAAGAGAAGGCGAGGCCCTTCTCTCTCAACCCACCACATGTGTATATATTCATTGCATTTCATCCTTATTGTAAAATATGACTCTTACCCCGTTTTGCTTCTCCAACTGAGTTAGCTGTGGTTTTTGTGTGTGGAGGGAGATCTGAACCTTTCTCTCACCACCACAATACCACTTCAGTTAATAAGTGGCAAATTTCATATAAAAAGACAATTTTTATTTGGGAATAAATTATATTTTCTTTACATTAAGGAAAATACTATCTTAGAATGTCAAAATCTAGGTCATCTATCTCATTAAGAGGAAATATTGACCCATAAAACCAAAAACTGTTGGTGATATACTGACATAATACTGATTGACTTAGATTTTCACCAACAAAGTAAACTGACATCCTATACGGAACTTATTAATTAATGAAAGGCAACAACTTATCTCTGTGCCACAGTTGCCAAGCTAATTACATACTCTTAAGTCTGGCACCTGATGAAATAATTTCTCCCTTGCCCTGTGAAGAGAACAACTAATTTACCATGCAGGATATAGCTGGACACATTAACAGATCTATTAACTGCCACAAAATGTACTAAAAATAGCACAGAGCAGTAAAATCTACTTGAAAGAATTCGAAACAAAGTCCCACAAAACAGAAACAGAGTAATATATATCTACAGCTTTTATATTTTTCATTAAATTGACTGCAATGTACTTTTCATATTCTTTTCATATTCTGAATTTATGAGATCTTAATTGCCTATTGAGTAATAGGATTCAGTAGAAGATTAAATTATCATTTCAAATTGATTGCAATTTCAGAAAACAAGAATAATTTCTGCAGTTTCTGCTTACTTGGAAACCCCCTTTTTCTGCTGAATCTGCATAATGAAAATTACAAGACTTCATAAGTTAATATCATATGCCACTTCAGACAAGCAGGGGGAAAAATAATTTTCCTTAAATGTATTAATACTTAAGAATCCATTATCCCACAATATTAACTATTTCTTTTAAAAGAGCTTCTACATACAGTAGAATTAATAAAGCCTATTTCTGGTGAAATGGTGGCTGTGTTTCTGTAGTTTCTGGTAAAATAGTGCTGGCTTCCTTCTGGCTCATTTCTTCATACTGCACTTTTCATTCTTTCTCAAATCCCATGATTTTTCAGCTCTCATAATATCCCCACCTTGATTTCATGCTTTCTGGTCAGGCAGTAATTCTATTCAAGGACTTATTAGGAGCTCCTGAACTCCTTTGCTAATGTATATTTGCTAATTGATTAAGGTATAATCCAAGAAAAAAATATTGTTGTACTCCTTGCAGCCTTTTCTTCAGTACAGGCATTAATTTCAATTTCCTTCCTCTACACAACCAGTAATATGATTTTACTGTCCTTTACACCTCTGTTCCTTTGGCATATACAGGTTAAAGTTCCAAATTATTTGAAACATTATTTTCAGTTACAAATAGATAGCACAGTAAAATCTAATTTCCTTATGAAAGACAGACAAAAAACACTGACTTTAAATAAGTTCTTGAAGAACTACCTTTAGACCAGGAAGTTCTTCTGCTGTGTGAAACTTAAATTCTCTTCTTCAGAGTCAACAGCTCCGAAGAGAGACTTTCCTGTCTAATTATTTAGATGTCCTCCTATGGGAGCTACATGGTTAGAATTATTTAAAACTGAATACTGTACCTTCAGCCCAAAATAGTTTTTAAAAATATATTTTCAGTGAGATTCATAAAGAGATTCAGATTTCCTGAGAACATTTTCTTTACCACTCATTCTTTGAAAAATGCCAGTGTAAAATTTTTCCTTTTCATTGAGATCTTTTGTGAAAACAGCTAAAATATTCTCAGAGTAACCATTACATGCACTTCTGTTCCATAAGTGAAAACAAGCCCAACATTAATTTAATTTCCTTCTAAGTTTTTTTTTTTTTTCCTTTCTTTTAATTTCAACCAATGTGTGGTGGGTTAACACCCATTCTGAAAACAAAAAAAAAAAAAGCAGGGTGGAGGGCTTGTGGGTACTTTGCCCTCCCTGCAGGGTGTATTCTCCCGGGAAGCTGAGTCTATTCTACTCCCCCCTCCCTGCCCAGCTAGGGTATAAAAAAACAGGGCATTGCAGCTATTAGCTCTCCTTTTGGTTCCTGCCTCTCCTGGATGAGAGCTACTGCGGCTGCCCTCCTGCTCCTCTGCCACGTGGTCAGGCCTGATCCTTCTCCCTGCTGCGTCCACACCTCTTCAGAGAAAAAAATGGTTTTGTATTCTTTCTCTTTGTCCCCCTTCCATCCATCCTTGTTCCTTGCCCTTGTGAACCTTACCTGTTACTGATATATATTTTGTTTTGTTTTGAAGAAAAAACTGTTGAACTCTCTACTTCCAAGCCAATTCCAAATTATTGTTTGCTGGATTTGCTCCTTTCCTTTTTTGTTTTCCCCTCTCTGCTGGGAGGGAGGAGGGAGGAGCGGGGGAGAGACTCTCAGCCCTGCCCACATCTGAGCTCTTAACTCCCAGTTAAGGCTTAAACCACCACACAATGTTTCCTTTAAGTTTGGAACAGCTTTGTCAGAGTCATGTGATCATGAACTTCTCTTTATTCACTGACATTATCCCTAGAAAAACACTCTTTAATAACAAAATAAAATACACGACTTATTGTGGGAACCCAGAAACAGAATGATAATGTAAAGTTTAGATGGCCTTTATGTCTGTGAGGCCCTGGAGGTGATAAGAGATGTTGTACCTCTAAACTGTGTGAGAAAAGGATGGGAGTAAAAAGTAACAGTGTTGCATCTTCAAAATGGATGGGAAGGCAACTGGGGAGAAGGGCACCTGTTAAAATAAAGATAAAGGAACCTGTTAATATAAAGATAAATCAGTGGGCTTAACAAGGCAGGCAGTAGGAAAGTAGAACTGTTAACATTCACATATATCTCAATAAACAGCCACTGGCTCCACAGATCTGGTCCATTTCATCCACCCTGTGGCAGTGGTCACCTCACAACTGCTGTGTCAGTTGTATTTCTGTTCTCCATGTTGAGACAGGCAGGTCTGGGATCACCATATTGCTCAATACTCTCAGGAAAACCCATAACTTATGTGTTAAAAAGTAGGAAAATGCACTTAAATAAATAGGAAAATAAGCTTAAATAAGTAGGAAAATAAAATAATTGGTTCTTTTGACTTCTCCTAGGCTAGAAAATAATCAGTTTCTGATTTTCATATTAATTTAGGCTTTCAAACCCCTTAAAGATACTTTAGATCAAAAAGTTCTGATTGTGAGGAGAGTTGTCTATGAAATAAGATGCTTTTTGGGGCCTAGCACCTGGTTAAGTTATGTTTGCCTCCTTCATAGTGTTTTCCTTTACTAAACCTTCTCTGTACAACTATGACAAAAGAGTATCATTTAGTTTTGCTGTCCTTCAACTCACTTCTTATATTCATAGGATTTTAAAAAAGGTTGTCGTAGTTTGGGCTGGTTGCCCTCTGCTACAGGGGTGTTTCCTGTGTCCAGAAGTCCAGCCCAGTGGGTGGACACAGGAAATTAGGTTATTTCCTACCATGATCCCTTGCACCACTATAAGTCTCATGGCGGGGTCTGGCACTTTCTCTTTCCTTCCTCCTCGCCACCTGGTAATTGGGGGGGGAGATCTCCCGGCCATGGGCCTGGTTAGGCCCAAGGCCATGGGGGGATGGGCAGTCTCAGATCTGGCCAGCTGAGACTAGCCTAGCAGTGGGGGGGGGAAGGAGGAGCCCTGGGGGGTTTGGGTGCACCCCCAGGTGGGGATGGGATTTTCTCTGGGTCTGTTTTTGGGTCTCTCTCTCTCGTCACTGTATTTCTAGTTTTTTTTTTCTGCATGCACTCACCGTTCTATTTAAACTTTCCATCACCTTTGCAATCCGTTTGTTTGAGTCATTATTTCTGCGCGTGGTGGGGAGGGAGTCTGCCCCAACCCATTACAAAGGTAAAGATAGCATCCATACTCAGATAAGAATCTAAGCTGGTGTTTATGAATGAAAATAGTTGTAACTCTAGAATCAAATCTGAAATGAGGTTTAAAAAAATATTCCTTTGCCATATTGGGTCAATCTGATTCCAGCACACATCATGGTTTTGAATTCTCAAGACAGTGAGGGCAAGTCTGCCTGAATAAATTATCACTAAGTAAATGAGAGCAAAATAGTTTCTTAATCTACTCTCATATGCTTCACAGTTGTCATTAATTGCAAAAATAAGTAACTGTCTCAGTTTTAGGACTGAGACAGGCTTTCTAACTCTTCTCAAAGCAGTTAAAAAAAAAAAAAAAACTCCACACAGGATTGGATAGAAATACCAAATATTATTGGAAGTTTAAACAGAAGTGCCATTCATAAATTACATGTAACAGTGAAAAGCAAATACACAAAATCCATAGTTGGGGCTTAACACAGAAACCTGTTAAGCTAAAGCTTTCCCTAGCCTCCAACAAACCAGACCAGAAATTCAGACCTCAAATTCCCCCCCACATGTCTCCCTATTACTACCCCCACCCCTGGCAAAAAAATGATGCATCTAGAAATTCAGTTTTGCCCAGGCTACTAGCAGGCTGGTCAAGGCTGAAACCCTCCCCTGTACTGAATAAGAGATAAGGAAGCTGGCATAGGAAGGGATCAGGGAAAAGAGAAAGGGAAAAAGGGAGAGGCAGCTTATGTTGTCCCCTTATAAAGGATAGATGCAGGCATTCTGGGAATGAAATAACAAAAAATTGCAATTTCTGGTCCAACTCCTGGACCTATTTAGTCTCTTGGAAGACTCCTCTATGGTTTCTTAAAAGCACTCCATCTCAAACCATGACAGCAACTTAATCATTCTGCTGATAACGTGCAGTGATATTGAAATGACCAGTAGTGAGGTGGTATGTTGCAAAGAGGTGTCATCACATTTCAATTCACTTCAACATGTTTATCACATCTACATGTATTGTGGGAGGAAGATAGCCTTTTAACACTGGTTGATTCTGAAATTACAGATCACAATGCATCGCTCATAAATGCATGAGTCCTTCAAGATTCCTGCTCTTCAGTTGCATTTTGATAATTTCTGATATTGTTATCCATTATAAAATAAGTCTTTGTAAGCCCGAAGACATTTCAATGCTTGGCAGAGCTGGAACTTGTAGAATTTTTTTTCTCATTTAATAGGCTTGTGCATATCAAAAAAGTGATAAAATGATGGTTTAAAGTTTGCACGAGAGAGAGAGAGAGAGAGAGAGAGAGAGAAGGAGGGCACATCATGGTCAAGTTGGAACGTGAAGTCTAAACTTACTACCTAAACTATTTCCCGTGGCTTTTGGGTAATTATTAATTTTTAAATATATACCTGTATCTGGTGACCAGATGTGATAATGTTCCATAACTTCTTTATGTTCTATTGCCAACAGGACATGTCTTTGTTATGAAAGAATAACCAAGTTACAGCTAAGTAGATATTCACATTTGTTTGAAAGGAAATAACTTTATCTGTGAATAGAATAGAATAGAATAGAATAGAATAGAATAGAATAGAATAGAATAGAATAGAATAGAATAGAATAGAATAGAAGAATAGACTAGACCAAGTTGGAAGAGACCTTCAAGATCATCGCGTCCAACCTAACATCAAACACCACCCAACCAACTAAACCATGCAATCAAGCACCCTGTCAAGTCTCCTCCTGAAACCTCCAGCGATGGTGACTGCACCACCTCCCTGGGCAGCCCATTCCAATGGGCAATCACTCTCTCTGTGTAAAACTTCCTCCTGACCTCCAGCCTAAACCTCCCCTGGGGCAGCCTGAGACTGTGTCCTTTTGTTCTGGTACTGGCTGCCTTTTCTTTGAACTGCTTGAATTTACAGATAATATTCCATAATTTTAGGCAGTATTACGCAAAAATGTGTGATTTAAAGCTTTAATATTAGAGAATAGAAGTCTACTATATATAAATTGATATTGAAATTCTTTTAGGAAATACAAAATATAAGATAACGTTTGGAGTGTGTGAACTCAGGCGTGACCTTATCACTCTCTACAACTACCTGAAGGGAGGTTGTAGAGAGGCGGATGATGGTCTCTTCTCCCAGGCACCCAGTACCAGAACAAGAGGACACAGTCTCAGGCTGCGCCAGGGGAGGTTCAGGTTGGATATTAGGAAGAAGTTCTACACAAAGAGAGTGATTGCCCATTGGAATGGGCTGCCCAAGGAGGTGGTGGAGTCGCTGTCATTGGAGGTGTTCAGGAGGAGACTTGATGGGGTACTTGGTGCCATGGGTTAGCTGTTTGGGTGGGTTGAATTGGTTGATGGGTTGGACATGATTATCTTGAAGGTCTCTTCCAACCTGGTTTGGTTTATTCTAAAAAAATATTCTAAATATGGTGTACATAATTCATATCTCAGAAACAAAGTACTTATTTTGATTAATTGATTGTATCAGTAAAAGATAGCAGCAAGACCTTAAAGTTCTGGAACTCTAATTTCAGGAATGCTCTGGTCAGTAGTATGGAAATATTTTTATTTGCAATAGATAATATTCTCCACAGAAAACAGTTGACCTCCTCTAATTGAAATAGATTTCTAGAAAGGATGAAAAAAAAAAAAAAGGTGAGAGAAGAGATAAATTGAGTTTTAAACATTAGTATGTTTTATCTTTGAACAGTAGAGAATAGAATTGTGTGGCAATGGTAGCAATAAGCAATGTGAGCAATCTGGCAATATAAGCTTAGAGCCTGACATGGTGGTAGGCCATGCTTAGCATAAGCGCAGAAGTAGCTAGCAGTTTAGCAAAATAGTGCTGTGTCTGCAGCATGTAACTAAAGCAAGGCACTGGTAGCTGTAAACACAGAGAGTTCTCTGGGAATAACAGGACACATACGTCAATCAACAACCTCGCATATTACTAGTAGTTTAACCAATAACCTATAATAGTGCAATGTAGGGTCACTCGTGAGGAACCAATGAAGCTATACCAATGATGCTCTCCGAGTCTGTATAAGCTTAATACCCTTAACCTTAATAAACAAACAATACTGTACCATATTGGTCATTCATATTGACTCCCTTCTCCATCATTGAAAACTGGTACCCAAACTCGTGGATGGGACCCTCGGACTACAATGCTGCTCAATCCAGCATAAGAGGTACGCTCCAAGAGGTACAGAAGGCTGGTTGCATCACCACTGCCGCGGTGCTGGAAAAATAAGCAGTGCACACTCAGAAAAGGAAGTGAATCTCACCAGGATCTGGTCAGCGGCCAGGGAGGACATGGGGGTAATGTTCAGCAAAGAAGAAGCTGTGCTTAAAGTCCTCCAAAGTATCCTCTCCATGAGAGGTATTACTTACAATTCTGGGACTTTAAAAGGGCTATTAGCCTGGGCCCAGGATCAAGGTTTTATCCCCACAGTAAAAGAAGCTTTTACTTCCGAAGTCTGGGACAGAATTGGAGTCCGGCTGTAGGATGAATGGCTCAAAAGGGGCTTTTTGCTGTAGCACCTTATGGCGACTCATCACAGATACACTGCAATCTATGAAAGCAGAAAAATCTGTCCTCGATTCAGCTGCTGCAGCATTTGTTGTAACCGGGATGATAAAGGGAGATTCAGAAGGCTCCACCCCCTCCGCCCCCCACCCCCGCATCATCCGCCACTTCGTCAGCATCCTCGTCACAATTTTTATTTCAATTACCTGCCACCCCTCTTCTTACACGAATCGTGGCTTTCCTATTACTGTCCTGTTCCGAGAAAAAATCTGCCGCATCAGTAGCGACAGAGGCAAATTCTGACCTGACTGAGGAGATGCCCACAGAAAAAATGGAGGTTGCAACTCATGAAGATTCAACACGAGAAGATGCCACATCTGCCATCTTGGCGAACACACCACGTACACCAGACACCACCGCTGCTGTTCATCTCAAGCAGAGAAAAAGCGATAAAAAGGCAGCAAAACCTGTGGTTCAGTGTATTCGATCCCCATCATCGACCTCTTCTAATACTGCCAGAGACGGCTCAGATTCAGAAGACAAAACCACCAACATTAAGAAATTGAACAGCGTTGACTCTGTTCTGCAGCTCCTCTACACCACTACACCACTCCCACGAGCCCTGATGGCCCCCACAGCAGTGACTTCCATAGCGGTGGCCCCCACAGTGGCTCCAGCTGCGTTACCCTCCTTGCCTCTTAGGTCCCAGACATTATCAGAAGACGACACAATCGCAATGAAGAATAAAGTCGAATTATGAAGGGACGATAGTGTCAGGGGTTGGGAGGTTGGAGGATGGGGAACCAATCTGGTGCTGCATCAGTGGAGAGGTATCGTAAAAGAGGCAGTAATAGATGGAGAATTTGTAGATTTTCCTGTGCATGCATTACCTGTGGTACTACAAGGTCAACAAACAGCATGGCAATCTCTGGATTGGAAAATGTTAAAAGAAGCTAAACAAACCATAACTACCTATGGGTTAAAGTCAGGATACGCACTTGTTAACCCTTTTTGACACACATATGGTGGCAAATACTCTATTAACACCACACCAGTGCTTGCAATTTTTCGATAAATGGCAAAATGCTTGCAATGCCATGGAAGCCACGCCCTGGCAGCCAGGAGACCCTTTACACGGTGTCACTGCTAACCGACTCATTGGGGCAAGAGATTTTATTAGATCAGATCAGCAAATACAACTTCCTGATGAGATTTTACAATTAAGTCAGGATTTAGTGATCAAAGTGTGGTGGAAAATCCAGGACTGTAAGTCTGGCCCTACGTTCTTTACCATTCAGCAGGGTCCTACAGAGCCTTTTGGTTACTTTGTGCATAGGCTGCACACGGCGTTAAATATTAATCCAGATATGAGACTCGAGATGAAGAATAAAATTATGGATATTCTGGCATTTGACAATGTCAGCGTGAATGCACCCTATGCGACATCACTAAATCAGGGTGCTTGGACCACTATGCCGCAGCCATCTCCTGCAGTGGTGTAGTGGACCTGGCAACAGCAGTGGATGTCACTCTTGAGTCCACAGATGTTGTTGTTGTCAAGTCAATCAACACGGTCCTCTGTGTCACGGACTCTGTGCTCTGTTAATTGGCAGATCGTCTACCTCTGGACAGGGCATCTTTATAGTTCCCAGTTTAATAGATTCTAATTATGAAGGGGTTATAAAAAATATGCTCTATACCATCAGCCCTCCTGTTAGCATTCCTGCGGGGACAAAAATTGCTCAGCTAATACCATTTGAGTCTCGAGTGCCTAAGGCTTCTAACAGGATTCAAGGACAAGGAGGCTTTGGTTTCACCGGTATGCTTAATATATTATGGGCCTTAGGAATCCAGAAGGGAAAACCAGAAGAGATTGTAACCATCAGACACCCTTGTGGACAAACTGTACAACTTTCAATGCTTGTGGATACTGGAACTGATGTTGCTATTATACCTCACTACAGGTGGAATAGGCAGTGGCCATTGCTGATGGCGAATTGTGGAGTCATTGACGTAGGAGGTTTGCAAACAACCTGGGTCAGCAAAGAGCCAGTGCAATTAACTTTTCAAGACAGCAAATCAGTCACTGTAAAACTGTATGTGTTAACCCTTCCAGTTGCTCTATTGGGCAGAGATGCCTCAAGTCAGCTAGGAGCAAGACTTGTTACTGATCCTTTTTTGTAGCGGCTGCTAGTCAGCAGCCAACCCTCAAATTAAAATGGAAAACAGATGAACCACTATGGGTGGAGCAGTGGCCACTGAGACAAGATAGGTTGCAAATTGTCAAGACCCTAGTGCAGCAACTGTTGCAATTAGGGCATATAAGTCCATGGAATACCCCAATTTTTACTATTCTGAAAAAATCTGGCAAATGGTACTTACTACATGATCTGAGGGCACTCACCTTGATCATGGAGGAGAAGAGTGCCTTACAACCTGGCCTCACAACTCCTACTATGCTTCCCCAAAATTGAGACCTGAGTATTATTGATTTGAAGGACTGTTTCTTTACAGAAAAATGTGCATTTACTGTGCCATCAATTAACAAGGCGGAACCTGCCCACCGATATCAATGCATAACCTTGCCTCAAGGCATGAAGAATTCTCCCACCTTGTGTCAATAGTCTGTGGCTTGGGCTTTGTCCCCATTTAGAGAGACTCATCGTGACTTCCTCATCTACCTTTATATGGATGACATTCAAATTGCTGGAAAAAAGTTAGATCCTAAGAGAATACTATCTAAGCTTCAACCCATGTTAGAAAGCAGAGGGTTAAAAATAGCACCTGAAAAAATTCAGCAAACAGCCCCCTGAAAATATTTGGGGTGGATAATTAATCAGGCTACCATTCAGCCACAAAAAGTTGCACTTACCACTAAAATCTCTACTCTAGCAGATGCTCAGAAACTGTTAGGTGAACATTCAGTGGCTACAACCTATCTGTGGGATAACTAATGATGACATAGCACCTTTAATGCCTCTTTTAGGATCCTCAGTGTATGTGAATGAAAGCAGACATGTTAATGAGTGTCAACAAAATACACTGCAAAAAATACTTGATAAGGTGCTTCACACTTCTACGTGTCATATCTTATAACACAAGGCATTATCCTTTTTAATAATTAACTATAGCAATGAATGAAAACACATGGCAGGAATTATTTGTCAACACTGCAAGGAAAAACTGAACATCATTGAATGGATATTTTTGTCTTATCAACCAGAGAAAACTGTATTTTCTCAAGATGAAATTTTTGCTCAGTTAGTTATTAAGGGCAGGTGTCGTATCATCAAGATTAGGGGAGATCATTGAGATCATTGAGATCATTAGGATTAGTGGAAATGATCCTGTTTCAATCTTTTTAACTGTATCTCAAGAATATTTTTGTTAGAAACATCCACTCCCTTTCAAATTGCAATTTCTGATTATTTGGGTGGCATTAGTGTACCCCTAACCACCAGTAAGCAATTAACCTTTTTGCAGAACCAAGAAATTTCTTGCAAACCGCTGAGATCTGAAAGACCTGTAGACAGTGATACTGTATTTACAGAAGCAGGCCGAAAATCTCACTGTGCTGCAATCACTTGGGATGAAACACGTCAATGGCACTCATGGCTCCTGCAAGGCCAGCCTGGAGATTCTCTCCAAACCTTAGAATTAGCAGCTGTTGTTCAAGTATTTAATGACTAGAAATCACAACCAGTTAATATTGTTTCTGATTCTTTGTATGTTGTAGGAATTGTCACTAGGTTAGAAGGTGCTATGGTGAAGTCTTTAAAGAATGAACATCTGTATCACCTGTGTGACAGTTTTAGGCTGTGCCTTTAAGAAAGGGACAGTTACTGGAACACTCTGGCTGAATGTTTTGGTATAAAATGGAAACAAAGATTTTCTAAATTAATTTCATTGGTAGATTGGTAGAATGCAACTTTAATTTTTAGCTTTAATTCAGTTTGAATCTCAGTCAGTTCAGTCTGTCTTTTTCAGTCTGTCTGTTTCAGTCTCTCCGAGCAACAGCTGTTTTCTGTCTGTGCTGGTGGGTGCTGACCTTCAACTAACAGATAAGAAACTAATTCTTGCATACCTTTGAGTTAACAGAATTTCCTCCTTAATAATTACCTTTTCTCTCTCTAACCCCTTTTTGGGAAAAAAGAGAGGTAGGGAGAGAGGGGGATACGGTTATGGGGACCCTCCTGGCTGGAGGAGGGAAAGGTGTTTTTTTCTGTGTTACGTTCGTTGCTGTATATTTCTGCATATATTGTAAGTACTGTATATTGTGTATATATCCATCTGCGTTTCATCCTGCTTGTAAATATCGCTTATTCATTTCTGCTTCTCTGACTGAGTTAGCCATGGTTTCTTTGTGTGTGGGGGGAGAACTGAACTTTCTCTCACCACCACATAATTTATTGGCGGCCAGACTCGGGGCTTGTGGATAATTGCTGTCCAGAGGCAGGGCAAAATTTGCTTGATTTATTGTCTGCTGGAGTTGGAGCTGCAAACATGAAAGTGTTTTGGATTTTAGAATGTCTAGTTTTTTTCAATTTGTAGTTCACTGATCTATAAGTATTTCCTAGGATTAATCTGTGAGCATTTAGGCAGGTACTTAATGTACAAATTATATTTATGGTTTAAGTATAAGATTCAGCTTCTCTATGACCAGTGTCTGGGATTCTTTTGGCTTACTAAGTATGGAAATGTAATGGCAAGCACTATTCCCATTGAGATAAGGGAATTTAAGATTCCAGTAGGTGAAAGAGTAATTTTAAGTGATGGCTGGGACCCAAAGGTGATGCATTTGATGTGTGTAATTGGGCTGCTGATGGTAGTGATTATGTACCTGTTAAATGCACTGTACTGGGAGAAGAAGGTATCTAAGGCTTGTTTTGTTATTAAGTGTACACCAAAGAGAAGGAAGCATAGCTCTAATTTGACGCCAGAGATTTCTAGTGATGAGGAGAATAGAGAATATGTATCAGTTGAAAAGGCTATCAGGAAGGCTGCTTTGAATGGTGCTGTTGGTGATTCTGGTAATCAGCCAGCGGCAGTGGCAGCTCCTAACATGGCGGCTCCCATGTCCTCAGAGGCCATTAGAGAGGTAAAGCCATTTCCTTCTTCTTCAGCAGGACAGGAAGTGTCCTCCGCAGCAGCTGGTCCATCTCAAAACCTGTCAGCTTCTGTTAAAGTGGATGTAAATTCAGACACAGCTCCAACTAAGCAAGTAGCAGTTTTAGATACGAGAAGTGGAAAGCGAAAAGCTGATCCAAGATGGGGGAGAACAGCGAGATACTGCTGCTGATGAGGGAACTTCTGCTAAAAAAGAGCCTGCTGAGAAGGAAGAGAAGGTTTGTCTTAAAGATATAGCTGAGATATTGGGACCATCACTGGACTGAGATGCAGGGCAAATTGCAGGTCCTGGTAGGACAGCAGCTAGTGAAGGCACTTCTGAGCTTAAAGAGATCCTTAAGAGAGTGTCAGCAGGATTATGGGGACAACAAGTTCAGGAAGGAGGAGGCAGATGATATTCAGCATTGTTCAGCCCCGCACAAAGAGCTTAGACATGTGCAGAAGGATTACATCAGAGCAGAGAATGAGCCAGTTCTAGCTTGGCTTGGTAGATGTTTCGATACAGGTGCTCCAGCTCTACTGGTTGGAGACAAGTCAGCAGCTCAACTAGGAACTCTCTCGAGGGATAATGGAATAGATAGACATCTAGGCAGGTCTCTCTGTAAAGTTACTCTGTGGATATGACTTTTATTGGCAGCTCTCATGAGCTACCTTACCCGAGATGATCTTCCATGGAATCCTAAGCCCTAGACTACCATAGATGAGGGAATCAAACATCTGAAAGAATTTGCTGTCCCAGAGGTACTCTATGGTAACCAAGAAACTCTGAATCCTGATGAAATTCCTGTAGGAACTGGTCTTGCTAAAAAAACTCATCAAACTTGCTCCTCCTAATTATGCCAACATTCTGGCAAGCAGAATTGTGTCAAGAAATTATGGTGGAGCTCCTCCTACAGTTGGCCAATTCACTGATCAAATGAGACAATTGGAGGATAGCCTGACACGTCTTTCTTTGGTTTCAGCCATTGAAACTCTGTCTGGTGAGATGAAGAATTGCATGAAAGAGCTGAAGGATGAAATTAAAAATACCATATCCCAATGGACAAAAAGATATAATTCCAATTCTTCCTCCAGATGCATACAAGTTTCATCTGTGAGGAATAGACATCCTCCAAGGACATTATTCCTATTGGGAATAACAGAGCGGATATGCTGGTTGCTCCTGCCTGGGCTGGTCCACCTGCCAATATTTTTCAACAGACAGTTTTATCTCATGGATTTTTTCATCAGTCCACGAAGATGCTAGTATGTCAGTTCAGCATTTCTCATTCCAATTCAGGGTATCGTTCAATCTTGCTCATCCTGTCAACAGGCCACTTGTGGTATGGGCCTTTGAGTGAATCCAAGAGGACTACAAGCCCTCCAATTATGGCAAATGGATGTCACTCATCTTTCAGAGTTTCGTCATCTATGTTTTGTGCATGTGGTTATAGATACCTTTTCCCATGCTATATGGGCCACAGCCCAGTCTGGGGAATCTGCAAAACATGTTATTAAGCAAATGCATGCAGCTATTGCAGCCTTGGGAGTTCCACAAACCCTTAAGACTGATAATGGCCCTGGCTACATTTCTCACCACTTCAATCCTTTCTGTGCAAATTGAGGCATCAAGACAATTACAGGCATCCCACACTCTCCTACTGGACAGGCTATTGTTGAGCATGTCCATGGGGTATTGAAATTGCTGTTGCAGTAACAGAAAGGTGGAGAGGAACTTGATAGCCCTCATGAATGCTTAGCAAAATCAGTAGATGTTATGAATTTCTTGTGGCTCACACAAAATCGACAGGAGCTCCCCATAGTAATTCATAACAATTCCCTTGTTTCAGGACTCAAACCTCTACCATCAAAGGTTCTGGTACAATATCACAATCTAGCACCAGGAACATGGGAAGGTCCGGTAGAACTATTAACAATGGGTTGTGGTTATGCTTGTGTTCTAACTGACGGTGGTAGCCAGCGGATCCCCAGTAAATGGATTCGACTACGGAAGGATGAATTGCCAGAAGCATCCAATACCTCTGCTACTTAAACACATTTATAACATTAGTTGGATCAAATCCATCTCCTTTTTATGACTAGGTGGATTAATGCTTGGTTGACTTAGGCTGATGCATTAGGTATCAAGGATTTATACCTTGGTATTCCCACCATGGGTAATGACTTTAGGTCTTAAAATTTTTCCTTTGGTTTATTCTGTCTTTTTCTCCTGTATTTCTTTTTGTGTGTGCCATGGCATTTTAGGAGATCTCTATATAATATAGGTAATGATTGTGTTAACCAGCTTTTCATTTTTAAGGAGTATTCTTTAGTTAGCCTACCATTCCTTTTATTTTCCTTTTTAGACATTGAAATGACAGTTTGGTTTTCACATAGTTCTTAAGATTTAAGGTAGTAGCATAAGTCAAGAGGTTGATATAAGGATATTATAGAGTGAAAGTCCTTTTAAGTATCCTCTATGTACTCATCATAGTTTTAAGATAAGGATTGCTAACAAAAAACTATGGATTATTAACAAAAACCATAAGGATTACTAACAAAAAAAAAGATTATTAATAAAAACATAAGGATTACTAGCAAACATAAGTAAGGATTATTAAGATAGGGATGACAAGATAAAATAAAAATAATAATTAAAAAAAATCTAAAGTTAAAATAAAATAAATAATAATAAAAATTTAAGAATTTTGATATGAAAATAAAATAAAATTAATAATTAAAAAAATAAAATAAAAAAATGAAAAATGTTAAATTAAAAAATAATTAATAAAAATAAAATAAAATAAAGCCAATTAAAATTTTTAAATTAAAATGCAAAAAAATATTTAAATGTATAGATAAAAATAATGAAAAAAAGATAAAAAATATTAAAAAGTATAAAAAGAAGAGAAAGTATATAAATGAAAAATATTAGGAAAAACAAAAAGCAGGGGGGGGAGAGAATATCCTATAGCAAAAAGTTTTTAATGGTACCAACCAGAGATAGGTAGCTCATGTCAACACTTGGAAGCATCAATTTTGCAAAGTCCTTCAACCCTCTCAGAACAAGACAGAATGAACACAGCACAACTGTCATGAGAATGACAGTCAGCAGACCTGCTTAGCACTGACCTCAACAACTGTCACGATAATCCGTGATGTCAATAGAAAACATCTAACTTATAACTGAGTGTCATGATTGCTTAACTGTTGTGTGAACATTAAGAGATTAGTATCATTAGGATGAGTAAAATGGCCTCATTTTGTTGCATTCAGTTTTACAATAATGAGTACTCAGAATGTTATCTTTAACCCAGCAATGAAGTCTTTTCACTCTCACTGCTTACCTGCAAGTATTTTTCTCTATCTATGGAGAAGGAGGCTGGCCAGCTTCATCTTTGTGGATTAAGGACAGTCTTGCTAACTTTAAACAACTTGTGACTCTCGACCATCTAGAAAAAATAAAGATGAAACATACCTTTAAAGCAGATTGTAGAAGATAGTGCTGAGGATTGGCTTGCTGTATTTGTGAATCGTTGTGCCTTGATTTTTGTGTGCAATGTATTTAGACCTGATTGGGTCTTCCTTGCTAAAGTTTTTTCTTGTTTCATTATTTACTCTTAGTTTGCTTAAGTGCCTTTGTGACTTATAATTGATAATGCTGTTAGTGCCTTTTTCTTTAATGTACGTGATGATTGACTTATGCTGTACGGGATGGGAACAACTCACATGATCAGAGTACTCACAAAAACAAAAAGGGGAATTTGTGGCAATGGTAGCAATGAGCAGCGTGAGCAATCTGGCAGTATAAGCTTAGAGCCTGACATGGTGGTAGGCCATGCTTAGCATGAGCGCAGAAGTAGCTAGCAGTTTAGCAAAACAGTGTTGTGCCTGCAGCATGTAACTAAAGCAAGCCACTGGTAGCTATAAACAGAGAGTTATCTGGGAATAACAAGGCACATACATCGATCAACAACCTCACGTGATACTAGTGGTTTAACCAATAATGAATAATAGTATGATGTGGGGTCACTTGTGGGGAACCAATGAAGCTATGTCAACTATGCTCTCCAAGTCTGTATAATCTGTAGAGGTTCCCTTAATAAACAAACAATACTAGAACATATTGGTCATTCATATGGATTCCACTCTCCATCATTGACAGAATTGATTTAACTAGATCAAAAAAGACCTATCACAAAACGCCATCTAATCAACTAAATTATGGCACTAAGTGCCCCATCCAGTCTCTTCTTAAACACTTCCAGTGAGCAGCCCATTCCAATGACCAATCTCTTTCTGTGAAGAATTTCTTCCTAACATCCAGCCTAAACATCCCCTGGCGCAGCTTGAAACTGTGTCCTCTTGTTCTCTTGGTGGTTGCCTTTGAGACGAGACCAACCCCCACCTGGATGCAACTTCCCTTCACGTAGTTGTAGACAGCAATAAGGTCTCCCCTGAGCCTTCCTTCTCTTCTCCAGGCTAAGCAACACTAGCTCTCTCAGTAGGAAAAACATATTTTATTCTAAACTTGTACTGATAAGGCAAGACTTCTACTTCCTGTAATATGATTTCAAATTTTAATCATAAGTGAATTCACTGTCATTGCTCAGGACATTTATGCAGAAGGGAAACCAAGAAAATAAACAGCATGTTCTGTGAGTACAACTGCATAAGATATACAGTCATTCTTGTTTTCCAGGTTCTACACATTGCAAATTAAATAATCATGTATTTTCTGTGTTACTAAATGTCGTGGGGTTGGAAGGGTAAGGCCAAGAAGCCTCCTCCCTTCCCCCTTGTGAAGTAAAAGGGAAAAAAATTGAAGGGAAAGGGAAAAAAAAAACTCACAGCTGAATTAGCAAAGCAGTGGAGCTGTATATTTACAAAGCAATGTAGGATATGCAGGGGAATATATACAAATTTACAATATTTACAATATATACAAAGATATACAACAGAGTAACACAGAAATGACAGTTTCCCCCCCCCCCCACCCCTTGCTGAGGGGGTTCCCCACCTCCGCTCTCCCTCTCTCTCCCCCTCTTCCCCAGAGCAGGTTAGGAGAGAGAGAGAAAGAGAAAGAAAGAAGTTAAAAGCAGTTTTGTGTTAATTGGAAAGGAGTTAATACAGGCCTTATCAGGTTTGTCAGTTTGAAAGCCGAAGCCTTGGCAGAAAGCCCAGCACAGAGAGAGCTGCTGCACTGTGGAGGAGCGGAAGCAAGACTGCAGACAGAAGTGCCGGAGTGCCCAGGATAGTCCTCCTGCACTCCCAGTTCAGAAGGTGCTTCCTCCCACTTCACCAATGAAATTAGTTTAGATTCTTCTTTTGTTTACCAACATCCGTCCACCATATTCCCTTTCTTAAAGGCACAGCCTCAAACCGTCACAGTCCACCCCTTCTAAACAATTTCATTGGCTGTTCACACTGTCCATCCAATCCAAAACGATATTTACAGTTCGTGAGTAAAGTTCATAGTCCATTCCGGCTATGCTCAGATGTAGATGATTCAAAAGTCCAAGAAAATCACAAAATGAGAAAAATGGAAAACAGTTCATTTCTTCACCGACGAAGCGAAGAAAAAGGAAACAGGAAAATCTCAGGGTCTCTTAGTTGACTCAGGGCTCTCAGGGATCTCAGGGTTCGTGCACCGTAGATTCCTCGTTGATTCTTCCTTTGGACGTGATGTAGCTGTACAACAGTTTGAAATTAACCTCTTTCATCTAAAGTTAAATTTCTTTGTGGAATACACTGAATTTCACCATTCTCTTGCATTACCCAATAAGTGTGACCCAGACCTTCAGCTGAAACCACCCCTCAGACAGGTTTAGCCTCTCCTGAGGGTGAAAATACCCAAACAGTTTTACCTAACAGACTCTTTTCTCTAACAACAGGAACTCTATCACCTTCTACTTTCTGTAGCAAATCTGAATGTGCAGGTCCAGCTCGGTTCATTGAACCTCTACTATTTACCAGCCAGGTTGCTTGTGCTAAATGTTTTTCCCAGTTTTTCAAAGATCCACCCCCCTATCCTCCTGATGAATCTCACCTGTCATCTCACCTCAGTGTTTCCACATCAGTGAGACAGCAAGGGAAGACTCGTGACAATCCATATGATTGATAAGCAAGCTTCAACTTTATTGTTCATGAGCACAGCTTATATAGCATTTCAGCCAGGGTTACAAATAGTTGTGCAGGGTTACATTATAGTTGCGGTTAGGTCTCTGTGCTATTTCGATAACTCCTTTATAACTGGTTCCTTGTTTCACATCCTGTTATCTTGCAGCACAGCTTGCAACACAACTACAAGCACAGTCACAATGATTCGGCATCTTAGCTAACTATGAGCAGTAAACAACAAGATGGAGTACGGCCTACACATTTTGCTCAAGTAGTTGTTCCATAGAACCATGTCCCTTGGACTCAAGCCATTCCTCAACAATTCCCCCCTTTTTCTTCTGAACAAGGAAAGCCCGAGATGTAGCCTCATTTACGCTTCGCATAATACATCCATATGCAATACGCAAAACAAGCAAGAGCAACAAAACAATACCAATCCAGCGTAATCCTTCCTTGAGCAGGCCCAACAGCCAAGGAGACATATTTCCAAACCAAGATTGAAACCACTGATCAAAAGGATTTACATCCTTAACAATCGATTGAATATGGTTTTCTAACCAAGTAATCTTTTTATTAATTGATTGACTCTGATCAGACAAATTAAAACAACACATGCCTTCAAAATCTTCACAGCCATGACCATGAGCTAAAAGCAAAAAATCAATAGCAGCTCTATTTTGTAAATGTGCATGCCTTAAACTGTTTTGATCTAAAAGCAATTGGTTTAGGATTTCAGTAGTAACATTAGCTTGTTTAACTGACCAGCAAGCCAATTTTTCAATTTGCTTTAAAGCCTGTTTAACAGCAATATTAGGGACAAAGAGAGAGGCAAAAACATTCACCGTAGCCGTCCATAAGGCTACATCATCTTTACAACTGCCATCCAGATGATGCAAGGACTGTTTCTGGCGATGTTTCAATACAGCAGAAATATTAAGCCAATCTCGATATCGTGGAGCAAATAGGGTGAGCCTACCTAGATAACACGGACCGCCATAGGCATTTGCTGGTATTCCTTGCCATGCTCTGTCACCACAGATCAAAAAAATTCCAGGTGGTAGAGCCTTGGCTGCATTGTTGTTCCATAAATAAGACAGAGTCCTGGTATAACACTGTAATGCAGGCTGGTCATGCCGGTATTGGGCTTGAGCCTGTTCAAGCCTGGGCACCCCATAAGAACCAAACATCACCCTTCCTACATATATCATGCCATCTGCTATAGTTAACCCTCTTTATGTATCATTCCATCCATAATAGTCACCATAAACCTTATACTGCTCTTGTAGTCTAGGGCTAACTACAGTCTATCCAAGAGAGCTGTTCCGCATTGCATGATTGTGGTGGGTTAACACCTTTTTCTGAAAACAAAAGAAGAAAGCAGGGTGGAGGGTTTGCGGGTACTTTACACTCCCTGAAGGGCGTCTCCCCCCTGGGAAAGCTGAGTCTGTTCCACTCCCCCCTCCCTGCCCAGCAAGGGTATAAAAAGCAGGACCTCATAGCTGTTGGATCTCCTTTTTGGCTCCTGCCTCTGCTGGATGAGAGCTACTGCAGCTGCTCTCCTGATCCTCAACCACGTGGCTGGACCTGATCCTTCTCCCTGCTGCCTCTGCGCCTCTTCAGAGACAGACTGGTTTTGTATTATTTTTTTTTTTTCCTATTCCCCTCCCATCCATTCTTGTTCCTTGCCCTTGTGAACCTTATTCCCTGTTATTGCTATATATATATATATTTGAAGGAAAAAAAAAATTATTTGCCTCTCTACTTCCAAGCTGACTCCAGATTGTTGATTAGTGGATTTGCTCCTTACCTTTTTTTCCCTCCTCTCCCTGTTTGGAGGGAGGAGGTGGGGGGGAAGTGGGGAAGAGATTCTCAGCCTTTTCCCCATTTGAGCTTTTAACTCTCAGTTAAGGCTCAAACCACTACAATTTTTGGCGCCTCCAACGTGGGGCTTGGAAATTGATCTTGTATTGGGAAAGCAATACCTTTTTTTTTTCTGAAAAAGGAGCTTGAAGTAGAAATGGCAATTTTAAAGAACCTGATGGTCCAAGCCTTTTCATGGGCTTTTGGCTGGATCTTTTAGACCCACATCTACAAATTAATAACTTACCACGTGGTGTGGTTAATGATAGAGATGCTGATCAAGTGGATAAAAGCTTTACCAATTAAGTTAGGCATGTATCTCTTGAATTCATTGAATTTCACTGTCAGTGGTAACTTTTCTAACATAGGAAACTTTCCTGAAGCAAGTTATGAAACCAATGGTGTAGATAAAAGTGCCTGTGATGGAAAATTGCTCTACGTTGCAATATGCTCCATATGCCTAAATGTAATCCTTATAGTGGCATTTGCTGGGACTGTGTTGGGTGGAGGACTAGCTAACCCATTAAGAGCTGTTTGGAGGGTGATAACACACTCCTTTGTGCTCTTTAATGACTGGGGGCGTGTCTGCTGTGGGCATTGTAAGCACTCTGTAGACACAAAGAGGGAGGGGTCGGGTTGTAATGACTGTGCCAGCTCTCAGCCTGAGCCCCAGGCACAAGGGTTTGCCCCACCACCAGCAGTCCCACAGTTGACCCCTGATGCTCCTGCCAATGCAGTCTCTCTAGCACCGGTCACCACACGCAGGAAAAGAAATCAAAAATCATCGCCAAGCATGGATGGTGAGGAAGGAACCTCAGCAGGCCCCAGCATCTCACAGAACCCAGCGGTGGATGAAGATGATTCAGACCAGGAAATAACTGTTACATCGCTGCCCAGAAAGGAACTAAGGCAAACTCGTCTGGACTACGCCAGGAAAGAGGGTGAGCCAATACTAAGCTGGGCCCTGAGATGCTGGGACGAGGGGGTGGACACAGTGGACCTGGATAAGAGGGAGGCAAAGCTTTTAGGCTCCCTGACTCGTGATGCTGGTCTGGACAAGGAGTTAGCCAAACTTGATGGAATACACACTCTCTGGGCCCGGATTCTGAACGCCATCAAGAGCCGGTACCGCTCAAGAGATGACCTGCCCTGGGCCCCAGTTAGATGGACAACTATGGAACAGGGCATTCGGTATCTGAGGCAGGTGGCCGTGATGGAAATAATTTATGGGGATGGCCAGCTCCCTTCGGACCCAGATGAGGTGCCCATGAGACGGCCCTTCGTAGAGAAACTCACCCAGGGTGCTTCTCAGAAATATGCTCACACATTAGGAGGGATACTTTTGACTGGACAGGATGGAAGTCCTAAAACTGTCTGTGAGTTTGCCAGTGATTTAAGGGAATATGAGGACAGCGTAAATCAGAAACCCCTGATCTCAGCCATAGAAACTATGGCTAAAGACATTGTCAAAGAGATCAAGACCTCCATGTCTGAAGTGAAAAAGGGGAGCGATTCCTCCTTTTCCCCTTCTCCTTCAGAATGGGTCCAGGTTTCAGCAATCAGGAACAGGCGACCTTCCCCTAGGAGATCACCCCAAGCCAATCGGGGAATGTCAAGGGGGTCTCTGTGGAGGTTCCTCTGTGACCATGGAGAGGACATGGACACCTGGCATGGCCAACCCACCTCTGCCCTCTGGAACAGGGTGCGGGAACTGCAAGGTGGGCACCACGGGGATAACTCATCTAGGAGAAGAGCTGCCCCAGTTTCCTGGAGTGGTCCCTCTCGCTCAAGAGACCCTTCCCCTAGTAACACAGGACCATGTGACAAGTGTGGACATTGCCGCCAGCATTAGAGGTGCCCTACCTCCAGCCAGGTGGAGGCCAGGGATAACAGAGTATACTGGGATGTGTACGTGAAATGGCCTGGCACTTCAGAAGCCCTGAAGTACCGAGCTCTGGTGGACACAGGGGCCCAATGCACCCTGATACCATCGGGGTACAAAGGGGCTGAGTCCATAAGCATTCAAGGAGTCACAGGAGGCTCACAAGACTTGACTGTACTGCAAGCTGAGATAAGCCTGACCGGGAATGAATGGGGAAAACACGACATAGTGACTGGTCCAGATGCACCTTGCATTCTTGGCATTGACTTTCTGCGGGAGGGATGCTTCAAGGACCCTAGGGGGCACAAGTGGGCGTTTGGGGTGGCAGCTGTGGAGACTGCAGGCAAAGAACAGCTGTCCACCATGCCCGAGCTTTCAGATGACCCCTCCGTAGTGGGCAGCCATAAGGTGCAGGATTTGAAGTTACCTGTTGCCTCTCGCATAGTACATCGCAGGCAATACAGGACTAACAGAGACTCTCTGCACCCCATACACCAACTGATTCGACGACTGGAGAGCCAGAGCATGATCAGCAAGGCTCACTCCCCCTTCAACAGCCCGATATGGCCAGTGCGGAAGGCAAATAGGTAATGGAGACTGACTGTGGACTACCGTGGCCTGAATGAAGTGACTCCTCCGATCAGCGCTGCCGTGCCGGACATGCTGGAGCTCCAGTACGAGCTGGAATCGAAGGCGGCCAAGTGGTATGCCACAATTGACATTGCTAATGCCTTTTTCTCCATTCCCATTGCAGAAGAATGCCGGCCACAGTTTGCTTTCACCTGGAGGGGAGTACAGTATCAATGGAATCGGTTACCTCAGGGCTGGGTCCATAGCTCAACCATCTGCCATGAGGTGATCCAGACTGCCTTGGAGAAAGGTGGAGCTCCTGAGCATCTGCAGTTCATTGATGACATCATTGTATGGGGTGAGACAGCAGAGGAAGTTTACCAGAAGGGTAAGAGGATAATTGACATCCTGCTGGAGGCTGGCTTTGCCATCAAGAGAAGCAAGGTGAAAGGGCCTGCCAGGGAGATCCAGTTCCTGGGTGTTCAATGGCAGGATGGCCGTCGCCACATCCCTCAGGAGGTGGTGAACAGGGTAGCCACTATGGTGCAGCCCACGAACAAGAAAGAGACACAGTCATTTTTGGGGCTTGTGGGCTTCTGGAAAATGCACATTCCCGGGTACAGTCAAATTGTGAAGCCTCTCTTCCATGTAACAAGGAAGAAAAATGATTTTGTGTGGGGACCTGAGCAGCAGGTGGCGTTTGACCAGATCAAACAAGAGGTGGTCCATGCTATGGCTCTGGGACCTGTTCGAACTGGGCCAGAGATCAAGAATGTGCTGTACACTGCGGCTGGTGAGAATGGTCCTACATGGAGCTTGTGGCAGAAGGCTCCTGGTGAAACCAGGGGCAGGCCCCTAGGTTTCTGGAGTAAGGGGTACAAAGGCTCTGAGGCCAACTACACCGCGACAGAGAAGGAAATCCTAGCTGCCTATGAGGGCGTCAGGGCTGCCTCTGAGGTAATTGGGACTGAGTCACCTCTATTTCTAGCTCCGAGACTTCCAGTCCTGACCTGGATGTTCAAAGGGAGAGGCTCAACCCCACATCATGCCACAGATGCTACCTGGAGTAAGTGGATGGCCCTGATAACTCAGCGAGCTCGGATGGGGAACTTCGAACACCCTGGCATAGTGGAAGTGATTACCAACTGGCCAGAGGGTGCTGACTTTGGAATGCCAGCAGAGCAGACAGTGACCCGTGCTGAGGAGGCTCCCCCATATAACGACCTCCCTGACAACGAGAAGGGCTATGCTCTATTTACAGATGGGTCCTGCCGTCTTGTAGGAAGCAAGCGGAGATGGAAGGCAGCTGTCTGGAGCCCAACAAGGCAAGTGGCAGAAGCAAGGGATGGAGAAGGTGAATCCAGTCAGTACGCAGAGGTAAAAGCTGTCCAGCTGGCCCTGGATATAGCGGAACGAGAGAACTGGCCAGTGCTGTACCTCTACACTGACTCCTGGATGGTAGCCAACGCCTTGTGGGGGTGGCTGAAGGAATGGAGGAGGAACGGGTGGCAGAGAAAAGGGAAGCCTGTTTGGCCGCTGACCTGTGGCAAGACATCGCCGCCCGCCTGGACAGGCTGCCAACCAAGGTACGGCACATCGATGCACACATCCCCAAGAGCAGAGTCACAGAGGAGCACAAGCACAACCACCAAGCAGACCTGGCTGCTAAGATCTCCCAAATAGACTTGGACTGGGAACACAAGGGTGAGCTGTTCTTAGCTCGCTGGGCCCATGACACTTCTGGCCACCAAGGGAGAGATGCCACATACCGGTGGGCTCGGGACAGAGCTGTGGACATCTTTATGGAGGCCATCTCACAGGTCATCCATGAGTGTGACATCTGTGCTGCCATCAAGCAGGCCAAGCGCATGAAGCCTCTGTGGTATGGGGGGAGATGGTCGAAATATAAATATGGAGAGGCCTGGCAGATCGACTACATCACCCTTGCTCAGTCTCACAGTGGCAAGCAGTACGTACTGACCATGGTGGAGGCAAGTACAGGGTGGCTGGAGACCTATCCAGTTCCTCATGCCACTGCTCGCAACACCATCCTGGGCCTAGAGAGACATATGCTGTGGAGACACGGCACCCCCGGAAGGATTGAATCAGACAATGGAACCCACTTCAGGAACCATCTCATAAGGGACTGGGCAAAGGAACATGGCACTGAGTGGATTTACCACATCCCATACCATGCACCAGCTGCAGGGAAGGTCGAGCGCTACAATGGCTTGCTAAAGACCACCCTAAAAGCCATGGGGGGTGGAACCTTCAGGAACTGGGAAAAGCACCTAGCTCAAGCCACTTGGTTAGTGAACAGCAGAGGATCTGTGAACCGAGCTGGTCCTGCCCAGTCCCACCTGCTGCAAACAGTGGATGGAGATGGAGTTCCTGTGATTGCTGAGAAGAACCTGCTGGGGAAGTCAGTGTGGGTTTTTCCTGCTGCTGGTGGGGGCAAACCAACCCGAGGGGTGGTCTCGGCTGAGGGTCCTGGTCACACGTACTGGGTTATGTTAGAAACTGGGCACATTCAGTGTATCCCACAGCAGAACGTGACTCTGGCTGAGAGAGGATGAACTCAGAGGAGGCAACCCTCATCAATGTAATTATGTGAATAGTTATAAGTTGTTCTAAGTTTCTCCATCCTAGTTTAATACCAGCCCAGCATCCAGGACCCAACATACCCACTGCACACCAACCCAAAGAGCATCATCTCACCTGTACCCGTTCCTGATGTCCCTACAGCAACAGACTGTTCCCTATGTCCATACAGCAACAGACTGTTCCTGACCTTTTCCTTTCCCTTTCAAAGACAGACTGATTCCTGATTCTTCTCCACATGCCTGCCCAGTTCAAGCACCACCTACAGTGACCATCAGCAGAGAGAGAGACTGCCCTGGGAGAGAGCAAGCCGGGATAGCAAGAGACTTGCACCAAGGATTCAAATACCATGTGTCAAAATCGTATGAAGGGGCTGTGGCAGGAGAGAGGAAGTGGAACAGAGGGGTGGATTGTGGTGGGTTAACACCTTTTTCTGAAAACAAAAGAAGAAAGCAGGGTGGAGGGCTTGCGGGTACTTTACACTCCCTGAAGGGCATC
Organism: Melanerpes formicivorus; assembly: GCF_026170545.1. Classification (NCBI taxonomy): domain Eukaryota; kingdom Metazoa; phylum Chordata; class Aves; order Piciformes; family Picidae; genus Melanerpes; species Melanerpes formicivorus. The sequence continues at coordinate 44,143,601 of NW_027142353.1, read as the reverse complement.
TCCCCCCTGGGAAAGCTGAGTCTGTTCCACTCCCCCCTCCCTGCCCAGCAAGGGTATAAAAAGCAGGACCTCATAGCTGTTGGATCTCCTTTTTGGCTCCTGCCTCTGCTGGATGAGAGCTACTGCAGCTGCTCTCCTGATCCTCAACCACGTGGCTGGACCTGATCCTTCTCCCTGCTGCCTCTGCGCCTCTTCAGAGACAGACTGGTTTTGTATTATTTTTTTTTTTTTTTCCTATTCCCCTCCCATCCATTCTTGTTCCTTGCCCTTGTGAACCTTATTCCCTGTTATTGCTATATATATATATATTTGAAGGAAAAAAAAATTATTTGCCTCTCTACTTCCAAGCTGACTCCAGATTGTTGATTAGTGGATTTGCTCCTTACCTTTTTTTCCCTCCTCTCCCTGTTTGGAGGGAGGAGGTGGGGGGGAAGTGGGGAAGAGATTCTCAGCCTTTTCCCCATTTGAGCTTTTAACTCTCAGTTAAGGCTCAAACCACTACAATGATATAAGCAAGCAGTCCGGCCTTCATACACCACACCAAAGACAAGACACGTACGAGTCCAGTTATGGGACGCATTGCCAATCTGTGCAGAGCCTAATATTTGCAGTTCTTGTGGATTCCAGGGTAAAGTAACATTCAGGCCCATAATAAGCCCTGCGGCGCAATGCGAGGTGCTATTAGCCTTTGCACAATCAGTATACACACTATAATTTCTGAAGGCATGAACATCAAAATCAGGTACACCAACCAAGCATGTTTTAAAAGGCTCCACAGCAGACTGCAAGCTTAGGCAAAAATCCAGATTACCTGTTTGGTTACCCCACATGACCCACATATTAGTTCTTGGGTTGATTGATGTGATGGTCAGACCCATCAGGGACATCATCAAAAACAAAAGAATCCTCATTTTCTCATGTCACTGGAGCACTCAGAGGTACCGGTCGAGTCCACTTGCTTGGAACCCACAAAGGACCTGTTGGAGTAGACATACACATATGACCTCTGCCTAAATACCTGACGGAAGCAGGGCCCATCCAAAGTCCACTTGCAGGCTGCCGATACGTGACTGACATCTGAGGACAAGGTTGTTGCTGTACTAAAGAACCATGAACATAGGCAGGAGGGTTTTTCTGCTCTCCAAAAATCCACAAATGGTTTAAAACAAAAAGAACTCTCCCTAGCTTTTCCTGTGGATCTTGTACATTGTCAAACTTCTCCAAATAACATTTTAAGGTTTGATTTGCCCTTTCTACAATAGCTTGTCCAGTAGGTAAATGTGGGATGCCAGTGAGGTGTTGCACGCTCCAATGCTGCAGAAATCTATTAACTCGGCATCTGACATATGCCGGGCCATTGTCTGTTTTTATCTGCTTAGGGACTCCCATTACAGCAAAACAGAGTGTTAAATGCCTGATCACATGAATTGCCTTTTCACCAGCTTGTGCTGAGGCCCACATGAAATGGCTAAAGGTATCAATGGTGACATGGACATACTTGAGCCTCCCCAACTATGCCACATGTGTGACATCCATTTGCCACACCTCATTGGGGCCGAGACCCCGGGGATTTACCCCAAGGCCGAGACCCGGACCGGTATGGCAACTGCACTGCCGGCAGGCTCTCATGAGTCCCTGTGCTTCATCCATTGTGATACCAAAGGAGCGATGCAAACCTCTAGCATTCCGGTGAAAAGTAGCATGTGCATCATGGGCTTTAGTAAAGGCATCCATTGGTACTGACAGCGATACCAGTTTATCAGCTTTGTCATTTCCTTCTCGCAAACCCATGGTACCTTGGTGACTTCTAACATGCAATACTGCATAGGGAGCTTCTCGCTGCCCAATGGCCAACTGTAGCTGTAAAAATAACTCGCCTAGTCTACGGTTGTTGGTATCTTGTAGTAGGGCTTCCTCTATTCTCTGTGCTACCCCTACTTCATACAAGGAATCAGAAACTATGTTGAGGGGGATCTGTAGCCATTGTTTAAAGGCACAGACTCTAGCAGCAAGTTTCAGTGTTTGCAGCGAGTCTCCTGGAACAGCTTTCAGAAGAACATGCTGCCATTGCCCATCTGCTTGCCATGTAACTGCCGCTCTCCTAGATTTTCTTCCTGCATCTGTGAAAACAGTAAGCACATCTGTTAAGGGGTCTTCACTTCGCTTTGGTACAGACATCCATTCCTGGTTAGCTATCCATCTTAAGGGAGAAGGTACAGATGATAAAGCTACTTGTGCACTTAATCCTAAAAGGCTTTTTTGTAACTCTACTGAATGTTGTAGATACCAATTCAAATCATCCTGTCTAATAGGTACAAAAATTGTGTTTGGCTCCTGTCCTGTCACCTGTAACGCTTGCGACCCTTCTAATTTAACAGGGATAACTATTCCATTTTTGTCTGGATTGAATTATGAGGTTGCAAAGGCCCAAATATCCATTCCAAGACCCACACTAGTTCCCCTTTTTTCTTTTCAGATTGTCTAAGTGCACCAAACAAAAATAGACCATCACCCAAAATAGTCAAAGCTATAGGTAAATAAAAAATTTGCCATGATACTGATTGTTTTAGAATAGACTCTGCAACGTCATTAACTGTTTTTTGATGTTGTTGCATCAGCACAACTGGTGTGGCAGGATCAGTGCCTTTCAAAAGGGGTCTTAAAATTTCCAGTTGTGAAGTCCTAGTGCCGATCACCGGACAAAGCCATTGAATGTCACCCATAAACTTCTGAACATCATGCAGGGTGCTGAGTTCCTTCTAAATAGTGACCTTCTGTGGCTGTATAACAGAGTCTGATATTGTCCATCCTAAATATTTCCAAGGAGCAGTTTGTTGTATCTTTTCCACTGCTATCACAAGGTAGCTCCTGCCGAGCTTCTCTGTTAAGAACAATTCTTGTCACATAAATGGTTGCCCTTCAACATGCATGTCATCCATATAGTGATAGATTAACGTTTCTGGCCAAGCTTGTCGCACTGGTTGCAGGGCTGCATCAACAAAAAGCTGACACAAGGTGGGGCTATTCTTCATTCCTTGGGGAAGCACAACCCACTCATAGCATGCAGCAGGCGCTTCCCTATTCAAGGCTGGTAAGGTAAAAGCAAATTGCTTGGTATCCTCAGGATGAATACTGATAGTAAAAATACAGTCCTTTAAGTCTATGATGATGTCTCGGTCCGGAGAGGGAAAGAGACTCAAGTTCTTTTAGAACATTCCCGTGATGTGAAATTAGAGGCACAAATGAGGCCAAAGTATCAACAGCTTGACTATTTATTACATAAATAAAGTGGACATAAGAAGGGGAGAGGGAGAAAAGAGAAGAAGGGGAGAGGGAGAAAAGAGAGAGGGAGAGAGAGAAGAGAGAGAGAAGAGGAAAGGAATTATAAAAATATTACCACACCCCTCATCCCCCCCCAGACAGTTTGAGTCTGTGGAGGAAAGGTGCTGCAGGAGATGTTGGGTTTGTAGAGAAAGGGTGCTGAGGCTTTGGCTGGAGTAGAGCTGTGGTCCTCTCTGCAGCTTCTTTTCTTCGGAGCAGCATTGTCCCGGCTTTCCCTTCTCAGCGGCATGGTACGTCTCCTGTGTTTTCCTTCATCTCCCTTTTTCTCCCCGTTTTTCTCCTCTGTTTCCTCTGTTTCTCTCTACAAACCAGTAGTTGCTCCAGTCTTTTATACATTTTTTAGTCCTTAGGTATGTATTCAAATATTGTCCCTCAGGAATTCCAAGGGCAGGAAATAATCCTTAGGTCGTTTCCCTGGAAATCTTTCTGTGTATTACTGTGTGTTTGGGCAAGATTTTGGTTGGGGGCGGGGGGAATCTCCGTCTCCCTTATCTCCATTCAGAAAATCCCCCCACATTCCTTCACCCTGCCCCCGATACTTGATGGGTGGAGATTATCTTGCCCTGAAGGCGTGAATGGCTGGGTCATTGTTGTAGGCCAGCTGTGGCCCAGTGAGCAATGTTATCTTTGCACCTTCCAAGAGTCCTTAGTGGCTCTGCCCAATACATATTGTCTGGGCAAACAGTAAGTGATTTTATCTTTGTTGAGTACACCAAGAGAGACAAATTTATTAGTCTCTCACAGATGAGCAAGCTCCATCCTGCTGGCAACATTGCAGGATTTGGCATACCAGGTTGCAAGGCTCCCATAGCTTCCATTTGATCATTAACTTTTCTGAGGTCGTGAAGCAGCCGATACTTGCCAGGTTTTTTCTTAATAACAAATATAGTAGTATTCCATGGACTAAAAGATGGTTTAATGTGACATTGTTGCAGTTGTTCAAGAACTAATTGGTGAGCTGCTTCCAGTCTTTCTCTCTTTAGCGGCCACTGCTTGACCCATACTGGTTCATCAGTCAACCAGGTTAACCAGATCGGGAAAGCCCAAGTAGTGACCGCTGTTTTTAAAACAGCCACCAGTCACAAGTCGTGCCCCAATTTAAATAAGAATGTCTCAGCCAATCAAGGCCTCCTCCTTAGAAGGTAGCTGCATTATAGTCAGAAAGGATACACAGACGTGGCCATCAATAATGACTCAAATTTTGTCTCAATTTTTGCTGACTGAAGCTGTACCACCCACACCTTCCACACCTGTTAACAGAGAAGTAATTGGCCAGTTGTCAGGCCAGACTGAGTGGCAAATAATGGTAGTATCAGCTCCTGTGTCTAATAATGCATTTAACTGACATTGTTCACATTTGTTGTCCAAAATGATGGTAGCTTTTGGGCGCTGATCCATGGGCATACACAGTAGTGCCATTCCTCCTGTTGATCGGAAGCCTGCAGCTCCTCTTGCACTCTGGGAAATTGCCGTGGCCGCTTCTGTAAGTTGTAAGGATGGCACCAATTGTGCAATGCGACTGCCTTCAGTAATAACCAAAAGTGGAAAAAATGTCATGGCAATTACACAAATCTCTCCAGTAAAATCTGTGTTGATGACTCCAGGTAAAACCAATAGTCCTTTTAGTCCTGCAGAGGAACGTCCTAGTAGCAAGGTTCCGCATGGCTGTCCTTGATATTTTACAGGTCCCATTACACCCGTGGTGATTTTCACTGGCTTAGAGTCTATTAATAATGTTTCTATTGCTGCTGCCTGGTCTAGCCCGAGGCTCCCTGGGGTGGCTGACTTGAGATTGGAGGCTGGTTGTAGTTGACGGGTGACTGCCACACAGGGGCTGCTGTTGGGGTCTTTGTGCCGTTGCCCTTTGCGCTCCACTTGAAGTTTCCCGAGCATTGACATGCCTCAGTTGCATGATTTCATGTGTTACAGTTTTTACACCACACAGATCCTGCTCAGCACTTGTGGCGATAATGTCCTATTCTGCCACATTTAAAACATTTAGGCCTTCTCTGTTGTTGGTTCTCCTGGTTTGCCAGTAACAACAGTGTAAGGGCTGCAAAGGCTTGGGTTTTGGCCTGCGCTGTATCTTTCCCTACTCCCCTTAAAGCCTCCACTATCATAGCCTGTGGTCGTACAGACATGGGCCATGTGTTCTAGCATTTCCTCTACTGTAGAATCAGCAGACATAGTGGAGTGGAAAGGATATTGTTGGGCCATTACAGTTTTCTAGCACACACTGGTGAAGCAGGGCCCCTTTCATGAATTCCTGAATATTTGCCTGATTAATGGCCTCAGTTACCCTATCTACAAAGTTTGCAAAAGGCTTGTCTCTCCCTTGTTTAACAGACATATACGAGGGTACTAGAGGAGTCACTTTTACCCTGTTAAGGGCCTCTTTAGCAAGCCACATTCCTACCTTTAACCCTTTCGTACCCACCTGAGCTTGCATTTCTATTGTTGCAAAATCTCCTGTACCCATCAACTGTTCTACAGTAACATTAATGGCAGGATTATTTGCAGTATATCTGTCACATAGTTGGAGCCAATGCACTTGCCACAGCATAAAGCTGGACTGCGTTGTTACCATGCGCATAACGGTTTTGATATCTTCAGGTAACAGAATTCCTGTAGACCGTATATAATTTATCATTTGTTTAGTGGGTTCATCGTGCAGCCCGCACTCCTTTACTGTATCTCGCAGTTGAGACAAAAGTTTCTAGTCTACAGGGTCATATATAGCTTCAAGCTGGCCCCTGTCATTTTGTTTATAAGAAACTGGGAAGGATTGCAACTCTGAGAGAGAATCACAAAGCTCATAGCCTTTGTTGTGCAGAGCCTCCTTTTGAATAGACAGCTAATCAATCCTTATTATAGGGGGAGCATTCTGCTTTGACTTAGTGTGCTCCTTAATTTTCTTTTGAGCTTGTCCACACATAGTATTGTCATTATTAATTTTTAGATCCTTTATAGAGGAGTTACATGCCACAAATTCCTCTTCCTCGTGATACTGTGCAGCTTCTTCCTCCAGCTCCTCCTCATCTGTATCAGGAAGTGGATCTTCCTCAACTTTTATTTTAAATGATAGCTGAGGAGAAGGAGCACTACCTGGCTGACAATGTGGATCAATTTTCAAAAGAGGAGCAGATCCTGGCTGACAATGTGGATCAATTTTCAAAAGAGTAGCAGATCCTGGCTGACAATGTGGATCAGTTTTCAAAAGAGGAGCAGATGGTGTCATAAACACTTTATTAGAATCTGGAGGGGGATCTTTGTTACTTTGGACAGGATCAGATATCACAATAGTGTTCGAAATTGGTGGGCTAGGTATATAATCACAACCAAACTGATGCAATCCTGGTTTCCCTTGTACTCTATCCAGGGCAGCTGTTGCCACTGCCGCAACCTTTTTCTCAGTCTGATATTTATTTAAGCAATTTATAATAGCTCTCCATGGTTTTATAAGCTTATGAGCAACTCTGTCATCATCAATTACCTTATCCCACAAAATATTACCCACTTCTCTCCACACATCAACACTAAACACATCCTCTGACACTTTTAAAAAAACGTGCTCTTTACCAAACTGTAATAAATGTTCAGGATGCTTCTTTAGATCCACATCCTCTACTCTTCGTTTCTCAAGGAAACTTCTAAGTAAATTAAGGGCTACTTCTCTCTCCATACCCCAGGGAATTTCCTTAGTGCAGCCTTTAAACCTCAGCCTGCAGCCCTTACCCAGACTGCGGGAAGAATGCCACCACTATCGGCTAATTCCTACCCAGGCATGGTACAAACTTCCTACGCCAGCATCAAGTCGCACTTTGCCTGTCGACAGCTGCACAATCTGGGAATACCCACTGATGCTTCTCCAGCTCACCGAATCACCTCATCAGCCCTAGGGTCTCAAACAGTCTTCAGTCTTCTGTCCCTGTTAACCCTTTATGTCACTGTTCGGGCGCCACATGTTGGTGAGACGGCAAGGGAAGACTCACGACAATCCATATGATTGATAAGCAAGCTTCAACTTTATTGTTCATGAGCACAGCTTATATAGCATTTCAGCCAGGGTTACAAATAGTTGTGCAGGGTTACATTATAGTTGCGGTTAGGTCTCTGTGCTATTTCGATAACTCCTTTATAACTGGTTCCTTGTTTCACATCCTGTTATCTTGCAGCACAGCTTGCAACACAACTACAAGCACAGTCACAATGATTCGGCATCTTAGCTAACTATGAGCAGTAAACAACAAGATGGAGTACGGCCTACACATTTTGCTCAAGTAGTTGTTCCATAGAACCATGTCCCTTGGACTCAAGCCATTCCTCAACATTTCCAGTCAAGATGAAAATCAGAGTCCGTGTCTACTTGAGAAACTCTTATAGCTAGATCTACCAGATGATTGTGGTGTTATTCTTCAGTGGCTTTGCTCTTAGGAATATGAGCATCAATGTGTCTCACCTTCTCTGGAATTCTCTTGATTCGATCAGAAATGCCTCCCACAGGTCTGCAGCACAGACAGGCTTTCTTTTTCTCTGCCAACCATTCTTTTTCCAGTCCTTTAGCCAACCCCACAGAGCACTGTCTACCATCCATGAGTCAATGTAGAGATAATGATTTGGCCATCTCTCAAGTTCATCTATATCAAGAGCTAGCTGGACAGCTTTTACCTCTGCAGATTGACTGGGTTTTCCTTCTCCAACCTTTGTCTCTGCAACTCAGTGCGTTGGATTCCACACTGCAGACTTCCACCTTTCTTTGTTTCCGACAAGATGACAGGAACCGTCTGTGAACAAACCATATTTCTTTTCATCATCAGAAAGGTCATCGTATGTGGCAATCATAGCAATAAGTAGTGTGAGCAATCTGGTGATATAAGCTTAGAGCCTGATATAGTGGTCAGTTAGATCAGATCAGCAAATCTAACTTCCTGATGAGGCTTTACAATTAAGTCATGATTTAATGATCAGAGCTTGGCTGAGAATCCAGGATGACAAATCTGGTCCTGTGTTTATTACCATTCGACAGGGTCCTACAAAGCCATTTGGTTCCTTTGCGCATAGGCTGCACATGGCATTAGATACTAATCCAGATTTGAATCAATATATGAAGGGGAAAATGCTGGATGTTCTGGCATTTGACAATGCTAATGAAAAAATTAAACAGGTTCTGAGCATTTTACCAAGAGCAGCCACTACCATGCAAATGTTGGATGTGGCAGAACAAATGACGCAACAACAAAAGGCATCATATATAACCACTGCTGTAGAAGCAGTCGTGAAGCCACTAGCACAATCACCAAATAAGGGAAAGAACCTGGGTGGAAAATGTCATAATTGTGGGAAATTTGGGCACCTTAAATCAAATTGTCCAACTGCTGTAAAGACTCGAAAGTGGTGTGCTCACTGTCAAAACTCTAATCATTCTACTCAAGGTTGTTGCAGGCAGGGACACTGATCTCACAGCACAAATGCACCCTGCGCAACAACATCAAATCAGGGTGCCTGGACCACCACCCTGCAGCCACCTCCAGCACTGGCAGAATGGACCTGGCAACAGCAGTGGATGTCACTCTTGAGTCCACAGATGTTGTTGTTGTCGAGTCAGATCAGCACGGTCCTCTGGGTCACGGACTCTGTGCTCTGTTAATTGGAGATTGTCTACCTCAAGACAGGGCATATTTATAGTTCCCAGTTTAATAGATTCTGATTATGAAGGGGTTATAAAAAATATGCTCTATACCATTACCCCTCCCATTAGCATTCCTGCTGGGACAAAAGTTGCTCAGCTGATACCATTAGAGTCCTGAGTGCCTAAGGCTTCTAACAGGATTCGAGGACAAGTTTTGGTTGCCCTGGTATGCCTAATATTTTATTTGCCTTAGAAGGGAAAATTAGAAGAGATTGTATCCATCAGACACCCTTGTGGACAAACTGTGCAACTTTCAATGTTTGTGGATACTGGAACTGATGTTACTATTATACCTCACCATAGGTGGAATAGGCAGTGGCCAGTGCTGATGATGAGTTCTGGAGTCATCGGCATAGGAGGTATGCAAACAACCTGGGTCAGCAAAGAGCCAGTGCAATTAACTTTTCAAGACGGCAAATCAATCACTCTAAGACTGTACGTGTTAACCCTTCCAGTTGCTCTATGGAGAAAAACTTATTACTGTTCCTTTTCTGTAGCTACTGCTGGTCAGCAGCCAATCATCAAATTAAAATGGAAGACAGATAAACCGGTATGGGTGGAGCAGTGGCCACTGAGACAAGATTGGCTGCAAATTTTTAAGACCCTACTGCAGGAACAATTGCAATTAGGGTGTATCTTGCTAGCCAGCCACTCCACCCCTCTCTTTTGATAACGCTCTAGTTTGTGAAGTTGTGTTCTGATTTAGAGCAACAGTACTAATTTTATTATTTCTGATTGTAATGTGTTTCAGAGATTTGTATTTTTGATGTTTTGTTCAGTTTTACTAGTAAACATAATGAATAGTAAGTGCTTGGTATTTGTAGATATTTAGTACAGAATAATTATGGTGAGGTACAAGTATTTAGTAATGAATTCAAAATTTTTAGCTTTTTTTTTACAAGTTTAAATTTTAAGTTTTTCTTTTGGTTTGAACCTGCTTGGTTTTGTTTTTTGTGTGTGCCTAGGCATTTTGAAGGAGCTCCATGTAACAATTAAGGATTGTAGTAAATAGGTTTTCATTTTTAAAAGTATTCTTTAGTTAATCTAACATATTTTTATTTCCTTTTTAGACAATGATTTGATAATTTAATTTTAACATAGTTCTTTAATCTTTTAAGGATTTTTGGTATTAGCATGAAGTTAAGAGTTTGATATAGGTATAATATAGAAATATTTTTTGACCTATTTTTGTATTCATAATATCTTTAAGGTAAGGCTTATATATATATAAAGAAAAAAGAGGATGTATATTTTATAACTGAGGGTTTTAGTGATACCAGCAAAAATAGCTAACCCATCTCAACACCTGGAAACATCAATTTTGCAACGCAGTACTGCAATCATCTCAACAAACAACAGCACAAGAATCAAGAATATGAAAAAACAGCTTTTCCCATGAAGTTGAATATCATCAGACCTACCTAGCATCAATCGCAATAACTGTTATGATAATCTGAGATCAAAAGCATCAATCAGAAGAATGTACCAAAAACATCTGAATTAGGACTGAATATTGTGATTGTTGAATTGATGTGTGATTAGAGAAAATGTTCACATGGATTTATATGCTAACTCACCAGTTTGTCATAATTTTAAATAGTTAAAGAAAAAGTCAAAATTAATTACAGCGCAACATACATTTTCATTTTAGGTTACAAAAAAAAAAAAAAAGGAGAGGAATTTAGGTATGTCACAAAAAAAGAATAGTGAAAGCATATTGTGCTCTCAAATTTTAATTTTATATGTGGTTTCAAATGAGATTGCACAGAATTTATAGAAGATATAAGAATTCTGGAAGTTTTGGCTAGGAGAAACCTGAAAGAAGAACAAATAACATTAGGCCAAAGTTCGTATCAATAGGACTCAGTATCTTTCTTTAGCAAAAACAAAGTATCAAAAGATCAGTATTATTAGGATAAGTAAAATGCTTTATTATGTTCAATTTTATATTGGGCAAAGCAATGAAGACTTTTCACTGTTGCTGTTTGCCTGCAAGTATTTTCTTTATCTGTGGAGCTAGAGCCTGGCCAGATCTACCTTTACAGTTTAAGGAAAATCTTTCTAACTGTGACTGTTTGAGGTTGTGCCTTTAAGAAAGGGACAGTGCTGGAACACTTTGGCTGAATGTTCTGGAATAATAATGAAAACAATCAGATATTCTAAATGAATTTCATTGGTAGATTGGTAGAATGCAGTTTTAAGTTTGAGTTCAGTTGGAATTTTTCTAAGTTTCTCTCTGTCCTGCTTTTCCAGCCTGCCTGCTTCTGAGCAGCCAGAGTTCTGACCTTGGGTAAAGATAAGCACTAATCCTGCACTAATAGGCCTGCTAAAATTCTTCTTTCTTAATAACTGCCTTTTTCTCTCTTTAACCCTTTTTGGGAAAAAAAGGGAGGTAGGGGGAGAGAGTGGGGTGCAGGGGGGGAACCTTCTTCTGTCTGGAGGAAGTAATTTCGTTCTTGTATTTTCTTTTTTTCCTTGCTATATATTTCTGTACATATATTGTAAATACTGTGTATATTGTGTATATCTAACCTGCCTTTCCACATTGCTTGTAAAATATAGCATTCCTTTCCCTTCTCTGACTGAGTTAGCTGTGGTTTTTTAACTCTTTGTGGGGGAGAGAAAGCTAGGCCTTCACTCTCATTTTAGAAAAATTAAGTATTAACATACCTTTAGAGCAGATTGTAAAAGACAGTGCTGAAGATTAGGTTCGTTGTGTTTGTAGATCTTTTTGTGTCTTAATCCTTGTGTGCAATGTGTTCAGGCATAATCAGGTCTTTGTTGGTAAGAGGAGTGAAATGTAAAAATCGGAACTGGTAAGATCTAAGCTCTTCTTTGAGAGATCATTCAGGTGGCAAAGGAATGAGTTCAAAGTTGTAAGATCAGACTTTATGTCTGAAGAAAACAACTGTTCTGTTGTGTTTGACCTTGTAAAATAAGTGGAAAGGAATGTGTGCGCTTGTTACTAGAGGGTTTGTTGTCTTTGACCATGTATTATGCCAGTTCTGTTAGAATGTTTTAATCAGCTCAACCTAAGCATTGTGTCTTGTCTGGGTTACATCAGTCTGTTAGACATGCTGCGCTACAGAACTTTTGCTTTTGCTGTATGCAAAGAGAATTTTATGTGGGATGGGAACAACTCTCATGATCAGATTACTCACAAAAACAAAAAGGGGGATTTGTGGCAATCATAGCAATAAGTAGTGTAAGCAATCTGATGATATAAGCTTAGAGACTGATATAGTGGTAGGCCATGTTTAGCATAAGTGTAGAAGAAACTAACAAGTTTAGCAAAATAGTGCAGTGCTAGCAGTGTATAATTAAAGCAAAGTACTGGTAGCTATAAACACAGAGAATTATCTTGTACTAACAGGATGCATATGTCGAACAACAACTTCATATGATATTAGTAGTTTTACCAATAATATATGACAGTAGGATGTGTGGACATTTGTGGGGAACCAATGAAGCTATGCCAAATATGCACTGTGAGTCTGTGTATCTATATAAGCTGTAGAGGTTCCTTAATTAAACTGAACAATGTTTAGATCATACTGGTTGTCCATATTGAGTCCGATCTCCATTGTCCACAATTATAAGGAGGAGCTTCCTCGGCACAAGTTACTCTCTCCTCTGGAGATTTAGTACAGTTAGTGCCTTCAGGGCAATTTGTGATCACCTCCACCAGACCAGGTCTTTCAAGATTTTCCATTCAAGCTCTCTTGTTATCAGAGCCATTCACTTGGACCATGTGGTATTTGTGGCATAATGTGGTGTATAGTCTTCACCTTTGAACATCCAATTCAAAACTGGTAATCTGGGAGCTAGCAGAAGTTTTGACCCAGTTCCAGTTACTTCAGAAGCAGCTTTTACTCCTTCATATGCAGCTAGAATCTCTTTCTCTGTTGGAATATAATTAGCTTCTGAACCTCTGTAACCTCGACTCCAGAAACCAAGAGGACATCCATGAGTCTCACCTGGAGCTCTTTGCCATAAGCACAGGTTGGACCATTGTCACTTGCACCCGTGTACAAATTGTTCTTCATGTCTGGACCAGTTCGGACAGGACCCAGGCCCATTGCTAGAAATACTTCTTGCTTTACCTGGTCAATGGCTGTTTGTTGTTCAGGTCCCCAGTGGAAACTGTTTCTCTTTCGAGTCACATCATACAGAGGTTTCACAATCTGACTGTATCCAGGAATGTGCAGTCTCCAAAATCCCACTATAGCCAAGAAACATAGAGTTTCTTGCTTGTTCATGGGATTTACCATGGTAGAGACTCTGTCTACCATATCCACTGGAATGTGTCAGCGTCCATCTTGCCACTGCACTCCCAGAAACTGCATCTCTCTAGCAGGTCCCTTCACCTTATCTCACTTGATGGCAAAACCTGCTTTCAGAAGAATGTCAATGATTTTGTTACCTTTCTCAAAGACTTTTTCAGCAGTTTTACCCCAGATGATGATGTCGTCGATGAACTGGATGTGTTCTGGAGTACCACCTTTCTCCAGAGCATCATGGATCACTGCATGACAGATGCTTGAACTGTGAATCCAGCCTTGAGGCAATTTGTTAAAAGTGTACTGGATTCCTCTCCAGGTGAAGGTAAACTGAGGCCTTCATTCCTTTTCTATGGGAATAGAGAAAAAAGCATTAGCATTGTCTGTAGTAGTATACCATTTGGCCTCTTTGAATTCCAGCTCATACTGGAGTTCCATCATGTCTGGTACTGCTGCACTCATAGGTGGTGTTACTTCATTCAAGACACGGAAGTTGACTGCCAGACACCAGTCTCCATTCTGCTTTTGCACAGGCCACACTGGACTGCTGAAAGGTGAATGAGTTTTGCTGACAACTTTCTGACTTTCCAACTGATGAATCAGAATCTGATTGGGCAACAATGGGCAACACTTGTTCTGTACTGTCTGTGATGCACAGTCTGAGAAGCAGACTTTATATCCTGGCAACTTTATATCCTCTATCTCATGTTGTCCCATTAGTACAGATTCATCAGAAAGCTCAGGTCTAATGGACAATTTCAATTTTTCTCCATCAATTTCTACAGATGCTATTCCAAAATCACATTTGTAACCCTTAGGGTCTTTGAAATCAGGAAATGAATTCCCAAAATACAAGGTGAATCAGGTCCAAATACTACCATTGCCTCTGTTGTCTGTTTTTGGAATGGCCTCCGTGGAGGATGTCTATTTCTGACAGCTGAAACTTGAATCCATCTGGAGGAAGAAGAATTTAAATTGTCTCCTGTGAAAATCTGGAAATGGAAGTTTTAAGTTCCTCCTTCAGCTGCTCTCTCCAGAAGAGTTTCGATGACTAAAACAAAAGAAAGACGTGAGACTATCCTCCAGTTGCCTCATTTGGTCAGTGAAATGGCCAACAGTAGGAGGCACTCCACCATAATTTCTTGCCACTATTCTGCTTGCCAGAATAGTAGCATAATTATGTTTGATGAGCTTTTTAGCAAGACCTGTTTCCACAGGAATTTCATCAGGATTCAGAGTACCATGGTCTCCCTACATCACCTCTCTCACAGCAAATTCTCTCAAATACTTAATTCCCTTATCCATGGTGTCCCAAGGCTTAGGGCTTCATGGAAGGTCATCTCTGGATAGGTACCTCATAGAAGCTGCCAGTAGAAGATGTGTCCACAGAGAAACCTTACCAAGACACCTGTCTAGATGTCTATCTATTCCACTCTCTTTTGAGAGGGTTCCAAGCTGAGATGCTGACTTGTCTCCCACCATTATAGCTTGTGTGCCTATATCGAAACACCTGCCTAGCCATGTCAGAATTGGTTCATTCTTTCCTCTAATGTAATCCTTTCTCATGAGCCTGATTTCATGTCTGGAAGCATTTGCTGTTTGGATGTCATCATCTTCTTCATCAGACTCCTACTCTTGAGGCTGCTGTCCCCATAATCCTAATGCTACTCTCCTAAAGACCTCTTTAAGTTCAGAAGCACCTCCATTAGCTCCTGCCCTACCAGAACCTGTATCCTGTCCTGCATCTCCACTATCCAGTGATGGTCTCAATAATTCAGATCTATATTTAAGGCAAACTTTCTCTTGGTTCTCAGGAAGATCCTTTTTAAGAGCAGAAGCCCCCTCACCAGCAGAAGGATCTCATTGTTCCTTCAGGTCTTTCTGCTCCTCTGCCTTGCACCTGCCCCTTTTATCCAAAGCTGTAATTTGTTTAACTGGAGCTGTGTTTGAATTTACAGCAGGCTTAGCAGATGCAAAGGAAGTTTGCAAGGAACAGCATTAGCAGGCAGGCTTTGAGACCCAGCAGCTGCTGCAGAGCTTCCCTCCACTCCTGCTGCTGTGGGAGGAAATGATTTTGCCTCTCTAACAGCTGCCGGTGAAACTACAGCCACCATCTTATCTGCCGGTGCTACCCTCGTGGGCTGCGTCTGCTCCCCTGCCACTGACTGAACCCCAGAACTGCTGGTGGTCTCATTGAGAGCTGCCTTACCAGTAACTCCTCCCTGCCTATTCCCTTCTGTTGGCCCTGTTTCTCCTGTTTGTCTTGCCTCTATCCCTTCTTTATTGATAGAAATCTCTGCATTTGAATTAGAGCTGTTTCTTATAAACCTATGCCTACTCCATCTAAATATAGAACACCTATTTGCTGCACAGTACAGTACAGTGCAATTAATAATTATCACCAATAGCAGATTCACACATAGCAAATAAATCACTTTGGAATCCCAGCTGCTCACATAGATCTCTTCTACAGGAATGCTGGATTCATATATTTCTGATGGTAGCATGATAGTCACGTTACCATATTTTTTAAGCCAAAGAAACACTAAACAACAATCATACAACATTTGCAGCTTGTATTTAAACCAAAGGAACCGTTTATAGGCCAAATATTTTCCCTGCTTATCAAACATCATTCCCAGGCACCATCTACATAAAATTGCCATCAAAGCAGAGTATATCAAATGCCACAAGACCCAAAACAGCTTCATTTTGCTCCCTTAATCTGAGCAGGAATTAATCAAGTAATTGCCCCACATTGGATGCCAATTATTTTTTATAATGTGGTGGGTTGAAGTTTCCTTCAACATCAACTCAGCCAGACTAACTCAGTTAGAAGCAAATGAAGCTGTATTTACAATTGAAAAATACACTCTACAACAAAATGAAATGGATATGTATAAAATATACAGTATTTACAATATTATACAGATATTTACAATTGGCAAAATAATATGGAAAACCCCCTGGTCCAAAAGACTAGGGAAGCTGCTCCGCTGCCCCTTCCCCCCCCCCCAAACTCCTCCCCTCCCCCTGTACCAGAAAAAGGTTGAGAGAAAGGATTGTTAGTCTTATCTCAAAGACCAGGCAGAAGCACCATTTTCTCCCAGGTGAAGCAAAACAGGCAAGGTCAAAGGAGAAAAGAAAAGGAATGTTACCCATCAAGCTGGTACATATTACACATTATTCCTCTTTCTGTTCTTCTAGTTTTATATCTAGGTTTAAAGCTCCCTGGGGCAGTAAACATCCCTTGTAGCTGTAATAGAAGAGTTGTTAGCACAGTCAGTTCCATTAGTGGAACTCTTCAGCATTCTTGAAATGTAATACATACTGTAATAACAACAAAAATTAAAATAATACTAACCTTACAAATAATATTTGCAACAATTCTCTGTTGTTTAAAACATATCCACATGCAATGGACAAAATGAACGAATCAGAAGAGCTGAGATTCCTGCTGATTATTATTACCTACAGCAAAAGTTTCTTACCTTTTAAAATATAAGGAATATTTCAGTTTTAATATAATTTGTATTTATTATTAAGATGGCACCTACACTACAAAAAAATAGTGAGGCGCACACTATTGTTTTATGGTTTTTTAAATGAGTGAATTCTGATAAACTTGTGAGTAAGGAATCCTGCAAAATCCTTGTGAGTAAGGAATCCTAGGTGTTTCACAGTCACTCCCACTATTAGATATGAAAAATGTATGGGTTATTTTTTGTTTGGGTAGGGTTTTTTTAGTGTTTGGGGTTTTTTTTTTTAATATTTTTAAAAATTGTGCCTTGAACAATGCTATATAATTACTTATTTTCTTTTTTTAATTAACTTTTACTTATGTATCATGACATAAAGTTCTAAAATAATAGCACTTCTCTTCTGCATCTCAAGAATACTTTTTGTCCTTGTTATTTGAAAAGCTAATGGACTATTTCCAATAGTCAGGAGATGGAGTTAGAACTGGGGTTATAACCAAAGCTACAAAGTAGCCTTACTGATTTCATAGAAGAAACAGTGGAAAGCAATAGGAGTGTACAACAATTTCCCTTTCCTGGTAATGGCTCATTTAATGAAGGGAAATCTTATTCATGCCTGACCCATTCATCCCACTGATAATCCTTAGCAGTTTTCTATCTACAGTTTTGGAATTAAGTTTCTGGGGAATAAAAAATAAAATAAAAAAAAAAAAACAGTAATCAGTGTGTAATGCTTTACAGCAAGACAAATGGTGTCTGCATAAGAAAGACATCGCTATGTGAATGCAAGTAATTTTGTTTCTTTTGTCCTCTGTAGCCAGATAATTTATTATATCTTTTAACTGCTTTAAGAAGCAATGTCTGACAGAATATTTAAAATATATTAACTCTTTGTATTGCTTCCAGAATGACTCAGTCTCTCTCATTTTGTCTCTGATGCAGATTGACATCTGCACGGGAATATATGAGAAAGCTGTTTATGAGGAATGAGAAAACATTGTTTCAATAACCCACACTGCCACTGGACATCTGCAATCCAAAACTAGACATTGCTCGTTTCTCTAGATTGTTCCAGTCTCATCCATTGGAGAAAGAATTGCTTATTTTTTTACTGTGAATAACCTGCCTCAAGGCATATGCTTCTGACCCTCTGCTGTGGCTCAGTTCTATTTTTGCAGAATCTTTAGCTATAAGCTTGTACCAGCTATAGTGTGTGTTCATCTTTTTTTTTCTGTCAGGAGAGCAGTAACTTCACCCAAATTAACAGACAGCAAGTGCTTACACAGTATAAATGTGAAATAGTCCCAAAGAGAAATCAAAATGAAATATGCATTGGCACACCTAACCCTCTAGGGAGACAATTCCACCTGAAAGTAGCTCCCTCAGTCCCTATTGTGTAAAGTTACTATTTGAAAAAGTTTAGTTTTCTGGCTCTCAAGCAGAAGGCTCTTTGAGGACACAAATACATATTAAAAAAAAAACATCCTTGAAAGGTTATGCATTTTTATGTATTTTGAACAAGACTGTAGTCTGGACAGTGATTCTTTTTCACAGTGTGCAGAAAGTTGAGCTGCACCGTAAAAGGCCACTGTCAAAAGAGAGGTAAACTGTATATACAGGGACAGGCATACCTCTTCATGTGCAATGAATGTTTGAACCTTTCACATTCAATATGCATATTTATGACATAAGCTTTTTTCTAATCCTGTATTGTGTTTTTATAAGGAGGTAGATATTTGTTAAAAGAAAGCTTTTGTAACATCATTTTCCATACCTATAAAACTCAATATTAAAAAAAAAAAATAGCACTTTTAACAGAAGTTAACAAAACACTACTTTATGAGTGCTAATAATTATTATTTAGAGAACATGACAACTTTCTGTAGAGAAAACAACAGGTAACAAAATGAAGCCTATACGTATTGTCATGTTTTCTAAAATAATCTGATGTCTCAATCCAGCTACATGATATTGTCCAAATGAATAGAATCACATTCCATTGAAAATGGAAAGAAATTCTCCACATCTGTTGTAGTTGTATAAATGTATTGGCCAGATATATGATAAAATACGAATATTATTTATTAAATATAAAAATTGCTTTCCTGAGCCAATTTTATTCAGGTTCATTTGCCCGGTCAATGACAGGTTGCTTACACACGGTAAAAGGTTAATGAGCAGTAGAGTAGCATTCTAGAACAATCAGAACTTGGAATACCTAGGAACAAACTAGAATCTCTCTATGTGCACGAAATCAAATAGCAATACTGCCTCGGGTGGCATAGATGAATCACCATTGAGTTCACAATGGATCTAACTAAGAGTTAACAATCTGTAAACCTCAGAAATAACCAGGTAAAATAGCGTATTTTACTCATGAACTGCCAAGCTGCTAACTACCAAAACTTTTGCCGAACAAAGGGGTGTTTGAGTTTGTAGTTATATTCCAAAGGGCAGTATCCACAAATTTAGAGGAAATGAGAGAGTACACTGCTGTAATGGAGGCCAAACTCGGGCATGATGTTGCAAAAACAAAAGAAGCTAATTGCTCTGACGATAAGAGCAAATAGGTTGCTTGTTGCTGCCTTGAATCCCATTAATGAACTGCAGAGAAAGATATGAGAGTAACGAGCATGCAAGCTATGAGTGTAACAAGCCAAAAGTATAGGAGGTCTTCCCTATAAATTCCCTTTTTGAAAACGGAACAGCCCAATGGCACATTAGCCATTCAAATCCCACCAATCTCTTGGGAACCCACCGTACCAGGAGCCTCGGAGAAGGACTAACTGCTTTATTTTTCAATCTACAGGAACGGCGGGATTTGTGCGGCACCTCAGCACTCAGCTGGATTCGGTGTTGCTGTTTCTCCACGTGGTTGCTTCTCGGGATTGCTTGGGCTCCCTACGTTACCGGACGCAGCGCTTTTGAAAAGCCGTCAGCAGCTCGTGGCAGCTTCCATTTCAGCCAGTGTTCTTGCTCAGATGCACGCGCCGCTGCAATTTTTCTAAAACTGTGTCCAGCAGGTCACATGGGCAGGGCTAGGCATGGTCGTAACTCGTCACAGTAACTCCTTTAAAAAATCAGTCTCGACTCAGACTGAGGGGGAATATAATCATAGTATCACAGTATAACTAAGGTTGGAAGAGACCTTGAGGATCATCGAGTCCAACCTATCAACACAGACCCCATGACTAGACCATGGCACCAAGTGCCACATCCAATCCCCTCTTGAACACCTCCAAGGATGGTGACTCCACCACCTCCCTGGGCAGCCCATTCCAATGACAAAGGACTTGCTCAGTGAAGAACTTTCTCCTCATAAACAGGTAGGTAGGTGTCATAAGAAAGAAGTAGGTGTCCAGGCATCTGGCTGCAGAGAATGCTGGAGCCTGGCACTTGAGATGCAGGGTAGGGGGGCCAACTCTTGCATAAGGTGTGAGCAGATTGACTATCTGCTTAATCTGGTGGCCAGACTGAAGAACGAGTTGCTAGTCTCAGAGATGTAAGGGAATGTAGGAAAGAGATGAACCAGAGGAGGAAAGAGATGAACCAGAGTAAGCAGGCTCTGCAGGCTCCCCCAGCAGAGGCTGGTTATTCAAAAAGCAGAGGGGAATGGATGCAGGCTCCTCTCAAAAGACACAAAGTAAAACCTCCTTTCCTCCCATCACCTTCCCCACTGCCCTTGGAAAACAGGTATGGGGCACTGGAGATTGAGGGTGAGGTGATCCTGATGCCGGAGGACACACCATCTGGGGTTTTCCCTGAGGCTAAACAGCCTAAGGTTAAACAGCCTAAGGTTAAACAGCCTTCCCCTGGCATCAGGACCTGCTCCCTCAAAAAAAAGAGGAGGGCAATTGTTATTGGTGATTCCCTCCTGAGGGGAACAGAGGGTCCCATATGTCGGCCAGACCCATCTCATAGAGAAGTTTGTTGTCTCCCAGGATCCCAAGTTTATGATGTTACCTGAAGGCTGTCTAGCCTGGTGCAGCCCTCTAACTACTATCCCTTATTAGTTCTGCAGTTAGGGAATGATGATGTTGCAACCAGAACTCCCAGGGCTATCAAAAATTACTTCAGGGCCCTGGGAAACCTGGTTGAGGGGTCAGGTGTACAAATAATTTTTTTATCAATACCCTTAGTTGCAGGAGGGAATACAAGAAGGAACAGGTCAGCAGCTATAGTCAACAAGTGGCTTAGAGGCTGGTGCAGTCAAAAGAATTTTGGGTTTTTGATCTTGTAGAACTTTCTACTGCACCAGGTCAGCTGGCAACAGATGGAGTACATCTGTCCCAGAGGAGGGGAAAAGCCTGTCCACCAAAGGTAAAAAGATTCTGGGAAGGGAATTGGCAGATCTCATTGACAGGGCTTTCAACTAGTTTCAAAGGGGGAAGGGGCTGAAACTAGTCCCCCCAGGCAGGAGTCTGGGGGTGATAAACTAGAGTTAGAGGTGAAACCAGCAGCCCAGCTCCAGTGCATGCACACTAATGCACGAACCATGGGTAACAAACAAGAGGAGCTGGAAGCCTCGTAGGAGCAGAAAAGTAATGATGTAGTTGTCATCACAGAGACGTGGTGGGATGACTCACATGACTGAAGTGCTGCAATTGATGGCTACAGGCTCTTCAGGAGAGACAGGCAAGGAAGAAGGGGTGGAGGGGTGGTCGTGTACATCAGGGTGGCAATAGATGCCATTGAAATGGAGATTAGGGATGATCGGGTTGAGTGCTTGTGGGTAAGAATTAGAGGGAAGACTGGCAAGGCAGACATCCTGGTTGGAGTCTGTTATAGACCACCCAACCGGGAGGCAGATGTTGATGAAGCATTATACAGGCAGCTTAAGGCTGTCTCAGGATCACCTGACCTTGTTCTCATGGGTGACTTCAACCTGCCTGACATCTGCTGGGATCTCAACACAGCAGAGAGAAGACAGTCTAGGAGGTTCTTAGAGTGCATGGAGGACAGCTTCTTATCCCAGGTGCTGTGCAAGCCTACCAGGGGTAAGGCCATGATTGACCTCCTCTTCACCAACAGGGAAGGGCTAGTGGGTGATGTGGTGGTCAGAGCATGTTTAGGGGCCAGTGACCATGAGATAATTGAATTTTCAGTATTCGGTCACGCTAAGAGGGGCAGCAAGAAGACCTCCACTCTGGACTTCCGGAGGGCAGACTTCAGGTTACTCAAGGAACTAACTTGGAGGTTTACTTGGGATAAAGCCCTTAAAAACAAAGGGGTTCAGGAGAGCTGGACCTACTTCAAGGAAGAACTGTTGAAGGTGCAGGAAGAGGCTGTGCCAATGTGCCAGTAGATGAGCCGCCGGGGCAGACGGCCAGCCTGGATGGGCAATGAACTTTTAATAGAATTAAGGGTAAAAAAGAGGGTGTATCATCTTTGGAAGGAAGGTGAGTCAAACCACGGAATGTTTAAGGATGTTGCTAGATCATGTAGGAAGCACATTTGGAGCTTAAACTGGCCTCTGCTGTGAAGGACAACAAAAAGTCCTTCTATAAATACATTAATAGCAAGAGGCATGGCAAGGACAACCTCTACTCCTTGATGGACATGGAGGGAAATGTTGTATCAAAGGATGAGGAAAAGGCAGAGGTACTTAACAACTTCTTTGCCTCAATTTTTACTAGCAGGACAGAACGTCTTCCAGACAGCTGGCCTGCAGAGCTGGCAGAAGGAGCCAGGGAGGTACATAGTTTCCCTATGGTCCATGAGGAGGTGGTTGGAGCTCTCCTCAGCCACTTGGATCCCCACAAGTCCATGGGACCAGATGGCATCCATGCTAGGGTGCTGAGAGAGCATGCAGATGAGCTGGCTAAGCCACTCTCCATCGTTATTCATCAGTCCTGGCTCACTGGAGAGGTCCCAGAAGACTGGAAGCTGGCCAACGTGATGCCCATCCACAAGAAGGGCCAGTTGGATGAGCCAGGGAATTCTAGGCCTGTCAGCCTGACCTCAGTGCCAGGCAAGGTTATGGACAGGTCATCTTGAGTGTAATCACACAGCACTTAGAGGATGGCCAAGGGATCAGGCCTAGCTAGCATGGATTTAGGAAGGGACGGTCCTGCCTGACCAACCTGATAGAGAGGCTTTGCAGAGGGACCTTGACAAGCTGGACAGGTGGGCAGAATCCAGCGGCATGAGATTTAACAAGTCCAAGTGCCAGGAGCTGCACTTTGGCCACAACAACCCCCTGCAGAGCTGCAGGCTGGGGTCAGAGTTGCTGGAGAGGGACCTGGGGGTGCTGATTCACAGCCACCTAAACATGAGCCAGCAGTGTGCCCAGGTGGCCAAGAAGGCCAATGGTATCCTGGCCTGTATTATGAATAGTGTGGCCAGCAGGAGCAGGGAAGTCATTGTGTCCCTGTACTCTGCATTGGTTTGGCCACACCTTGAGTACTGTGTCCAGTTCTGCGCCCCCCAGTTTAAGAAGGACATTGAGACACTTGAACGTGTCCAGAGAAGGGCAACAAGGCTGGTGAGAGGCCTTGAGCACAAGCCCTATGAGGAGAGTCTGAGGGCGCTGGGATTGTTTAGCCTGGAGAAGAGGAGGCTCAGGTGTGATCTCATGGCCCTCTACAACTACCTGAAGGGTGGTTGTAGCCAGGAAGGGGTTGGTCTCTTGTCCCAGAACCAGAACAAGAGGACACAATCTCAAGCTGCACCAGGGGAAGTTTAGGCTCGACATGAGGAGAAAGTTCTTCAGCGAGAGAGTCATTAGTCATTGGAATGGGCTGCCCGGGGAGGTGGTGGAGTCACCATCCCTGGAGGTGTTCAAGAGGAGATTGGATGTGGCACTTGGTGCCATGGTCTAGTCATGGGTCTGTGGTGACAGGTTGGACTCGATGATCCTTGAGGTCTCTTCCAACCTTGGCAATACTGTGATACTGTAACTACCTGAAGGGAAGTTGTAGACAGGCAGATGTTGGTCTCTTCTCCCAGGCAGCCAGTACCAGAACAAGAGGACACAGTCTCAGGCTGCACCAGGGAAGGTTTAGGTTGGATGTTAGGAAGATATTTTATACAGAGTGAGTGATTGCCCATTGGAATGGGCTGCCCGGCGAGGTGGTGGAGTCACTATCATTGGAGGTGTTCAGAAGGAGACTTGATGGAGTGCTTGATGCTATGGTTTAGTTGTTTAGGTGGGTTGGAATGATTGATGGGTTGGACACGATGATCTCGAATGTCTCTTCCAACCTGGTTGTTGTTGTTTTTTATTATTATTTTTTTTTTTTATTTTTTTTTTTTTTTTTTTTAATGTGGCTAGTAAACTACACATGCCTTCTCTCATGGCATCTGACTTGCAGTCACCTCTCTGAAACGTGAGGCTTGGGGATCAGGTTCAGCTTCTACTCCCTTCCACGCAGCCTTAACAGTGCCTGCCTATTAGGCTCCTCAGCCTCAATCCGGACCCTGTAACAGAGGGAGGAGAAAGGGGCAGTGGCTCAAAACAGATTTAGCTGTCTTGTTAATGCCTCTTCCAGGACAACAGTGGATGAACACTCTATGTGCTTTTTGGGAAAGACTCAGCAAGTCATCTTTGCAACAGTTTTGGTTTTCGGACTCAGCTGAAAACAAACACTATATGCAAAACCCAGGATACTTCAATGTTTATCTCAAGCTCAAGATTCTGGTGTGGATGAAGTGTGGGAGCTCAAGTCCAGGAACAGTAAATTATTTAATTTGTCCCAGTTTTGACATTTAACTTAGACTGCAGATTATTTTATTCTCATATAAATTGCTCAAAATAATTTTGAAGAAATATTATTTTATATTACCCATTTCCTTCTTAAGATATCAAAGACAGCCTTGAGTGACTACCTAAGATTTAGATAGATGGATCTTCTAAGTCCTTAAATTCACCATTGCTGTGGCTAGTTTTTAAGATACGTTAAATTTTACTTGAGCTAGAGGATAGTTTCAAGGCCATTGATAGCTTTGTGTTCTAGTCCTACAATCTTTGTCATTATTAAAGCTGGTCAGAGCCTGCTAAATTCCATTTTTTATATCAAAACTTTATTTTTAGTGGAAAAATATATTTTAGAATCATAGAATCATAGAATTGTAGGGTTGGAAGGGACCTCAAGGATCATTGAGTTCCAACCCTCCTGCCATGGGCAGGGACACCTCACACCCTCAGGTTGCTTAGAGCCACATGGCCTTAAAAACCTCCAGGAATGGGGCTTCTACCACCTACCAGGGCATCCTGTTCCAGTGTCTCACCACCCTCATGGTGAAGAACATCTTCCTAACATCGAATCCTAATCTACCCAGTTCTAGTTTTTTTCTGTTCCCCCTAGTCCTATCATTACCTGATACCCTCCCCAGCATTCTTGTAGGCCCCAGGCCCCCTTAAGATACTGGAAGGTTACGATAAGGTCTTCTTGGAGCCTTCTCTTCTCCAGACTGAATAGTCTGAACTCTCTCAGTCTGTCTTCATAGGAGAGGTGCTCCAGCCCTCTAATCATCTTCACGGTCCTTCTCTAGACACACTCCAGCACACCTACATCCTTCCTGTAATAGAGACTCCAGAACTGGACACACTACGCCAGGTGTGGTCTCACCAGAGTGGAGTACAGTAGAGGGGGAGAATCACCTCCCTTAACTTTCTGGCTATACTTCTCTTGATGCAGCCCAAGATGTGATGAGACAATATGGCAGAACTGAAGGAGCTTGTAGACAGATGATGAGACTGAGCAAAGGTTCAGAAAAATCTTTCATATATCAGAGACTTTGGAATCATTGATGTAGAAAGGAGAATAATATGAAGAGAAATAATGAAAGTCTGTAGGATAATGAAAGATCTAGAGATGATACATACGGAACATCATGGCTCATGCCAAGGGAACATTGAATGAATGGAGAGGCAGTAAACTCAAAACTGGTAAAAGACTGGTTTGGTTTTTGTTTTTTTTGTTCTAACCATACATAATCAGACTGTGGAATCACAGTAGTCAAGAACCTACAGAAAATTAATAAGGATTCAGAATTTCAATGAATAGCAGGAATATTCTGTGTCTCTAGTGACACAGTGGAACACCTGTCCATTACCAAACACAGATTTTAAAAAAATTAAATTAAACAAAAATCAGACAAGACTTACTATAAACACCATGCCCCACTATGCCTTAATGTGTTTATAATCTTTAGAATTAAATACTTTATTGTAATTTGGAACTGCTAGGAGGAAGACATTTTTACAGAAGAATATAAGAAAATATGGTTAAAAGGAGTGCTCATGCACACTCAGTAACACGGCACAAGGTCTCCTTTTTGGGTCTGAAGCAAATTAACTTTGATATTCTGTCAATACACTCCAATTCTCTTAGGATGGTGCTAGTCCTTAAAAAAATGGCTTTGTTTCTGACTTAAATGAAGAAAATATGTAGAAAGGGGAGACATTCACTCCACAGCATAACTGCTACCAGAAAAAAAATGGAATGAAGACAGATGATAAACTTGCCCTTTTCCTGCCAGTTTTTAGTTGAACATATAACAATCAATGATGATCTCTGCCATTATCAAAGGACCATGGAGCATTCTAAAGGGACCATTAAATGGCAGGATCTGTCATACTCTTCAATAATTTGCAGCATATGGGTTTTTGTTTTGTTTTGGGTTGGGTTTTTTTGTGTGAAATAAGCATAACAACATTACAGCAGAGGCTGAAGAATTTTCATGCAGAGGGATTTCGCAGTATCGCAGTATCACAGAATCACCAAGGTTGGAAGAGACTTCAAAGATCATCAAGTCCAACCTGTCACCACAGACCTCATGACTAGACCATGGCACCAAGTGCCACGTCCAATCCCCTCTTGAACACCTCCAGGGACGGTGACTCCACCACCTCCCTGGGTAGCACATTCCAATGGCGAACAACTCTCTCAGTGAAGAACTGAGAGAGTTCCAGCCTAAACTTCCCCTGGCACAGCTTGAGACTGTGTCCTCTTGTTCTGGTGCTGGTTGCTAGAGAGAAGAGACCAACTCCCTCCTGGCTTACAACCACCCTTCAGGTAGTTGTAGAGAGCAACAAGATCTCCCCTGAGCCTCCTCTTCTCCAGGCTAAAAAATCCCAACTCCCTCAGCCTCTCCTCATAGGGCTTGTGCTCCAAACCCCTCACCAGCTTCATTGCCCTTCTCTGGACATGTTCAAGTGCCTCAATGTTCTTCCTAAGCTGAGGGGCCAAGAACTGGACACAGTACTCAAGGTGTGGCCTAACCAAGGCAGAGTACAGGGGCACAATGACTTCCCTGCTCCTGCTGGCCACACTATTCTTGATGCAGGCCAGGATGCCATTGGCCTTCTTGGCCACCTGAGCACACTGCTGGCTCATGTTTAGGCAGCTGTCAATCAGCATCCCAGGTCCCTCTCTGTTTGGCAGCTCTCCAGCCACTCCAACCCAGGCCTGTAGCTCTGCATGGTGTTGTTGTGGCCAAAGTGCAGTACCTGGCACTTGGATTTGTTGAATGGCATCATATTGGTCTCTGCCCATCTGTTCAATCGGTCAAGGTCCCTCTGCAGAGCCCTTCTGTCCTCCAACAGATCAACAACTGCTCCCCACTTGGTGTCATCTGCAAACTTGCTGATGACTGACTCAATCCCTTCATCCAAATCATCAATGAAGATATTAAAAAGGATGGGGCCCAGCACTGATCCCTAGGGGGTGCCACTGGTGACTGGCCTCCAGCTGGATGTGGCACCTTTCACCACCACTCTCTGGGCTTGGCCCTCCAGCCAGTTCCTAACCTAACATAGAGTGTTGCTGTCCAAGCCACAAGGTGACAGCTTAGCCAGCAGTTTGCTGTGGGGGATGGTGTCAAAAGCCTTGCTGAAGTCCAGGTAGACTACATCCACAGGCCTCCCCACATCCACCAGATGGGTGACCTGATCTGAGAAAGACATCAGGTTGGAGTGGCAAGACCTGCCCCTCCTAAATCCATGTTGGCAGGACCTGAGCCCTTGGCCATCCTTCAGGTGCGCAGTTATTGCCACCAAGATAATCGGCTCCATCATTTTCCCTGGCACTGAGGTCAGGCTGACTGGCCTATAGTTTCCAGGTTCCTCCATCTGACCCTTCTTGTGGATGGGGATCACATTGGCCAGTTTCCAGTCATCTGGGACCTCACCGGTGAGCCAGGACTGGAGGAAAATGTTGGAGAACGGCTTGGCCAGCTCATCTGCCAGGTCTCTCAGCACCCTAGGATGGATCCCATCCCGTCCCATGGACGTGTGAGTATCCAAGTGTCTCAGCAGGTCCCGAGTTAATTCCTCATGTATTTCTGGGGCAATACACTGCTCCCTGACTCCATGACCCAGCTCAGGAGGCCACTCATCCTGAACTCCTTCTGCCTTGCTGTTGAAAATTGAGGCATAGAATGTGTTCAGGACCTCAGCCTTTTCCTCATCTTTAGTTACAGTGCTCCCCTCCAGGTCCAATAAGGAGTGGAGGTTCTTCTTGCCCCTCTTTTAGTTTTAATATATTTGTAAAAAATGTGTTTTATTATCTTTCACAGAGGTTGCCAGCTTAAGTTCTAACTTGGCCTTTGCCTCTCTAATTTTTTTCCTACATAATCTAACAACATCCTTAAGCATATCATTAGTTGCCTCCCCTGCTTTCCACAGGCAATACACCCTCTTTTTTAACCTTAATTCCTTCAGGGGCTTCTTGGTCATCCATGCTGGTCTCCTTTCCCACCGGCTCATCTTTTGGCACATGGGAACTGCCAGTTCCTGTGCCTTCAAGAGCTCCTGTTTGATATATCTTAATATATTTTGATATATTTTATGTAGTAATGGAGCATAATTAAACCCTTTAGGAAATATGTAGAAGCTAAATAAGATAAGTCTTTTTATAAGACAAATCCTGGACAACTAATTCCTTTGGGCTATAACATTCACACAAAACTTTCTACTTCAAATTAAACTATCATTCATCACTATTAGTTGGGTAGTAACTGCACTCAGAATACACCAGAAGGTCAAAAAATCTATTGGTCCTTCTGACAGCCCTGATGGAATACAGCTGCTGGTGGTCTAAAGCAAGAAGTTTCATTTAAGCAGTTAAGAATACTTACTTTAGTCTGTCCATTTGTGATATTTCTATGCTTTTCCTTCCCTCATTACCAGGGTATCAGACTGCTTCAAATCCTCCATACACTTATTCAATGTGGTTGTGAAATAGGAAACAGAAAGGAGCCATTAATGGAGGCTTAGAGTGCTGTGTTAAAGGCATGTAGGCAGCTAAAGATCAAGGTGTCTAGTCAGATTTTGAAAACCACTTCTGGGTTAAAATTACAGATGATCTGATATACTAGATTTCTAGCTGTTAATTTAGCCAGAAGCAACTTGAAAGCACTTTTTAAAAGTTTTTTGAAATGGATACCACTTCTTTTTTCTCTCCTCTGTTTTCCTCATCTTTCACCTTACTTTGTCTTGACGCACCCGGTGGATGTGGGGAGGCCTGTGGCTGTAGTCTACCTGGACCTCAGCAAGGCCTTTGACACTGTCCCCCCACAGCAAACTCCTGGCCAAGCTGTCAGGCCATGGCTTGGATGGGAGCACACTGCGTTGGGTTAGGAACTGGCTGGAGGGACGAGCCCAGAGAGTGGAGGTGAATGGTGCCACATCCAGCTGGCAGCCAGTCACTAGTGGTGTGCCCCAAGGATCAATGCTGGGCTCCATGCTCTTTAACATCTTTATTGATGATCTGGATGAGGGGATTGAATCTATCATCAGTAAATTTGCAGATGACACCAAGCTGGGGGCAGGTGTTGATCTGCTGGAGGGTAGAGAGGCTCTGCAGATGGACCTCAACAGGCTGGACAGATGGGCAGAATCCAACGTCATGAGATTCAACACATCCAAGTGCCAGGTTCTGCACATTGGCCACAACAACCCTATGCAGAGCTACAGGTTGGGGTCAGAGTGGCTGGAGAGCGGCCAGGCAGAGAGGGACCTGTGGGTACTGGTCTTTAGTAGGCTGAACATGAGCCTGCAGTGTGCCCAGGTGGCCAGGAGGGTAGAGTGTGGCCAGCAGGGAGGTCATTCTGCCCCTGTCCACTGCACTGCACTGGTTAGGCCGCTCCTTGAGTACTGTGCCCAGTTCTGGGCCCCTCAGTTTAGGAAGGATGTTGACTTGCTGGAGCATGTCCAGAGAAGGGCAACAAGGTTGGTGAGGGTTTTGGAACACAAGCCCTATGAGGAGAGTCTGAGGGATATGCGGTTGCTTAGTCTGAAGAGGAGACTCAGGAGTGACCTTATTGCTCTCTATGACTACCTTAAGGGAGGTTGTAGACAGGCAGAGGTTGGTCTCTTCTCCCAGTCAACCAGCACCAGAACAAGAGGGCACAGTCTCAAGTTGCACCAGGGGAGGTTTAGGCTGGAGTTTAGGAGGAAGTTCTACACAGAGAGAGTGATTGCCCATTGGAATGGGCTGCCCGAGGAGATGGTGCAGTTGCCATCACTGGAGGTGTTCAGGAGGAGACTTAGTGAGGTGCTTGGTTGCATGGTTTAGTTAATTAGGTGATGTTGGATGATAGGTTGGACACGATGATCTTGAGGGTCTCTTCCAACCTGGTCTATTCTATTCTATTCTATTCTATTCTATTCTATTCTATTCTATTCTATTCTATTCTATTCTATTCTATAACATGCTTTTCTAGTGCAGAAATTGTAAAAAGTATTCTGTTGTATTACTTACTAATGCTTAGAGAAACAGTGTTCCTAGTGAATCAAACTCAGTGAATTGTGCAACTAAGATACATATTTAGAAAAGTAAATACAAAAATGTATCTCCCTTCTACAGGGTACTGTCAGACTGAAGCTGTCATATTCATAGCACTCATCCAAGCACTTATATCACTTATTTGAAGAGGTCTGGATTCTATCAAATTTATTAGCTCTGGGGAATTCTTACAATTAGTAAGAATACTTACGGTTAAGACAATCTGGCCTTGATCATATGATCAAAGGAAAATATGGGCTGGAGAATGTTTCTGGACATCATCTAGTCCAAGTTCTGTTCAAAACAGGACTTCAAAGTTCAATCCAGACCTTGCTTAGTTCTGAAAAGTTCCAAGTGTTAACATCCTGTAATGAGTTGAGGCAGACCCCCTCCCCACCACGGGCAGAAATAACAACTCAGACAAACGGATTGCAAAAGTGATTGAAAGTTTAAATAGAAAGCAGTGAATGTTTACAGAAAGCCAGAAACGCAGTGACAAAGAAAGATCCCAAACCAGACCCAGGAACATCCCATCCCCACCTGAGGGTACACCCAAGACCCCCAGGGCTCCTTCTTCCCCCCCACCACTGCTAGGCTAGTCTCAGCTGGCCAGATCTGAGACTGCCCATCCCCCCATGGCCTTGGGCCTAGCCAGGCCCGTGGCCGGGAGACATCTCCCCCAGTTACCGGGTGAGGGAGAAGGAAGAAAGAGGAAGTGCCAGACCCTGCACTGGATTTAATAGTGGTACAAAGAATTATTGTAAGAAATACCTTATTTCCTGTGTCCAGCCCTCTGGGCTGGACTTCTGGACACAGGAAGTAGACACAGCAGGGGGCACCCAGCTCAAATTGCAACACATCCAATGCTTAACCATGATTGCTGGGAACAGTGGTTCTCTTTACTATGTCCAATATTAATTTCCATTTTTTGCAACATGGATCTCATCTCTTGCTCTTTCTGCCAGAAAGAACATTTCTCAGAAGACTCCTCTATATAAAATCCTTGGAGGGCAGTGGAAAACTACACTTAGACATCTCTGGGGCATTCTCTTTTGCCTAGACAAATCCTAATCTTTCATCTGATGTACATCATAGGATTCAGTCTCACAATCACCCTAGTGGTTCTCTGCCAGGCTATTTCTCAAAATTTCTTTAGTACTGTGGACTCAAAACCACAGGAGCCTGGCATTCCTGGTGCAGCCCTAATAGTGCTGAGAACAAGGGGATAATAATTTTTCTCAATATGTGGCTTCACTCTTGCAGCCTAATGTACAAACTGGTATGCTGTTAGCCTTTACCATTGTTGACTCATTTCAACAAGCTGTTTCCTGGGAATCCCAGATCCCTTTCTATAGAGCATTCTAATCCAGGCAGTGTCTACCTTACACTGAAGCATAGTTTCTGATGTCTCATGTGCAACTTTGAATTAATCTTTGCTGAGCTTCATGAAGAATTTGTAAGTCCATTTCTACAGGCCATGAAAGCATTGCTGAATGTGAATCCTGTCCTCAGCATATCCCCTTATGTTTTACCTCCAGCTTGTACAGAGTGCATTCTGGTCCATCACCCTGATCACTTTTGATACCTTTAGATATTATTATTACTTTATTTTTATTTAAGGATCAGTTCTTAAAAGAAATGTCTGTCTGGGCTTTTCATTGTTGACCTTCTAACTTTTCAACCTCACGATTGAGTCAGTTTTCTATTCAATCAGTCCATATTCCTTCAACTTCACAACAAGGATGTTATGGTAGATGTGATGAAGAGGTTATTACATTTATTAATATGAAATATCATTTTTATTAATTATCAGAATTATTATTAACTGATGAACTTATATACATGTTCTAGTGCATGTTTGTGAAATGCATTCCATAAGTGGCTTAGTGTTGTAATTAGAACTCAATTGAACTATCTACAGAATTATTTCTATAGTTACATAACAAATGGTGCAGTTCTGCTGCTTGGCCACTAGACGGCGACTAGACAGGGCACAGGCAGCTTCTGGCTATATACAGAGCTATTACAATGTTAATGTGCATCAGAGATTACACTGCTAGATGCAGATACTTTGAACTGAAAGTTAGTGGATGGAAAGCACATGGGAGATAACTCTGTAGCTGTTGTTTGTGGCAAGGTTGGGTTCCAGCAGACTACTGTTGCTGGACTGGTTCCTAGTCGATCTGGATGGTGGCACTGGGTAGCTGTCTCCTCTCTCCACAGCAGTGGAGAAGAAATAATGGAACCTGGGCTTAGCCTGTAAGCAGGTTCCCTTCAGGACTCGGTCGATTCCCTCCAGACAATAGGGATCGGTCCTGGTCGGGGTCAGCCTGTGGGGTCGGCCCTCAGAGTCGGCTCGCACGTCAGGGCGGGGTGATGGTTGCCAATAGGTGGGGTCAGAGGTTTCCGATCAGGCACAGCAGCAGGAAGGGCTGTGGGATTGGTCTGGCTACGGTAAGTCTTGGGGCTGATGTAAACAGCCTCAGGGAAGAATGTGGCTGCGTTGAGCAGCAGCTTTCCATTTACTCAGCTTAAAGGGACAGCGGAACTCTCAGAGCGGTCCCAGATTGCACAGTGCTCTAGGTCTCCCTGAGGTTTACAGGGCTCCTCTCCTGAGATAGTGGGTCCTCTCTCGCGATAGCAGGGACTAGGCAGATGTGTGGACTCGATCTCGGTCAAGTCTCTCCTCCCTGGCAACTGGGCAGATCTTACCCTTGGGGGTTGGTCCAGTCCACGGAAGGCACGGTGGGCTCTCCCAATCGGTGCAACTGGCTGTGACAACGTTGGGCTTCTTAGGCTCAGCGAAGGTCCTCGCTCTGGAGATGATTCTGAGGTCTGCAATGGCAAAGACTATAGCGTTGTCCTCTCAAGCAAGTAGAGAGACAAAGTGAAAGAGGGGGCAACTTATTTACCAACTAGGGTGATACTTACAGAGTCGTCGAGGTTGGGTTTGACCAATGGGCACTCTTGTAAGCAACTGGCTTCAGCCTATAGAAAGCATGAAGCTAGAATTATGCCCATACTTGGTGTTTGCACAAGCACTGTATGCGCTGGGTGTGTGCTGGCCTGGCTAATGCCTTGGCTTTCGTCTTCCTCCTGAAGGAGGGGGAAACTTGTCCACATGCTGGGACAAGATTCAATATCTGGGCATAGCTAAAATCAAAGTAAACAAAAAACCTGTTCTCTTCTTACCCACAGTCAGTTACTTCAGCTGTTTAGAGGGGCTGCCTCATAGGGGAAGATGAGTTGGGAGTGAAGGCATCCACTGTGTTGTCGGAGTAGTGACATCACTGACAGGGAACCCTCCCACAACTCCCTAGTGGGGCTGGGACAGGTTCAGGACTCTACTATTGCCCAGCAATCACCAAAGCAAGGTGTCAAGACCAGAGCCCAGAGATACAGAATACAGAATTAACCAGGTTGGAAAAGACCTTTGAGATTATCAAGTCCAACCTAAAAGATCACCTGTCAAGGTTGTATTGACAAAGGAAGTATGAGATCCAGATAAGGAATTAAGTAAACAGGATGAGATAAAGATTAGTAAGGGACTTGGTGGGACATTGTGTACCTGAAATGCAGCTTAGGGAAGAAACAAACATTTGGACCTAACTTAAACATAGCTACAAAGAAAAGTAGGATGTATCACCTCATGGGCTATCCCCCAGACATTTCTGCCTCAGCTCTTTCCAAACTGTGGTGATCCCTTGACTTTCAGCTGGTCTGTCACAGAACTATCTTGAGCATGCATCCAGACTCCAAGTGAGATTGACAGGGAAAACATGTTAATGTACTTAGGACTCTGATGCATAGGCTCATACATTTCTTGAACAAGCTGAGGCCTCCTGAAAGATAAGGATTTGGGACTGCTAGTTATTTTCCTCACTTTTCACAGGACCTTAATATTCTGGCCATCATCTGCTTTCAAACTAGTGGTATTGACTAACACGTTGCTTTTAAAAGGCCTTGTTTACTTCTTCCTCTTGATTGGACTGTATGTAGCAGATGGCTATTATGCATGACTCCCTGTGACAGTTTTAGGCTCCTCCTTTAAGAAAGGGACAGTTACTGGAACACTCTGGCTGAATGTTTTGGTGTGAAAAGGAAAAGAAAGATATTCTAAACAAATTTAATTGGTAGATTGGTAGAATGCAAGTTTAAATTTTAGTTCAGTTTGAATCTCAGTAAGTTCAGTTCTCTCTGTTCCAGTCTGCATGAGAAGCTGCTGTCTTTACTCTGTGCTGCATGGAGTTGACCTTGAGCTAATTGAGTTAATGAGATAAGAAACTAATTTTTTGCTTAGCACACGCTTTTAACTGACAGAATTTCCTCCTTAATAATTACTTCTCTCTCTCTACCCGTTTTGGGAAAAAAAAGGAGGAAGGGAGAGAAGGGGGTATTTCTGGGGGGACCCTCCTCACGGGAGGAGGGAAGGTTTTCTGTGTTACGTTCTTTGCTGTATATTTCTGTATATATTGTAAATATTGTATATTGTATATATACTCATCTGCATCTCATCCTGCTTGTAAATATAGCTTTAATCCATTTTTGCTTCTCTGACTGAGTTAGCCATGGTTTCTTTGCGTGTGTGGGGAGAACTGAACTTTCTCTCACCACCACAATCCCCCACACCTCATTCTTGCTTTGCTGGTTTCTTAGCTGATCCTGACAAATAAACTGTCTAAAGGACTGTTGGCCATTACATAACAGATCTCCATGAATCTTAGCTTCATCTTGTGTTTAGTACACTTCCAGTCCTCAACTTACATAATATTTCCTTGAGATTCTGTAACCAGCTATTGCTCTCTGTTTATGCAAGCTACCACATCACATCTCTAAGTGAAATGATGCATGGATACAAGACCTCATATAGACTTACAACCTCCTGCTTCCGTACATCTCATTTATTTCCTAGGTACTGTGTGCTTTTCTATCAGTATTTTACCCAGGTCCCCAGGCTTCCAGCCTTCTTGCAGAGAGTGTGAAAATCCTATCCATTCTCCTGATGCACACACAGTTCTGTGCCAACAGTCATCCAAAACATTATACATTCTCTCTATAGACAAGAAAAAAATTGGATTGTTTTCCTTTTTACTCTACTCTGTGTGTTGTTATCCATATGAAATTGGGTGAATGAGTAAGTGAATAAAAATGGGTTGTTCTCACATTAAAAATAATAAAATATTTTGCTTCAAGTAGTAAACAGTTGGAAGACTGCATCTGTTGCACTCTGTGTTGCGAGGAAATCTGAATTTCATAAAAAGACAAGACCTGTGTGCCAGGTTACAACATTCCCTGGAGGAGCTGAAAAGAACCCAGCCCCCAGATCAACAAAGAAACCTGACACAGGTGGGCTGAGAGACTTGTTTCCCCCTCCCAGGGGCAGGGGTACCCTGGGTCAAGGCCTGCTCCACTCCCCCTTCATGTCCATCAAGTCTGTTTAAGGGGAGCCATCTTCTTGGTTCTCTCTCTTGCTCCTGCCTTGCCTGCCTGACAGACACTTTTGCTGCCCCTGCTTCCTGAGTTACCATGTGGCTTGTCTCCATGCTTCATCCATACTTCTAAGGACTGCATCCACATTTACATCAAGGGAATCCAATGCCAGGTGGGCCTGGTTTTGTATATTTTTCTATTTACCCTTTTCTTTATACTGTTGTAACTTTCCCTGCCATATATATTTGTTAAATTTACCTTTTTTACTTCCAAATTGATTCCAGATTGTTTATTTTATGATTTTAGCTCTCCTTCCTCCTGCCTAATTTGCTTTTACCCAACTGGGAAAAAAGGGGCAGGGAAGGCAACCTAAATCTTTTCCGTTTGGGCTTTTGGATTCCGAGAAAAGCTTTAACTGCAACAATCTGTAAACCATGTGGTTACTTTAATGTATTACTTAACAGATTTTTATTTTTTTCTCATTAGCTCTTCAAGTGTTGGAGGAAATGTTAATGACAAATAATTTTCAGTAAAGGGAAATTGTCTGACATTGTGTGAAAAAATGAGGTGGAACTGTACTTAAGTATCTTAAGTTGCTGACAAGAATAAGGATCCACAGACAGCAATGAAGCTAAAAGTTAGGTGAAAGCAGAAATTCATGTTGACTTCTCTTCTAATACCTTAGGCTTTTTGTGATGCCAGGTATCTTTCATTAATAAATCTGTGTGGAAAATCCACTGAGTGGGTAATTCTAGGATACTAGTGGGAAATTTCAGTGCAGTGGGCAGCCTAATTTTTTACAAAACTGTAAGAATTGCTAAGTAATTCATGTGCCAGTCTAGTGGTAGCTATTGCTGTGAATGCATTGTGGAGAGATGTACATTAAACCTGTGTGCTGGGTTACACCCATCCTGAGGGAGGGCTGCAAGAACCCTGCTTCCCCAGGGACAAAAGAAAGCTGATCCAGGTGAACAGAGAGGGACTTCTTTTCCCTCTCCCAGGAGGAGGGGTCCCCCGGGTCAAAGGTGGTCTATTCCATTCCCCCTTCCTGTCCAGCAAGCCTATAAGAAGGAAGATGCTGCCACCATTTGCTCTCTTTGCTCCTGCCTTGCCACAGCCGCTGCTAGCCTCCTGGTTCTGCTACATGGTTGGGCCTGATCTTCTCCCTGCCACATCCATGCTTCTCTAAAGAACTAAAATCCACATACATTGAGAGAGATATAAGGCCATCCAAATTTGGTTTTGTACATTTTCTAATTCATCCTTATTCCTTACCCTTGTAAATTCTCCCTGTTACTACTATATATATATTTTGTTAAAAAATTTACTTCTCCTGCTTTCAAACTAATTCCAGTTTGGTTTTTGGTAGATTTACCTCCTTCTCTTTTCCCCTACCCCGTTTTTTTTTCTTTCTCTCCTTTATTCTTATCAGGGAAAAAGGAGGGGTATGGGGGAGGAATTCTCAGGTTTTGCTACCATCTGAGCTCTTAAACTCCAGTTAAGGCTCAAACTACAGCATTTGTTCACCCTTCTATTCCACTTCCAGTTTTCTGTCACAGTCCCTTTAATCAGTCATGAAATGTGGTATTAGAGTTCTTGATGCAAGTCATTCTTTATCCAAGCTGTCTCTCTCTCAGGCAGGTCCCTCTCTCTGGTGTTGGTTGATGCAGGTGATGTTTGCACTGGGCAGGGATGTGGAGAAGAATCAGGAACCAGGAAACCATATTTGTATTTGAAGGGGAAATCAGGAACAGTCTGCTGTTGTAGGGAAAGAGGAACAGTGTTTTGCTGTGGAGCATCAGGAACAGGTGCAGGTGAGATGATACAGAAATCCTCTGGATTGGTGCTTGTGTGCGGTGGTTAATTTCTGGCTCTCCAGTCGTCGAATCAATTTGTGTATGGGTGCAGAGAGTCTCAGTTGGTCCTGTATTGCCTGTGATGTACTATGCAAGAGGCAATAGGTAACTTCGAATCCTGTACCTTGTGGCTGCCAACTATGGAGGAGTCATCTGACAGCTCAGGCATGGTAGACAGCTGTTCTTTGCCTGCAGCCTCTACAGCTACTACCCCAAACGCCCACTTGTGCCCCCTAGGGTCCTTGAAGCATCCATCCTGCAGAAAGTCAATGCCAAGAATGCAAGGTGCATCTGGACCAGTCACTATGGTGTGCTTTCCCCATTCACTCCCTGTCAGGCTTATCTCAGCCTGCAGTACAGTCAAATCTTGTGAGCCCCCCATAACTCCCTGAATGCTTATGGGCTCAGCCCCTTTGTACCTCAATGGTATCAGGGTGCATTGGGCCCCTGTATCCACCAGAGCTTGGTACTTCAGGGCTTCAGAAGTGCCAGGCCATTTCACATAGACATACCAGTACACTCTTTTGTCCCTGGCCTCCACCTGGCTGGAGGCACGACACTCCTAATGCTGTCAGTGATGCTCACACTTGTCACAGGGTCCTGTGTTACTAGGAGAAGGGTCTCTTGAGTGAGAGGGACCACTCTGGGAAACTGGGGCAGCCCTTCTGGATGAGTTATCCCCGTTGTGGCCACCTTGCAGTTCCTGGACTCTGGCCCAGAGGGCAGAGTTGGGTTAGCCATGCCAGGTGTCCATATTCTCTCCATGGTCACAGAGAATCCTCCACAGAGATCCCCTTGACATGCCCTGATTAGCTTGGGGTGATCTCCTAGGAGGATGCCTATTCCTGATTGCTGAAACATGGACCCATTCTGAAGGAGAAGGGGAAAAGGAGGCATCACTCCCCTTTTTCAATTCAGACATGGAGGCCTTAATCTCTTTGACAATGTCTTTAGTCATAGTTTATATGACTGAGATTATGGGTTTCTGATTTACACTGTGACCTCATATTCCCTCAAGTCACTAGCAAACTCACAGTTTTAGATCTTCCATCATGTTCAGGAAGGAATAGTGTGGAAAAATATTTTAACCCCCCCCCAAAATGAAAGAAACAAAGTGATCTCCAACTACATAATTTCTTTTTTTTTTTTTTTTTAATATATATGAGAAACTATTAGTGCAAAAAAAAAAAAAAAAAGGGGGGGTGGGGGGCAGGAGAAACAAGAAAAAATGGTCTGCTTGTCACCTTATTCTCAGCCTCAACACATAACTTTTCTATTAGGTTGACAGGGGATAGCCACCTATGTTATTTTAACTAGTTAGTTTTAGTAAGGCTCTGCCTCACTGGCAGTGGGTCCATATGTCTGGCAATTAGATGACTTAATTTTATTTTTTAGTTGAAAATTCCATGATGAAAATAAATAAATAATTTTTTAAAATCCTGAAATAAGGAAACTTGGAGTTTATTGATGATTGAAAATGTCTTTTATCAACATAGCATTTTTTGATAAAGACATAGGAAGTTCTGTTGATATGTCATTAACCACTGTAGCTTACATCGGCTTTCTTATAATTAAATACATCTCACAAATTAGCAGAGAAAAACTAAAAGACAATGTCCTTGAAGCTGACTGATTTTGAGATGTCTTTGCTGAAACTTGTATGAGCAGATCCAAAAATTTGGCAGAAATATATATGCAAAATAACAGTAAGGTATTCTTTCTAGAGAAAGTTGTTCAAGTTGCTCAGCAGTGCCTGAAGTTCTAGTAAGTCCAGTGTATGTCTTCTGGTGTAACTACTTGAAGATTAGGTATCAGCTGTCTGGATCCCAGTAATATCTTGTTAGTACTCAGTATTGGGCTTCAGAGAAACCCACATAGAAAGAAAATATTAAAAGTAAAATCATACAGAAACATCCTCTTCTGAAAAGTCAGTAAGACACAGAGACAGGTTGGTTAAGTCATTTGAAAGAAAACTCTTACTAGAGTATGACTTCTTGCATTTCATCTTTCCACTACCACTGACCCCACACTGCTTGTTGAACAGCCATCATTGCACTAGGGTCAAACAGGGCTTCAAGGGCAGCATCTTTTTGTCAATCAGGTTTTGACAGTATCCCACGTATGCAAAAGCTATGGTGCACCAAACTTTTGATGAAGTAAACTTCAAAATAATTGTAGTATGAGAAGTACAGTTATTGTGCTAGACAAAATAAAATCAAACCCTGTACTGTTTTGTGCTGCTGCTTTGTTGTTGTTGGTTTTGTTGTTTGCAGTTTTGGGTTTGGTTAGGTTTGGTTTTGCTTTGGATTTTTTGCTTGTTTCTCATTACATATGCCTGATGCTAAGAAAAAGAAAAAAGGACCAGATAGAATGGCACTGGGATTGAGATCTTGTCACTAGTTTAACCTTATTCTGTGGATCTTTGATTCATCTTTCTGGATTTCTATCTTACCAAATAAAATGCTGTGTAAGACTCTCATCACAAAAGAAGGCCACGCTAACCAATTAATGTATTTATAATGATTATAAAGTTTTCTGATGATTTAGAATGAATGACTGCTGAGAGTTAGCCTCAAAAATGTGCATCCTCATGAATTTCCTTGCAATATTCATAGAGAATTGTGATGTAGAATTGTGAAAAAGTAGTATCAAATTACCTAATTTGTCAGATATGTATTACTGTAGCATATAGAGGGAGCAGATCCATCCATTCTCACCCCAATTTATTATTTATGACACATTTTATTGGAATTCACATAAGAGCCACCATAATGATAGCACATAACAAAAACGTGCTGCAGGTAAAGCCTACACATGGAGACTACATTGATAACTTTTTATATGAGTGTTAGAGGCTCACTCACCCTGCTAGTGTGAAAATGAGAACTGTGGGGTGAATGCTAATAACTTCTGTCAGGCCTCTTAGGATGAGGCTATCACTACCTATTCATCTCCTTCTTGGCTTTGAAGGTGAAATCTCTAATTCTTCCTCATCAAACTTGACAGCAGCACCAAAGCTTTCTATACTGTGTTATACAACTCACATTCACAGATGATGGAAACAGTATTTCCTCAGGACAAAAATGTAAAACAAGGTAAATTTTTTGTCTGAGAACATCATTAATGAACATTGTTTTTCTAGCTTATATCTAATCCTTTGACTTTTTTTGTTAAATTGGCATGAGCATTGTAGTGAAGGATGCTTATGGTCAGGATTGTGCCCCAAACATTTGTGTAGGATATATTTCTCTGTGTGTTAACCCTCCTTTGTTCCCCCTCCTTTCTGGAGGCAGCAGGGGGGGATCCTGGCACCACTGAGTCCAGGTAAACAGTCTACCTGGGCGTGGTCTCACCCCTGTAGTACACAAGAGGCAGGCAGGCTATATGTTTGTTTCCCTGGGTATAGCATACACTTAGGCCATATTTGGTAGGTGTTAGTTCATTGGTTAATCTTTGCGTTGGCAACATATGTTTATTGGAACAATATTCACTGGGGCAAATGGTAAATAGGGGTCATTTGGTAAATGAGCCCCCCCCCACCTTGTTGTTGGAGCCTGTGTGTGCGCGTGCATGCATGCCAGTGCTTCAAGAGGCCTTGTGGTCCTTTGCCACCACCACCCAGCTGCGTGCGGTGTCGTGGACAGCAC
The DNA here is from genome assembly GCF_026170545.1 of Melanerpes formicivorus. Classification (NCBI taxonomy): domain Eukaryota; kingdom Metazoa; phylum Chordata; class Aves; order Piciformes; family Picidae; genus Melanerpes; species Melanerpes formicivorus. The sequence continues at coordinate 44,102,148 of NW_027142353.1, read as the reverse complement.
TCCGTGGGATCAACTGCTGCGTGATCCATTGTTGTAGGAGAAAACCTGGTAGACTGTGTGAACCAGCTTTGCTGACCTGCCACTGCCCGCTTCCGAGCAAGGAACCTTTTGTATCCTGGGAGAGAACAGCAGAGCCACACGGTGCAGCCACACGGCCGGCACCATTTCCTGTCTCCTTATTACGGCACATCCGTGCCACGTTCTCTGGACTATAAACATTATTAAGGAAAGACTTCATGAAGTTCTCAGCTTGTGAGTAAGCCAAGCCCTTCTTTATAAAGCTTCAGTTAGGGTAGCATTGAAATTGCTTTGGGTGGAGGGTTGTCGGTCACTGACCAACCCCTCCCCTGCCATTCTCTGACTCAGTTTTGATTATAAGTTCTGTGAATCATTTTGATTTAAGTGCCCATACATAACATTCTGCAAAGATAGTTCCACTAACCAAATATTGATACCTGTGAAGGGTGACTGTAAATACCCCATTACAGTTTGTATATATATATATATATAAATAAACTTATATTTTCACTGATACATCTGCTGCTCATTTATGAAGGCATCTCCACTACTTGAATGGCGCAGTGAGCAGGGTTATCTGATAAGTGACTATCTCTACAGAATGAGATACATGATAAATGATCTGATATGCAATGGGCTATAGAAAATCTGACAAATCCAGACCAAATCACTATGAAATTATCCGAATACATGATCGAGCTATGCGCTGACCCAACCACAATAACCGAGGAGAGAGTTACTGCGATTGGGGCTTGCATAATGCGAGCACAAGATGAATTTACAGCATTAGTGGAAAAGATTAAAAAACTTGAGGGAAAAAATAACTCCCTGGAAAGAGAGTTAGTAAAGTCTGAGGCACAAAATGATAAACTTCATAACTTGTTAACATTGCAAGTTAAAGAAAGCAATGCTACTATGAAAGTATTAGTGGGATCAGACAGAGACTCTGTTTCAAGCCTCCCTGGGATCTCCCAACCGCCTAGCCCTGAGCAGCCCCGCGGCCACGATGTCGCACCTGGAGCCAGGTCTCCCGTACCGTCCTTTTAAAAATTACCCCCACCGCAGTCTCGCGGAAAGGACAGAAAGGTAGCGAATCTGACCGTAGTGCAAGACTTTAGACCCACGGTCTCCTTGGACCTGCTGAGACTCCAAACACTGTAAACAGCGAGTCCAGATTCACCCGTTCAATCTAGCACGTCAGCAGCAGCGTGCGAATTAAATTCGCCTGACAATAGTGCTCCGAGAAGCGAAGCCTGGAAAGAATCCCATAGCTACCAAACAGAGAGAAACCCATCTGACCGGGATGATATGGATTGCAGTTTGGAAGACGAACCCATACAGAGGAAAGCCGTGCATTTACATCCCGTTCTTAAAGAGCAATACATGGACAGCCGCCGTGGCCAAGGGACAACAACTACCTTTGTTCACCCATACAGCGGAGCAAAGCTTCGGGACCTGCAGGAGATGTTTGCATGAGAACCGGACGAGTCAGTAACAGACTTTTTGTATTGCGTTATGGAATTGGGTGGGGATACAATTATTTTGGACCGTAAGGAAGCAAAAGGCTGTTCATGGGGCCATGAAGTATTTTTGGGCATGGGTCCAGAGGGATACCACTCGTTAACTTCCTGTATCACTCACTGGGCTGGAAGTTTAGATCCTATAGATAGAGACGAACCAACAGAAGTGAGGGTTACAAATTCGGCCAAACTCACTGCCGTGATTAAGAAGCTGGCGTGTGTTCAAGCAATGTATGATCGTGGGGCATATTCTTCCCCACTAGATGCCCCAATTAACCCAGTGCAACTCAAAATTCTAATCCGTGGTCTGCCAAAGGGTCTCAAAAATGTATGTGATGCCAAAAAGGAGGAAATTGAAGGAGTAATCAAAAGGAATAATGCCTCTACTAATTCCTGGGAACACCAATTAACTTGGGAAGAGCTTCTGATGGCATTATCCCACCAGGGCCGAGACTTGAGATACTCTGATCATATGCTCATGGCCAAGACTCCCAGCAACAGACGCCATACTGGTTTCAAAGGCAACCACACGGTGACACCGCGGGGGAAAAAGCAGGAAGTGCGCCACACTAAGACATCCCCTACTGTGACTTCTGTGGGTTCAAGCAGCAGCCTGGAGTCAGATCGCAGTCACTTGGGAAGTCCCAGAGGGAGAAATTCCGACCGCCAGAGAGATAAACACCGTACTTCTAATAGATCATTTTCACCCAGAGAGAAATGGCATCGACTAGCAGTGTCTTTGAATGTACCTGAATCCTTAATAGCGTCATTATCAACAGGACTGTTAAAAGGAGTAGTGCTGAGCATACAAAATAAATCCGGCAGCTAGGAAGAGGACAACTACCAAAGTGGCTGCCGCGGAAGGGGAAGAATGAAGCTGGAAGCAGCAGTCCTCAAACTGTTTCACTCAGCAACGACTCTAACCCCTTCATACCTCGCAGCCAGAGCCCAGATAAAAAGCCAAAAAACTAGACACCTGTGAAGGGTGACTGTAAATACCCCATTACAGAGTTTGTATATATATATAAATAAACTTATATTTTCATTGATACAGCTGCCGCTCATTTCTGAGGGCATATCCACTACAGGCATAAATGTTCAAATATCTATCCGGAAAATTTTCCAGAGAAAATAAATTACTTCTTACTTCTGGCTGATGAATTCTTATTTACTCAAAGCTAGAGCCAATTTTGATCACGGCATTCTTATATATTTTTACAATGTTTAGACATTGCACATTTTAACAAATTATTCTATTTTGAGTAAGAACTAAGGTATTCCTAGAAGCTTACAGTATAGAGATGATCAGCCTGTATGATTCCCTCTTGCACTTTGCTTCTATGAATCAGTGTAGTCTAGGAGGAGCTTCTTACATTTCTGAGACTAAAGCCTCCTGCTTGATATCCTTTGTAAAACCAGATGTGTGAGCCATGAGACATATGGTGTAGATGCTTCCTAAACTCTTCCACATGCCATTTAGCTTGGCTGAAAACTACTTGTTGAGTTTCTGTGTTTCTTTTAGCAGTGGTATGGATGAACAACACACTGTGTTGGGTTAGGAACTGGCTGCAGGGCTGTGCCCAGAGAGTGGTGGTGAATGGTGCCACATCCAGCTGGCAGCCAGTCACTAGTGGTGTGCCCCAAGGATCAGTGCTGGGCCCCATGCTCTTTAGCATCTTTATTGATGATCTGGATGAGGGTATTGAGTCCATCATCAGTAAATTTGCAGAAGACACCAAGCTGAGGGCAGGTGTTGATCTGTTGGTGGGTAGAGAGGCTTTGCAGAGGGACCTCGACAAGCTGGACAGATGGGCAGAATCCAACGGCATGAGATTTAACGCATCCAAGTGCCAGGTTCTGCACATCGGCCACAACAACCCCACGCAGAGCTACAGGCTGGAGTCAGAGTGGCTGGAGAGCAGCCAGGCAGAGAGGGACCTGGTTGATGGTAGGCTGAACATGAGCCTGCAGTGTGCCCAGGCAGCCAAGAGGGCCAATGGCATCCTGGCCTTCATCAAGAACAGTGTGGCCAGCAGGAGCAGGGAGGTCATTCTGGCCCTGTATACTGCACTGGTTAGGCCACACCTTGAGTACTGTGTCCAGTTCTTGGCCCCTCAGTTTAGGAAGGATGTTGACTTGCTGGAACGAGTCCAGAGAAGGGCAACAAAGTTGGTGAGGGGTTTGGAACACAAGCCCTATGAGGAAAGACTGAGGGAGCTGGGGTTGCTCAGCCTGGAGAAGAGGAGACTCAGGGGTGACCTTATCGCTATCTGCAACTACCTGAAGGGAGGTTGTAGACAGGCGGATGATGGTCTCTTCTCCCAGGCACCCAGTACTAGAACAAGAGGACACAGTCTCAGGCTGCGCCAGGGGAGGTTCAGGTTGGCTATTAGGAAGAAGTTCTATACAGAAAGAGTGATTCCCCATTGGAATGGACTGCCCAGGGAGGTGGTGGAGTTGCCGTCATTGGAGGTGTTCAGGAGGAGACTTCATGGGGTGCTTGGTGCCATGGGTTAGCTGTTTGGGTGGTTTGGATTGGTTGATGGGTTGGACGCGATGATCTTGAAGGTCTCTTCCAACCTGGTTTGGTTTATTCTATTCTAAATAAAGGTTTATTCTATTCTAAATTCGGTTTATTGGATTGTACAGAACTGATGGCTTGGCAAGTTGAAACCACAAGTGTATAAAGATCTAGTAGATACAGGCGCACAGTAGGCTGGAATCCACCTGTATTATTGGTGTGATAGGTGATCCCAACAACAGTGTGTTGGAAACTGAGCATCAGAATGCATGCCACAGCTTGCTTTCACTTAGAGGGGTGGAAGCAGTTACTGGAATCAACTGCCCCAGGGGTGGAAACACAGCCCCACCATTTGAACTGATCATGGACAGATCCAGAATATACTGGCACAGGATGAAGCTCCAGAGCATAGACAGTGAAAGGTGAATGATGTATGTTTCATGATGTTAATTGCTGCTGGGCAGGATGTAGATGGTATAGAATAGGGGGTGGAGAATGCCACAGGTTTAGTTGAATCTGCTATGTGTATTCAAAATCATGCTGCTGTCATTCTAGCTTCAAAAATAAAGTGCTGGCTGCTGCAAAGTATCATGGGGATTGAAGTGCAGATTGTAATGTGAGGGGCTTCCTGTTTCTGGTTGCTGCTCCCAGTATGCAATATTTAGGGTGTTGGTCTTGTGATATTCCAAGCCTATATTGTCTCAAAACAATGCATGTGGCAGGGCAGGATAATAGATATTAATATGTCAATTTTCTCAAACAAGGTGTCACAATGCCTGGTCTTGAATAGTCAGGGTGATGGCCATAATAGCACTAGAGGAGAACTACTGTGTGGGCAGAGGACATGACAATGAAAAGAGAGAAATTTCTGAGGAGGCAGGAATTCCCTCTTTAAAACCACTGCAACAGCTCCACTGAAAGGTCTATGGCATCTTTCTGTGTACTCCTCATTCATGCCCATACCTCTCTTTGTGACTTGGAGAAACCACTTCCCTGCCAAAAGGGTATAAACGGATCACAGCTTCCTGTGTCCATGTGTTGTATTTACTACAGAAGCCTGTAGCTTTGCATGGGGTTGCCGTGGCCAAAGAGCAGTATCCGGCACTTGGACTTGTTGAATGACATCCCGTTGGACTCCGCCCATCTGTGCAGTCGGTCGAGGTCCCTCTGCAGAGACTTTCCACCCTCTAACTGACTAACATTTGCTCCTAACTTGGTGCCATCTGCAAATTTGCTGATGACTGACTCAATCCCCTCATCCAGATCATCAATGAAGATGTTAAAGAGGATGGGGCCCAGCACTTATCCCTGGGGGACACCACTGATGACTGGCTGCCAGCTGGATGTGGCACCTTTCACCACCACTCTCTGGGCTCGGCCCTCCAGCCAGTTCCTAACCCAACACAGAGTGTAGTGGTCCAAGCCATGATCTGACAGCTTAGCCAGCAGTTTGCTGTGGGGGACGGTGTCAAAGGCCTTGCTGAAGTCCAGGTAGACCACATCTACAGGCCTCCCCATATCCACCAGACGGGTCACCTGATCACAGAAGGAGATCAGTTTGGAGAGGCAGAACCTGCCCCTCCTAAATCCATGTTGGCTGGACCTGAGCCCTTGGCCATCCTTCAGGTGCACAGTTATTGCCGCCAGGATAATCTGCTCCATCATTTTCCCTGGCACTGAGGCCAGGCTGACTGGCCTGTAGTTTCCAGGTTTGTCCATCCGACCCTTCTTGTGGATGAGGACCACACTGGCCAGTTTCCAGTCATCTGGGATCTCACCAGTGAGCCAGGACTGGAGGGAAATAATGGAGAGCGGCTTGGCCAGCTCATCTGCCAGCTCTCTCAGCACCCTAGGATGGATCCCATCCGGTCCCATGGATTTACGAGTGTCCAAGTGGCTCAGCAGGTCCTGAACTAATTCCTCATGGATTTCTGGGGCATTACACTGCTCCCTGACCCCGTCACCCAGCTCAGGAGGCCACTCATCCTGAACTCCTGCCTTACTGTTATGCATCAATATGCATCATGAGCAGTTCCTTGAATTTCAAGGGTATATCCCTGACAAAAAATCTGTACAGACCCAGAAGCCAGGTAATCAAATAATGTGTGCTGTCCCTGTCTTCTAGTTGATTAATTTCCCTTTGCCACTGTTCTGCACTTTGCTACTGTCTTTTGTTATCTGTAGACCTTTGTAAAGCTTTTTTACATTACTTTCCTTTAGGACAGAGTTATACAATGTTACACAGATTTAAGGAAAATCAATCTGGAAAAGGATCTACCATTGTCAAGGATTTCATGTGTAGGCAGAGCAGGAACAGACAGTGCAGACACATTTTTTTTCTTTTCTGCCAAGCCAGAAAATTTTTTAGGCCTTTGCCTGTCAATAAAAATCTGACTGTGCCTGTATGCTCACAATTAGTGGGAAAGGTCACAATCTGTCAGAATCATGAAAACCTCTTTTATCTTTTTGTGGATATTTATGAAGGTGATTACAAATATAGACAGGTTGGTGTGTTTTTTCTTTGACATGGCAATTATCAGTTACCAGTGATGACATCTCATTTCATGAACTGCAAGCCTCAACCACCATACAGTATCATTCACCAGTAAGAATGAGCTAAGAAAGATCCTGCACATTGACATTACAACTTTCCAGAATAACCTCCCATGTTATGAAACAAATAAGCTTCCATAAAGAACTGCTCTACTGGTCAAAGGCAGATGTCTTTTACTCTGAACTCTAGTGCCAAAATTTCCTCTGCCATGTGGTACTTTTATCAGATCATCAGGAAGAAGCAGAACTGAAAAAATATGGCTCACCCTTAGTAACCACACTTTCTTTCTTATAATGAAAGTATCTTTCTAGGCAACCTGAGACACCTTTTGCAGTTCCTGGAGTGATACAAATGGTATAGACATGAACAATACTTGGAACACTTAGAAGTCAGTGCATCCCTGTAGTGTGAAATTCCAGGTTTTTAACAGAAGTTCTAAATACTTTGTGTGAGACATCATCTCTACCTTAGTTTTAAATAGTCACTCATAAGTCATGCTTGGGAAAGAGTTTTTGTCTACTGATGACATGCATTTGGAGCCTTGCGGAAGACACTGATTTAGATTGTATTTAGTGCTTGAGAAATCCATGTTAGCATCACAGTATAATCCTATATATCCAACAATCCAAACAACTGTGCCAGAATACCCTGGATACATACTGTTCCAAGATATAGTTTCTAAATATGTACAGCTAGGTTTGCTCTGGTCAGCATTAAGGAAGAGATAACATTCCTGCCTGTTAAAACCTGTTTGTTTGTTATGCTAGATATGAGGAGCCACTGCATAGGGAAGGTGAACCTTCCCATGGATGTGCTCTGCATATCATGCTGTGGCTATCTATTTGAGTTCCATTCAATGCCACATGGAAGTGAAGTTCTCAGAATCTTAAGGAATGGTAGAATTAGTCTCTATCTCCATTTGTTCTATTTCTACCTTTTTATTAAATAATTTTTATTATCATGTTTACTGCTGTGATACATCCTTCTAGAAAAGAACACACCTGAATATGTTAGGTAGAAAATTTCTAGACAAATTATATAACAGATGCAGTTTATGAAATCTTCTTTCGCTGTTCTTGCTGTGTACATACTGACTGCTGTGTACATATTGAAGCTTGAAAAATTAAGAAAAGATATTTTCATTTTATAAATTTGTTAAATGATGAAAATGAAGATGACTGCCAATTCATATTTAGATACCTAAAATACTATTATTTGACTGTCTCAAACAAACAAACAAAAACCCACAAAAACCATGTGATGGGTTAACACCCATCCTGAAAAAACAAAGGGGGGAAGGGCTTGAGAGTGCTTTGTCCTCCCTGCAGGGCATTTTCCCCCGCTGAAACAGAGTCTGTTCCACTCCCCCCTAGATGCCCAGCTAGGGTATAAAAGGGAGGACACTGAAGCCATTAGCTCTCTTTTTTTGGCTCCTGCCTTCCTGGACCAGAGCTACTGCAGCTGCTTTCCTGCTCCTCTGCCACATGGTCAGGCCTGATCCTTCTCCCAGCTGCCTCCACACCTCTACAGAGAGACGGGTTTTGTATTCTTGTTTGGGTTTTTTTTCTCCCATCCATCCTTGTTCCTTGCCCTGGTGAACCTTATCTGATATATATATATATATATATATATATATATGTATATATATATATATTGTTTAAAGAAAAACTCTTTACCTCTCTACTTCCAAGCCAACTCCAAATTATTTCTTGGTGAATTTGCTCCTTCCCTTTCTTTTTTCCTCTGTGTTGGGAGGGAGAACGGGAGATCAGGGGAGGGATTCTCAGCCTTGCTCCCATCTGAGCTCTTAAGTCTCAGTTAAGGCTCAAAACACTACAAACCGAAAACCAAATAACCACCAAAACAAAACCAAACCAACAGAACAAACAAACAAACAAACAAACAAACCCAGGCAAATCTTGTCATGCAGGTCTTACATTCCTTCACAAATCACATCAACACCAGTAACAGGAAAGTGCTTATCATCTTCACTATGCTGTAACAGTTACAAATATTCAATATTTTTCTATATATGAAGCCAAAGTACTGTGCCTTATCAAACTAGCTCTGACATTCTTTGCGTAGTACTTGTACAGGGACCTCTTCTGAAAAGTTGGTTGAAGTGTCTATGTGGAGAAACAACTTTAAAAAACATAACAAATAGTAAATTAAAAGAGAAGTTAAAAATGGAATTTAGTTGTTCTAGTCCAATTGGAAGAGTACCCAGTGAGGGGCAGAGCCACCCACCTCAATTTAATGAAACTTTTAACAAAAGACATGTTATACCATTGGGGTAATCTTAGACATTAGGCTAACATTCATCAATGAGCTTAAATTAGTGTGAGACATTGCTTAAATATAAGGTTTGCTAGTATCCAAGGAGTTATTTATGCATGAATGTTCCTAATCAATAGAAAAACTTGCATGTCAACAATCATATATCTATCAATATCTTTTACTATGAGGTGTTTAGTACTTACAGGAATTTGTCTTAAAATAATTGAGGAATACATAACTCAGATTAAAGTATATGTTGGTTGTTTTAATCATTCATTGAGTGCACAGCACAGCTGATCACTATTATGAAATCAACACTGGCTTGTACATGACAGTGAGGGAACAGAGTGCATTGTCAACAAATTTGCTGATGACTAGGCTGGGTGGAGTGGCTGACACACCAGAAGGTTGTGCTGCCATTCAGCAAGACTTGGACAGGCTGGAGAGTTGGGCAGGGAGAAATTTGATGAAGTTCAACAAGGGCAAGTACAGTGCCTTGCACCTGGGAAGGAACAACTCCGTGCACCAGTATAGGCTGGGGACAGACCTGCTGGAGAGCAATGAAGGCAAAAGGGACCTGGGGGTCCTGGTGGATGGAAGGATGACCATGAGCCAGCAATGTGCTCTTGTGGCCAGGAAGGCAAGTGCCATTCTGGGGTAGATTAGAAGGGGTGTGACCAGTAGGTCAAGAGGTTCTCCTCCCCCTCTACTCTGCATTGGTGAGGCTGCATTTGGAATATTGTGTCAGTGTCCAATGACAGGACAAGGGGCAATAGGTAGAAGTTGAGGTATAGGAAGTTTCATGTAAATATGAGGAATTTTTTTTCATTATGAGGGTGACAGAGCACTGGAACAGGCTGCCCAAGGAGGTTGTGGAGTCTCCCTCTCTGGAGATATTCAAAACTCACCTGGATGCATTCCTGTGTAATCTGGTGTAGGTGATCCTGCTCTGGCAGTAGGGTTGGACAAGATGATCTTTCAAGGTTGCTTCCAGCCCCTGAAATTTGGCGAATAAGAGTGGCAATTTTTCATTCATATCCAGCTCAAGGCTTCTCAGTTGCACAGAAAAAAACTGAAATTTGCCATTGCATAGGCTGTGCATTTCATATAAAATAAAAACATGGTCTGACAAAGCACCTTGGTTAGAAAAGGAATGACAGAGTCATCAAGGCCTATCTGAATTTCTGAGGCTATCCTCAAAGGAGTGACAGAAGCAAGAATGGCTAATGACATTTCTGTGAAGCCAGCAGCTTTCTCAGTAGTAACAACACAGGTCCTAGAAGAGATGAAGAAGTCAGCAGTCCCATGGTGCAGAACATTGCTGCTGTGTAACTTTGCTTGTGCCTGTATTCACCATTGTGGCCGGTTGACGTTGCCCCCTTAAGAAAGGGAATATGGTGGACGGAAGTTGGTAAACGGAAGGAATAATCTAAACTATTTCATTGGTGAAGTGGGAGGAAGCACCTTCGGAACTGGGAGTGAACTGGACATTTCCAGCACTTCTCTGTCAGTCTTGCTTCCGCCTTTCCACGGTGCAGCAGCTCTGCCTGTGCTGGGCTTTCTGCCAAGGCCTCGGCCTTGAAAACAAGATACCAGGCCTGTATATTAACTCCTTTCCAATTAACACAAACTGCTTCTAACATTTTTTTTCCTCTCTTTTCTTTCTCTTTCTATCCCATTCTGGGGAAAGGGGGGGAGAGAGGGGAGAGCGGAGGTGGGGGACCCCTCTGCCTTGAGGGGGGTCACTTTCATTTCTGTGTTACTCTGTTGTATATCTTTGTATATATTGTAGATATTGTAAATTTGTAAATATTCCCCTGCAAACCCTACATTGCTTTGTAAATATAGCTCCACTGCTTTGCTAATTCAGCTTGCGAGTTTTTTTTTCCTTTCCCTTCAATTATTTTTCCCCTTTTACTTTACAAGGGGGAAGGGAGGAGGCTTCTTGGCCTTACCCCTTCCAAACCCACCACAACCATCAAGCAATATTAATGGAGGCCTCCTGCAAGTAGTATCCAGCTGTAACACAGAGACTCCCACACAAAAAAGACTACAAAAGGAAGCCTACAAGACCATGTTCCAACGTTGTACATGAAGCATCAACATCTGTTTAAGAGGTTGAGTGACAGATAAAGTAAATTTCTGAAATAAAGACTCAGATGTGCAGGCTGCCCAAACTACTTTCCACTCATTTGAATAAACTTCTTGTAGTACCAAGTCTTCCTGAATCAACTACTCCAATACTACTTGTTGAAGAAAGTCACAAATTACAGGATTCTTAATGGCTGATAAATAAACAGGTTTTTGGTTCCCTGATATTTTGTTTTGACTTGGTTTGTTTTATTTTGGGTTTTGTGGGAGCTTTTTTTTTGTTTGTTTTGTTGGTTTTTTTTGGGTCATTTTTTTCCAAGAAAAACTGTAGAGGGTTTTGTTGTGCAGGCCCCCAAGGTCCTTGTCTACTATTATGTGAGCTTTTTAAGGTTCCTATTCAATATTACTGCCATATTACAGACTTTGTGGAACCTGGTCTCATTGTGGCATAAAAGGAGACAGCTCCTGGGTGAGGACATACTGAGGTGTGCTCTGAGGCAGCCAGTCCCTAGGTGGCAGGTTGTGTGGCAGGATTTGGGCAGATTCCTAGCATGGTAATCACTTCCCTGAGCCTGGTACTTTACCCCAGAAGAGGCAAGTAATCCTGATAAACTGACATGCCACCTGGCAAAAGGGTGCCTTGCCTACCTCCATGAAAACAAGCAACTTCTAAGACTTACTGGGGCTTGGTCTGTGTTTAATGAGATGCAGCTCAGTACTCTAAAAGGACTGCGATAGAGGCAAGCATGCAAACTTCATCAGAGGATACCATAATTGAGATGGGGACTCAAGAAACAACTACAGTGATTGCCTCAGTAGTAAAGAAGCAGCAGTGGACAAGGTGTTCAATAGGTCCATATCACTGATTAATAAGGGAGGAGGAAGGAGAGGAAGACTCTGATCAAAGGGCTGGTCCATCAGCTAGAAGATCAAAAGGAGTGAGAGAAATCAAACAGGAGGCAGAAACTACCCATTCCCTGATCTCATCAGAATTTAGAGATGTGTGGAAAGATTACAACTGCCAGACAGCAGAGCAGATTCTTCCTGGCTGCTTCAATGCTGGTATAATGGGGCCAATAGTCAGCTGCTGGGAGAAAAGGAAGCCTAACAACTGGAACCCCTCACTAGAAACTAAGGGGTTGAATTGGAGAAGAAACAAGTGCTTACAGTCTTTGGAGCTGGCTCCTCTCAAGCATGAGGGCAAGGTATTCATTGAAGCAAGATCATGTGAATTTTCCAGGAAAATGGAATACCACAGATGAAGGCAACCAGTGCCTGAGGGAACTAGTGGCTTTGGTGGACATCTTTACCCCAGCCAATAGAAAAGCTCACTGTAGAAGTATTTTGTGAATTTATGAAATAATTCTACTCTATGACATAATGTCCACATTTCCAGGTTTGTTTGACCTTTATTAAATAGCTGTTTCTCACATCACAAGGCAAAGGTGATGAGGATGAAAGTAATGAGCTAGGCTGTCATTCTGCCAAATCGAAAAGTAAAAAAGAAATTAGATTAAAAGTTGCTCAAGCGTTAAGGGTTCTAAAGCTTTTATTGTCATTAATTTAGCTCATAACAAGCAACTTAATGTAGTTTGACATGACCTGTACATTTGTTCTTTGCTGACTGTGGACACATTAACATAGTCTGTTTGTAAGGTTGAGTGGTTTCTAAGAACATATTGCTTATGCTAAAGTAGAAATTATTTGTCTTCATTTTGCTTTGTCCATTGTTTACTTAAACTCTGCTTTCTCATACATACAGACCAGGAATACAAACACCAGGAATGCCTCAACATGAAATAGATCAGGACATATTATGTTCTTCTTTTAAACTGAGAAGACCAGAAAGTACAATAATTCTTTCAAAATCCCAAACAATTTTTAAAACATAGATTTGCCTTTCAGTTTTACACTTTTTATAATTTTAAGTATGTTCCAAAACATACCAGTCTTTCTTCTGCTTCTCTTTCTGACATGTAATTGGTGTGTGTCTAGACATATTAATTAATATGATAGGCATGAAAAACAAGTAGTTGTGGGATGTGTATCTGAACACAATTAAAATAGGTGTACATTCATAAAGTTAAATTACTGACATTTCCCCAGTTCACAGAATCACAGAATCACAGAATCAGCAAGGTTGGAAGAGACCTCAGAGATAATCAAATCCAACCTGTCACCACAGACCCGATGACTAAACCATGGCATCAAGTACTACATCAAATCCCCTCTCGAACACCTCCAGGGATAGTGACTCCGCCACCTCCCTGGGCAGCCCATTTGTGGTGGGTTTGGAAGGGGTAAGGCCAAGAAGCCTCCTCCCTTCCCCCTTGTAAAGTAAAAGGGAAAAAAAAAATTGAAGGGAAAGGAAAAAAAACTCGCAAGCTGAATTAGCAAAGCAGTGGAGCTATATTTACAAAGCAATGTAGGGTTTGCAAAGGAATATTTACAAATTTACAATATCTACAATATATACAAAGATATACAACAGAGTAACACAGAAATGAGAGTGACCCCCCTCGGACAGAGGGGTCCCCCACCTCCGCTCTCCCCTCTCTTCCCCCCCCTTTCCCCAGAATGGGATAGAAAGAGAAAGAAAAGAGAGAAAAAAAAAGTTAGAAGCAGTTCGTGTTAATTGGAAGGGAGTTAATATACAGGCCTGGTATCTTGTTTTCAAGGCCGAGGCCTTGGCAGAAAGCCCAGCACAGAGACAGAGCTGCAGAGCTGCTGCACCGTGGAAAGGCAGAAGCAAGACTGACAGAAAAGTCGTGGAAATGTCCAGTTCACTCCCAGTTCAGAAGGCGCTTCCTCCCACTCTTCCTATGAAATTAGTTTAGATTATTCCTTCCGTTTACCAACTTCCGTCCACCATATTCCCTTTCTTAAGGGGGCAACGTCAACCGGCCACACCATTCCAATGGCAAACGACTCTCTCAGTGAAGAACTTTCTCCTCACCTCCAGCCTAAACTTCCCCTGGCACAATTTGAGACTGTGTCTTCTTGTTCTGGTGCTGGTTGCTAGAGAGAAGAGACCAACTCCCTCCTGGCTACAACCACCTTTCAGGTAATTATAGAGAGCAATGAGGTCTCCCCTGAGCCTCCTCCTCTCCAGGCTAAAAAATCCCAGCTCCCTCAGCCTCTCCTCATAAGGCTTGTGCTACAAATCCCTCACCAGCTTTGTTGTCATTCGGTAGACACACTCCAGCAAGTCAACATCTTTCCTAAATTGAGGGGCCCAGAACTGGACACAGTACTCAAGGTGCGGCCTAACCAATGCAGAATACAGGGGCACAATGACTTCCCTGGTTCTGCTGGCCACATTATTCCTAATGCAGGCCAGGATGCCATTGGCCTTCTTGGCCGCCTTGGTACACTGCTGGCCCATGTTTAGGTGGCTGTCGATCAGCACCCCGAGGTCCCTTTCCGTTTGGCAGCTCTCCAGCCACTCTGACCCCAGCCTGTAGCACTGCATGGGGTTGCTGTGGCCAAAGTGCAGTATCTGGCACTTGGACTTGTTGAATGACATCCCATTGGACTCCGCCCATCTGTGCAGTCAGTCGACGTTCCTCTGCAGAGCCCTTCCACCCTCTAACTGACCAACATCTACTCCTAACTTGGCGTCGACTGCAAATTTGCTGATGACTGACTCAATCCCCTCATCCAGATCATCAATGAAGATATTAAAGAGGATGGGGCCCAGCACTTATCCCTGGGGGACACCACTGGTGACTGGCTGCCAGCTGGATGTGGCACAATTCACCACCACTCTCTGGGCTCAGCCCTCCAGCCCTTTCCTAACCCAGCAGAGTGTTGCTGTCCAAGCCACGAGCTGACAGCTTAGCCAGCAGTTTGCTGTAGGGGACAGTGTCAAAGGCCTTGCTGGAGTCCAGGTAGACTACATCCACAGGCCTCCCCACATCCACCAGGCAGGTGACCTGATCATATTAGGAGATCAGTTTGGTGAGGCAGGATATGCCCTTCCTAAATCCATGTTGCATCCAGTTGTTGCATTTTAAAAGTGTGCAGCAATCTGCACCCAGACTTTAGATGTATTGTTTATGTAATATCCTAGGAAATCATTTATTAAACTAGTTATAGAAGTTAAACAGAATGGTTTAAAACAAACTGCTAATCTCTTCCCGGTAAACTAGAACAATAAATCATTTTTTGCAAATAAAACTGAGTAGAACCCATATTAATGCTGCCTAATCTCAGTAATTGAGTTCTAACACTTTAAACAGGGGAGAAGCTGCCCTGGACTTCACATAGGTAAGTACCCAAAGTCTCCTCATGGAGGAAGGCAGGAATTTCAAATAGGCGGTTCAGACACTGGGAAGACCAGGATGGCTTCTGTATGAATGATCTCAGATTTTACAGACTGTTTGGTTAAATTCTGAGGAAGGGATGGGCCTAAATCAATTAAAGACTTCAGATATCACAAAATTTCATGATTAATCGGAGTCATTAGTTTGACTCAACTTGTCCATTCCACTATCCTTCGCATGGGAAATCATACAATTTGCAGGCATGTTGAGATTTTTTTTTTTTTTGCTGTTGTGAGTTTGTTTTATTTTCTTCTGTTTGTTTTGTTTTTTTCTCTGATCAGTTGCAGTTTACATTTGGAGTATCTAACATTTATTAAGGTTTAGTATGATTCAGTGTTTAAGTGGTAGCACTTACATCAGAAAGAGTATTTTTTAACTAAAGCTTTGCTTAACGCCATGAAAAATGTTTAAATCCAGTACCAAGAAATTGATTAAATATCCAAATTGAATTAATAACCCTATTTTCAGGAAATAAAAATTCCATATGAATTTGAACTATGTAAGAATTAATTTTGACTAACTCTTTGAAACCAATAGGCTTGGCCTGTTGGCAACAGTATCAGAGTAATAATTGGAGACTATTACTTATATTCTTCCAAGTGGATATAAATCTCTGCTAATTTAATTTCTAATTACTTAAGCCACTTAACAGTTTAAGTGTAATAACAGCTAGATATCACTGAAATTTAAAGCAATATAATCTAGTAAATTAAAAGCTTTGTTCTTGTTTCATAAAGTAGTAACAATGACAGTTATGCACAAAGATTTAATGAGCTAGTTCCTATGGAAAGAATCACAATAATTCAATAGCTATGTATCTGGAAAATAGGAAACTCCTCTATTGCTTCTACAGTAAACTTAAAAAATTCCAGAAGGTCACTGTTTATTAAAATGAAACTTATAGATAACTATTGAAATGTCTTCAGAAATGACAGAAATTTTCACCAGTGAGAATATCTAATTGTCAGAAACAGTTTGTATGTTGGAGCTAAATGGAAGCATGCAAACTCAAACTTCTCAAACCGAAAATATATTTGATTATACTACGTAAAGGCACAAGAAAAAACAAGGTGGAAATTTTCCTTTACTTTCAGATATACACCTTTTTTCCCCCACTCTGCTTTAGAAATATCCCAAAGAAAATTAATGTTCAAGTGAGCAGGCAACTACATTACTTTGAAATATACAACATCATGCCCTTATACAGTCTTAAATTCAAGCCAATGATTTCAGTTGAAGACATCATACGAGAAAGACTTTCTCTCTATGAGAGAAAGACTGAGATGAAAATTTAGTTGACATTTATATTTAAAATTTGCTCATGAATGTTATGTTATAGTGAAACCCACTTTAAAGTAAGCTTTAATGTTGATATTCAGAAATGTGGAGTACTAAAAATATAACATACTGAAGCTGTGGCCATACAACATTGAGACTAAGTGATGCTACACATCTGTAAATCTATCTAAATAAGTAAATAAGACCTCTGTGTCCTACAAACTCATATGCCATTTTCATAATTTCACAGAAATGTCAGGATTGGAAAAGTTCTCAAGGATCATCTATTCCAACACCCCTACCATGGGCTGGGACACTTTCCACTAGATCAGGTTGCCCAAAGCCATATCCAGTCTGGTCTTAAAAACAAACATCCAAGCATGGGCTTTGTCATGGCAGGGCCAAAAGGCCCCAGTAGAAACCCAGACAGACCCTCATGTGTCTAGACATGGTCCTTCCCTCCCCCATTGTAGGGGAAGATTTGCCTTTGCTTGAATTACAGAAGGCTATGTTTGGTCTCTGACTTAGAAAAGAATGTAAACATCTTGTAACTGAAGGGAGAAACTTAGCAAAATTTCGTTGGATGTGTTAAAACATTGTTTTGTTATTTTAACTTATTGTATGCCTTAATTACACACATGGCAGTAGAAAATAACCAATTAAGATGTGACACCTATGCTTTCTAAAAGAGTATATAACATTGATGTATAACATAATAAATGTCTTCGCCTGCTTTCATCTTCGCCTGGAAGCTGTTCCTGTGTTTCCCTTTAGGGTAATGGAACACTGACACCCTTACTACAACAAATAGTGACCTACGACATGCACCATGAACAACTATATATTATGACTCCAACTTGCACTCTGAGCTACTAGAAAGCATAATCAACATCTACCTAGCTTCACCAGGTTTGTGGAGATAGTGCTTGCTGCTGTTATTAAATGGTTGCCTTCAAGTCGTTGGTTTCTATGAGACTCGCTAGAAGCTGTTGTCCACTGGAAGTGGAGCCCAATGGCTGGTGACAGTCCCCAACTTAGCTTAAATAGAGGCATGAAAAGCACCAAGATTTGGACATTAAAAAAAAAATAATAAAAAAATTAAAGGTACTTCTGGAAAAAAGAAGCAATTGAAGAGAAAGAGAATCCACAGAGCTGAAAAGAAGAGGTGAGCATTTGGGGTAGTAATAGTGGGGTTGGAGCCTCATTTTTTGGCAAGCGCATATTGGGGAATCAAATAACAAAAGAAGAGAAAGCAGTACTCGGAGTCATTACTCATATCTTGAAAAAAAGAGCAATAACACATGATGAAAAGAAACTTGCTTAGTTGCCTTCATGGATTAGAGAAAATGCTGAAGGTTATAATGTGCAAAATGTTTTTGATGCTTTAACTTGGGAGAGGTGTGGGACAGCTTTGTTTGATGAGGCTACAAAAAGAGACCAAATCTTTACTTCATGCTTTACAACATGGAGATTAGTTAAAGACTCTTTAGAGCAATTAGAGGAGAATCGTAAAGTTGTTACAGCAGCAACCAATGCCACTTCAGACAAAGTTCAAACAATTCCTCCATGGAAGTATCTAAGTTGGAAATTTCTAGATCAAACCACTGAACCACAGAATATTTAATTGAATATTACTGTAAAACATTTAAATGAATTGCAAAAAATTGCTAGGAACAATAAATTGGATACCTTCATATTTAGGAATTACCAATACTGAACTCACTCCACTTTTCCATTTGTTGAAGGGTGACAATTCTTTGTTATCACCCTGGAAGTTAACTCCTGAGGCTGAACAGGCTGTTTCCAAAATGGAAAGAGCTTTGACACAAACGAAAGTTTATAGGCAACATATAGATCATCCTATTATGTTATTTGTTTTTATAAGTCTTTGCCAAGCTTATGGACTTGTAGGCTGGTGCGTATCATCCCTGAATGATCCTTTAATTATCCTCAAATGGATTTTTTTTGCCGAATCAACCCAAAATGACCATTTATACTAAAATTTAAATTATATCAGAAGTTATCATAAAAAGTCAAAAAATAATTTTACAAATTTTTGGACAAGAGCCATCCACAATCTATATCCACATAACTGCAGATTATTTGGGTTGGTGCCTTTGCAGGTAGCCTCGGAAGGCTATCCAGGAAAATTTGAGATACATTTTCCATCACATAAATTACTAAATTTTTGCAAAGGCATTGTGCAAGTTTCTAAACACTGGTGGAAGGCCTAACAGTATTTACTGATGGCTCTGGAAAATCAGGCAAGGCTATCATAGTCTGGCAGGAACACAAAGAGTGGAAACAAGAAATTTTTTCAATTAAAGGCTCACAACAAATTGTGGAGCTATATGCTGTGATTCAAGCTTTTTTGAAATGGGAAAAACTCCTTTAAATTTAGTTACTTATTCACAATATGTTGCTAATATTATTCTGACATTAGAGAAATCCTGGCTTTAACACATTGCAAATGAACAATTATTTTTCTTCTTTAAAAGTTTGTGGAATTTATTGCATATTGAGAACATCCTTTTCATGTCATGCATGTCAGAAGTCATACAAACCTTACAGGATTTATCACAGAAGGAAATGCGCTTCAGATGCACTTACATTCCTGTGCATCTCTCTCCAACACCTCAGATTTTATCTCAAGCTAGATTGTCTCATGACTTCTTTCATCAGAGTGCTAAGGCTCTGAGATAACAATTTTGCCTCTCATGGTCTAAATGCGTTAAAATGTTGTTATTTTAACCTATTGTATGCCTTAATTACATGCACGCCAGTAGAAAATAACCAATT
Organism: Melanerpes formicivorus; assembly: GCF_026170545.1. Taxonomy (NCBI): domain Eukaryota; kingdom Metazoa; phylum Chordata; class Aves; order Piciformes; family Picidae; genus Melanerpes; species Melanerpes formicivorus. Next base: position 44,082,765 of record NW_027142353.1, on the reverse strand, counting down.
AAGATGTGACACCTATGCTTTCTAAAAGAGTATATAACATTGCTGTATAATGTAATAAACATCTTTGCCTACTTACATCCTGGCCTGGAAGCTGTTCTTGTGTTTGCCTCTAGGGTGATCAAACACTGATACCCTTACTACCACACCCCATCCTTCCTGCAGAAACTCAGGGCAACGCAGGAAAAGGAACAAATTTGGCAGGACCATGCATATCTGATAAACAACCCTGTACCTAGGGTAAGGGCTAATGTACTGTCCGTTATTCTTCTGCCTCAGCAGTGCCTCCAGAAGTATTTGCTCCATGATCTTACCAGGCACAGCAGTCTGACAGGTCTATAGATCCCTGGATCATCCTTCTTTCCCTTTTTGAAAATGGGGGCTATGTTTCCCCTTTTCTAGTCACTGGGGACTTCCCTGGACTGCCATGATTTTTGTAATAAAATAAAGAGCCGTTTAGTCACCTCATCTGTCAATTCCCTTAGTACCTTTAGATGTATTCTGTCAGGTCCCATGGACTTGTACACTCTCAAGTTCTTCAGATGGTCACGAACCTGATCTTCAGTCACAATGGGCAGTTCCTTCTTCCAGCCTGTGCTATTATCCTCTGTGATTTCAGGAGTGCAGCTGGAGCCCTTATCTGTAAAGAGCAAGGTAAAGAAGTCACTGAGAACCTCAGCCTTCTCCACATTGTTTGTCATCAGTTCTCCCATTTGCTTTCTGAGAGGGCTTCCTTAGTCTTCCTTTTGCCGTTAATGTACCTACAGAAAGTTTTACTATTCACCTTGATCTGCCTGGCTAGATTTAATTCTAACTGAGCTTTAGCTTTTCTAACCAGGTCTCTTGCTGCTTGGACAGCTTCATTAGATGGCCCCATTCTAGCTGTCCTTTCTTCCACTCCTTGTACAGTTCTTTTTGTGTGACCGTGTGTTTAGGAGCTCTTGCTCATCCAGGCAGGTCTCCTAAAATTCTTTCCTGCCTTCCTCCTTGTCAGTGTACTTTGCTCCTGGGCACAGAGAAGGTGATCCTTGAATATGGACCAGCTGTCCGAGGCCCCTCTCCCCTCTAGGGCTTTGTCCCACAGTAGTTTGCCGGCAGATCTCTGAAGCGATCAAACCCTACATGCCTAAGGTCCAGTGTTGTAAGCTTGGAATATATCCTCCTAGATGCCTCAAGTACCTTAAATTTTAGGGGCCCACAGCATATTTTCTTTAGATAAGCTGAACAATGAAAAGCTAATTCTTAAATCACTGCAAAAATTAAATCTCCAGTTTAAAGCACACACAAATTTATATAAACATATATCAGACTGATACTGGCAAATTACCACTGTCATTCTCAAATTACCACTGTCATTTCCATCAATGACTCTGATTCACTTCATTACTCAGAAGCATGGAATAAATCCAAGATTAATTTCTGGTTTGAAATTCTGCATTTCTTATTGACAAAGGATCAAATGTCTTCCCAGCCTTTCAGCCTCCATTGCAATCCCTGTATAACATATCACAGAAGTGCAGAATAGTTTGGAAGTTAACAAAAAAAAAAAAAAAGGCAATTATGCCACTTAAATCTCTTTTGACCATCTGATAAGAGGATCTTAAAACACCTTCAATATCACAAAAGCAATCTGCAATACCTTGATGCATCTATTCTGATATATATCTGATATATATCTGGCCAAGCTGTCAGCCCATGGCTTGGATGGGAGCACACTGCATTGGGTTAGGAACTGGCTGGAGGGCTGAGCCCAGAGAGTGGTGGTGAATGGTGCCACATCCAGCTGGCAGCCAGTCACCAGTGGTGTGCCCCAGGAATCAGTGCTGGGCCCTGTGCTCTTTAACACCTTTATTGATGATCTGGATGAGGGCATTGAGTCCATAATCAGTAAATTTGTGGACGACACCAAGCTGGGGACAAGTGTTGATCTACTGGAGGCTTTGCAGAGGGACCTTGTCAGACTGGGCAGAATCCAATGGCATGAGATTTAATGCATCCAAGTGCCGGGTTCTGCACATTGGCCACAACAAACCCATGCAGTGCTACAGACTGGGGTCAGAATGGCTGGAGAGCGGCCAGGCAGAGAGGGACCTGGGGGTGCTGGTTGATGGTAGGCTGAACAGGAGCCTACAGTGTGCCCAGGCGGCCAGGGGGGCCAATGGGATCCTGGCCTGCATCAGGAACAGTGTGGCCAGCAGGAACAGGGAGGTCATTCTGCCCCTGTACACTGCACTGGTTAGGCCACACCTCGAGTACTGTGTCCAGTTCTGGGCCCCTCAGTTTAGGAAGGATGTTGACTTGCTGGAACGAGTCCAGAGAAGGGCAACAAAGTTGGTGAGGGGTTTGGAACACAAGCCCTACGAGGGAGCTGGGGTTGCTTAGCCTGGAGAAGAGGAGACTCAGGGGTGACCTTATTGCTGTCTACAACTACCTGAAGGGAGGTTGTAGACAGGCGGATGTTGGTCTCTTGTCCCAGGCAACCGGTACCAGAACAAGAGGACACAGTGCAGGTTTAGGCTGGAGGTTAGGAGGAAGTTCTACACAGAGAGATTGCCGTTTGGAATGGGCTGCCTGAGGAGGTGGTGGAGTCACCATCACTGGAGGTGTTCAGGAGGAGACTTGATAGGGTGCTTGGTTGCATGGTTTAGTTGGTTGGGTGGTGTTGGATGATAGGTTGGACACAATGATCTTGAAGGTCTCTTCCTACCTGGTTTATTCTATTTTCTATTTCTATTTTCTATTAAATGATTTATTGCAGCTAACCTTTAGATTCCTCCAAGAAACTTCTGTAAGGATGTTTAATTATCTCATAAAATGTGGACTGAGATGTAAAATGAAGAGAATGCATAGGTGAAAGTAAATGTTAATAGTGGGAATCTCAGTTGTTATATAGAAACACTGCAAAGTGAGTAGTGTAATTTATCCCTTCTAATGCAAAGGAGATTTTGTGAAGATACAATTGTAGTTTCTACTGTACCTGCAGTCTCACAAGAATCATTTAAGTGTAGTGAATGAGTCATGTAGGTATTCCTCTAAGACATGGCAACTTAACATTTTTGATGCAACACTCCATCTAGAAATATCCACAGAACAAAAGACTCACCAGTTTAAATGTCTTAATGTTCATTCCAGAAATAATGGAATAGTAATGTTTTTGTTGGTGAAAAAGATCATGCCTAAATTTTTCTGTCAGTGTTTCAAAACATAAATACCTATCCATCTCTTATAAGCGCTGTATTGAAAGCATCTCGGTAACCTCAGTTAGTCAATAGCTCTGCAATGTAATGTCCCAGGCTTCCAAAAAGAAATAATTATTAACCCTGATATATGTTTCTGTGATGAGTAACATATTAATGTCCATATTTTTTATCACATGGCTTCTTATTTTTACTAGTGCTATTGCTCTGTCACTCACACGTTATCCATTTTGATAAATTTGATAAATTTGATAAATACATCTCAAAGAGAATACACTTTCAGTTTCTTTATTGGAAGAAAATGGAAGTCAGATAAAAGGAATTACAGCTTTTGAATCTCAGGAGTTTGGTAGAAATTACATAGCATCTTTGGAATACCAAGATTGCAGAACAAATAACACTTCAAGATAATTCTGTTTGGAGGTCTGGGAGTGTCACTTCTGAAAATTGTAATTACTTTAGCTAATGTGGATGATTAAATGAGGGTTTCTCTGGAATGAATTCCAAAAATCTATTAAGGCTCTGGAACAGTGAAGAATATAAAGGAGGGATATGATTTATACTCTATTCTATTCTATTCTATTCAAATGGATTAGATTTATTATATTTTTCTTCAGTTGTGCTTTGATTCTTTTCCCAAGAGAATCAAGACATCTGTAGGATTGTTTCCTCATTTTCAGAAATTGTTATAATTCCTTTAGTATTTATGGTCATACTAGCAATAGTGATGATGCAATTTGGGAAGTTTGCACATTTGTGACAAAGTAATATTAAGTTCCACTTTCATAGTGCTTTAAAAAAATTACATTACCATGGACAATATTTTATTCAATACAGGCACATGACTGTAGAAAGTTTCATTAATTATGGATTTTGAAAGCGCTTTCCATAAATTCTGTTTTATTTTTTATAAGTTCCTTATCAAATCAATAGAAATCTTTGATGATGGAACTAGACTTAAAAATGAAAAAAAAAAAAAAAAAATTGAAATCTATGCAACTTCCAGAGAAATGTTTTTTCTTCACCAGATAACTTAGAAGAATTTCTGAAGTTTGATGACAGTAGAACTTCAACTGTAAAATACTAAGCAATGCAATGGATTTTATTTTTTCCACCTGGTTCACTAAACTCAGATTGAGTGCTCTTATTTATGCTGAAGTGGATATGGATGCTTCATTTTAGGTGTCTAACTGATTCCTAGACAGCAAATCTATCTTGCTTGGTCAAATCAAAGCTCTCATAGTAGTCAGTAATGCTGCCTATACAGTCAGTGAGGAAAATAAGGTACTTCCAGGGAGCAATTCAGAAAGCCTAGGCAAATTATCAGTCTGTCTTTATTGACAGGGCAGAAAAATGCATTACTCTACAGACATTCGGTGATTCTGCACTCAGAATGAAATCTCCAAAAGAGCAAAGACCGAGCCTGTAGTCCCTTCCATTGTTCTGGACAAAAAAAATTAAAAAATAAAAAAAAAAATATAAGTGAGTTTTGCTATGCAATATATAAAACTCAAATGACAAAATGAGGTGAAGATAGAATTTGTCCTGCAGAATATATTTTTCTTCAGTGTGCTTCCTGGGTAATAATCTCAAACAATCTTAAAAAAAAAAAAAAAAAAAAAAAAGAAAGACAGAAATACTTAGTTAATGATCCACAGATGATATTGCTCATCCATTAAAACTGTTCCATATGGTATTATGCTGGTTTTGTCTGTGAGAGAGTTAATTTATTTTTATCATAGTAGCTGGTATGAGTGGATGTTTTAGACTTGTGATATTGTCAACACAGTTTGGACTGAGAACTTTTCCACCAGCGTTCCATCTGCCTTCCTCCTTCCTCCTTCTCTCGTCTGGTGCAGGCTGTGTGTGCATGACTGTCCATAACAAAAAAGGGAGTGGAAGGAAATGTAGAAGTGGCAGAGCTGAGAAGGAAGACCAAATGTTAAGGTAAAAATTACTGCAGAACACCATTACAGTGGCCTGATAGCTCCATGGTAATGATATAGCTGATAACAGCATGAGTTAGGAAACCTAGATACAAAAGCTGTCATAAATGCATTAATCAAAATAGATGTGCTAAAGAATTCTCTTTTAGAGAAGAAGTGTTTAAGTGCTGCAGAGGATAGCAGCTTTCTGAGCAAGCCAGGACAGCTCAATTTGGGATACTGCCCAGTCTCTAGGCATTTTGTATCCAGATCCTCAGATTTTGGCAGGAATGAGGGATTCCCCAGGAGGTTGAAATTAAGTCCTGGGCTGTAGGCAGGGTAGGGGTCGCTCCATCAGGCAGCTGGCGACAGGTAGTAAGGGCTGGTAGTTCCCTCAGGGCCCTGGCACTTGATTAATGTCACAGATGCTATGATAAGTAGCCCATTATGAATTAATTCATAAGTCACATAGTTTATACCAATGCTAAAATGAATGAAAATATTTTTTCATCAGAAGAAATCTGCATTTCTTCCCCATTAATTATTTTATAATGAATAATGCAGCAGGAAAGATTCTAATTATAGAATGACTTTAATTTGGATAGATTTAATAAATTTTTCCATCTTACTAACCTCAGAACTCCTCTCTTGATGTAGGAGAATAATTTACACTCATTTCTTTGTTTAATTTGCCCACTTACACAACAGGTGTTCTCTGTGGTAGTTGATATCATGTGCAGATTGGTGCTGTGACATTGTTAAACACTTCTACATTTAAATTCTTAATCATATATACTCCTTTCTTGCATTAAAATGTTAGAAGTAGAATGTGTGCCCATAAAGTTTGATAGGATTTTATCATGCAATGCTGACCTTCTTCATGCTCATGAATAATCTCTAATTATAGTTTGGTATGCAGCTAGGACTATGTCTCAAATAATGAACAAGTAAAGATTTTCAGTGTCCAGTCTAGACACATAGCTTCTCAAACCCTTTCACCTTGTTTTCCACAGGGAGGAAGTAAAGACAAGACAGCCGGAAGTGAACTTTGTTTTGAAGGACTATAAATCTTAGGAATGCAGTATTCCCAACCATTGCTCAGGGGTACTGCAGCCTTTGGTCCCAGTCTTTCCTTCATCTAACTTTTTGGTGCATCCTGCACCACTGCAAACAGTCATATTGTTACTTGATTCTTGGCATGAAGCTATTATTTGACTTTATTTGACAGTGTTTGGCTACTTTTGAAAATAGTGATCACAATACTGCAGGAGAAAGTAATAGCCAAGCTGAGGCATAGTACTCCTGTGATGGTTTAACCCACCCACATCAAACAAAAGCTCAGCTGAAGCCAGTCAGAGAAGCAAATGAAGGAGTTGTATTTTACAAGCAATAATGGAATGCAATGAATATATATAAAAAAAAAAAAAAAATACAGCATTTACAATATTATACAAGTTTTTTTACAAAAAGCAAACAGCACAGAAATCCTCCTTGGGCAGGAGGACACTGCCTCTCTCCCCCCAGCCTCTCCCTCCCTTTTTCCTCTGGCTAATTAGAAGAAAAGAGAAAAGGAGAGATGTTAGGGGAAGATTCAGTTAGTTCAAAAGTGTCATCAGAAAGCTAGTAATGCATATCTCAAGGTTGTTAGATGATAAGCAGTCTCTGTCCTGGAGCAGCATGCATGCCAGCAGAGAGGCATGGAGTAAGACAAGAATGTGGGATATTGCTAGGGTACATCTCACATCTGACCAATGAAATTCATTTAGAACAATCTTTTGTTTTCCTTTTTACACAAACTGTAGCTCCTAGCTTAAAGACACAGCCTAAACTGTCACAACTCCTAACCAGAACATCAATGTATATCAAGGAATGAATGATCTCCAAAACAGTTGACCTGAGTAGGTGCATGGCTGTGCTGTGATGTACACATTAGCTGACTGTCAAATTAATTTACCTGATAAACTGTAAAAGGGAAGACTGTATGCAGCTCCCTCTTGGCCCCTGCTCTTTGTGGCACCTGCATATATATTCTTATCTTGAAGCTAAGCAACATATTTGCATAAAATCTTCCTCTGGTTGACAGTAGAAACTATGGATAGAGGTGTTTACCAACTAGAAAACCTCTATAGATGACAGTGCTGGCCAAACCTCAGAACAGAAAGGACCTTTGCAGTCTGCCATACATTGACTAACGAGGTATTGTGCCTATGTTCTATACTGTAGAACTAAGGGTTTCCACTATTTGAAGGGATATAAGATTATGTATGCTATCCCCTTTTTCCTTCTTCTGTTATGTCCAATAATAAGTATTTTCATCAATATCTGACAAAGCCTGAGGGCCTTTCTTACTGGAATCTGTAACAAGCTCTTGCATCAATGTATCAAATTAAGCATTTGCTGAATGTGCAAGTCCAGTACCAGTGCCAAAATCTGCTTCCAAGATTCAGCAGTATGGGGATAAAAGGTGGCTAGAAAAGGATAGTAGTTTCTCTGCTGTGTGTTCACTATACGTTATCTTCATGAACAATGGCTATAGAAGTAGACAAGGCTAGCCTAATGTTGAAAACTAATTTTGTATTTCAATGAAGAAATTAATTAATGAATGAAAGATCTGCTGTAGAGAAGCTTCTCATCCTCTTCTGACTCCCCTGTTGTATAGTTTTCCTGATCAGGCAGGAACACCTGCAGGGAGTGCCTGGGATTGTGTCAGAGAAGGAGACTCCATAGCCCCTCTGTACAACTTGCATCAGTGATTGGTCACCTTCACAGTATAAAAAAGTATTTCCTGGGGTTCAGAGGGAATAACCTGTGTTTCAGGTTGTGCCCACTGCCTCTTGTCCTTAACAAGGCAATACTGAAAATGGCCTGGTTCATTTTCTTTGCACCTTCCCTTCAGGCCACCTAAGCCAAGGCATTAGCCAATCGGCACAGACCACTGCAATCATCCATCGTATGGAATGCTGGTGCTGATACTAAGAATGTGCATAACTCTAGCTTCACACTTCCCATAGCCTGAAGATGGTTGTTTATGAGAGTGCCCATTTGCCAAATCTAGCCTCAAGAAACATGTAAGTATTACCCCAATTTGTAAACATGCTGCTCCCTCTTTCACTTTGTTCTCTCTCTTTGCCTGAGCCTAAGATCATGCCATAGCCTCTGCCACTGAGCTCATTGCTATTAAGTCTTCTCTTTCATATATGCAATCAAACTAGTAGCCTCTGCATGATGAAGAGAAGCCAGCATCCAGGCAGGCGCATTGAGCCTTAGTCCTGAGAGCATCTCCAGAGGAGGGACCTTCGCTGAGCCTGAGAAGTTCCAGCGTTGCACTGCCAGTCTCACTGATTGGAAGAATCCACCAAGTCTTCAGACGACTGGACCCCCAAGAGTAAGATCTGCCCAATTGTCAGGGAATGGGACTTAGCCAGGTCCATCAGTCTAAACATCTGCCTCAGCCTTAAGCAGCGGACTGATGAGCGGACACAACCCTGTGTGTCAGATTGGAAAGCAGGATCATAGCTTAATTGCATGCCTGCATAACCCTGCCATCGTGCGAGAGGAGTCATACACATTGGAATATCTCTGTATGTAGTTAGCAGCCGCCAGCTTCCCATCGAGTCACCATCTGGTGGACAGGCGGCAGAACTGCACCCTTTGTTATACAAATACAAAGTAATTCTAAATATTCCAATTGAGTCCTAATTATGAATACTAAATCACTTACAGGATGTATTTCACAACCATGCACTAGAACATGTATATAAAATAATGATGCATTGGTTGTTAATAATTAATAAATTCAGTATTTATATAATTCATATTGCATATTAATAAATTAATAACCTCTTCATCACACTGCTGCAGCCCTTTCAAGTGGGGACATTGCTTCATCCAGCTGGCAGTCATCCCGACCAAACCTTGTTAACCATGAAGGAAGTTACCCCTTCTCCCCCCCTTCCTGAGGAGCCACTCTGTGGCAGGCTTTTCCCCCAAGCAGGAAGCCCTTTCTCAGGCAATGTGCAAGGCACTGGGAACTTTTACTCTGGGACAAGCAGCAACCATGCAGCACAGTGCCATGCAGTCAGCATCATTTTTTATTTCTTTATTACAGCACGTCCGTGTCATAGTTTCTGGACTATAAAGGCAGTACTGAGGAAAGATTCCACAAAAGTTCCTAGTTCGTGAGTAAACCAAACATTTCCTTACAAAGTTTCTATTGAGGTTTGTGCCAAACTCCTATTTGTGGGCTTGCCAGTGACTGGCAATCCTCCTCTCTTTTCAATTTAAGTTTTGTTTCTAAATTCCTAAATTAGCTAATTCACCTAAACTGTTCAAACCACCCATAAATATATACATTCTGTAGAGATGGTTCTGCCAACTGAATAATGGTACCTGTAAACATCAACTGTAAGTAATTTGTGGCATAGTTTGCACATAAATAAATTATTAACATTTTTATTAATATCTCTGCTGTTCATTCATAACTATAATATTTTATGACACAATGAAAGATTAAAATAAAAGTAATTTGGTGGCAGATTTGGTAATATTATTTTTTATCCTTGAGCAACCCACCAATTTCAAAATTAATATCATAACAATAATCTCCGGTTTTAGCAGCCACATGCTTTAAGGATATCTAAGAGTTCAGAGATTTTTCAGATCTTTGCCTGGTTACTAATTGGTTCTGTTGTTTCTTGTATTTTTTTCCTTTATATTTCTTCCCTATTTATGAGTTTTCATCTTCATTTGCAGATTGATTTTTCAGATGTGTATTGCCAAAGAGACATCAAATAGAACAGAACAGAATTAACCAGGTTGGAAAAGACCTTCGAGATCAACAAGTCTAACCTGTCACCCAGGGCAGACGGCCAGCCTGGATGATTAATGAACTTTTAATAGAACTAAAGGAAAAAAAGAGGGTGTGTCATCTTTGGAAGAAAGATGAGGCAACCCATGAAAAATTTAAGGGTTTTGCTAGGTCTTACAGGAAGAAAATTGGGGTGGCAAAAGCACATGTCGAGCTTAGACTGGCCTCTGCCGTGAAGGACAACAAAAAGTCCTTCTATAAATACATTAATAGCATAAGGAAGGGCAAGGACAACCTCCACTCCTTGGTAGACACGGAGGGGAACGTTGTAACAAAGGATGAGGAAAAGGCAGAGATACTTAACACCTTCTTTGCCTCAATTTTTACTAGCAGGACAGAACGTCTTCCTGACAGCTGACCTGCAGAGCTGGCAGAAGGAGCCAGGGAGCAGCATAGTTTTCCTCTGTTGCAGAAAGGGGTAGTTGGTGATCTGCTCAGCCCCTTGGATCCCCACAAGTCCATTGGACCAGACAGGATCCATCCTAGGGTGCTGAGAGAGCTGGCAGATGAGCTGGCCAAGCCGCTCTCCATCATTTTCCACCAGTCCTGGCTCACTGGAGATGTCCCAGAGGACTGGAAGCTGGCCAACATGATGCCCATCCACAAGAAGGGCCAGTTGGATGAGCCAGGGAATTCTAGGCCTGTCAGCCTGACCTCAGTGCCAGGCAAGATCATGGAACAGGTCATCTTGAGTGCAATCACACAGCACTTAGAGGATGGCCAAGGGATCAGGCCCAGCCAGAATGGATTTAGGAAGGGCAGGTCCTGCCTGACCAACCTGATCTCCTTCTATGATCAGGTGACCTGCCTGGTGGACATGGGGAGGCCTGTGGATGTAGTCTACCTGGAGTTCAGCAAGGCCTTTGACACCGTCCCCCATAGCAAACTCCTGGCCAAGCTGTCAGCCCATGGCTTGGACATAAGCACACTGCATTGGGTTAGGAACTGGCTGGAGGGCCAAGCCCAGAGAGTGGTGGTGAATGTTGCCACATGCAGCTGGCGGCCAGGCAGTAGTGGAGTCCCCCAGGGATCAGTGCTGGGCCCTGTGCTCTTTAACACCTTTCTTGATGATCTGAATGAGGGCATTGAGTTGATCATCAGTAAATTTGCAGATGACACCTAGCTGGAGGCAGGTGTTGATCTGCTGGAGGGCAGAGAGGCTCTGCAGAGGGACCTCAACAGCCTGCACAGATGGGCAGGATCCAACGGCATGAGATTTAACACATCTAAGTACTGGGTTCTGCACATTGGCCACAACAACCCTATGCAGTGCTACAGGCTGGAGTCAGAGTGGCTGGAGAGCAGCCAGGCAGAGAGGGACCTGGGGGTGCTGGTTGATGGTAGGCTGAACATGAGCCTGCAGTGTGCCCAGGCAGCCAAGAGGGCCAATAGCATCCTGGCCTGCATCAGGAACAGCATGGCCAGCAGGAGCAGGGACGTTCAGGCTGGAGGTCAGGAGGAAGTTTTATACAGAGTGATTCACCATTGGAATGGGGTGCCCGGGGAGGTGGTGGGGTCACCATCACTGGAGGTGTTCAGGAGGAGACTTGACAGGGTGCATGGTTGTATGGTTTAGTTTGTTGGGTGGTGTTGAATGATAGGTTGGACGCGATGATCTTGAAGGTCTCTTCTAACCTGGTCTATTCTATTCTATTCTATTCTATTCTATTCTATTCTATTCTATTCTATTCTATTCTATTCTATTCTATTCTATTCTAAATATTTCCAATGAGAAAGCTAAAGAGCAGGAATGCAAAGTTAAAGAAATACTAAGAACACTGAGAAGCAAAAACCTGCAAAGGATTATTAACACTACAGAACATCTTTCTGTAGTTGTCTCAGGATGGGAGTAGTATGTTGCTATATGGTTTTACCAAATGCTGCCAAACATTATTGAGCACAATATTTGTATAAAACATGTTGAGACAGGTTCACAAATAGAGATTTAATATTGTGCCAACAACTGAATGCATACAACAACTCTAATTGTGAAAGTTACTTTTGAGAAAGGATTAAAAAGGACAAGTGATAGAGGGAAAGGGGAAAAATTTGGCATGGAAAGGAAAAGGGGAAATTCAGACTCACCAGTGACTATTGTGAAAGAGCAGTATGTGAGAGTTTAACCTACCCACATTAACAAAAACTCAGCTAACTCACTGTGAGAGACTAAAATTTGGCTCTCCTGGTGTGACTTAACAAAGATAAAATCACTTGCTGTGACCATTTGAGGCTGTGCCTTTAAGAAAGGGACACTGTGACCGAGTGTTTTATAAACAAAGGACAGGTCTAAACTAATTTCATTGGTGGATTGGCAGAGTACTGCTTTAAGTTTTGATTCCCAGAGAGACTTGTCGCAGTCTTGCACTTTTCCCCCCTCCTTTCGCATCTTGCGGCTTTCTGGGCTTTCTGCCAGACTGACCTTGGAACTGATAAAGCGTGAGGCCTGTAAAAACTTACTAACACATTTGCTCTAACTATAACTGCTTTTAATTAACAATTATTCCTTTTCTCTCTTACTAACCCTCTCTGGGGAAAAGAGGGAGAGAAGGGGGTACAGGGGGGAAAACCCTTCCTCCTGGTGGGGGAGGGGAATCTCATTCCTGTGTTACTTTGTTGTATATTTCTGTGTATATATTATAAATACTGTAAATTGTGTAAATAACTTGCATTTCCTAAACCGCTTGTAAATACAGCACATTCCTTTGCTCATGTGGCTGTGGTTTTCTTTTATTTTTGTTTTTTTTTTTCTCCCTTCACTTACGGGGGGGAGAAGGCTGACGCCTTCCCCTCAACCCTCGACATTTTTCTTGGCTTCCCAACATGCAGCAGATAATTAGCTTGATTTATTTCTTCATTGTTTTATTGATTTATTGCTTTATAGCCGGATTAGCAAAACATGAAGGTGCTGTGGATTTTGGAGTGCTTATTTTTTTTCAATTTTTGGGGCTCTGGTCTACAGATATTGTTTGGGTTTGATTCTGGATTACATGGGTAAATATTTGATGCAGAAAATTTATTTGTGGTGTATGTATCGAGTCAGACTTTTGTATGCACACTGTGTAAATTTCTTCTGGCCAGCGAGATACAGGAATGTGACCTCTAGCACGCTCCCGATTGAGATAAAAGAGTTTAAGATCCCAGTAGGGGAAAGAGTAATTTTAAGTGATGGCTGGGATCTGAAGGTGATTTATTTGATGTGTGTAATCCTGCTGCTGGTTATAACTAATGTGTATTCACTGTATTCTTGGCGTCAGGAGAGGAAAGTATCCAGAGCATGTTTTGTTATTAAGATTAGATAAAAGAGAAAGCGGCGTGGCTCTGGGTCAGTCCCAGAGATGTCTAGTGATGAGGAGTGTGGAGAATCTCTGTCAGTCAAAAAGAAGGCTAAAAAGTCTATTGTAAAAGCTGCTTTGAACGGTTTTGCCGCTGATTCTAGCAAGCTGCCAGGGGCAGTGGCAACTGCCAACGTGGCTTCTCCTCCTTCTCCTCTCACTGTTTCTTCTTCGGCCATTAACGGAGCAAGGTCATTTCCACCCACTCTCTTGGTGGGACTGGAAGCCACTGCCCCAGCAGCTGATTTGTCTCAGAACCTGTCAGCTTCTGTTAAGGTGGCTGCAAATTCAAACACAGCTCCAGTTAAAGTGGCTGTTTTAAAGACTAGAAGTGGAAAGACCAAAGCTGATCCAGGAGCTAATGGAGGAGAAGAGCAGGAGACTGATCCTGGTGAGGGACCCTCTACTAGAAAAGATTCTGGTGAGGAGGAAGAGAAGGTTTGTTTTAAAGATCTAGCTGAATTAGTGAGACCAAAACATGATAGAGATGCAGCTCGGACAGGAGCTGGCAGTGGTGGTTCTCAGCTTAAAGAGAACCTTGAGAGAGTGGCAGTAGGATTATGAGGACAGCAAGTTGAGGAAGACGAGGAGTCAGATGACATTTTGGACTGTTCCTCACCAAGGGAAGAGTTACGAAATGTCTGCAAAGATTACACCAGAGCAGATAAGGAGCCAGTTCTAGCGTAGCTTAGTAGGTGTTATGATACAGGTGTGCCAGCTCCAATAGTTGTAGACAAGTCAGCCGCTCAGTTAGGAACTCTCTCAAGGGATAATGGAATAGATAGACATCTAGGCAAAGTTCTCGGTAAGGTTAATCTGTGGATCCACATTTTAAAGGCAGTTGACCTGAGATACCCTTCCCGAGATGATCTTCCATGGAATCCTGAACCCTGGACTACCATAGATGAGGGAATTAAGCACTTGAGAGAATTTGCTGTTAGAGAGATACTCTATGGTGAACATGAAACTCTGAATCCTGATGACATTCCTGTGGGTACTGATCTTGCTAAGAAGCTCATCAAACTTGCTCCTTCTAATTATGCAAACATTCTGGCAAGCAGAATTGTGTCAAGAAGTTATGGTGGAGCTCCTCCTACGGTTAGCCAATTCAGTGATCAAATGAGACAATTGGAGGATAGCATGACACGTGTTTCTTTGCTTGCGGCCATTGAAACTCTGTCTGGAAAAATTGAGAGTTGCATGAAGGATCTGAAAGATTCCATATACCAATTGGCACAGAAGGATAATTCCAATTCTTCCTCCAGGTGGATACAAGTTTAATCTGTGAGGAATACACGTCCTCCAAGGAGGTAATTCCAAAACAGATCAAATCAAGACAGACCACCAAGGCAATCACGTAGGACTATTTGGATAACTCTGTGTGATCAGTTTGGTGAGAACATGAACTGGTGGGATGGCCAACCAACTCCTAATCTTTTCAGGAGACTAAGGGAATTGCAAAGTGGTGGAACCCAAGGTAGCAATACCAGAAGGGTAGCTGTTACTTCCACAGTTCCCCAGAACAACTCTAGTAGCTCCAACAGTGGCTCCAGCTATAACACTGCACACTGTGCACAATGCACATGTGGGCATGTTCCCCATAACTAGGCATGCCCTGCCTCCCACCAGGGGGAGGAGAGGGATAATAGAGATAATAGAATCTATTGGGATGTGTACATCCAGTGGCCTGGCACTTCACAATTTCAGAAGTACAGGGCCTTGGTTGACACAGGAGCTCAGTGCACCATAATGCCATCAAATTATCAGGGATCAGAGTCTATAACTATTCTGGGAGTCACTGGTGGATCTCAAGAGTTAAGTAAGGTGGAGGTTAATATAAGTTTAACTGGTAAACAATGGAGGAAGCATACAGTTGTGACCGGACCTGATGCACCTTGTATTTTGGGAATTGATTTTCTGAGAGAAGGGCGTTTCAAAGACCCTAGAGGTTACAAATGGGCTTTTGGAGTAGCGTCTGTAGAAATTGATGGACAAAAACTAAAGCTGGCTGCTAGACCTGAGCTTTCTGATGAATCTGCAGTTGTGGGACAACATAAGATACAGGACATTAAATTGCCGGTTGCTTCTCAGACTGTGCATCACAGACAATACAGAACCAACCATGAATCTTTGTTGCCCATTCAGAATCTGATTCATCAGTTGGAGAGTCAGAAACTCGTCAGCAAAACTCATTCACCTTTCAACAGTCCAGTGTGGCCTGTGCGGAAGCAGAATGGAGACTGGCGTCTGACAGTAAACTACCGAGCCCTGAATGAAGTAACTACACCTATGAGTGCAGCAGTATCAGACATGATGGAGCTACAGTATGAGTTGGAATCCAAAGAGGCCAAATGGTATGCTACCACAGACATTGCTAATGCCTTTTTCTCCGTTCCCATAGCAGAGGAATGCAGGTCTCAGTTTGCTTTCACCTGGAGAGGAATCCAGTACACTTTCAACAGATTGCCAATGGGCTGGATCCACAGCTCCAGCATCTGTCATGCAGTGATCCACGATGCTCTGGAGAAAGATGGTGCTCCAGAACACATCCAGTTCATCGATGACATCATCGTCTGGGGGAAAACTGCTGAGGAAGTCTTTGAGAAAGGTAACAAAATCATTGACATTCTTCTGAATGCAGGTTTTGCCATCAAGCGAGACAAGGTGAAAGGACCTACCACAGAGATTCAGTTTCTGGGAGTGCGGTGGCAGGATGGACGCCGACACATTCCAGTGGATGTGGTAGACAGAGTCTCTACCATGGCAAATCCCATGAACAAGCAAGAAACTCTATGTTTCTTGGCTATAGTGGGATTTTGGAGACTGCACATTCCTGGATACAGTCAGATTGTGAAACCTCTGTATGATGTGACTCGAAAGAGAAACCATTTCCACTGGGGACCTGAACAACAAGCAGCCTTTGACCAGATAAAGCAAGAGGTGATTCAAGCAATGGGTCTGGGACCTGTCCGAGATGGTCCAGACATTATGAACATTTTGTATACGGCTGCAAGTGACAATGGTCCAACCTGGTGCTTGTAGCAAAATGCTCCAGGTGAGACACATGGACAACCTCTTGGTTTCTAGAGTTGAGGTTACAGAGGTTCAGAGGCTAATTATACTTCAACAGAGAAAGAAATTTTAGCTGCCTATGAAGAAGTAAAAGCATCTTCTGAAGTAATTGGAACTGAATCACAACTTCTCTTAGCTCCCAGATTACCAGTTTTGTATTGGATGTTCAAAGGCAAAGGCTCCACACCACATCATGCCACAGACTCAACATGGTCTAAGTGGATGGCTCTGATAACACAGAGATCTAGAATGGGAAATCTTGAAAGACCTGGTCTAGTGGAGGTGATCTCAAGTTGGCCTGAAGGTACCAACTGTGCCAAACCTCCAGAGGAGAAAGTAACTCATGCTGAGGAAGCTCCTCCTTACAATGATGATGAAAAGAAATATGTTTTGTTCACAGACGGTTCCTGTCATCTTGTTGGAAACAAGCAGAGGTGGAAGTCTGCAGTGTGGAGTCCAACACACCGAGTTGCAGAGGCGAAGGATGGAGAAGGAGAATCCAGTCAGTCTGCAGAGGTAAAAGCTGTCCAGCTAGCTCTTGGTGTAGCTGAACATGAGCGATGACCAAAGCTTTATCTCTACACCGACTCATGGATTGTAGCCAATGCTCTATGGGGTTGGCTAAAGAACTGGAAAACAATGGTTGGCAGGGGAAAGGAAAACCCATTTGGGCAGCCGACTTCTGGCAGGACATTGCTGATCGAATTGAGAGAATTCCAGTGAAAGTGAAATTGATGCTCACATTGATGCTCACGATCCGATGAGCAAAGTTACCGAGGAACAGCAACACAACCATCAGGCAGATCTAGCTGCAGGAGTTTCTCAAGTAGACATGGACTCTAATCTTGATCTCTACTGGAAACACTGAGGTGAGATATTCTTAGCTCGGTGGGCTCATGATTCGTCAGGACATCAAGGCAGAGATGCAACATACCAATGGGCTCGTGACAGATGCATAGACATTTCCAAGGATGCTATCACACAAGTAATCCATGACTGTGACATTTGTGCTGCTATTAAGCAGGCAAAATGAATTAAGCCCTTATGGTACGGTGACAGATGGTCCAGGTACAAGTATGGTGAAGCTTGGCAAATTGACTACATCACTCTACCACATTCTCATTCTGGTAAGCAATACGTGCTTACTATGGTAGAAGCGAACACTGGATGGTTGGAAACTTATCCAGTTCCACATGCAACTGCATGCAACACCATTCTCCGTCTGGAGAGACAGATTCTGTGGAGACACGGAACTCCAGAGAGGATTGAGTCAGACAATGGAACTCATTTCAAGAACAAGTTTGTAAAGAACTGGGTAAAGAGCACGGTATAGAGTGCATATTCCATATTCCTTACTCTGCACCAGCTTCAGGGAAGATTGAACGCTACAACGGTTTGTTGAAGACCACTCTTAAAGCCATGGGGGGTGGATCTTTGAAAAACTGCGAAAAGCATTTAGCACAAGCAAACTAGCTGGTAAATAGTAGAGGTTCAGTGAACCAAGCTGGACCTGCACATTCAGAACTGCTACAGAAAGTAGAAGGCGATAGAGTTCCTGTTGTTAGAGAAAAGAATCTGTTAGGTAAAACTTTTTGGATATTTTCTCCCTCAGGAGAGGCTAAACCTGTCCGAGGGGTGGTTTCAGCTGAAGGTCTGGGTCACACTTATTGGGTAATGCAAGAGAATGGTGAAATTCAGTGTATTCCACAAAGAAATTTAACTTTAGCTGGAAGAGTTTAATTTTAAACTGTTGTACAGATACACTGTGTCCAAAGGAGGAATCAATGAGGAATCTACAGTGCACGAACCCTGAGAACCCTGAGACCCCTGAGTCAACTAAGGGACCCTGAGAATCCCTCTTTTCCCTTTTCTTCGCTTCATCGGCGAAGAAATAAACTGTTTTCCAGTTTTCTCATTTTCTGATTTTCTTGGACTTTTGAATCATCCACATCTGACTATAGCCGGAATGAACTATGGACTTTACTTACAAACTGTAAATATTGTCTTGGATTGGATGGATAGTATGAACAGCCAATGAATTTGTTTAGAAGGGGTGAACTGTGACCGTTTGAGGCTGTGCCTTTAAGAAAGGGACACTGTGACCGAGTGTTTTATAAACAAAGGACAGGTCTAAACTAATTTCATTGGTGGATTGGCAGAGTACTGCCTTAAGTTTTGATTCCCAGAGAGACTTGTCGCAGTCTTGCACTTTTCCCCCCTCCTTTCGCATCTTGTGGCTTTCTGGGCTTTCTGCCAGACTGACCTTGGAACTGATAAAGCGTGAGGCCTGTAAAAACTTACTAACACATTTGCTCTAACTATAACTGCTTTTAATTAACAATTATTCCTTTTCTCTCTTTCTAACCCTCTCTGGGGAAAAAGGGGAGAGAAGGGGGTACAGGGGGAAAAACCCTTCCTCCTGGTGGGGGAGGGGAATCTCATTCCTGTGTTACTTTGTTGTATATTTCTGTGTATATATTGTAAATACTGTAAATTGTGTATATAAACCTGCATTTCCTAAACCGCTTGTAAATACAGCATATTCCTTTGCTCAACCAGATGTGGTTTTCTTTTATTTTTGTTTTTTTTTTTCTCCCTTCACTTATGGGGGGGAGAAGGCTGAGGCCTTCCCCTTAACCCTCGACAGCCAGACAATAGCTGATATGTGTTGGGCAGGGCCACTGGAAGAATGGTGCAAAGATCATGTAGGAATCCTGTCTACCAATCCTAGATGCAAATCACCTTGCGATTGCATCATGATAACACTGGACTGCAGCTGGCCCACAACGATGGACCCAAGGACCCAGCCCTCACGCCTTCAGGACAAGATAATCTCCACCCACCAAGTACCTTGGAAAGGGTAGACAATGGGTTCACCACCTGTTTCCTGATGTGTAATGAGTATGGGGGCATGTTGATGAGGATGGAAGAGGTGGAGGCCCCCTGCTCCATCCAGACCCTTGCCAAAACACACAGAAATGCACAGAAAGATTTCTGGGGTAACGACACCTGGACATTTACCTAAGGATGATTTCCTGGCCCCTGAATTCCTGAGGGACAATACTTGGACACATACCTAAGGACTAAAACTGTATAAAAGACTTGAGCAACTACTGGCTTGGCAGGAGAAAAATGAGGAAGAAAAATGTGGGAGACTGTGTCCCCCGGACTGGATGATTAAAAGAAGGAAAACGCAGGAGAAAACCGGAGATGTAGGAAAATACAGGAGAAGGACCATGATGCTGAGAAGGAAAAGCCCGGGACAATGCTGCTCCGGTGAAAAGAGGCCGTGGAGCCTGGAAGCCCTACAGACCCAGGCTGCCCAAAGGACCACAGCTCTTCTCCAGCCAAAGCCTCAGCACTGTTCCTCTACAAACCCAGCATCTCCTGCAACACCTTTCCTCCACAGACTCAAACTGTTTTGGTGTGGGGGTGGGTGAGGGGTGTGATAATATAATTCCTTTCCTCTTCTCTCTCTCTTTTCTCTCTCCCTCTCTATTTTCTCCCTCTCCCCTTCTTATTTCCACTTTATTTATGTAATAAATAGTCTAGCTGTTGATATTTTGGCCTCGTTTGTGCCTCTAATTTCACAATGCAGGAATATTCAAAAGAACTGAGTCTCTTTCCCTCTCTGGACTGAGACACTCAGTCAGAAAAGCAAATGGAAACTATATTTTACAAGCAAAACTACACTCTATAATGGAATGCAATGAATATGTACAAATATATGGTATTTACAATATTATACAGGTGTTTACAAGGAGAAAACAGAAAGGAAACCCCTCTGGATGTGGGAAAACTGTTCTGCTTCCCCCCCAACCTCCCACCCCCTTTCCTCTGTTTAATCAGAAGAAAAGAGAAAACAGATGTTAGAGAGAGTTCAGTTAGCTCAAAGCATTATTAGAAGTCAGTATGCCTATCTCAAAGTTAGCTGATAAGGGTCTCCCAGCAAAGCAGAGCAGCATGCCAGTGGCCAGCAGAGAGAGAACAGAATGAAGTGGGATGTCAGATATTGCTACGGGTACACCTCACATCTGGCTAATGAAATTAATTTAGAATAATCTCTTGCTTTTCCTTTTTATACCTAACTGTGGATTTGTTTATATTTCTCCACTCTTCTGCTCAAAAATCTGCAGCTAGCTTTTAAAGGGATAGCCTGAGACTGCCACACAGTGAGAGTCCTAGAGTGTCTCCTGCAGTGAGTTCTTTCCAGTGCAAAAGTGGTGAGAAGGAATGTGAGAACAATGGTGATAATTTCTTTGCCTTTCCTTAACCACTATATAATTTTTTGTCATGACCCTCTCTAATTCTTAGTTTTTTTGTTCCTGTTCGTGATGCTTTTAGCACAGGTTGTCACATGGTAGTCAGGAACAAATACTGCATATTGGTTGTTAATTTCTGTGCACATATAGTATTGGATGCTATTGGTCAAGCACTTAAAGGACTACTGCCTATTTTATTGTACACTCTTTGGTTTTCTGTATGTTAAACTCGATAAAGTGTTTCAAATAAGACCTAAAATCTACCAAGTGAGAGGAAGGAACAGTGGTGTAAAGAGGAGCCATCATCATGCCAGAGGTGGCAACTTTTCCTGAGAACCCACTGCGCCAACATTATCATGGTTGGCAGGTGTGAGCTTATGAGAACAGCATAAAAACAACACCATGAGAACTAAAGAAAAAATGAAAGCACAAAGGCTCCAGTAAAGCACTTCTACAGCAACATAGATGAAAGGTTACAGAGCTGCAAATACCATGTGCTTACTAAAGCTAAGGTACTGAGGCACCTCAGGCACTGTAAAACAATACCAACCATTCTATAATCATGTTCATGATTGTATTTTGCAACAAAGAGATTTAATCTGTCTATATTTATTCTGTCTTGCTACATTTTGGTTTTTAGAGCCATTATTTTTCAAGTTCTACAGAGGAATGGCATCTATCATTTCAGTAAGGGAATTAATTATAATTCATCTTCACATCCATAATATATCCAGAATATCAAATATTACTTAAGGATAGCATTTGTAATACTTTAGTTTTCCTTTTAATTTGGCTGTGAATTAAATCAATATATTAATCTAGTGTGTTGAAATAAATAATATAAACATGGCAGCTATTGCACTAAACTGAATATTAATGCCAGAATAATCACAATAACAAAAATTCTTGTTCAAAATCTTTAAAAAATGAATTGCAAGACAATTAAGGGATAATTTGTTAAGTCAAATATTTTTAAATTAAGTGGTTGTGCAGGCAACTGTTCACTTTAAGAAATTGACTACCATTATTTTGTTCATGTAATGAGAAAACTTTGACCTTTTCAGTCCAGTTGTTTGAGAAGTTAAAACATCAAACAAAAGGCTACAGTTCTGAAACTCTTTTATTTGCTTCGTTTACCAGATATATTATTAAGAAATGCTGTTTAGATTTTCACTTCATCTCTGTTGGTGCTCAATATGGTGAGAAAGGAACAATTTTGGTGGTCAATGTGAGGTTCTACTTTAAGTATCAATGCCAAAATATACACTTTAATCTGATTTAATGGTTCTTTGTATATGAATTTAAGTTAGATTAGTTGTTTTCTTAGTACAACCACAAGACTCTGATTTTTTCATTACTTTTATTCAGATTCTATATATGTGTCATAAGCTTTTAATTTGAAACTTTGCTGGTTTTCTTATTTTTATGGGGTTTTGTTTGTTTGAAATAGATATGTTGCCACTTGTTCAGATATGTGTTGTGTTCAGATATGTCTTTTTTATCAGTAACTCATGACCTTGTCAGCTGTTTCCTGAGGCACTTAATAACAAAATGTTCTGTGAACTCTACAGAAATAGCTCACATTGATTTACTTCCCCCCTTACTTGGTGGGGGTTCCTTGGATGGCAGGAAGGTTATGACTAAGGTCTGCGACAGGATTTAAATATATAGAATAAACCAGGTTGGAAGAGACCTTCAAGATCATCATGTCCAACACATCAACCAATCCAACCCACCTAAACAACTAACCCATGGCACCAAGCACCCCATCAAGTCTCCTCCTGAACACCTCCAATGATGGTGACTCCACCACCTCCCTGGGCAGCACATTCCAATGGGCAATCACTCTCTCTGTGTAGAACTTCTTCCTAACATCCAACCTAAACCTCCCCTGGTGCAGCCTGAGACTGTGTCCTCTTCTTCTGGTGCTGGCTGTCTGGGAGAAGAGACCAATCTCTGCCTGTCTACAACCTCCCTTCAGGTAGTTGTAGACAGCAATGAGGACACCCCTGAGTCTCCTCCTCTCCAGGCTAAGCAGCCCCAGCTCCCTCAGCCTCTCCTCATAGGGCTTGTGCTCCAAACTCCTCCCCAGCTTTGTTGCCCTAGAAACAAAAGCTTGTGTCGAGGGATGATTCTCAATAGATCGCAGCGAGGGAGCTGCTCTGCTACGTATGAAACCCTGACTCAGAATCAGGTCGTCTACGGATGATTTAGCACCGAGTGCCCCACGACCATGAGTTCCGGAATGGGAGAGAGGCGGCGCCCCATCTGTCCACCCCTCCGGTAGTGCATTGCTCTCAGATTACGTATAGATAACAAATTAGGTTTATGTGTTATTTTACTTGTCTACATGTAACACATGTATTTGTTTACATGCAACATATTGCATGTGTTATTTTAAAATAGATAAAAGGTAGGTAGATTGTATAAAAAGTGTTTAAAGTAATTTTTTGTTTACTTTCACCCTCATTTTCCTATACTGAGAGTATGCATGGGCAGTAAGAAGTTTTGTATAAGAAAACCAAATTGCAATCTCATTAACATATGATAAAATCCATTCCTATTAAAGCAATGTGTACCAGCATAAAAGATTGCCAGACTTGGGGTTTAAGTATATAATATACAAGGAGGTATATGACATTGCTACTCCAAGCAGCCAATAGGAGTTAATTTCATATAGGTCAGCAAATAGACAATAATGTTTCCTTTCAGATAATTCTTTTTGCTTTTCCAGACTCTTTTCCTGTTCTTGCAGTTACAACAGCCTGTGGCTGTTTCAAATTCTTACTTTCTCAGGTTGTTTTCCCACTTTTTCAGACTATTTTGCACCTTTTCGGATGTTAAGTTGAAATTACATTTGGTTGTACACTTCTTGATGATACCTTGGGATGTCACCAGTTACAGTGCACTTAAAAAAAGCCAGAATGTGTCTGGTTCACAGGTCTAGCTCCAAAATTAAAGAGGTAATTTGTCAAGCAACCACAAATAGAAGCATTCCATTACAGCAAAGCATGCCCTTTTTCTAAATCTTTCTAACCTCATCACCTTCCCACACAGGAAATAAGATGAGAATGGAAATGATGGGGAAAATACTCCACTTCTCTTTCAGTTTTAAAAATGCTGGACTAAAGGAAAAGCTCTTTGGCAGTTTATCTTGCAAAGACATATGATTGTGAATCTCAGAACAGTCTAGGAAATACAGTTGAATTGCTTCCGTTCTTTAAAGCTGAAATACAATCTCAAATGGATATAGTGCTCTCTGATAAGGGACTCAGGGAAAAACCATGGATAATCCTGTGAATTAGAATGAACTTTTTTTTTTTTTTTTTTTTTTTTTTAATTTTCTCCTTTGCTTGCATAAAAGCAGGTCTGTGTATGTTCTTATCAGAATTGATAGTCCCTGCAGGTCCTTCCTTCTGTGAATAGGAATTCTCCATACAGATGCCTCAGTTTTCTCCAGTTTGACAACGAACATAAAGTAAAAGCTAAAATGCATTAAAAATTAATGTATTTTGATTTTTCTATAGGCTTTGAAAATCCATTATACAACATTCATCTTTTACAAAGGTAATTTTAAAGACTTAGTGTTTTAGCACATTATCTTTTCAGTAATCAGCATCTGGACTAAAAGCCTTCCTGAAATGCTTCACAATTAAAAAAAAACAAAAAACAAAACAAACAGAAGTATGTCTTATAATGGAGAATCAGAAGCCACTATTCCATGTGTTTTAAAGCACTTTAATAAGGCTTTGATGCCTAGAATCATGGATGGTTTTTGATGGAATACTATGGCTCTAATTTCTCTATTTTGTTTTATTGAAGATGCACTCACTAGTATGTACAGAAGTCTTTAATACATATTATTCTTGTAGCTAGTGCCAGTATCATATGTGAAATGAATTTTTAACATTTATTTTGTAAATCAGTAATATTTATGTTGTTTTAATATTTTATAGTGTATGCATGTATTTATATCCTGAAAACCTATACTTTCATGAACAAGTGTTAGCTCTAGAACCATCTTTAGTATTGTCTTAAAGGAAATAGTCATGTGAGAGACTAGAAGAATAAAGCCACACCTGATTCCTTATTTGTATTCTTAAATAAAAATAGGGGGGAAACTGACAAGTTTTATACCTTGAACTGCATACTGAACTGAATCCTGAAATTGTCTTGTCACTGGGAACCACCAAGAGCCTGACTCCATCTTCTTTACATCTGTGGTGGTTTGAGCCTTAACTGGGATTTAAGAGCTCAGATGGGGGGTTGTGGGGCTGGGGAGAGCAAGACTGAGAATACCTGCCCCTCTTCCCCCTCCCCCTGCTCTATAAAAAAGGGAAGAAAGGGGAATAAGGAAGAAAAGGATGAGGTAAATCTACTGAGAAATAATTTGGAGTTGGTTTGGAAGTAGAGATGTAAAATATTCTTTTAACTATATATATACAAAACAGGAAGGGTTCACAAGGATAGATAGGAAGAATATATGCAAAACCAACAATCTTTTGAAGATGCAGTAGGGAGAAAGGGCCAGGCCTGACCACATGGCAGAGAACTAGGAAGCCAGAAGCTACTCTCTTAGCCCTTTCATTCTGGTAAGGCAGAAGTAAAAGAGAGCAAATGGCTGCAGTGCCTTCCATTTCATAGGCTTGCTGGACAGAGAGAGGGGAGTGGAACAGACTAACTCAGTTTCCCAGGGTAAAAACCCCTCTGGGAAGAGCAAAGCTCTCACAACTCCTCCCCCTCTGTTTTCAGTATGGGCATAACCCATCACAGTCTGCCCCTCTGTTCCATTTCCACTATTCTGACAGTCCCTTCATCCAATCGTGGCCTGGTATTCGAATCCTAAATGCAAGTCTCTCTTTATCCTGGCTGTCTCTCTCTCAGGGCAGTCTCTCCCTCTCTGGTGCTCATCAGTGTGTGTGGTGCTAGAACTGGGCAGGAATGTGGAGAAGAATCAGGAACCAGGAAAACAGTCTGTCTTTGAAAGGGAAAGAAAAAAATCAAGAACGGTCCATTGATGTAGGGAAACAGGAACAGTCTTCTGATGTGGGGCATCAGGAAGAGGTGCAAGTGAGATGATGCAAGAGACCTCTGGATTGGTGTGTGGTGTGTTCATGTTGAGTCCTGGATGCTAGGCTGGTATTAAACTAGAAGAGAAAAAACTTAGAACAACTTATAACTATTATACACTGACTATATAGCATTGATCTGCAATCAGCCAGAGTCACGTTCCATTGTGGGATACACTGACTGTCCCCAGTTTCTAACATGACCCAGTACGTGTGACCAGTCCCCTCAGCAGAGACCATCCCCTGGGTTGGTTTGACCCCACCTGCAGCAGGGAAAACCCACACAAACTTCCCCAGTAGTTTTTTCCCACAAATTACAGGTCCACCTCCCTGGACAACGCATTCCAAGGCTTCACCACTCTCATGGGGAAGAACTTCCTCCTCACATCTAGCCTGAATCTCCCCACCTCCAGCTTCATTCCATTCCCCCTAGTCCTATCACTACCTGAGATCCTGAGAAGTCCTTCCCCAGCCTTCCTGTAGGCCCCCTTCAGATACTGGAAGGCCACAATGAGGTCACTTCAGAGCCTTCTCTTCTCCAAACTGAACAGCCCCAACTCCCTCAGTCTGTCCTCATAGGAGAGTTGTGCCAGCCCTCTGATCATCCTTGTGGCCCATCTCTGGACACACTCCAGCATGTCCATATCCCTCTTGTAATAGGGGCTCCAGAGCTGGACGTAGTAGTCCAGGTGGGGTCTCACCATGGCTGAGTAGAGGGGGAGAATCACTTCCCTTGACCTGCTGGCCACACTTCTCTTGATGCAGCCCAGGATCTGATTGGCTTTGCGGGCTGCAAGTGCACGCTGAGAGCTCATCTTGAACTTCTTGTCCACCAGCACCCCCAAGTCTCTCTCCTCAGGGCTGCTTTCCAGCCAGTCACTGCCCACTGTTTGCAGCAGATCGGAATGGACAGGACTACCTCTGTTTACAGATCCTCTGCTGTTCAATAAGCAAGTGGCTTGAGCCAAGTGCCTTTCCCAGTTCTTTAAAGTTCTACCCCTCATGGCTTTTAGGGTGGTCTTTAGCAAGCCATTGCAGCACTCAGTCTTCCCCACACCTGGTGCATGGTATGGGATATGGTAAATCCACTCCATCCCATGTCCTTTTGCCCAGTCCCTTACGAGATGGTTTTTGAAATGGTTTCTATTGTGTGATTCAATCCACCTGGGGGTGCTGTGTCTCCATGGGACGTGTCTCTCTAGGCCCAGAATGGTGTTGTGGGCAGTGGCATGAGGTACTGGGTAGGTTTCCAGCCACCCTCTACTTGCCTCCACCATGGTCAGTACGTACTGCTTGCTGCTGTGAGACCAAGGAAGTGTAATGTAGTCAATCTGCCAGGTCTCTCTATACTTATATTTCAACCATCTCCCCCCATACCACAGAGGCTTCATGTACTTAGCCTACTTAATAGCAGCACGGATGTCACACTCATGAATAACCTGTGACATGGTCTCCATAGATATGTCCACTGATCTATCCTGAGCCCACCGGTATGTGGCATCTCTCCCGTGGTGGCCAGAAGTGTCATGGGCCCAGCGAGCTAAGAACAGCTCACCCTTGGATTCCCAGTCCAAGTCTGTTCAGGAGATTTTAGCAGCCAGATCTGCTTGGTGGTCATGCTTGTGTTCCTTCAGTGGCTCTGCTCTTGGGCATATGTACATTGATGTGTCTCACCTTTATTGGCAGCCTGTCCAGGTGGGCAGCGATGTCTTGCCACAGGTCAGTGGCCCAAACAGGCTTCCCTTTTCTTTTCCACCCATTCCTCCATTCCTTCAGCCACCCCCACAAGGCATTTGCTACCATCCAGGAGTCAGTATAGAGGTAAAGCACTGGCCAGTTCTCTCATTCTGCTACATCCAGGGCCAGCTGGACAGCTTTTACCTCTGCATACTGACTGGATTCACCTTCTCCATCCCTTGCTTCCACCACTTGCCTTCTTGGGCTCCAGACAGCTGCCTTCCATCTCCACTTGCTTCCTACAAGCTGGCAGGACCCATCTGTAAATAGAGTATAGCCCTTCTCATTGTTAGGGAGATCATTATATGGGGGAGCCTCCTCAGCACAGGTCACTGCTCTGGTGGCATTCCCATGTCAGCACCCTCTGGCCCTATCCTAGGGCATTCGAAGCTCCCCATCCGAGCTTGCTGAGTTATCAGGGCCATCCACTTACTCCACGTGGCATCTCTGGCGTGATGTGGGGTTGAGCCTCTCCCTTTGAACATCCAGGTCAGGACTGGAAGTCTTGGAGCTAGAAATAGTGGCAATTCAGTCCCAATTACCTCAGAGGCAGCCCAGACACCCTCATAGGCAGCTAGGATTTCCTTCTCTGTTGTGGTGTAGCTGTCCTCAGAGCCTTTGTACCCCTTACTTCAGAAACTTAGGGGCCTGCCCTTGGTTTCACCAGGACCCTTTTGTCACAAGCTCCACATAGGGCCATTCTCACCAGCCACAGTGTAGGTCCCATAGCCATAACATGGACCACCTCTTGTTTTATCTGGTCGAATGCTACCTGCTGCTCAGATCCCCATATGAAATCATTTCTGTGTTACACGGAAGAGAGGTTTCACAATCTGATTGTACCCAGAAACGTGCATTTTCCAGAAGCCCACAAGCCCCAAAAAGGACTGTGTCTCTTTCTTATTCATGGGTTGCACCATAGTGACTACCCTCTTCTCCACCTCCTGAGGGATGTGGCGATGGCCATCTTGCCATTGAACACCCAGGAACTGGATCTCCCTGGCAGGCCCTTTTACCTTGCTCCTCTTTATGTGAAAGCCAGCCTCCAACAGGGTATCAATTATCCTCTTACCCTTCTGGTAAACTTCCTCTCACGTCTCACCCCATACAATGATGTCATCAATAAATTGCAGATGCTCAGGGGCTCCACCTTTCTCTAAGGTGGTCTGGATCACCTCATGGCAGATGGTTGAGCTATGCACTCAGCCTTGAGGCAACTGATTCCATTGGTACTATACTCCCCTCCAGGTGAAAGCATTCTTCTGCAATGGGAATGGAGAAAAAGGCATTAGCAATGTGAATTGTGGCATACCACTTGGCTGCCTTCAATTCCATCTCATTCTGGAGCTCAAACATGTCAGGCATGGCAGTGCTGATTGAAGGAGTCACTTCATTCAGGACACAGTAGTCTACAGGCAATCTCCATTCCCCATTAGCCTTCTTCACTGGCCATATCGGGCTGTTGGAGGGTGAGTGAGCCTTGCTGATCATCTTCTGGCTCTCCAGTCATCAAAACAGTTTGTATATGATATGAGGTGCAGAGAGTCTCGGTTGGTCCTGTATTGCCTGCGATGTACTATGCGAGAGGCAATAGGTAACTTCAAATCCTGCACCCTATGGCTGCCAACTATGGAGGAGTCATCTGACAGGTTGGGTGTGGTAGACAGCTGTTCTTTGCCTGCAGCCTCTACAGCTGCTACCCCAAATGCCCACTTGTGCCCCCTAGGGTCCTTGAAGCATCTGTCCTGCAGAAAGTCAATGCCAAGAATGCAAGGTGCATCTGGACCAGTCACTATGGTGTGCTTTCCCCATTCACTCCCTGTCAGGCTTATCTCAGCCTGCAGTACAGTCAAATCTTGTGAGCCCACTGTGACCCCCTGAATGTTTATGGGCTCAGTCCTTTTGTATCTCAACGGTATCAGGGTGCATTGGACCCCTGTGTCCACCAGAGCTTGGTACTTCAGGGCCTCTGAAGTGCCAGGCCATTTTACATAAACATCCCAGTACACTTTTTTGTCCCTGGCCTCCACCTGGCTGGAGGTAAGGAACCCCTAATGCTGGCAGCAATGTTCACGCTTGTCACAGGGTCCTGTGTTACTAGGGGAAGGGTCTCTTGAGTGAGAGGGACCACTCCAGGAAACTGGGGCAGCCCTTCTGGATGAGTTATCCCCGTTGTGGCCACCTTGCAGTTCCCAGACTCTGTTCCAGAGGGCAGAGTTGGGTTGGCCATGTCAGGTGTCCATGTTTTCTCCATGGTCACATCCCCCCAGTTGGCTTGGGGTGTCCTCCTAGGGGAAGGTTGCCTATTCCTGATTGCTGAAACCTGGACCCTTTCTGAAGGTGAAGGGGTAGGGGAAAGAGAGGTATAATTCCCCTTTTTCAGTTCAGACATGCAGGTCTTTAGTAATAGTTTCTATGCCTGAGATTAGGGGGTTCTCATTTACACTGTCCTCATATTCCCCTAAATTATTAGCAAACTCACAGACAGTTTTAGGACTTCCATCCTGTCCAATCAGGAGTATCCATCCTAATATGTGATCATGTTTTTGAGGGGCATCCTGGGTGAGTTTCTTTATGAAGGGCTGTCTCATGGGCACCTCATCTGGGTCCAACGGGAGCTGGATATCTCCATAAATTATTTCCAGCACAGCCATCTGTCTCAGATACTGAATGCCCTGTTCCATAGTTGTCCATCTAATTGGGGCCCAGGGCAGGTCCCCTTTTGAGTGGTACTGGCTCCTTATGGCATTGAGGATCTGGGCCCAGAGAGTGTGTGTTCCACCGAGTTTGGCTAACGCTTTGTTCAGACCAGCATCATGAGTCAGGGAGCCTAAAAGCTTCACCTCCCTCTTATCCCGGTCCACTATGTCCACCCCCTCATCACAACATCTCAGTGCCCAGCTTAGTATTGACTCACTCTCTTTCCATGCATAATCCAGGTGAGTTCCTTTCTGGGTAGAGATGTAATAGTTATTATTTTCTGATCTCAGTCATCCTCATCTACCACTGGGTTCTGCGAGGTGCTAGACCCCACTGTGGTGCCTTCCTCACCATCTGTGTTTGGAGATGATTTCTGCCTCCTTTTCCTGCGTGTGGTGACAGGTGCTAGCGACACTGCTTGGGCAGGAGTATCAGGGGTTAAGTGTGGAACTGCTGGTGGTGGGGCAAACCCTTGTGCCTGGGACTCAGGCTGAGACCAGGCGGCCCTTTTCACTGGGCAGCACTGACTGCAATCCAACCTCTCCCTCTTTGTGTTTACACAGTGCTTGCAATGCTCACACCAGACATGCCCCTGATCATTAGAGATTACAGGAGACTGCCTTATCCCTGTGCAAAGGGCTCATAATAGGTTAGCGCTATGCCCACCCAGCATGGTCACAGCAAATGCACCTATAAGGATTGTATTTAAGCATATAGAGCATATTGTAATGTAAGGCAATTTTCCATCAAACATTTTTATCTACACAGTTAGTTTCATAGCTCACTTCAGGAAAATTTTCTATGTTAGAGAAGTTACCAGTGCCAGTAAAATTAAAGGAATTCAAGAAGTACATGTCCAACTGCATAGGTGTAGTGGGTTGAGAGAGAAGGCCTAGATTTCTCTCCCCCACAAAGAGGAAAAAAAAACACATCTAACTCAGCCAGAGAAGCGGAAGGAATGTTATATTTTACAAGCAATGTGGAAAGGCAGGTTAGATATACAATATATACAGTATTTACAACATATGTACAGAAATATACAGCAAGGGAAAAAATAGAGGAACGAAATTCCCTCCTCCGGACAGAGGAGGGTTGCCCCCCTGTACCCTCCTTCTCTCCCCCTACCTCCCTTTTTTTCCCAAAGAGGGTTAGAGAGAGAAAAAGGTAGTTATTAAGAAAGAAGTATTTTAGTAGGCCTCATGCAGGATTAGTGCTTATCTTTATCCAAGGTCAGAACTCCAGCCGCTTAGAAGCAGACAGGCTGGAAAAGCAGGAAAGAGAGAAACTGAGAAAAATTCTAACTGAACTCAAAACTTAAAGCTGCATTCTACCAATCTACCAATGAAATTAGTTTAGAATATCTGATCGTTTTCATTACTATTCCAAAACATTCAGCCAGAGTGTCCCAGCACTGTCCCTTTCTTAAAGGCACAGCCTCAAACGGTGACAATAGGTAAATATTTTATCCAGTTGAGCAACATCTCTATCACTAACCACACCACATGGTAATCTATTAATTTGTAAATATGGGTCCAAAAGATCCAGCCAAACACCCATGCAAGAGCTTGGAACATCAGATTCTTCAAAATTAGCATATCTACTTCAAATCCTTTTCTTTCAACTAAAGTGTTACTTTCCAAATATAATATTAATTTCCAAACCCCATATTGGAATGCCAAAAATACTGTGGTGATTTGAGCTTTAACTGGGACTCTCTTAGTGACTCTCTTAGTCCTTTCATCCCAGTGAGGCAGAAGTAAAAGATAGCAAACGGCTGCAGTGTCTTCCTTTTTATAGACTTGCTGGACAGGGAGGGGGAGTGGAACAAACTAACTCAGTTTCCCAGGGGAAAAACCCCCTCTGGGGAGAGCAAGGCTCTCACAACCCCTCCCCACACACACTTTCAGGATGGGCATAACCCATCACAACATCCTACCTTAAGATATTATCATCTTTTCATACTATTTAATTTCTCTAGGCTGAATAGTATCTGATCTCTCAGATTTTCATCATAGGAGAGATGTCCCAGTGCCTTAGTCAATTTCATGGCCCTTTACTTGACTCTTTCCAGTATGTCCATGTCTTTGTCATACTGAGACCCAGCACTGGACCCAGGACTGGATAGGTGTGGCCTTAATTGTGCTAAGCATAGAAGAAGGATCATCCCCCCAGCCTGCTAGTAATTCTTTATCTAATGAAGCCCAGGACACCATTAGCCTTCTTTGTAACAAGAACACATTGCTGGGAAATGTTTAACATGATGCCCACTAGGATCCTCACGGATTGTCTGTCAAATTTTCCATCAGGGTTGCCCCCTGCATATATAGGTTCATGGGGTTGCTCCTCCCCAGGTGGAGGACTCCAGGCCTCTGCACTTTTTGTTGAACTTCAAGAGGTTCCAGCTGTCCCCTTTCTCCAGCCTGTCAGGTTCCCTCCGATGACAGCACATCCCTATGTTTTGTAAGCCATGCCATGCTATCTTGTTCTCTGCACACTTACTATGGGTACACTCTAACTCATCACCCAGATCATTAATTAAAATGCTAAACAGAACTGTACTCAGCACTGATACATTGTGTGTACCACTAGTCACTGTCCTCCAACCAGACTTTGTCACTGATTACATGTTCTAGGGCCACCTCATAAAAAGTAAAACTCATCAAAATGGGTTCCCAATATGTGGTAAATATACATTTTTAGTTGAATATTTTCTAATAGAAAATGTGTTAAGTCAGTTTGTGAGCAAAGTGTAACTAAGGCATTTTTATGAGGTGCTTTCTTATATACTCCTGTCTCATCACCTTCATTCCTCAGTCCTTTGTAAGTGTTTAGGAAGATACATTGTGTATTAAATAGGAACTTTGTGAGTTTATATAGGCATAGGCGAAGCAGCTCTAATTTGAATCCAGAGATTTCTAGTGATGAAGAGACAGGGGAAACATCTAGGAATAGGCAGGGAATTGTTATTGGTAAAGCAGCATCACCAGTTCTGGCATTCAGCCACCAGCAGGGGGGCAAACACAGCCCACAACAGCATCACCTAAGATAGCAGCTGCAGTTTCACCAGCAGCCATTAGAGAGGCAAAACCATTTCCTCCAGCAGCAGCAGGACCAGAGGTGACCTCTGCAACAGCTGCTGGATCTCAAAGCCTGCCTGCCGGTGCTGCCCCCTTGCAAACTCCCACTGCTTCTGCTAAGCTTGCTGTAAATTTGAACACAGCCCCAGTTAAACAAATTGCAGCTTTGGATAGAAGGGGCAGACACAAGCCAGATACAGGAGCCAACAGAGGTACAGAGGAACAGAAAGATCCCTCTGCTGGTGAGGCAATTTCTGTTAAAAAGGATTCTTCTGAGGATGGAGAGAAAGTTTGCCTTTAAGATATTGCTGAATTATTGAGACCATCACTGGATAGGGGAGATGCAGGACAGAATACAGGTTCTGGTAGGTCAACAGTTAATGGAGGTGCTTCTGAACATAAAGAGGTCCTTAAGAGAGTAGCAGCAGGATTATGGGGACAGACACTTCAAGAAGATGAACCAGATAAAGATCAAGATGACATCTGAACAGTGAATGCACCCAGACAGGAAATTAGGCATGTGAGAAAGGATTACATCAGAGGATCTGATCTGCAAGCTTAGCAGAAGCTAATTCTAGCCTGGCTTGGCAGGCGTTTCGATGCAGGTGCACCAGCTTTAATAGTGGGAGATAAGTCAGCATCTCAGCTTGGAACCCTCTCAAAAGATAGTGGAATAGATAGACATCTAGGCAGCTCTATTGGTGGACACGCCTGCTACTGGCAGCTCTTATGAGGTACCCATCCAGAGATGAACTTCCATGGGATCCTAAATTTTGGAGCACCATGGATGTGGGAATCAAGCATCTGAGAGATTTTGCTGTGAGAGACATGATGTATGAAGACCATGGTACTCTGAATCCTGATGAAATTTCTGTGGGAAAAGGTCTTGCTAAAAAGCTCATCAAACTTGCTCCTCCTAATTACGCTACTATTCTGGAAAGCAGAATTGTGGCAAGAAATTACAGTGGAGCACCTCCTACTGTTGAATATTTCACTGATCAAATGAGGCAACTGGAGGATAGTCTCATATGGGCTTCTTTGGTTTCATCCATTAAAACTCCTTCTGAAAAGAATTGCATGAAAGAGATGACAGAGAAATTTAAAAATTCCATATCCAAATTGGCACAAGGACATAATTTCAATTCTTCTTCCAGATGGATAAAAGTTTCAGCTGTTAGAAACAGACATACACCAAGGAGGCCATTCCAAAGCAGCTCAAACCAAAACAGACCACAGAGGCAACCACGTGGGAGTATTTGGATAAGTCTGTGTCATCAATTTGGTGAGAACATGAACAGATGGGATGGTCAACCAACTTCTGATCTTTTCAGGAGACTAAGGGAACTGCAGACTGGCAGAACCCGAGGTAGCAAAACCAGAAGGGTGGCTGTTAACTTCCTCAGTGTCTTGGTTCAGAGGTGATCTCAAGTTGGCCTGAAGGTACCAACTGTGCCAAACCTCCAGAGGAGAAAGTAACTCATGCTGAGGAAGCTCCTCCTTACAATGATGATGAAAAGAAATATGCTTTTTTCACAGACGGTTCCTGTCGTCTTGTTGGAAACAAGCAGAGGTGGAAGTCTGTAGTGTGGAGTCCAACACACCGAGTTGCAAAGGCGAAGGATGGAGAAGGAGAATCCAGTCAGTTTGCAGAGGTAAAAGCTGTCCAGCTAGCTCCTGGTGTAGCTGAACATGAGCGATGGCCAAAGCTTTTATCTCTACACTGACTCATGGATGGTAGCCAATGCTCTATGGGGTTGGCTAAAGAACTGGAAGAAGAATGGTTGGCAGAGGAAAGGAAAACCCATTTGGGCTGCTGAACTGTGGCAGGACATTGCTGATTGAGTCAAGAGAATTCCAGTGAAGGTGAGACACATTGATGCTGACATTCCTAAGAGCAAAGCTACTGAGGAACAGCAACACAACCTTCAGGCAGATCTAGCTGCAAGAGTTTCTCAAGTAGACATGGACTTTAATCTTGATCTCGACTGGAAAAACCAAGGTGAGATATTCTTAGTTCAGTGGGCTCATGATTCATCAGGACATCAAGGCAGAGATGCATCATACCAGTGGGCTTGTGACAGATGCATAGACTATTAAGCAGGCAAAGCGAATTAAGCCCTTATGGTACGGTGACCGAAGGTCCAAGTACAAGTATGGTGGAGCTTGGCATATTGACTACATCACTCTACCACGTTCTCGTTCTGGTAAGCAATACGTGCTTACTATGGTAGAAGCAAACACTGGATGGTTGGAAACTTACCCAGTTCCACATGCAACTGCACACAACACCATTCTCGGTCTGGAGAGACAGATCCTGTGGAGACACGGAACTCCAGAGAGGCTTGAGTCAGACAATGGAACTCATTTAAAAAACAATCTTGTGAAAAAATGGGCCAAAGACCATGACATTGAGTGGATAATCCATATTCTTTACTATGCACCAGCTTCAGGGAAGATTGAATGCTACAATGGTTTACTGAAGAACTCTCTCAAAGCGAAGGGGGGTGGATCTTTTGAAAGCTAGAAGAAACACATAGCACGAGCAACCTGGCTGGTAAATAGTAGAGGTTCATTGAATCGAGCTGGACCTGCACACTCAGATCTGCTATGAAAGGTATATGGTGATAGATTTCCTGTTAGAGAAAAGAACCTGTTGGGCAAAACTGTTTGGGTATTTTGTCCTTCAGGAGAGGCCAAACCTGTCTGAGGGGTGGTTTCTCTGAAGTTCCACATCACACTTACTGGGTAATGCAAGAGAATGGTGAAATTCAGTGTATTCCACAAAGAAATCTAACTTTAGCTGAGAGAGTTTAAATGCAGAATGTTGTGCAGATACAACATCATGCCCAAAGGAAGAATCCATGAGGAAACTACAGTGCATGAACCCTAAGAACCCTGAGAGCCCTGAGTCACCTGAGAGTCCCTGTTCCTTTTCTTCATTTCGTCAGTGGAGTGACAAACTCTTTTTTGTTTCCTTGTTTCCTGGTTTTTGGACTTCTTAATCATTTACACCTGAGTGCAGCCAGAATGGACTATGAACTTTATTTAGTCATTGTAGATACTGTTTTAGATTGGATGGATAGTATTAACAGCCAATGAAATTATTTAGGAGGGGTGGATTGTGGCAGTTTTAGGCTATGCCTTTAAAATGTAGCTGCAGATTTTGAGCAGAAAAGTAGAAAAATACAAATAATTGACCATTCAGTGTAAAAAAGAAAACAAAAGATTATTCTAAACAAATTAATTGGGCAGTTGTTCCATAAAATCTTTCATATTTCACTTCCATTCACATTCCTTTTCTTTTTTCCTAGCTTAGTTGTTCTACTGGGAAGATGATAATCACTTCTGTCTGGCCTTGAGGAAAGATAAGAACACAAATACCTCTTCTCTTTCTAACATTCCTTCCTTTTACTAAAAAGAAAGAGGAGGAGGTTTGGGGGGAAGCAGTGGAGCAGCTTCCCTGCTTCTCTGGGAACCCAGAGGGAGTACAGGGGGGTTTCCATGCTATTTTCTAATTGTAAATATCTGAATAATATTGTAAATACTGTATGTTCTGTACATATTCATTGCATTCCATTGTACAGTTTTTGCTTGTAAATACAGTTTCCATTTGCTTCCAACTGAGTTAGTTGCGCTTAATTTATGTGAATAGAAACTTCAACTCACTACACCCATGTACTCTATGTCCTTCTACAGCCTCATTGCCCTTCTCTGGACATGCTCCAGAACCTCCATGTACTTCATGTAGTGAGGAGCCCTGAACTGAACACAGTACTCAAGGTGTGGCCTCACCAGTGCCAACTACAGGGGGATGATCACCTCCCTGTTTCTGCTGGCCACTTGTTTCTAATAGAAGCCAGGATGCCATTGGCTTTCTTGGCCCCCTGCACACTCATATTTAATCATCTGTCAACCAATGCCTCCAGGACCCTCTCCAAGGCACAGATTTCTAACCACACATCCCCAAGTCTGTGGCTTACCATTGGGTTGTTGTGACCCCAGTGGAGGTCCTGGCACCTAGCCTTGTTAAACTTCATACAGTTAGCCTTGGCCCGTTGGTTTAACTTGCCCAGATCCCACTGCAAAGCCTCCCTACCCTCTAGCAGATCAACACAGCCACCCAGCTTGGTGTCATCTGCAAATCTACTGAGGGTGCACTCAATTCCCTTTTCCAGATCATTGATAAAGATATTATAGAGGACAGCCCCAGTACTGAACCCTTGGGGATACCACTGGGAAGTGGGTGCCAGCTGGACATAACTCCATTCACCACCACTCTTTGGGCCCACCCCTGGGGCCAGTTTTTAATCCAATGCAAGGTACACTTATCCAAGCCTTGTGCCCTGAGTTTCTGAAGGAGAATGCTGTGAGAGACAGTGTCAAAGGCTTTAGTGAAGTCCAGGTGAACCATATCCATGGCACTTCCCTCATCCACTAAGCAGGTCACCTTGTCATAGAAGGAGATCAGATTAGTCAGACAGGACCTGCTTTTAGTAAAGCCACGCTGAATGGGCCTGTTGGCCTGGTTGTCTTATATGTGCTGTGAGTTGGCACTCAAGATGACCTACTCCATAACCTTTCCTGGCACAGAAGTCAGACTGACAGGCCTGTAGTTTCCCAGATCATCCTTCAAGCCCTTCTTGTAAATGGACATCACATTTGCCAACCAAGTTATTTTAGAGTAACCTGTATAATAAGCTTCATTTAAGAAAATACAAGTACTTTGAACCACATTATTTTATACCCAAGTTTGATCTTTTGGCAGCTTTAGGGTCATCAAGATTGTTTTTTATGTAGCAAACAATCTACCTTTAGAAAAGAGAAGTCAGTAGAATAATAGAATAATAGAACAGAAGAATAGAATAATAAAACAGGTTGGAAGAGATCTTCAAGATCATTTTGTCCAACCTATAATGAACAGTAATGAAGGTATGACCTCAACAAGCAGAAAATTGATCAGTTTTGACCATCTCAACATAAAAGTGAGAATGCCAATTCAAAATATTAACCTTTGATAAGAGAATGAATATTCTTCTATATTTTATCTGACACATATTTTATATTCTATCTAGCCACACTCCTGATGTCATGGAAGAAAGTGCCAGGGAATGAGAGGAAGAACTGCCCATCATAAGTGAAGATCAGGTTCGTGATCACCTGAAGAACCTGAAAGTGTTCAAGTCCATGGGACCCGACGGGATACACCCACGGGTACTGAGAGAACTGGCAGATGAGGTTGCTAAACCCCTCTCTATTATATTTCAAAAGTCATGGCAGTCTGGAGAAGCCCCCACAGACTGGAAAAGGGGAAACATGAACCCATTTTCAAAAAGGGTAAGAAGGAGGAACCAGGGAACAACAGGCCAGTCAGTCTCACCTCTGTGCCTGGAAAGATCATGGAGCAGATCCTCCTGGAGGCACTACTGGCTCAGAAGAATAGTGAAGAGGTGATTGGGAACAGTCAGCATGGCTTTGCAAAGGGCAAATCCTGCCTGACCAACCTGGTGGCCTTCTATGAGCAGGTGACAAAATTAATAGATGAGGGGCGAGCAACGGATGTCGTTTACCTGGACCTGAGCAAAGTCTTCGACACTGTCCCACACCACATTCTGGTCTCCAAACTGGTGACACATGGGTTTGATGGGTGGACCACTTGATGGATAAGGAACTGGTTTGATGGCCGCACCCAAAGAGTGGCTGTCAATGGGTCCATGTCCCAGTGGAGGCCAGTGACAAGCGGAGTCCCTCAGGGATCAGTCCTGGGACCAGTCTTGTTCAACATCTTTGTGGGTGACATGGACAGTGGCATTGAGTGCACCCTCAGCAAGTTTGCTGATGACACCAAGCTGTGTGGTGCAGCAGACACGCTGGAGGGAAGGGAGGCCATCCAGAGGGACCTTGACAGGCTGGAGAGGTGGGCACAAGCCAACCTCATGAAGTTCAATAAGAGCAAGTGCAGGGTCCCGCATCTGGGTCGAGGCAATCCCAGGCACAGATACAGGCTGGGCAGTGACTGGCTGGAAAGCAGCCCTGAGGAGAGAGACTTGGGGATGCTGGTGGAGCTCAACATGAGCTCTCAATGTGCACTTGCAGCCCGCAAAGCCAATCAGATCCTGGGCTGCATCAGAAGTGTGGCTAGCAGGTCGAGGGAGGTGATCCTCCCCCTCTACTCAGCTCTGGTGAGGCCCCACCTGGAGTACTGCATCCAGTTCTGGAGGCCCTATTACAAGAGGGATACGGACATGCTGGAACGTGTCCAGAGAAGGGCCACGAGGATGATCAGAGGGCTGGCGCACCTCTCCTATGAGGGCAGACTGAGGGAGTTGGGACTGTTCAGTCTGGAGAAGAGAAGGCTCTGAGGTGACCTCATTGTGGCTTTCCAGTATCTGAAGGGGGCCTACAGGAAGGCTGGGGAGGGACTTCTCAGGATCTCAGGTAGTGATAGGACTAGGGGGAATGGAATGAAGCTGGAGGTGGGGAGATTCAGGCTAGATGTGAGGAGGAGGTTCTTCCCCATGAGAGTGGTAAAGCCTTGGAATGGGTTGTCCGGGGTGGTGGTTGAGGCCCCATCCCTGGAGGTGTTTGAGACCAGGCTGAATGAAGGCTCTGGCCAGCCTGCTCTAGTGTGGGGTGTCCCTGCCCATGGCAGGGGGGTTGGAACTAGATGATCCTTGTGGTCCCTTCCAACCCTGAATGATACTATGATACTATGATTCTGGTTGGAATCTGTTACTGACCACCCAACCAGGATGAGGAGGCTGATGAATTGTTCTACAAACAACTGGAAGCTTTCTCAAGATCATCAGACCTTGTACTTGTCAGCGACTTCAACCTGCCAAATATCTGCTGGGAACTTAATTCAGCAGAGAGGAGATAGTCCAGAAGATTCCTGGAGCGAATGGAGGACTGCTTCCTGACACAGCTTTTAAGTGAGCCTACCAGGGGACAGGCTCTGCTTGACCTGCTGTCCTCTAAAAGGGAAGGGCTGGTGGGAGACGTGATGGTGGGAGGCTCCCTAGGGTGCAGTGACCACGAGATAGTGAAGTTTTCAATATTCAGGGAGATAGGGAGGACCACCAACAGAAACTTCACTTTGGACTTCTGGAGGGCGAACTTCAGCCTTTTTAAGAAACTTATTTGTAAATTCCCCTGGGTACCAGCCCTCATGAACCAAGGGGTCCAGGAGGGTTGGACGTACTTCAAACAGGAGCTCTTGAAGGCACAGGAACTGGCAGTTCCCACGTGCCGAAAGACGAGCCGGCGGGGAAGGTGACTGGCCTGGATAAGCAAGCAGCTCCTGGAAGATTTAAGGGGAAAAAAGAGAGGGGAAGGCTTCTCAAAGGTATGTTCAAGGAAGTTGTTAGATTATGTAGGAATAAAATTAGAGAGGCAAAGGCCCAGTTGGAACTTAAGATGGCCACCTCTGTCAAAGACAATAAAAAGCATTTTTATAAATATATTAACAATAAGAAGAAGGGCAGGAAGAACCTCCACTCCTTATTGGACCTGGAGGGGAATACGGTGACTGAAGACGAGGATAAGGCTGAGGTCCTGAACACATTCTATGCCTCAATTTTTAACAGCAAGGCAGGAGTTCAGGACAAGTGGCCTCCTGAGCTGGGCGATGGGGTCAGGGAGCACTGTAATGCCCCAGAAATCCGTGAGGAATTAGTTCAGGACCTGTTGAGCCACTTGGACACTCACAAGTCCATGGGACTGGATGGGATCCATCCTAGGGTGCTGAGAGTGTTGGCAGATGAGCTGTCCAAACTGTTCTCCATCGTTTTCCTCCAGTCCTGGCTCTCTGGTGAGGTCCCAGATGACTGGAAACTGGCCAACGTGGTCCCCATCCACAAGAAGGGTCAGATGGAGGAACCTGGAAACTACAGGCCGGTCAGCATGACCTCAGTGCCAGGGAAAGTGATGGAGCAGATTATCCTGGTGGCAATAACTGCACACCTGAAGGATGGCCAAGGGCTCAGGTCCAGCAACATGGATTTAGGAGGGGTAGGTCCTGCCTCTCCAACCTGATCTCTTTCTATGATCAGGTGACCCACCTGGTGGATGTGGGGAGGTCTGTGGATGTGGTCTACCCGGACTTCAGCAAGGCCTTTGACACCGTCCCCCACAGCAAACTGCAGGCTAGAGCTGTCAGCTTGTGGCTTGGACCACTACACTCTGTGCTGGGTTAGGAACTGGCTGGAGGGCCGAGCCCAGAGAGTGGTGGTGAATGGTGCCACATCCAGCTGGTGGCCAGTCACCAGTGGTGCCCCCCAGGGATCAGTGCTGTGCCTCGTCCTCTTTAACATCTTCATTGATGATCTGGATGAGGGGATTGAGTCAGTCATCAGCAAGTTTGCAGATGACACCAAGTTAGGATCAGATGTTAGTCAGTTAGAGGGTAGAAAGGCTCTGCAGAGGGACCTCGACAGACTGGACAGATGGGCAGAATCCAATGGGATGCATTTAACAATTCCAAGTGCCGAGTGCTGCACTTTGGCCACGGCAATCCCATGAAGAGCCATAGGCTGGGGTCGGAGTGGCTGGAGAGCTCCCAAACAGAGAGGGACCTGGGGGTACTGATCGACAGCTGCTTAAATATAAGCCAGCAGTGTGCCCAGGTGGCCAGGAGGGCCAATGGCATCCTGGCCTGCATTAGGAATAGTGTGGCCATCAGGAGCAGGGAAGTCATTTTGCCCCTGTACTCTGCTTTGGTTAGGCCGCACCTTGAGTCCTGTGTCCAGTTCTGGGCTCCTCAGTTTAAGAAGGACATCAAAACACTTGAAGGTGTCCAGAGAAGGGCAACAAGGCTGGTGAGAGGCCTTGAACACAAGCCCTATGAGGAGAGGCTGAGGGAGCTGGGATTGTTTAGCCTGGAGAAGAGGAGGCTCAGGGGTGACCTCATTGCTGGCTACAACTACCTGAAAGGTGATTGTAGCCGGGAAGGGGTTGGTCTCATCTCCCAGGCAACCAGCACCAGAACAAGAGGACACAGTCTCAAGCTGCGCCAGGGGAGGTTTAGACTCGAGGTGAGGAGGATGTTCTTCACTGAGCGAGTCATTCGTCATTGGAATGGGTTGCCCAGGGAGGTGGTTGAGTCATCGACCCTGGAGGCGTTCATGGGGAGATTGGACGTGGCACTTGGTGCCATGGTCTAGGCATGGGGTCTGTGTTGATAGGTTGGACTCGATGATCCTCGAGGTCCTTTCCAACCTAAGTGATGCTGTGATGCTGTGATACTGTGATAACTCTCGAGCTGCAGCCTTTGCCATTGAGCTTATTGTTGTTAGCTTCTGTTATACATGCACACATACTGAAAGACTCTGCATCGTGAGAAGCACAGAAGGAGGACCTTAGCGATGCTGAGGAGTCCAGCGTCTCTACAGCCAGTCGTACCGACTGGGAGAGCCCACTGTGCCACCGGAGGACTGGACCGACCCCCGAGGGTAAGATCTGCCTAGTTGCCAGGGAGAAGGGACTTGATCAATACCGAGTCCACGTATGCCTAGCCCCGCTCTAGCGGGAGAGGAGCCACCACGTGTGCCGCTCTGAGCCCTGTGAACCTCAGGGAAGACTAAGGCATTGTTCATGCCTATACTGCACTGAACCCGGGACCACTCCAAGAGTCCCGC
Organism: Melanerpes formicivorus; assembly: GCF_026170545.1. Classification (NCBI taxonomy): domain Eukaryota; kingdom Metazoa; phylum Chordata; class Aves; order Piciformes; family Picidae; genus Melanerpes; species Melanerpes formicivorus. Next base: position 44,039,898 of record NW_027142353.1, on the reverse strand, counting down.
TGTTCCTTTAAGCTCGGTAAACGAGAATCTGCTGCCTAACACAGCCGCATTCTCTCCCTGAGGCTGTTTGCATCAGCCCTGAGAATCGCCATGGTTGGCCCGACCCCGTAGCTTTGCCTGCTGCCGCATCGCTCGAGCCCACCTACCGGCAACCATCGCCCCACCCATCGTGCTAGCCGACTCTGAGGGCAGACCCCATGGGCCGACCCCGACCAGGACCGATCCCTGTTGTCTGGAGGGAATCGACCGAGTCCTGAAGGGAACCTGCTTCCGTGATAAGCCCAGGTTCCATTATTCCCTCTCCACTGCTGTGAAGAGAGGAGACAGTTTCATAATTTCATAGTTTCATAGTTTCATTCAGGGTTGGAAGGGACCACAAGGATCATCTAGTTCCAACCCCCCTGCCATGGGCAGGGACACCCCACACTAGAGCAGGATGGACAGAGCCTCATCCAGACTGGTCTTAAACACCCCCAGGGACGGGGCCTCAACCACGTCCCTGGACAACGCATTCCAGGGTTTCACCACTCTCATGGGGAAGAACCTCCTCCTCACATCTAGCCTGAATCTCCCCACCTCCAGCTTCATTCCATTCCCCCTAGTCCTATCACTACCTGAGATCCTGAGAAGTCCTTCCCCAGCCTTCCTGTAGGCCCCCTTCAGATACTGGAAGGCCACAATTAGGTCACCTCGGAGCCTTCTCTTCTGCAGACTGAACAGCCCCAACTCCTTCAGTCTGTCCTCATAGGAGAGGTGCTCCAGCCCTCTGATCATCCCTGTGGCCCTTCTCTGGACACGTTCCAGCACCTCCACATCCCTCTTGTAATAGGGGCTCCAGAGCTGGACGTAGTAGTCCAGGTGGGGTCTCACCAGGGCTGAGTAGAGGGGGAGGATCACCTCCCTCGACCTGCTGGGCACACTTCTCCTGATGCAGCCCAGGATCTGATTGGCTTTGCGGGCTGCAAGTGCACATTGAGAGCTCATATTGAGCTTCTCATCCACCAGCACCCCCAAGTCTCTCTCCTCAGGGCTACTCTCCAGCCACTCACTGCCCAGCCTGTATTTGTGCCTGGGATTGCCTCGACCCAGATGCAGGACCCTGCACTTGCCCCCATTGAACTTCATGAGATTGGGCTGTGCCCACCTCTCCAGCCTGTCAAGGTCCCTCTGGATGGCCTCCCTTCCCTCCAGCGTGTCTGCTGCACCACACAGCTTGGTGTCATCAGCAAACTTGCTGAGGGTGCACTCAATGCCACTGTCCATGGCACCCACAAAGATGTTGAACAAGACAGGTCCCAGGACTGATCCCTGAGGGACTCCGCTTGTCACTGGCCTCCACTGGGACATGGAGCCATTGACAGCCACTCTTTGGGTGTGGCCATCAAGCCAGTTCCTTATCCATCTAGTGGTCCACCCATCAAACCCATGTGTCACCAGTTTGGATTCTAGGATATGGTGCGGGACAGTGTCAAAGACTTTGCTCAGGTCCAGGTAACCCAACGCCACCACCGTCCAACACGACTAGGAACCAGTCCAGCGGCAACGGTTTGCAAGGACCCCCACTTTGCTACAAACAACAGTTACAGAATATCGTCCACGTGCTTTCCATCTATTGCACTCAGTTCAAAGTATCCATGTCTAGCAGAGTAAGTGCTGACGCATAGAAAGATTAGAATATTGCTGAGTATAGCCAGAGGCCGCCCGTGTCCTGCTGGGTTGCCATCTAGTGGCCAAGCGGCAGAACTGCATGCTTTGTTATGTAAATATAAAAAGGGTCTATAGATAGTTCAATTAAGTTCTAATCATAACATTAAGCCACTTGTGGAATGTATTTCACGAATGTGCACTAGAACATGTATATAAGTTGGTGATTCATTGGTTATTAATAGTTTGATAATTAATAAAAAAAATATTTTCATAATTCATATTTCATATTAATAAATTTAATAACCTCTTCACCACAAGATATCAGAACCTGCCTACAGGGAGCCGTTGCCCTGCCTTGCAGGACCGCTCCATTGGTCCACCACTTCAACTCCATCCAGGGAGCCAGCACAGGCCCTGACAGCCCCAAGCCTCTGGCAGGAACCTAGCACCCAGCAACCACAGTCATGCCATGGGACCACCCACTGCCGCTCTGAGGGAGCTGCCTGAGCTCTGCAAGGAAACCTGCCAACTGGCAGAAGTCTATATTTTACACACACTCCTGCAGCTGCAGGATGAGAAGGCTCTCCCGTCACCATCTGGAGGGGAGACCCACCATGGGCGTGCTAGCAGTTTCGGCCGCAGTCTCAGCCCCAGGAACCCCCCTGGAATGGACCAGCTCCAGAGCCAGCCCTGGGCAGGCAGCAGCTAGCTAGCCAGAGCCCAGCAACTAACCTCGCTACAAACAAAACACACAGTGTATCTTTCTAGTGTTCTCCACTAGCTAACACTCAGTTTAAAGGCCATGCCTAACCATGCAACATTTCTAGTTCAAGCCTCTGAAATCATAACTTTCCCTTTATATAGTTAAAGCTGCAACCATCTTGTCAAGTTACCATCTGGTGGACAAGTTTCAGAATTGCAGCTTTATTCCTTAGTTGAAATTAATTCTGTAAATACTCTAATTGGGTTAAAATTGTACATACAAAACCAGTTATGGGATATATCTCATAATCATGCACTAGAATCTGTATATAAAATAGTAATTAATCAGTTAATATTTAAAATATTAATTACAAAAGTAATGTTCGTATTTCAAATCTCATAATTCATAATTAATAACCTCTTCATCATATACCTGTTGGCACCTTCTAATTTATTTATTTCCTAGGTTTGAAACAAGTATTGTTTTTAAAAGAAAAGTAAAAATTTTCAGGCATAGTTTAGCACCAAATATCATTTCACTTAAATCCTGCTGAAAAGTAGTTGGAAAAATTTTATAGTCCATTTATTAAAACAAGCAAAACCCACCCCACTATTAACATTCCGATATAGAGGGACCTGGAATATTTAAAACTGTAACTGCATTACCAACCACTCCTTGAAAGTAGGGCAGTTCTAAGAAGATGTTTTTTCACCTAGTCTTCTAGAACTCTTCTTCTTACATGTTGCCACTCTGAATAGGAAAATAATTATCAAGTATTTTCTGGCTAACAGCAAATATATTGATGTCTGTTATCTGTAAACAACCCTATCTGGACATCTTTGACATTACTTCCACAGAAGACATCATACTCAGATTTTCTAAATGTAAAGGATGACAACTGAGACACTTGCTTTACTGTACAGATATACCCTTTCATTTGTATTTTATTTTTAATGTTTAAACCTCTGGGAATATTTTCTTCTCTGAATGTGTTTATCTGATTTTATGTCTGAATACTCTTTAATGTAATCTTCAGAAGTTTCTATGACCTTCACAGTCAAATTTCCTGCAATGTATCCTTTTACAAGAGTATGACTATGTTGGCATTTACAAGAGAGCTATAAAAGCCTGCAAGTGTCAAGGCAATTAAAAAAAAATAGGTTTCTAAATCCAACACTGTAAGTGTCTGTTAACATTAAAGAATAAAAAAAAAAAAAAGAAAATTCATTGCCGTCCTGGGACTCATAGGAGTCAAACTGATGAATAGTTATATAGTGATAATAATTTACTAGAAACACTCAAAAAAGCATAAATCTGAAGACTAGCATAGCATAGAATAGGAGTTAATATTTCCATTAGAAGGAACCTGCAATAATCTTCTAGTCCAGCTGCCTGACCAATCTGGGGCTGACCAAATGCTTCTTATTCCCAGTGCTTTCCTTTTTAATGTGGGCTGCTTTGTAACCAAGAATGTAGTATTTCTGGGTACAGAAGAGAACCTGACAGTAACATAATGAGAAAGCTCAGCTAGAAATTGAGAGTCATATGCTATGCATACATCAGTAAATTAAACATGCTAAGAGCTATTTGTTATCATTGAGATCAGACAACACTGAATGTCCATTTAGACCCTCCTACTAAAGCTAAGGTAGAAAGTGTTTCACAATCAAAATTCTGGGTAACAACAAAAATGAAAGTAGACAAGATATTTTATAAATGTCATATATATATATATATAAATATGGAAAGTAATTCCATCCATTTCTGTTGCTTCTAATCTTCTCGAAAATGAAGAGCAGATCTACAATGAAGTTGTGCATTTTCTATGTGCTTTTCACACAGAAACCCAGTATTTTTTCACCATTTTTTCTTTCAAACTAAAATAGGTGACAACAAAAGCCACAGAACAGCAACAATTGAAACTGTACCTGTTAAAGAGAGACAAAACCAGGGAAGAAACAAAAAGGAAATAGGTCTTTGTAGCAAAAAAACAGGAAATAGACAAGTCTTTATAACAACTATCAACAGAGATCATACAGAAAAATTGGTTAATATAAAATTACAGCATTTATAAATTCTGAATTTGAAAATACAAGTAAGCAGAGATTTTTTTTTTTAAATGGCAGTACTCTAATCTTTCTATGGCTTTAAAATATTTAAAATAGGCTGCCATAGATATAGATATATTTCCCTACTAACAAGAAACAAATGGAGTGGAAAAAGAGAATAAATGCTCTGTAAAATGCACAATAGTTAATATTTCTAATTAATTGTTCTGGGTTAACATAGCCTGCTTTCACAAGTCCCCACACTTCCCCAACACTGACAGCAGAAAAAGGCCCTTTGTGCAGATGTTTTAGTTGAGATAAGGACAATTTACTACTCTATTGCAGAGATAATGGATTACACAAAAGAAAACAGGAAAGGGGTAAAAAAAAAAATGTACCAGCAGCTGACCCACAGAACTTGAACCCGCATGCAAAACATACAAACTGAAACCCAAACCTAAGGGCTGAACCCCAGCACAGAAACTAGGGAAGAAACCCAAAAAAATCCTAAAATTGAAAGCTTTGCAAGCTATAGAATATCTTACAAATCACGTAAACTCCAGACAACTCCTTTCTTGTCATAGAATGAACATGATGTCAGCATTGTTAGAACATGTGTCACTGGTGGGGGAGGGGTAGTCGCATACTCCAACCCTCCTACTGAAATCAGTCAGCTTATGCAAACATGGTAACCTATGTGTCATACTCCAGGTAAAGACATAAAAATTCTTGTCAATGTTCATTTCCATTTAATGTATATATTAGTTACAATCAAGGATGTTTCTTTCAAAAACACAAACTGTGTCTTCCTGAGCTGGCCCTGGCCAGAGAGTAATTAGAAAACACAAAATCTTGCATGAAACTAGAATATTTTTAAATACTTCTCTCAAAAATATTCTTTTAAACTGGAGTTCAAAATATTTCAGATTTAAAAGAATATATAAATCTTTCTTCCCATAAAGAGAAAAATGAATTAATTACATAAGTTTTCAGTGTAGAAAAAACAAATTACTGTGGTCTACTGTGATCTACTTGTGTTGTTACACAGAATTTTAATTCTTCTCACCTGTGAAACTCTTCCTAATTTAGTCTTTAAAGTTGGCATTGCAAATTTTTGATCATAGATTATATTGTGCAAAATCTGTGAAATTGGTTAGATTTTTATATAAAAATTATTTCAGCTTTTTGACCATTCTTTGATCAGTTATTCCAGCTATCTTCTATACAGAGTGAAATAATAATAATATTCGTTGACCAACCTGAATTAAGCCGTAATTATATCTGCAAATACTTTTACCATTCAGTGACACTAACTTTAAATCCAGAAGCAATACATTTTCTTTATGAATCAAACTAAAATTAAAACAAAACAAAACACACAAAACCCCCCACTACCCAACAAACTACTTTTCATATACTTTTTTAGGCATAAAACTTTATACCTTTTAAAAATATTTTAAATTCCTTGTGTAATATGAAAATCACCATTGGAGGCAATTCAAATTCTATCACTTTCTGCTACTCTAGTCATCAGTACTTCTTCCATGATCCTAATATGAATTTTTACAATATTTTATTATTCAAACACAAATGCAGATACAGTATGCTTTAAATCCAAACCCAGCATGAACATCAGAAGCCTGACTTGGATAATGTCACATTTGACCTAAAGTTCTGGTAATTTTGAAAAATCAAACCAAACACCAGGTGGGCTCCTTAAATTCTCTTAATATGTGCAAGCAAAGCAAAAGGAATAAAAAATGAAACAGGGTAAGAAAAAAAGCAGTTAAGAATCTGGGTTCAAAGAATCATAGAATCAATAATGTTGTAAAGACCTCAGAGATTATCAGGTCCAACCTGTCACCACAGACCTCATGACTAGTAAACCATGGCACCAAGTGCTACATCCAATCCCCTCTTGAACACCTCCAGGGACAGTGACTTCACCACCTCCCTGGGCAGCCCATTCCAATGACAAATGGCTCTCTCAGTGAAGAACTTTCTTCTCACCACTTCTCCTGGTGCTTGTCCTCAAGGCCTCTCACAAGTCTTGTTGCCCTTCTCTGGACACGTTCAAGTGTCTCAATGTCCTTCCTAAAGTGAGGGGCCCAGAACTGGACACAGTACTCAAGGTGTGGCGTAACCAAGGCAGAGTACAGGGGCACAATGACTTCCCTGCTCCTGCTGGCCACACTATTCCTAATGCAGGCCAGGATGCCATTGGCCCTCCTGGCCACCTGGGCACACTGTTGGCTCATATTCAGGTGGCTGTCAATCAGCACAGCCAGGTCCCTCTCTGTTTGGCAGTTCTCCAGCCACTCTGACCCCAGCCTGTAGCTCTGCATGGGACTGCTGTGGCCAAAGTGCAGCACCCGGCACTTGGATTTGTTGAATACCACCCAGTTAGACTTTGCCCATCTGTTCAGTCAGTCAAGGTCCCTCTGCAGAGTCTTTCCACCCTCTAACTGACTAACATCTGCTCCTAACTTGGTGTCATCTGCAAACTTGCTGATGACTGACTCAATCCCTTCATCCAGATCATCAATGAAGATATTAAAGAGGATGGGGCCCAGCGCTGATCCCTGGGGGATGCCACTGGTGACCGGCCACCAGCTGGGTATGGCACCATTCACCACCACTCTCTCGGCTTGGCCCTCCAGCCAGTTCCTAACCCAGCTCAGAGTGTAGTGGTCCAAGCCATGAGCTGACAGCTTAGACAGCAGTTTGTTGTGGGGAAAGGTGTCAAAGGCCTTGCTGAAGACCCGGTAGATTACATCCACAGGCTTCCCCACATCCACCAGACGGGTCACCTGATCATAGAAGGAGATCAGGTTGGAGAGGCAGGATCTGCCCTTCCTAAATCCATGCTGGCTGGACCTGAGCCCTTGGCCATCCTTCAGGTGTGCAGTTATTGCCACGAGGATAATCTGCTCCATCATTTTCCATGGCACTGAGGTCAGGCTGACCTACCACCCTGCATATTGAAAACTTCTCTATATCACGGTCATTGCATCCTAGGCAGCCTCCCACCACCATGTCTCCCACCAGCCCTTCTCTGTTGGAGAACAGCAGGTCAAGCAGAGCCTGACCCCTGGTAGGCTCGCTTAACAGCTGCGTCAGGAAGCTGTCCTCCATGCACTCCAGGAATCTTCTGGACTGCCTTCTCTCTGCTGAATTAAGTTCCCAGCAGATATCTGGCAGGTTGAAGTCGCCCACAAGGACAAGATCTGAGGATCTTGAGGCAGCCTCCAATTTCTTCTAGAATAATTCGTCTGCCTCCTCATCCTGGTTGGGTGGTCTATAACAGACTCCAACCAGGATGTCAGATTTGTTAGGCTGCCCTCTGATTTTGACCCACAGGCTCTCAATCTCTTCATTTTCCACCTCAAGTTCTGTGGCAGAGAACGACTCCCTGGTATACAGAGCCACCCTGTCACCAGTTGAGGCTGTCCCCTTAAGAAAGGCAATATGGTGGACGGATGTTGGTAAATGAAAAGATGGATCTAAACTAATTTCATTGGTAGATTGGGAGGAAGCACCTTCTGAACTGGGAGTGCAGCAGGGTATCTTGGGCTTTCCTGCACTTTTCCAGTTCAGTCTTTCTTCCTCTCCTCCGCCAAGCAGCAGCTCTCTCTGTGCTGGGCTTTCGGCCAAGGCTTTGACCTTGAAAAACTGTTAAACTGCAAGGCCTGTATTAACTGCTTTCCAATTAACACACAACTGCTTCTAACTTTTTTTTCCTCTTCTCTCTCTCTTTCTAACCCGCTCTGGGGAAAGGGGGAGAGAAGGGAGAGCGGAGGTGGGGAACCCCCTCAGCAGAGGGGGGAACTCTCATTTCTGTGCTACTTTATTGTATATCTTTGTATATATTGTAAATATTGTAAATTTGTATATTCCCCTGCGTTTCCCTGCTTTGTAAATATACAGCATCCACTGCTTTGCTAATTCAGCTGTGAGTTTTTTTAACTTTCCCTTCAATTTTCCTTCCCTTTACTTTACAGGGGGGAGGGAGGAGGCTTTTTGGCCTTACCCTTCCAACCCTACAACACACCCCCACTCCTCTTCTCCCTTTCCTGTCTCTCCTAAAGAGCCTGTAACTCCCCAGTGTAGCACTCCAATCGTGCGTGCTACCCCACCATGTTTCTGAGATGGCGACTATATCATAGTCACCCTGATGGACCAGGACTTCCATCTCAAAAGTGTACCAAGCATCTATTTTCTTTCTATGCTTTGTATTTAAGTGGGTTGTTTTTTCTCTTCTTTCTCCAAAGAAATTCTAAGCACATCTGAAAATTAATCTCAGAGGGTAAACAGTTTAACTTCACTGTTCATCCTTTCACTGAAGTGGATATGACTTCTTTACAACAGGGCTTTAATGCACTGTTATTTAGTTCAATTTCCTTAAAAAAAAAATAAATCCTCTAGTGTCCAGTATCTCTTAAAATTGAAACTTATTGATATTTTAAATACTTATTACATTATAAATTATCTTAGGAACCCAAGAAACCATTAGACAAAAGGAAGAGTGTTTTTCACTACACATTTCTGAGTGCAGCCTTTTTGCTCAGCTTGTCTTCATTTAAAGGAAAAGAAATAGAAAACATTTCAGCCTCACATTATCACATTATCCTAACTCAATGGCAAAGCTCCATGCAGATCTATGCAATATTTTTGTTCTTGGAAAGGTTTTGCACTGCATAATAGTTCTAGGATAAGCACTATAACTAGCATGTAGATGAGTTTTGCAAGTAATAATCATCTAAAACCAAAGCATTTTCAGTAGCACTGAGAAAGTGTGCAAGCTGTTGATCAAATATGACATCTATAACATCACTTTAAAAATCATGTCAGGGAGCTCCATTTGAGCTAATAACCTCTGTTCTAGAGAAACCGTTTAAAGTTTTCTGTACTGATGGAGACCTATTGCTTAGGATTTTTCAGTAAATTTGCTCAGAGCTGGCATACCCTTCTCTTCATCATGCTCCACTGTGGAGTTTAGGAATGTCAATAGCTATCAGCGACAGGGATAACAAATTTTTGGGAATCACACTGCTCTGTATTCAGAGCACTTTGGTTTTTCTGCTGTCGTTATATGAACTCAAATAAACCAAAATGCCCTCTTGTACACAAAATTAATTTTCCTACCAAATTACATTCTGTAGATGGTCTGGGATTCCTTCTATAGCAGGTGAAGCATTTAAAAAAGAAACTTTAAAGATACAGTAATGCTAACAGTTAGAGAGGTAGAGATGCAGAGAGCAAGCTAGTAACACAAAGAGGATTGAGTATTTCTTTGCTGCATCAGCTAAGACAGATGTACTTTCTCTTAAAGGAATAACAGTGAGGTAATGCTTTGCAGCAACTTTGATGAGTTAAAGAGTTGCCTTATTATCTTTGGATGACTTCTTCCCATGGTTTATTACTGTTATATTCCACCTTCCCTCTTAAAAACTTACCTGTTCAACAGCATATAATATTTATTACAGAACATACTGCCTTTTGGAGTGCAGAAAAAAAGCTTTTGAACAAAATTTTTAAATGTAAAAGTTGCAAATCATTACTATTTCTAGCCATCCCAGGAGTGATTTGAAAACACGCAGTCCTTTGCTAAAGTCTCTAGAAATTTGCAAGTGGTTTTCCAATTGCTCAACAAATTCAACCTTCACACACCAAACTAATAAAAGAAAGTAAACTTATTTTTCCACAGGACTCCTTTGTAGTTCCAGCAAAGTATATTAAATGCATAGTAATACTTGAGACCACAAGCACCAAATAAATGCCTGCTCATCTGCTTTAATGTCTATCACTTTTTAAAAAGTTCCTTTATTGACACAGAGCAGTGCAGCATACACGGTCTGTGTCTTGCTATACTACAGCTTTTGCAAAATTTGTCTTTCTTTTACAAGGATAACTCTTTCCGTAATGCCACAGTGGATTTTCCTGTAAAAGGAGTTAATAGAACAATATACATGTGTTTTTTTGGTCTCCAACAGATACCTGCAAGGTAGAACTGCACTGGAAGACATTGATAAGTTGGAGAGATTTTTCTCATGACTGCTCTTTATTTTCACAGAAGAAAACTCATAAAAAGAGGGGCTTTCCTTGAAACTTAGTGTACTGTGCAAAGACATCTCACCATTCATATGAGCCCAAATTTGCTGTCCCTGTGCTGCCTAAGCAATGCAGAAAGTACAGACAAAAAAAACCCAAAAACTGACATTCCTGGGCCTACAAGTGAGAACAACTCAATGGAAACACAGAAATCTTGTGAAACAAGATACCTCCATACCTTTATATCGAAGAGCAAGATCCTGAGCAAGAACCTGAGCAGCGGGCTTGGGTTGCCTACGTGCCTGAGGGCAGCGACATAGCTGGGGGAGGGGTTGCCGCAGAACCTGCGTGCCAACCAAACAGAATCCAGCGCGTGGCTGCAGAGAGAAGAGGCAGTGGTGAGGAGCTCAGCTCAGCCTTCTCACTGACGGGGGGGGGAAAAAAAAAATAAAAAAAGCCGGGTGGAAACGGTGGTTACTGAAAGATGGTTACTACTCAAATAAAGGCTAACAGAAGAACAATGGGCACCCAAACAGAGACCACTTACAAGCATGCAGATGTCCAGGTAGGTGGCTGCAGTGAGTGCTGGAACCTGGCACTCAATATGGAGGATGGAAGGAACAACTCCTGTGTTAGGTGTGAGCAGATCTGATAAGCATGGTGGTCGAACTAAAAGAAGAGGTGGAAAGGCTAAGAGCTTTAAGAGATGGCGAAAGGAAAATTGTCTATTCCCATAATCTAAACTCTCCAAAACTAGAACAGGGGGTAACTCTTAGTGGAACAGGGAGTTTGATACCTTCCCAGCAGCAAGCCTCTCAACTTCCCTGTAGTAACCCACATGAGCAGGGCCAATGGGAACAGGTCTCTGCCCGACGGAAGAAATGCAAATGGAGAAAGTCTGCTACTTTGAGCAGCGTGCTGCTTACAGTGCAATTACAGAATAGGGATGAGGCTCTGCAGGAGGAACAGGTCATTGGTAAGGTCGAGGACTCAAGAAGGTCAGAAGCTGCACCAATGACAGGTTACCTCAGGCCAGCCATCAAAACTTACCCAGAAAAGAAACCTCGTAGGGTCATCGTTATAGGAGACTCCTTACTGAAGGGAACAGAGGGCCCAATATGCAGACCAGACCCATTTCATAGAGAGGTCTGCTGCCTCCCTGGTGCCCAAGTAAAGGACATTGTAGGTAAAATTCCCAAACTCATGAGTCCTTCAGACCACTACCCACTTCTGGTCCTTCAGGTGGGTAGTGACGATGTAACAATGAGAGGCTCACAATCAATTAAAAGAGATTTCAGAACTTTAGGGCAACTGCTAAAGGGATCAGGAGCTCAAGTTGTGTTCTCTGATATCCCTCTAACGTGAGCGATGGATGAGAGAACATTGAGAAGAGCCAACAGCTCAATTCATGGCTCCGGAGCTTGTGCCATCAACAGGACTTTGGGTTCTACAATCATGGCTTGGTTTACAAGGCACCAGAGCTGAAAACAACTTAGGGACACACTTGTCCCAGAGGGGGAAAGGGACCCTGTGGCAGGAATTGGCAGGGCTCATTTGATAGGGCTTCAAACTAGATTTGAAGGGGGAAGGGGTTAAAAGTCTCCTGCTGGCCTGTGACAAACAGAGGGGCAGCTCACCAGCAGCAGAGAAAAGGAGAGCTGGAAAGGGCTCTCAACTTGCTCCCCTGAGGCAAGCCACGAATGATTCACCAGGACATTCTGTGGAAACTGAGGGGAACTGGCACAAGAGGAGGACAGGGCCAGACCAGCTGAAGTGCTTCTATGTGAATGCGCGCAGCCTGGGCAACAAACAGGATGAGTTAAGGGCCACTGTGTGCTGGGATGCCATAACATAGTGGCTATTACTGAAACTTGGTGGGATGATTCCCATGACTGGAATGTAGGGATAGATGGGTATAAACTCTTTAGGAAGGATAGGCAGGGAAGGAGAGGAGGAGGTGTTGCCCTCTATGTCAATAACCAGTTGGTATCAGTGGAGCTCCACCTGGGGAGGGATGATGAGCTAGTTGAGAGTGTATGGTATAAAATTAAAGGCAAGACAGGGGGAGGAGATATTACTGTGGGGGTCTCCTAAAGGCCACCTGACCAGCAGATCCAAGCAGATGAGGCCCTCGACAGGCAAATAGAAGCAGCTTCCCAGTCACAAGCCCTGGTCCTCATGGGTGATTTCAACCACCCTGACATCTGCTGGAGGGACAACACAGCAAGGCACCAGCAATCCAGGATGTTCCTGGACTGCATAGAAGACAACTTCCTCCTCCAAATGGTAGAGGAACCAACAAGAAATGGTGCTATGCTGGACCTTGTTCTCACCAACAGGGAAGGGCTGGTAAGCAATGTGAGGCTCAGAGACAGCCTTGGCTGCAGTGACCATGAAGCAGTTGAATTTAATATCCTCACGGCAATCAGGAGGAAGTGTTCCAAGCTTACAACCGTAGAATTTAGGCTTGCAGACTTTGATCACTTCAGGGTTCTGCTAGCCAAAGTGTCGTGGGACAAAGCCCTGGAGGGAAGAGGGACCCAGGACAGCTTGTCAGTATTCAAGGACCACCTCCTCTGTGTCCAGGAGCTCTGTATACCAACAAAGAGAAAAGCAGGTAAGAATGCTAGGAGGCCTGCCTGGATGAGCAAGGAGCTACTGGACACACTATTACTTAAAAGGAAACTCTACAGGAAGTGGAGGGAAGGACAGCTAGAATGGTGGGTATAAAAGGAAGCTGCCCGAGCAGCAATAGACCTGCTTAGGAAAGCCAAAGCAGAGTTTGAATTTAATCTAGCCAGGGAGGTTAAAGGGAACACTAAGGACTTCTACAGGTATACTAATGGGAGGAAGACTAGGGAAGGTGTGGGCCCCCTCAGAAAGGAAACTGGTGACATGGTCACAAGTGATGAGGAAAAGGCTGAGGTACTCAATAACTTCTTTACCTCAGTCTTCACTGCAAGGGCCTCTAGCCACACTCCTGATGTTATGGAAGACAATGCCAGGGACAGGGAGGAAGAACTGCCCATTGTAAGTGAAGGTCAGGTTTGTGACCACCTGAAGAACCTGAAAGTGTTCAAGTCCATGGGACCCGACAGGATACACCCACGGGTACTGAGAGAACTGGCAGATGAGGTTGCTAAACCCCTCTCTATTATATTTCAAAAGTCATGGCAGTCTGGGGAAGTCCCCACAGACTGGAAAAGGGGAAACATGACCCCCATTTTCAAAAAGGGTAAGAAGGAGGAACCAGGGAACAACAGGCCAGTCAGTCTCACCTCTGTGCCCGGAAAGATCATGGAGCAGATCCTCCTGGAGGCACTACTGGCTCAGAAGAATAGTGAAGAGGTGATTGGGAACAGTCAGCATGGCTTTGCCAAGGGCAAATCCTGCCTGACCAACCTGGTGGCCTTCTATGAGCAGGTGACGAAATTAATAGATGAGGGGCGAGCGTCAACCGGTCACATTTACCTGGACCTGAGCAAAGCCTTCGACACTGTCCCACACCACATCCTGGTCTCCAAACTGGTGACACATGGCTTTGATGGGTAGACCACTTGACGGATAGGAAACTGGTTTGATGGCCGCACCCAAAGAGTGGCTGTCAATGGGTCCATGTCGCAGTAGAGGCCAGTGACAAGCGGAGTCCCTCAGGGATCAGTCCTGGGACCAGTCTTGTTCAACATCTTTGTGGGTGACATGGACAGTGGCATTGAGTGCACCCTCAGCAAGTTTGCTGATGACACCAAGCTGTGTGGTGCAGCAGACATGCTGGAGGGAAGGGAGGCCATCCAGAGGGACCTTGACAGGCTGGAGAGGTGGGCACAAGCCAATCTCATGAAGTTCAATAAGAGCAAGTGCAAGGTCCTGCATCTGGGTTGAGGCAATCCCAGGCTCAAATACAGGCTGGGCAGTGACTGGCTGGAAAGCAACCCTGAGGAGAGAGACTTGGGGGTGCTGGTGGAGCTCAACATGAGCCCTCAATGTGCACTTGCAGCCTGCAAAGCCAATCAGATCCTGGGCTGCAATAGGAGAAGTGTGGTCAGCAGGTCGAGGGAGGTGATCCTCCCCCTCTACTCAGCTCTGGTGAGGCCCCACCTGGAGTACTGCGTCCAGTTCTGGAGCCCCTATTACAAGAGGGATATGGACATGCTGGAGCGTGTCCAGAGAAGGGCCACAAGGATGATCAGAGGGCTGGAGCACCTCTCCTATGAGGACAGACTGAAGGAGTTGGGGCTGTTCAGTCTGGAGAAGAGAAGGCTCCGAGGTGTCCTCATTGTCGCCTTCCAGTATCTGAAGGGGGCCTACAGGAAGGCTGGGGAGGGACTTCTCAGGATCTCAGGTAGTGATAGGACTAGAAGGAATGGACTGCAGCTGGAGGTGGGGAGATTCAGGCTAGATGTGAGGAGGAAGTTCTTCCCCATGAGAGTGGTGAAGCCCTGGAATGTGTTGTCCAGGGAGGTGGTTGGGGTGCCATCCCTGAATGTGTTTAAGACCAGGCTATATGAGGCTCTGGCCATCCTGATCTATTGTGGGGTGTCCCTGCCCATGGCAGGGGGTTTGGAACTAGATGATTCTTGTGGTCCCTTCCAACCCTGACTGATATTATGATACTACTATGATACTATCTATTATTTTCAATGAGAAGACCAGTTTTGTGCATTCTGTAAGCTCTAGGAAAATGTAGTAGTCAAATGCTGTTTTCATAGAGCTGCAAATAGCAATCCTTGTGGTCCCTTCCAACCCTGACTGATACTATGATGCTATGATGCTATGATATATATATTGTTTAAAGAAAAACTCTTCACCTCTCTACTTCCAAGCCGACTCCAAATTATTGCGTGGTTGATTTGCTCCTTCTCTTTCCTTTCTTTTCCTCTCTGTTGGGAGGGAGGAGGGGAGAGCAGGGGAGAGATTCTCATCTTTGCTCCCATCTGAGCTCTTAACTCCCAGTTAAGACTCAAACCACTACACAAAGACATGGTCTACTTATGAGTTTAAACATGGAGTTATAAAAGAAGAAAAGTTCATTTGTTTCTTTAATAATTTGAGGTGGCCTAGAATGAGTCCCAAATTTTGTCAAATTTGTCTAGAAGATAACTGGTAGAAGGACATGTAGTAAAAATTTTAAATCATAGAGTGGTATGTAAAGAGAAATAGTAAAGGGAAAAGGAAGGGTAAGTATGAGAATTGGAAAGCAATTGCAATAGGAGAAGATGATTCATAATTTCAGAAATCATTTCTGACTCAGGATCAGTTAAACATGTTGCTGGATGATGAAGCAAAGGAGCCATAGTTTGTGATATTTGTGAGACCAGAGAAACTCCTAGGGACTACTGCTTTGGATGAGTAGGGCACATTAGATAGAAAGTAGCATAATTCTAGGGATTGGAAATAGGAAAGCTCTGGGATTAATTGCTCAGTTTCATTCCCAGCTGAATTTTACTGAAAGCTATATCGAAGATGAATGATAGGCTGTTACCCTCTCTCTCTGTATATATAAAAATACTTCTGTGAGTTTTAATTTTCTTTTTTCTTTTAGATATAGTAAGGCAAACTAGAACACAGAGGTACTATATAATAACGTACCACATTCTGAGGGAGAGATGGGGCACTCATATAGGTAGGATAAAATTTACGTCTCAAGGAATCAGAAAGTGATTGATTTCTCTTTAGATTGACAATGGTCCCAGAGTTTTTGATAGCAATTAGAAGTTACAATCTTATCCTAAGTTTCATCTGAACCCCTGAACTGGGTGGTACTGAGAAACTCTAAGTTCTACTATAAATGTCCATATGCACTAAAATGATTATTTTATGTTATCTCCATTCATAGAGACATTTATATGAAATAACCAAGGTATAATTTTTGGAAATCCTTAAAGATTTTTTTTTTTTTCGTTCTTGAGGAGAACAATTATTGCATAAAAATATCTTAGAGAGGAATCCTGAAATGTTTGACTTAGTATGGATGTCTGTGCAGAGACCCAGCTGAGCAGGACACTATTGGAATAAAGGCCTGGTGAGATATATAATCCATTCCTTGGAATAATTAAGAAACAAAAAAGCAGACAAAAAACACCCAGCGGCAGCCAGGCTTGAAAGGGAAAGAAAAAAACCCTGGAGTTATATATGTGTGAAATCTTCTACGTTGTTTCTTTTACTGATGTTCATGGCAGCCTCTCTTGGACATGCATTGATCTAGCAATACCTTATTCTTTAACCAGCAATCTCCATTTCCAGTCTCTTAGCCCCTTTATTATATAAGTTGGTGAGGGGTTTGGAACACAAGCCTTATGAGGAGAGACTGAGGGAGCTGGGGTTGCTTAGCCTGGAGAAAAGGAGATTCAGGGGTGACCTTATTGCTCTCTACAACTACCTGAAGGGAGGTTGTAGACAGGCAGAGGTTGGTCTCTTCTCCCAGGCAACCAGCACCAGAACAAGAGGACACAGTCTCAAGCTGTGCCAGGGGAGGTTTAGGCTGGAGGTTAGGAAGAAGTTCTACAGAGAGAGAGTGATTGCCCATTGGAATGGGCTGCCTGGGGAGGTGGTGGGGTCACCATCATTGGAGGTGTTCAAGAGGAGACTTGATAGGGTGCTTGGTTGCACAGTTTAGTTGATTAGGTGCTGTTGGATGATAGGTTGGATACGATGATCGTGAAGGTCTCTTCGAACCTGGTTTATTCTGTTCTATTATTCTATTCTATTATTTCAGTCAGGGATTCAGTTCTTTACCTGAAGTCTTTGATAAAAGATTTCTTTTGTTATTTTGAAAACAAGGCTATTTTTGGCCCTAAGCACACATTTGATCAAGCTGAGCTTGTCAGTGCAAATTTAGTATTCCAGAAAGGCATTATGTTACTATTATTTGGAAAATATATTTAGCAACTGGAGTTCATAGCTTTACCAGTGAAATAAAGGAATAATAGTAATCATAAGATTATTATAACATAGTATAACATTACATAACATAGCATATAAAATAATGACAACAATTATGTTAATAATAATAATAATAATTTTAAATATAATTTGTTTTCTGATATAAGTATGCTTGTAACTGTGTTTAACAGACTTACGTACACAGTCTCTGCAAAGGCTGTAGCAGCTCATGACACTACGAATGCTGCCATCTTGAGGTCAAACCAGCTGAACCTTCCAGGCAAAGTGCTGAAATGCAAACTCATTTATGCAAGTTTGTGGAGAGGTGGCCCCTTGATACAAGTGAGCAAGTGGCTTCCCAGAGCACTTTTTACACACTGCCCTGATAGAGTTTTCCATTATGGCTACACTTTCCTCTGGAATCTGAAGTTTGTTGTCTGTCTTGGGTTTAAGGAGCAAGACAGATGCCCTTTAACCCTTTCCAAAGAGTGAAAGAAAAATGCTCCACACAGGAGGGGAAAGAATTTGGAAATTTAAATGGAAGTACTATTCATAACTAATACAACAGTACAAAAACATGCCCAACAATTCATATTCAGCCCAGGTCTCCAGTCTGGGCTTCCCAAAAACCCTCACTGGACTATCACCTTCCCAAAACCTGGCCCCCACCAGGCCTCATACCCTGGGCCTCAAAGCCCCCAAGGCCTCCAATTTCCCCCCAACCCCACCCCCACCCCCACCATACCTCTCCACCCAGATCTGAATGATGCAGTAAAAATTACCATGGCCAAGGCTGGAGCCTGTCCACAAACCTTCATGGCACAACCAAAGATAAGGCCCTATGCGTACAGGAGAGCAGAGAAGGAAGAAAATGGGGTTGAACAGCCTGTGTTGTTAATTTATAAAGAGGAGATGCAGGAGTTCTGGGAATGAAATAACATAAGAATACATATAGAATACATAGAATAGAATAGAATAGAATAGAATAGAATAGAATAGAATAGAATAGAATAGAATAGAATAGAATACATAGAATAGACCAGGTTGGAAGAGACCTTCAAGATTATCGCGTCCAACTCACCAACCAATCCAACCCACCTAAACAACTAAACTGTGGCACCAAACACCCCATCAAGTCTCCTCCTGAACACCTCCAATGACGGCGACTCCACCATCTCCCCAGGCAGCCCATTCCAATGGGCAATCACTCTCTCTGTATACAACTTCTTCCTAACATCCAACCTAAACCTCCCCTGGTGCAGCCTGAGACTGTGTCCTCTTGTTCTAGTACTGGCTGCCTGGGAGAAGAGACCAACCTCCGCCTGTCTACAACATCCCTTCAGGCAGCCGTAGAGAGTAATAACATCACCCCTGAGTCTCCTCTTCTCCAGGCTAAGCAGCCCCAGCTCCCCCAGCCTCTCCTCATAGGGCTTGTGTTCCAAACCCCTCACCAACTTCGTTGCCCTTCTCTGGACTCATTCCAGCAAGTCAACATCCTTCCTAAACTGAGAAGCCCAGAACTGGACACAGTACTCAAGACGTGGCCTAACCAGTGCAGCGTACAGGGCCAGAATGACCTCCCTGTTCCTGCTGGCCATACTGTTCTTGATGCAGGCCAGGATGCCATTGGCCCTCTTGGCTGCCTGGGCACACTGCTGGCTCATGTTCAGCCTACCATCAACCAGTACCCCCAAGTCACTCACTGCCTGGCCGCTCTCTAGCCACTCTGACCCCAGCCTGTAGCACTTCACAGGGTTGCTGTGGCCAATGTGCAGAACCCAGCACTTGGATGTGTTAAATTTCATGCTGTTAGATTCTGCCCCTCTATCCAGCCTGTTGAGGTCCATCTGCAGAGCCTCTCTGCCCTCCAGCAGATCAACACCTGCCCTCAGCTTGGTGTCATCTGCAAATTTACTGATGATGGACTCAATGCCCTCATCCAGATCATCAAGAAAGACGTTAAGGAGCATGGGGCCCAGCACTGATCCTTGGAGGACACCACTACTGACTGGCCGCCAGTTGCATGTCCCACCATTCACCACCACTCTCTGGGCTTGGCCCTCCAGCCAGTTCCTAGCCCAACATAGTGTGCTCATGTCCAAGCCATGGGCTGATAGCTTGGCCAGGAGTTTGCTGTGGGTGACAGTGTCAAAGGCCTTGCTGAACTCCAGGTAGACTACATCCACAGGCCTCCCCACATCCACCAGGCAGGTCACCTGATCATAGAAGGAGATCAGGTTAGTCAGGCAGGACCTGCCCTTCCTAAATCCATGTTGGCTAGGCCTGATCCCTTGGCCATCCTGTAAGTGCTGTGTGATTGCACTCAAGATGACCTGTTCCATAATCTTGCCTGGCACTGAGGTCAGGCTGACAGGCCTAGAATTCCCTGGCTCATCCAACTGGCCCTTCTTGTGGATGGGCACAACGTTGGCCAGCTTCCAGTCCTCTGGGACGTCTCCAGTGAGCCAGGACTGCTGAAAAATGATGGAGAGTGGCATGGCCAGCTCCTCTGCCATCTCTCTCAGCACCCTAGGATGGATCCCATCTGGTCCCATGGACTTGTGGGGATCCAAGCAGCTGAGAACAGCTCCAACTACCTCCTCCTGGAACAGAGGAAAGCTATGCTGCTCCCTGGCTCCATCTGCCAGCTCTGCAGGTCAGCTGTCCAGAAGACATTCTGTCCTGCTGGTAAAAATAGAGGCAAAGAAGGTGTTAAGTATCTCTGCCTTTTCCTCATCCTTTGTTACAACATTGCCCTCCATATCCACTAGGGAGTGGAGGTTGTCCTTGCCCCTCCTCTTGCTATTAATATATTTATAGAAGGATTTTTTGTTGTCCTTTACAGCTGAGGCCAGTCTAAGCTCTAAATGTGCTTTTGCCTCCTTAATTTTCTTCTTACATGACCTTGTTAACATATAGATGTACAGACCACCTCATAAGCATCTTTGTTGCAAAAATCCTACACTGTTTCCTATTTTTTCCTTGACTATTTACTAAAATATATTGAAATTATAGCTTCAGTTTCCACTAGAGATGTTTCCAGTAAGCTCATTCTTGTGAGTTGGCTGGTTGCAGTGCTGATGAATATGGAACTTGTTTGCTCTGGTGCAGAACAACAGAGGTGTTGCTAGCCCAAACCATTCTCCTGACTGTGATGTGTTGTTTCCAGGGCAAGAACACTACTAGGAAGATTGTTTTGAATTGTTTTATTATAATGATGTCTTTCACAAGGAATTAATTATATGCAAGAAGAACAATGATAATATGTGACAGTTGTGGCTGCTGCTATGCTGCCCTATTCCATCTTGTTTATGGCAATGAATATGAATTGTGTTTGTGCCAGTCATTTTGTGAAGCATGAGATACTGGCTTCATCAATATGAATACTCTGCAATTTTTTAAATGAAACTCAACAGTTTTGAATATCCTGAAGTTTCATAGTTTTTTTGAGGAGAAGGAAACAGAAGTGAAACATTTTATTGATGACTATAGGAAATCTCTGCCGAGCCAGATTTCACTGAGGCAGTAGATAAGACACAGATGTTAACAGAATGTGAATTAACCTAAGAAACACAAATGGCCTTGTGAACTGGACATCTGGCTCAGAGTCAATAGATATGGGCTCAGTTCTTCCACAGATTTCCTTGAGCAAATTGTTTAATCTCTGTACTTTGGTACCTCATCTGTTAAACAAGGCAGAACAATCCTTTTGCCTGTCTCAAGCTAATAGCTGTTTAGGGCTGAGATTGATCCTTGCTCTCACTTTTTACAGCATTAAGCACAATAAGGCCCTGGTCCCAGTGGGGTTCATCAGGCTCTGCTATAATGCAAATGAATATTAATGAATATTAATTTAAAAGTTATGTGGAACTCAATGATAATTAAATAGGGCTTTTTTGTTTGTTTGTTTTGCATTTATTTAGCAGAGTATGCTGCACTTTATAAGAGGGAATTCTGTGGCTGTGAATAATTTATTAAAAGTAATAAAGGGGAAAAGACTAGCAGAAGAGATGGAGATAAGAGAATGGAGTATTTTATGCTGAAGTCATTTGAGAACTGGAATTCAGAGGGGGTTTTTTATGGCATAGTTATTATATCTAAAATTTGGAGCTGATTAACATGCAGCACTTGGGATCTTTGCCCAGTGGCTTAAAAAGCCAGCTATGAGAGTAAAATAGAGGCAGGGAATATGGACAGATAAAACAACAACATTGCACACTTCTGTCCCTGCTGGATAGATCACGGGCCTGCTGGTATACTCAGATGAGAAGCTATTAAAAACAAATAAAATCCCCAAAACTAAGGACCAGGGGACTGTTTGTCTTTCAGGGAGGAGCTGTGACACAGTATTGTCAAAATAAGTAAGAGACTTGAAAGAACCTCACGATATAATTTGCTGCACTTTATTGGCCTTTTTTTTTTTTTTTTCTCCTAGGACAATTTCTAAGAATTGTTTATAAACTGCCACAACAAAATATTTGGATTCAAGTTGAGAGGGTTTTCTTGAAATTAGGAAGACAACATGGAATAAAGAAATTTACTTAAAAACAGTTACATTTTTTGTGGGTTAAATTTTACGAAGTTTCATTTTTGTAACAGAAATCTGTACTGAACCATTAGAATTGAGAGGATACTACTAGTTTTACAAAAGCTAATGAGGCAACCTGAAATTTTAAAAAAAAGCCTTTGCATTTCCAATTCTTTTGTGCTTTTAGGGCAAATCTGCACGATACAGACTAATGAGTTGTGGGGAAAACTGAATTATCATCTTGGAGATGCAGAAAAATTCTACTTTTTTTTTCTCCATTTTTCAGGTAGAACACAGAAGCCAGAAGAAAACTTTACTATAGTGCAAATGAAGTTGGGTGGATTTACTTTACTACCTTTTAATTTCTGTTGTGCCTGTAGCTTTTGTTTGGTGAGGAGAATAATCATAATTTTAGTTGAATAATTCACTTTTTCCTACCTCTTATGTCTCAGTTTATTTACCTATCTATTGAGCAGAAGAAATACAGGAAGAATATTTGTTTAAAAGAAAAGACACTTTTTAAAAAAGACATTTCTATTAAAAAAAAAAGATCTCTTTAGTTACTAATAAAGAAATAAGAGTGTAGGGCAGAAGGTTTGGCATTGTCTTGTTTAAAAATTTTAATAAGATTTTACTATTTTTAATTTTAAGTATCTCAGCAACATAAGAATTCCATCTTCCAGTGCGGAATCACAAAGAAAAACAGAGAAAAGTAAAAAAAAACTCTTTAGACCCTTAGCAGTAAAAGACATGGATCTCTTTTCTAGGAGAAACAAAAGTGAAGACTTTTAAGTTTGTTCAGGAAGTTTATACTGTTGGAAATCATCTTTATACACAGTAGATGAGACATGACAAAGTGTGGATGACTTCAGAATAGTAAATTACTCAGACCAGTATCTCTAAAAAGGTATTTGTGTACACCAAAAATTTCAAGCGTGAAAACAGATACAAAAATGTATACGTATATATATTACACCTGAGGGCAGCTTTTCTGCTCAAGCTGTATTTTATGTAACATAGACAACATGAATGTATAGCTGGAGAGATCTAACACTGGTTTGGTTGAAATGTGAGGCCCCCACCCAAAAATACCTTGTTACTCTGTTAGCCAAAGAGTATATGCAGCATCTCATAAAAAAGTTTTTGGAGTACTGACTAAGCCTGAAGTGCCAAATTCTTCCTAATGTACAATAAATCATGCTTTTTAGTACTTTTGTAATTCTAGTGAGAAACATTTGTAGTGCTTACAAGATTTAAAATCCTCTCTCTGAAACCCTCTATGGTGTAAGTCTGTTTCTATGCCTACACACATTCAGGGTGGGAAAGCCTGAGAAGGTTTTGAGGTGACAGACCTAGCAAATGCAGGTAGAAAATGTTACCTTCCCATGACGCTAAACATAACCCTGGGAAACCCATTTCAGGCTGGACTCTAAGTTCAATAATAACAATAATAACAATAATAAAGGACATCTTCCTCTAAATCTACCTTGGTCTCTAGTTCCCTGAGGCAAAAATTGCCTGAGTGCTCAAACATGGATTTAGCTGCCCTGTTGAGGAGATAATGTTCATCTTCCATCTGAGTGCTCTTGCTATATGACTTTAGACAGATAGATGATGAATTCTGCTTGAATCCCTAAAGAAATATACAATACAGGTCATTGTGCTGATCCACATAGCTACATGAAAAAATGGGGGCTAGAAAGCAGTAGAACAAAGTGACATTTTCAAATACATCAGTGTAATTCCCCCCCACACCCACACCCCCCCCCCCTCTCCCCAGCACACCCTTTTTGCTCTTAAAAAGGTTAACTCACATACACCAGAAGAAAGGCTTCAGCATCAAGATTCTGGGATATTACAGACATGTAAATTCACAGTCCTCATGTAGAAGTTACACTTTAATACATTGAGGAAAGTAGGTCTCAATTAAGCAAGGCTAGACAAAGAGATTTATTATGTAAAATACAACCAAACATGAGATATGGAGGCGAGCTCTCCCTTCCAGGAGAACAAGTTGATTTTGCCCACTTGCCTTCTTTCTCTGTGTCTCTTAAATTCTCAGCTGCAGTTTTACTCATATTCAACCACAGACATGGAGTCTTCATCCTTTTTTCCCTATGTGTTACAGCCTCCTACTACATAACGTTAAATCACATCCTAGGTGAGGCAAAGCCAGGGTCTGATTTTCCTTTAATATTTTTCCAGTATAGCAGTGTATTAAATATAGGGAGACATCTCATTTGGAAGCAATGATCTTGTTTTAATGCCTGAGCTAGCTGTATTTACTTCCAGTAAGTCCAGAGAAACTTTTTAAATTTTCAGGTAAGTCAAGCAGGAAAAAGAAGAAGAAAACAGACAAATTATTTCAAATGTTGCAAGGACAAGCGAAAGGAGCTACCTTTAATAAAATGTGGCTTTGTACCTTCTGCAAAAATATGCCTTACTGATCTGTCATCAGAGCATAGCAACACAGAATTTATTTCTCTCTCTCTAAAGGGACAGAACATCAGCTGTGAACATCAAAATCAGTTGAAGCGTATCAGTTTAAAATTCATCTGAGTCTGGACCTTTTTTAGAATTATTGTTTGAGCTCTCTTCTTTGCAGTTATCTTTTAGAGAATCTGGCAACTTGGGGTTAACATTCTGTCAAAAACCTATCATTTTCCTTTTCCAAACATCCTCCTTTGCAAAAGCAGCCTGGCTGGCTGTACAAATGTCATTAGTTCCACAGGGAGCTCCAGACCTTTGAATGTTGTAGAACAGTCTATTATTTAGTACTGCTATAAGATAATCTTTTCAACTGCTGTTTTCTGGTGAGAATTCTCAAAGACGAACCTGCAAAGAACAAATGCCAGTTTTCAGTCACTCAGGAATTCTGTCCGTTAAGTGACTTTCACATTTATCCACTGGGACATTGATTTTTGGACACAGATATCAAGCTAAAAATATGTGCTATCAGTTCATAAACGTTTGTTTCTTTTTCCCTTTCTTTTCACACTTTACAATTCAAAAAGCACCTAATCCCTTTATCTATCTATCATTTCTGGGACAATCATTACCAAAACTGTTTTAAATGCATTCTTAATGCAGAGATGTAAGTAATTAAATGTGTAAGCTGAAATAGAAAGATTTCAAAGTATAGCCACATTTCCTTTTCTCCTTAAATAATACCATCTATGTGTGAAGGGTTTTAGGTCCATTCTGTCTACAGCAAATGTTCTCTGCAGGATGCAGTTATAATAACTTGCTGAGCTAAAGTTGCCTTTTTCAGACAATAAACCCTAGACTTATACATTCTTGTTCTATTTTCCTCAGAGAAGTTTCCCCAAAGGCATATCAAAGTGAAAAAAAAAAGAATGAATAATGTTCCTAGGCATGGTTTCTAAGGCGCTCTCAGGTGTAAATGGTTAGATGTGAGACAAGTGAGAAACAGAGTGGAAGATGACAGATCAGACATATATAGGTCTTTTTCCTGGTGCTTGGCTGAACAGAGATGTAATATCTCTAAGCACAATCCAGAATAAAACCAACTTTAGTTTTAAAGGTACTGGCTACAGGCATATTGTGTCATATTGTCTTCTTTCTGGCTACTGTGATTTAGTGTTATCATAACCCATAACACACTCTGTCAGAGTCCAATCATTCTCATTGGAGTCAAAGATGCAGCAGGGAAACTATGAACAGACATGAACTCTTGTCTCAGTCCGGAAACACAGTTTTTTAAATATTCCCATATTGTGAAATTAGAGGCACAAATGAGACCAAAATATCAACAGCTAGACTATTTATTACATAAACAAAGTGGAAATAAGAAGGGGAGAGGGAGAAAATGGAGAGGGAGAGAGAGAGAGAGAGAAGAGGGGAGGAATTAAAGTGTGAGAGAGAGAGAATAGGGAGAAAAAGGAAAAAGTAGGAAAGAGATTATATTACCAACAGCCAGGGGTGGAGAGAGTCCAAGATGCGTTGTGTTGCCCTGTGATGTTTCCAGTGTGTGGTGCCGTCTTCTTTCTTCTGCTTTGACAGTGTCACTCAGGCCTTTTTATACAGTTTTTTAGTCCTCAGGCAAGTGTCCAGGTGTTGGTCCCCAGGACATCGTCCTGGGAAATCATCCTTAGGTAAGTACCCAGGACATCGTTATGGGAAATCAACCTTAGGTAAGTATCCAGCTATTGTCCCCCATGAAATCTTTCCAGGAAATCATAAGTATCCAGGTATCGTTTCCCAGGAAGTTTTTTGTGTAGTTTGGGCAGTAGTCTGGATGGAGGGGGGGGCCTCCACCTCCTCCCATTACATCTACCTGCCCACACTCATTACACATCAGGAAACAGGTGGTGAGTCTATTGTGTCACCATCCTCAGGGTACTTGATGGGTGGAGATTGTCTTGCCCTAAGGCGTGATGGCTGGGTCCTTGGGTCCATTGTTGTAGTCCAGTGTTATCATGATGCAATCACAAGCTGATTTGCATCCGGGATTGGTAGACAGGATTCTTTGCACCTTCCTTCCAGTGGCTCTGCCCAACACATATCAACAATTGTCTGGGCAAGCAGCAAGTGATTTTATCTTTGTTGAGTCAAACCAAGAGAGAAAAACTTTTAGTCTCTCACAACTCTGTAAATATATCCTCATAATTTCTCATGCTGTTATGAATATTTACAGGAGTTAGCCATCAAGGGGAATGAGTGACGTAGTCTTCTCTATTGAAGGTCTGGAAAACAGGAAACTACTTTTTATCCAGTGGAAATATTGTGATCGTACACAGAAAGATCATCTGCAGAAATTTGTAATTTCAGATAGTCAGGCCATGTTATCACTCATCCTGTTGGTTTCATCACTCTTTATCTCTGTGTGATCTTGTTATTATAATCATCACTCTTCAAAATCTTTATCACACTTGGGAAAAAATAGAAGTCAATGCTTAGTAAAGTTCATAAAACAAAAATTTTGTCAGCAATATATTCACTTTTTAAATCCATATATTGAAAAGACCAAATGTTATCTTAAAAGCCAAAGAAAAATATTGCTTTAGTATTTCAATGATCTCATAGTGAAAGTTACAAAACAATGTACACTAATTTATTTTTATTATTTTCCATAAGGAGTTTAAGAGAATTATGGAAACTATTTGTATTGGGTTGGACTGAGCTGGAGTTAATTCTCCTCACAGCATCTTTCTAGTGCTGTGTTTTTGCAGCAGTAGTTGATAACATAGCAGTGTTTTGGCTACTGTTGAATAAGTATCCAGGCTGTGTCCTTTCAACATTTTCCTGCCCCAAGAGTACACTGAGGGGTGGGCAAGATCTTGAGAGGGGACACGGCTGAGCCAGCTGACTTAGACTGGCCAAAGAGGTGTTCCATACCATACGATGTCAGCTCAAGTATAAGAAGGAAGTGAAACAAGGAAGTGGGGGATTTGTCCATGGCCTTTATCCTCCCAAGTAACCACCAACCTTAGAGAGCCCTGCTTCCTGAGACCAACCATCATCCTGATGATGGGAAGTGGAGACTAACATCTCTTTCTCTGCTTTTTGCTTCTGCACAGTCTATTGCTGTTTGTGTATTAGTGTTATTAAAATTGCTTCTATCCTATTACTGTCTTTCTGTTATTTTTTTTTCCTTCTCCCCCTGTCCACTTAAGAGGGGGAGTGATAGAGTGGCTTTGGTGGGCATCTGACCACAGTTTTTTTTGGTGCTGAAACCCAGGAAACAAAATACAACATAGCTGTAATTTCCGCATTTTTTTCTATAAGCTTGCTTAGGATACAGGCTTCTGTGCTGGTCACATGGCTTGTTGATAACTTTTGCTTTGTTTTGGAAATACTTCATTTGTTTAGGAACATGCCAAAGCAGATAATGGCTATGTGTTTCTTTCTCCTGCTTGTATGGCTGCTGCTCTGTGCGAGCTATGCTGGAGAAGTTATAATTTCTTTCTCCCTTCCTGAAATGAATGTAGAGAATTTTATTATGCAGGCCCCCAAGATTTTGATCCATCCTTACATGATCTTTCTAGTACTGCTAATCAATATTACTGGCAAGTTGAGGGTTTTATGGAGTTTGGTTCCTTCCTGGCATGAAAGGAGACAGCCCTTGGGTGGGGATATATTGAAATGTGCCTTGAAGCAGTCAGTCCCTGGGTGGTAGAGTGTGTGGAAGGATTTGGCAGATTCCTAGGATGCTTATCACCTCCCATAGCCTGGAACTTTACCCCAGAAGAGGTCAGCAATCCTACTAAATTGACTTGCTGTCGGAGAGAAGAGTGCCTTGTTTATCCCAATGAGAACCAACTTCATGCACTGGCCTGTGCTTACTGAGCCACAGTTCAGTACTATATGAGGACTGTGGCTCAGGCAGGCATCCAAACAGTACCTGAGAATATCATGGTGGAGATAGGAACCCAAACAACAACCAGAGAGATTGCCCCAGTAGTGAAAAAGAAGCAGTGGGCAATGAGGTCAACAGGTCCTTCTCATTGATTGGTAAGGAATGAAGAAGATTATGATCAAGAGGCTGGTCCATCAAGTAGGAAATCAGAGTGAGTGAGATCAAACAAGAAGCAGAGACTAATTGGTCCTTAACCTCAGTAGAACTGAGAGACACATGCAAGGATTATGATTGCCAGCCAGGAGAGCGGATTGTTGCAGAAGGGAAAGAGGCCCAACAATAAGGACCCATTGCTAGAAACAGAGGTATTGAGAAAGGCATTGCAAAAGAGACAGGTATATGCAGCCTCTGGAGATGACTCCTGCTAAGTGTGAGGGCCAGGTACCCATGCAAGGAGGACCTTATGAGTTCTCCATGGAAGTGGAACACTGCAGATGAAGGAATCCAATACCTAAGAGAATTAGCGGTGTTGGAAGTTATCTATGGTGATTTAGATGATCAAAATCTCTCCAGAGATCCAAAGGATGTCCCATGCACATGGGCCATGTGGAGGAAAGTGATCCAAGATGCTCCAGCATTGTATTCAAACAGCCTAGCATTGATGTACTATTTGGATGAGGACACACAGTCTGTGTAGATAGTGTCAGCCTGGTTCCAGAATTTTGAAATTAACCTCTGTACCAACTCATTCCCATGAGACAGTGCCTCATCAACCAGGTGTAGTCCAAGAAATCAATCCCCTCCTGTCTCAGTCAGAAGGAAGGGGAGCATCAGATGCACACCACATGGAGTACTCTGGTTCTTTCTGTGTGACCAGGGGGAGGACATGAGGAAGTGGGATGGTGAACCCCCTTATAAATTGGAAGCTTAGGTGAGTGAACTGAGAGGGAAGACAATAGTTAAAAAGGGATCATCTAAGAAGGCAGCAAAGGTATCTGCTGTAGAAAACCAAGAGAGTAATCAATGATCTCTCAGGAGGAAAAGAACTGAGGTTGTATGCCTTGATCCTGATGAGGGGACCTCTGGCCAGGTACCACCCAGATCAGATAATGATCTGAAGCCCAGGAGTAGAGGGTCCCTGCCTTCAGCCAGGAGAAGGAGAGGGATGACAGAATATATTGGACTGTGTGGATTCTATGGCCTGGCACATCAAAGCCACAGAAATATAAGGCATTGGTAGACATGGGGGCACAGTGCACATTGATGCCATCAGGACACAGAGGTTCTGAATCTATTTGGATTTCTGGAGTGACAGGAGGCTGTCAGGAGCTGTCTTTATTAGAAACTGACATGAGCCTAACAGGGAACAAGTGGGAAAAACATCCCACTGTGACTGGACCAGAGGCCCCTTGCATTCTTGGTATAGATTACCTCAAGAGAGGGTACTTCAAGGACCCAAAGGGCAATGGATGGGCTTTTGGCATGGCCACAGTGAATACAGAGAAGATCAGACAGCTGTCTACCCTGCCTGGCCTTTCAGAAAGTCCCTTAATTGTAACGTTGCTTCAGGTTGAAGAACAGGCGCCAATTGCTTCCAGAACAGTGTACTGACGCAGTATCGCACAAACTGAGACTCCCTGGGTCCCATTCATGAAGTGATTCATCAGCTGGAGATCCAGGGAGTGATCAGCAAAACACATTCACCTTTTAACAGTCCCATCTGGCCAGTGCTGAAATCTGATGGAGGGTGGAGATTAACTGTGGACTATCATGGCCTGAATGAAGTGATGCCACCATTGAGTGCTAAACATGCTGGAGCTCTGGTATGAGCTGGAGTCAAAGTACGCTGCTATTGACATTGCCAATGCATTCTTCTCAATTCCATTGGCAGCAGAAGCAAAAAGCAGAGAAAGAGATGTTAGTCTCCACTTCCCATCATCAGGATGATGGTTGGTCTCGGGAAGCAGGGCTCTCTAAGGTTGGTGGTTACTTGGGAGGATAAAGGCCATGGACAAATCCCCCACTTCCTTGTTTCACTTCCTTCTTATACTTGAGCTGACATCGTATGGTATGGAACACCTCTTTGGCCAGTCTAAGTCAGCTGGCTCAGCCGTGTCCCCTCTCAAGATCTTGCCCACCCCTCAGTGTACTCTTGGGGCAGGAAAATGTTGAAAGGACACAGCCTGGATACTTATTCAACAGTAGCCAAAACACTGCTATGTTATCAACTACTGCTGCAAAAACACAGCACTAGAAAGATGCTGTGAGGAGAATTAACTCCAGCTCAGTCTAACCCAATACATTATTACAGAGGCATACTGAAACTATTAATTCTATTTTCTTGTTTAACTATGACAAAGCAACTTTGTTTGATTAATTTCTGTAGTATATTTCCAGGAAAAATAAATAGTTGCATATTTTATTTTAAGCTCTCATATAGCTCTTTGCTGGATTGGGAAGTAGCTTTTCTGATGTAATACTGAGTATGTCAAATGAAGCAATAATAAACCATTGACCTTACAATTTGACAAAATTAGAACGGTCACTTTTAAGAAAATTTGTTTTCATGCATAAATAAGTTTCTTCACTTGGGATATCAGGAGATATATTGCTATGTGAATCTTGGCTTCTTCATTGCTTTACCTCATGGCAATCTAAAAACAATGCCATATCAAATGCAAAAATGCTCTAACAGTTCATCACAAATTTAATCTAATTGAGTGATACATTTTTCCTCTTTATAGCCAAAATGCACTTGCTTGAGTCAGCAGTTTACACAAGTAGACACACTTATAATAATAGATAAAGTTTGAATAAGATTTTTAATATGTGAACCCTGGTAGTTTTGATGCATTCACTGAGCAGTGCAGACAAGGATTGAATTATACCATCAGAGTGGATTCTCTGGTAGGTCTATAGTGTCCTGGAAAGGTTTTTTTTGTTTTTTTTTTTTTTTAGGAAAAGAAAAAGACACAAACAAAACCCACAAAAAACAGCAAAAGGAAAATTTCTTTTTTAGTGTTGCTAGGACAAAATTGCCTTTACTATTCTGGGAAGTATTTCATCACAATGCTTACACCCAGATACATTTCATATGTCCACTTGAAGATAAGGTTTCTTTAGAGATAACAGATCTTGTTTAACTATAAGAAAATATAAGAGTTAATGCGTGACAGTTCACAGCCATGTGGTCTTGAATTATTGTGGTGTATTTAAACGTATTTTCTTGAAACTTATGTTTTATTCAGCATGAGACAATGATCAATCTGAATGACAAGGAAAACTCAGTGAAAACTTATTGCCAATCAAAAAGTATCACTTTGATGTTAAGATGATGCTATGTGCTTTTAGAGAGCGAAATGATAGCGAGTCCTGATCCTAGTTGATTTTCTTCTTTTTTTTTTTTTTTTCTCCCCAGGAGTGAGCCATTGAAAACTTAATTCACTTTTGTGACTCTCACTGAACAGGCAGCTGTTATTGAGTGATAGAATAACAAGGAAGACAATATCAAACATGCAATTCAGCTTCTGCATTTTTAGTTGTACCAATGTGTATATATTTCGCATTCTATGTTCTTTCAGTTGTGGAATTTCCAAAGAGCGTATCAGCTTCTGCAGTGATTGCTTTATATGTCACATTTTCAGTTACCCATTGTTGTTCCTCTTATTTATGCTCCACGTTTGTAATTTAGCATTTTTAGAGACTGCACTTTTATTTTCTTAGAGTAGCCAGGACATAATATGTTCAGTTGCTATTCTTGTATTTTACAATTCATAAATTATTCTCTCACAGATTACTTTTGAACAGATGTCTGTGGAAATAATTATCTCATATAGAGAAAGTCGATCAGGCAGACTGGCTCTGTTTGATTTCTAGCATTCAATTCATCCAACCATATATGTGTTTTGAAATTCTGACATACAGAGAAACTGATACATGTTGTGAAGAATAAATCTGTATTAAAAATGAGATTTAAACTACCAAAATAAATTAATAATAATAATAATAATAATAATAATAATAATAATAATAATAATAATAATAATAATAATAATAATAATAATAATAATAATGTCTAAATCCCTGTAAATACAAAGAAAATTTTTGTATCATAAAACTCCTTGATTTTTTTCAAATTTTCTCATTGGAGTGAACAAAGGAGATTTATCACATTAACTACTCTGGTTTATTTGTAATAAATTTGTTGTAATTTACCACTGTACCTGGAGGCCTACATAAACAGAGGTTTACATAAACAGAAAAATATTCTCAAAAAAAGATAAATGACAAAATAATTTGAATACATAAAACTCTTATGTCTAGTACTCTCAAGACAGGGACTCCATTGTTCAATGTTCTTTATCCGTGTTTTTGGAGGTACAGGTTGCCCAAAAATTATTACTTTCCACTTCAGAAATTTTATTTCCCAAGGGAAGTATTTTGCAATAGAATTTTGTAAAGAGCATTTGATAATAATATTTAAGATAACTCTTTATTTTCCATTATTTTTTTCCCTATGAAATTGTCCCTTGAATTAAGCCAGTATTAAATAAATATGTAGAAAGAAATATGTTGGTTAAAAGCCTTGCAAGGCATTTTTTTAAAAGACATGATCACTTGGTACATATCCTGAAAAGCATGGTACTCAAAGTTCAGGAAGCCAGTGTTCTCTAGTGTCAGTCAGTCTGAGAATCTTTCCTCAACTTCTGTAGGCTGAATTGTATATTAATTCTGTTTAGTTTTCATATATATTTCTTGCTGAAAAGAAATTATTCCAGTTTTTTTTGTAGCATCTTTTTACCTGAATACAATTTGCAGTCATGTTTTTGTGGCAAAATAAGGATACAACATAAGTTTATTTATATTTTTATCCCTTCTCTTAACATAACCTGATATTGATGGGTTTAGAAACTATAATAGAGTACAGGAAAATG
This sequence comes from Melanerpes formicivorus, assembly GCF_026170545.1. Classification (NCBI taxonomy): domain Eukaryota; kingdom Metazoa; phylum Chordata; class Aves; order Piciformes; family Picidae; genus Melanerpes; species Melanerpes formicivorus. Next base: position 44,006,786 of record NW_027142353.1, on the reverse strand, counting down.
TGGATGTTGTAAACACAGATACAAATTCTTTGCTTGTAACATAGCATTTGCAGACAGGATATTACACTGATGATGTATCCGTCCATATGCAGTACAGGTACTGCACAATATGTTGTGCAAATTGATAGGCTGACCCAAATAGAAGTTAGTGACAATGCTTTGTCAGACAAAAGTCAGAATATTCTGGTTTACTGTTCCAGGAAAGGCTGCAAAATGTAAAGCAAAACATCTCCTGCCCATTAAACAGAACCCATGAAGGGATGAGAACAACACTGCTTCAGGCTTTGTGTATCCTTTATCATCCTCCATATTGCCATTTTCTATGCAAGTACCTGTGAAGACTCCATTCAGCTGTCTTATGCCCTCAGCAATGTTACTTTACCCAGCTTACATATTCAAAATAGTAATAATAAAATACCCCATTCACCTAAGAAAACTGCTGAAAACATTGTTACTTTTGTTTGTTTTCTTTTCTGCTTTTCTTTCATTAATGATATATTTATGGCAAGGGAATAGGGCATGATCATCTCTAGAGGTCCCTTCCAGCCCCTAACATTCTGTGTCTGTGATTTATTCAACCTATCTTTATTTCTTCTTTTCACTTGTCTCACTATGTAAGTCTTCTTGTCCATTGTAATTTAGAGGTAGTTCAAGTATACTAATTCTGTACTGTGTTCTTCAGTGAAAACATTTACCTTCTACCCCACATGACTGTGGCAGTTTAGGCTGTGCCTTTAAGAAAAGGATAACTGCAGAATTCTCCAGCTGCGTGTTTGGGTGTAAAAAGGAAAAAAAAAAAAACTTGTTAATTGCACTGTACTGGGAGAAACGAGTATCTAAGTCCTGTTTAATTTTTAAATGTAGACCTAGGTGGAGAAGAAATAGTTCTACCTCGAATCCAGAGATTTCTAGTGTTGAAGAGATAGGTGAAACAGAACTAAACAGGCTATTGGTAAAGCAGCTTTGAATGGGGCTGTTGGTGATTCAGGCAATCAGCCAGAGACAGTGGTAGCTCCTAAGATGTGCAAGTGCACACTGAGAGCTCATGTTGAGCTTCTTGTCCACCAGCACCCCCAAGTCTCTCTCCTCAGGGTTGCTTTCCAGCCAGTCACTGCCCAGACTGTATTTGAGCCTGGGATTGCCTCGACCCAGATGCAGGACCCCGCACTTGCTCTTGTTGAACTTCATGAGGTTGGCTTGTGCCCACCTCTCCAGCCTGTCAAGGTCCCTCTGGATGGCCTCCCTTCCCTCCAGCATGTCTGCTGCACCACACAGCTTGGTGTCATCAGCAAACTTGTTAAGGGTGCACTCAATGCCATTGTCCATGTCACCCACAAAGATGTTGAACAAGACAGGTCCCAGGACTGATCCCTGAGGGACTCTGCTTGTCACTGGCCTCCACTGGGACATGGAGCCATTGACAGCCACTCTTTGGGTGCGGCCATCAAACCAGTTCCTTATCCATCTAGTGGTCCACCCATCAAACCCATGTGTCACCAGTTTGGAGACCAGGATGTGGTGTGGGACAGTGTCGAAGACTTTGCTCAGGTCCAGGTAAACGACATCCGTTGCTCGCCCCTCATCTATTAATTTTGTCACCTTCTCATAGAAGGCCACCAGGTTTGTCAGGCAGGATTTGCCCTTGGCAAAGCCATGCTGACTGTTCCAAATCACCTCTTCACTATTCTTCTGAGCCAGTAGTGCCTCCAGGAGGATCTGCTCCACGATCTTTCCGGGCACAGAGGTGCGACTGACTGGCCTGTAGTTTCCTGGTTCCTCCTTCTTACCCTTTTTGAAAATGGGGTCATTTTTCCCTTTTCCTGTCTGTGGGGACTTCCCCAGACTGCCATGACTTTTGAAATATAATAGAGAGGGGTTTAGCAACCTCATCTGCCAGTTCTCTCAGTACCCGTGGGTGTATCCTGTCGGGTCCCATGGACTTGAACACTTTCAGGTTCTTCAGGTGGTCACAAACCTGACCTTCACTTACAATGGGCAGTTCTTCCTCCCTGGCCCTGGCATTGTCTTCCATGGTTGCATGCAGTTCCATGTCTTCCATGTCTTCTTCTTCTGGCATTGTCTTCCATGGTGTTGCGTGCACTTGCATATGGAACTGGATAAGTTTCCAACCATCCAGTGTTTGCCTCTACCACAGTAAGCACATATTGCTAACCAGAAGGAGAACGTGGTAGAGTGATATAGTCAATCTGCCAGGTGTCACCATAATTGTACTTGGACCGTCGGTCACCATACCACAACGGCTTAATTCATTTTGCCTGCTTAATAGCAGCACAAATGTCACAGTCACGGATGACTTGTCTGATAGCATCCATGGAAATGTCTACAGATCTGTCACGAGCCTATTGGTAGGTTCCGTCTCTGCCTTGATTTCCTGATGAATCGTGAGCCCACCAAGCTAAGAACGTCTCACCTCAGTGTTTCCAGTTGAGAACAAGATCAAAGTCCATGTCTACTTGGAAAACTCTTGCAGTTAGATCTGCCTGATGGTTGTGTTGCTGTTCCTCAGTAGCTTTACTCTTAGGAATGTGAGCATCAATGTGTCTCAGCTGTCTCGGTCCGGAGACTCAGTTCTTTTGAATATTCCCCTGTTGTGAAATCAGAGGCACAAACGTGGCCAAAATATGAAGAGCTAGACTATTTATTACATAAATAAAGTGGATGGATCAGAAGGGGAGAGAGACAAAATAGAGAGTGAGAGAGAGAAGAGGGAGAAAGAAGAGTAAAGGAATTATATTATATATTATTAGCTTTCATAATCTGACTGTATCCAGGAATGTGCAGTCTCCAAAATGCATCTATACCCAAGAAACTTAGAGTTTGTTTGTTCATGGGATTTGCCATGGTAGAGACTCTGTTTACCACATCCACTGGAATGTGTTGGTGTCCATTCTGCCACCGCACTCCCAGAAACTGGATCTCTCAAAGGTTCTTTCATCTTGTCTCGCTTGATTACAAAACCTGCTTACAGAAGAATGTCAATGATTTTGTTACCTTTCTCGAAGAGTTCTTCAGCAGTTTTACTCCAGACAATGATATCATCGATGAACTGGATGTGTTCTGGAGCACCGCCTTTGTCCAGAGTAGCATGGATCACCCCATGACAGATACTTGGGCTGTGGATCCAGCCCATTTGCAATCTGTTGGAAGTATCATAGTATCATAGTATCATAGTATCATTCAGGGTTGGAAGGGACCACAAGGATCATCTAGTTCCAACCCCCCTGCCATGGGCAGGGACACCCCACACTAGATCAGCCTGGCCAGAGCCTCGTCCAGCCTGGTCTTAAACACCTTCAGGGACGGGGCCTCGACCACCTCCCTGGACAACCCATTCTAGGGTTTCACCACTCTCATGGTGAAGAACCTCCTCCTCACATCTAGCCTGAATCTCCCCACCTCCAGCTTCATTCCATTCCCCCTAGTCCTATCACTACCTGAGATCCTGAGAAGTCCTTCCCCAGCCTTCCTGTAGGCCCCTTTCAGATACTGGAAGGCCACAATTAGGTCACCTTGGAGCCTTCTCTTCTCCAAACTGAACAGCCCCAACTCCCTCAGTCTGTCCTCATAGGAGAGTTGCGCCAGCCCTCTGATCATCCTCGTGGCCCTTCTCTGGACATGTTCCAGCGCCTCCACATCCCTCTTGTAATAGGGGCTTCAGAACTGGACACAGTACTCCAGGTGGGGTCTCACCAGAGCTGAGTAGAGGGGGAGGATCACCTCCCTCGACCTGCTAGCCACACTTCTGATGCAGCCCAGGATCTGATTGGCTTTGCGGACTGCAAGTGCACGCTGAGAGCTCATGTTGAGCTCCACCAGCACCCCCAAGTCTCTCTCCTCAGGGTTGCTTTCCAGCCAGTCACTGCCCAGCCTGTATTTGTGCCTGGGATTGCCTCGACCCAGATGCAGGACCCTGCACTTGCTCTTATTGAACTTCATGAGGTTGGCTTGTGCCCACCTCTCCAGCCTGTCAAGGTCCCTCTGGATGGCCTCCCTTCCCTCCAGCGTGTCTGCTGCACCACACAGCTTGGTGTCATCAGCAAACTTGCTGAGGGTGCACTCAATGCCACTGTCCATGTCACCCACAAAGATGTTGAACAAGACTGGTCCCAGGACTGGTCCCTGAGGGACTCCGCTTGTCACTGGCCTCCACTGGGACTTGAACCCATTGACAGCCACTCTTTGGGTGCGGCCATCAAGCCAGTTCCTTATCCATCTAGTGGTCTGCCCATCTGTAGTGGTTTGAGCCTTAGCTGAGAGTTAAAAGCTCAAATGGGAAAAGGCTGAGAATCTCTTCCCCACTCCCCCCCCCCCCACCTCCTCCCTCCAAACAGGGAGAGGAGTGAAAAAAAAAAAAAAGTGTAAGGAGCAAATCCACTAAGCAACAATCTGGAGTCAGCTTGGAAGTAGAGAGGCAAATGATTTTTTTTCTTCAAATTATATATATATAACAATAACAGGGAAAAACAAGGTTCACAAGGGCAAGGAACACGAATGGATGGGAGTGGGACAGACAGAAAAAAAAAAATAATACAAAACCAGTCTTTCTCTGAGGAGGTGCAGGGGCAGCAGGGAAAAGGATCAGGTCCGGCCACGTGGCTGAGGAGCAGGAAGGGCAGCTGCAGTAGCTCTCATCCAGCAGAGGCAGGAGCCAAAAAGGAGATCCAACTGCTATGATGTCCTGCTCTTTATACCCTAGCTGGGCAGGGAGGGGGAAGTGGAACAGACTTAGCTTTCCCAGGGGCGAAATGCCCTTCAGGGAGTATAAAGTACCCGCAAGCCCTCCACCCTGCTTTCTTCTTTTGTTTTCAGAAAGAGGCGTAAACCCACCACAATCCACCCCTCTGTTCCACTTTTCTCTCCTGCCACAGCCCCTTCATGTGATTTTGACACGTGGTATTTGAAGCCTTGGTGCAAGTCTCTTGCTATCCCAGCTTGCTCTCTCCCAGGGCAGTCTCTCTCTCTGCTGATGGTCACTGTAGGTGGTGCTTGAACTGGACAGGCACGTGGAGAAGAATCAGGAATCAGTCTGTCTTTGAAAGGGAAAGGAAAAAGTCAGGAACAGTCTGTTGCTGTAGGGACATCGGGAACAGTCCATTGCTGTAGGGACATTGGGAACAGTCCATTGCTGTATGGACAAAGTAACAGTCCGTTGCTGTAGGGACATCAGGAACGGGTACAGGTGAGATGATGCTCTTTGGGTTGGTGTGCAGTGGGTACGTTGGGTCCTGGATGCTGGGCTGGTATTAAACTAGGATGGAGAAACTTAGAACAACTTATAACTATTCACATAATTACATTGATGAGTGTTGCCTCCTCTGAGTTCATCCTCTCTCAGCCAGAGTCACGTTCTGCTGTGGGATACACTGAATGTCCCCAGTTTCTAACATGACCCAGTACGTGTGACTAGGCCCCTCAGCCGAGACCACCCCTCGGGTTGGTTTGCCCCCACCAGCAGCAGGGAAAACCCACACTGACTTCCCCAGCAGGTTCTTCTCAGCAATCACAGGAACTCCATCTCCATCCACTGTTTGCAGCAGGTGGGACTGGGCAGGACCAGCTCGGTTCACAGATCCTCTGCTGTTCACTAACCAAGTGGCTTGAGCTAGGTGCTTTTCCCAGTTCCTGAAGGTTCCACCCCCCATGGCTTTTAGGGTGGTCTTTAGCAAGCCATTGTAGCGCTCGACCTTCCCTGCAGCTGGTGCATGGTATGGGATGTGGTAAATCCACTCAATGCCATGTTCCTTTGCCCAGTCCCTTATGAGATGGTTCTTGAAGTGGGTTCCATTGTCTGATTCAATCCTCCCGGGGGTGCCGTGTCTCCACAGGATATGTCTCTCTAGGCCCAGGATGGTGTTGCGAGCAGTGGCATGAGGAACTGGATAGGTCTCCAGCCACCCTGTACTTGCCTCCACCATGGTCAGTACGTACTGCTTGCCACTGTGAGACCGAGGAAGGGTGATGTAGTCTATCTGCCAGGCCTCTCCATATTTATATTTCGACCATCTCCCCCCATACCACAGAGGCTTCATGCGCTTGGCTTGCGTGATGGCAGCATAGATGTCACACTCATGGATGACCTGTGAGATGGCCTCCATAGAGATGTCCACAGATCTGTCCCAAGCCCACCGGTATGTGGCATCTCTCCCTTGGTGGCCAGAAATGTCATGGGCTCAGCGATCTAAGAACAGCTCACCCTTGTGTTCCCAGTCCAAGTCTATTTGGGAGATCTTGGCAGCCAGGTCTGCTTGGTGGTTCTGCTTGTGCTCCTCAGTGGCTCTGCTCTTGGGGATGTGTGCATCGATGTGCCGTACCTTGGTTGGCAGCCTGTCCAGGTGGGCAGCGATGTCTTGCCACAGGTCAGCGGCCAAACAGGCTTCCCTTTTCTCTGCCACCCGTTCCTCCTCCATTCCTTCAGCCAACCCCACAAGGCGTTGGCTACCATCCAGAAGTCAGTGCAGAGGTACAGCACTGGCCAGTTCTCTTGTTCTGCTATATCCAGGGCCAGCTGGACAGCTTTTACCTCTGCGTACTGACTGGATTCACCTTCTCCATCCCTTGCTTCTGCCACTTGCCTTGTTGGGCTCCAGACAGCTGCCTTCCATCTCCGCTTGCTTCCTACAAGCCGGCAGGACCCATCTGTAAATAAAGCATAGCCCTTCTCGTTGTCAGGGAGATCATTATATGGGGGAGCCTCCTCAGCACGGGTCACTGTCTGCTCTGGTGGCATTCCAAAGTCAGCACCCTCTGGCCAGTTGGTGATCACTTCCACTATGCCAGGGTGTTCAAAGTTCCCCATCCGAGCTCGCTGAGTTATCAGGGCCATCCACTTACTCCAGGTAGCATCTGTGGCATGATGTGGAGTTGAGCCTCTCCCTTTGAACATCCAGGTCAGGACTGGAAGTCTCGGAGCTAGAAATAGAGGTGACTCAGTCCCAATTACCTCAGAGGCAGCCCGGACGCCCTCAGAGGCAGCTAGGATTTCCTTCTCTGTCGCGGTGTAGTTGGCCTCAGAGCCTTTGTACCCCTTACTCCAGAAACCTAGGGGCCTGCCCCTGGTTTCACCAGGAGCCTTCTGCCACAAGCTCCATGTAGGACCATTCTCACCAGCCACAGTGTACAGCACATTCTTGATCTCTGGCCCAGTTCGAACAGGTCCCAGAGCCATAGCATGGACCACCTCTCGTTTGATCTGGTCAAACACCACCTGCTGCTCAGGTCCCCACACAAAATCATTTTTCTTCCTTGTTACATGGAAGAGAGGCTTCACAATTTGACTGTACCCGGGAATGTGCATTTTCCAGAAGCCCACAAGCCCCAAAAACGACTGTGTCTCTTTCTTGTTTGTGGGCTGCACCATAGTGGCTACCCTGTTCACCACCTCCTGAGGGACGTGGCGACGGCCATCCTGCCATTGAACACCCAGGAACTGGATCTCCCTGGCAGGCCCTTTCACCTTGCTTCTCTTGATGGCAAAGCCAGCCTCCAGCAGGATGTCAATTATCCTCTTACCCTTCTGGTAAACTTCCTCTGCTGTCTCACCCCATACAATGATGTCATCGATGAACTGCAGATGCTCAGGAGCTCCACCTTTCTCTAAGGTGGTCTGGATCACCTCATGGCAGATGGTTGAGCTATGGACCCAGCCCTGAGGTAACCAATTCCATTGATACTGTACTCCCCTCCAGGTGAAAGCAAACTGTGGCCAGCATTCTTCTGCAATGGGAATGGAGAAAAAGGCATTAGCAATGTCAATTGTGGCATACCACTTGGCCGCCTTCGATTCCAGCTCATACTGGAGCTCCAGCATGTCCGGCACGGCAGCGCTGATCGGAGGAGTCACTTCATTCAGGCCACGGTAGTCCACAGTCAGTCTCCATTCCCCATTTGCCTTCCACACTGGCCATATTGGGCTGTTGAAGGGGGAGTGAGCCTTGCTGATCATGCTCTGGCTCTCCAGTCGTCGAATCAGTTGGTGTATGGGGTGCAGAGAGTCTCTGTTGGTCCTGTATTGCCTGCGATGTACTATGCGAGAGGCAATAGGTAACTTCAAATCCTGCACCTTATGGCTGCCCACTACGGAGGGGTCATCCAACAGCTCGGGCATGGTGGACAGCTGTTCTTTGCCTGCAATCTCCACAGCTGCCACCCCAAACGCCCACTTGTGCCCCCTAGGGTCCCTGAAGCATCCCTTCCGCAGAAAGTCAATGCCAAGAATGCAAGGTGCATCTGGACCAGTCACTATGTCGTGTTTTCCCCATTCATTCCCGGTCAGGCTTATCTCAGCTTGCAGTACAGTCAAGTCTTGTGAGCCTCCTGTGACTCCTTGAATGCTTATGGACTCAGCCCCTTTGTACCCCAATGGTATCAGGGTGCATTGGGCCCCTGTGTCCACCAGAGCTCGGTACTTCAGGGCTTCTGAAGTGCCAGGCCATTTCACGTACACATCCCAGTATACTCTGTTATCCCTGGCCTCCACCTGGCTGGAGGTAGGGCACCTCTAATGCTGGCGGCAGTGTCCACACTTGTCACACGGTCCTGTGTTACTAGGGGAAGGGTCTCTTGAGCGATATGGACCACTCCAGGAAACTGGGGCAGCTCTTCTCCTAGATGAGTTATCCCCGTGGTGCCCACCTTGCAGTTCCCGCACCCTGTTCCAGAGGGCAGAGGTGGGTTGGCCATGCCAGGTGTCCATGTCCTCTCCATGGTCACAGAGGAACCTCCACAGAGACCCCCTTGACATTCCCCGATTGGCTTGGGGTGATCTCCTAGGGGAAGGTCGCCTGTTCCTGATTGCCGAAACCTGGACCCATTCTGAAGGAGAAGGGGAAAAGGAGACATCACTCCCCTTTTTCACTTCAGACATGGAGGTCTTGATCTCTTTGACAATGTCTTTAGCCATAGTTTCTATGGCTGAGATCAGGGGTTTCTGATTTACGCTGTCTTCATATTCCCTTAAATCATTGGCAAACTCACAGACAGTTATAGGACTTCCATCCTGTCCAGTCAAGAGTATCCCTCCTAATGTGTGAGCATATTTCTGAGGAGCACCCTGGGTGAGTTTCTTTACGAAGGGCCGTCTCATGGGCACCTCATCTGGGTCCAAAGGGAGCTGGCCATCCCCATAAATTATTTCCATCATGGCCACCTGCCTCAGATACCGAATGCCCTGTTCCATAGTTGTCCATCTAACTGGGGCCCAGGGCAGGTCATCTCTTGAGCGGTACCAGCTCTTGATGGCATTCAGAATCCGGGCCCAGAGAGTGTGTATTCCATCAAGTTTGGCTAACTCTTTGTCCAGACCAGCATCACGAGTCAGGGAGCCTAAAAGCTTTGCCTCCCTCTTATCCAAGTCCACTGTGTCCACCCCCTCGTCCCAGCATCTCAGGGCCCAGCTTAGTATTGGCTCACCCTCTTTCCTTGCCTAGTCCAGACGAGTTTGCCTTAGTTCCTTTCTGGGCAGTGATGTAACAGTTATTTCCTGCTCTGAATCATCTTCATCCACCGATGGGTTCTGTGAGATGCTGGGGCCTGCTGAGGTTCCTTCCTCACCATCCATGCTTGGCGATGATTTTTGATTTCTTTTCCTGCGTGTGGTGACCAGTGCTAGAGAGACTGCATTGGCAGGAGCATCAGGGGTCAACTGTGGAACTGCTGGTGGTGGGGCAAACCCTTGTGCCTGGGGCTCAGGCTGAGAGCTGGCACAGTCATTACAACCCGACCCCTCCCTCTTTGTGTCTACAGAGTGCTTACAATGCCCACAGCAGACACGCCCCCAGTCATTAAAGAGCACAAAGGAGTGTGTTATCACCCTCCAAACAGCTCTTAATGGGTTAGCTAGTCCTCCACCCAACAGGGTCCCAGCAAATGACACTATAAGGATTACATTTAGGCATATGGAGCATATTGCAACGTAGAGCAATTTTCCATCACAGCCACTTTTATCTACACCATTGGTTTCATAACTTGCCTCAGGAAAGTTTCCTATGTTAGAAAAGTTACCACTGACAGTGAAATTCAATGAATTCAAGAGATACATGCCTAACTTAATTGGTAAAGTTTTTATCCACTTGATCAGCATCTCTATCATTAACCACACCACGTGGTAAGTTATTAATTTGGAGATGTGGGTCCAAAAGATCCAGCCAAAAGCCCATGCAAAGGCTTGGACCATCAGGTTCTTTAAAATTGCCATTTCTATTTCTAGCTCCTTTTTCAGAAAAAAGTATTGCTTTCCCAATACAAGATTAATTTCCAAGCCCCACGTTGGAGGCGCCAAAAATTGTAGTGGTTTGAGCCTTAGCTGAGAGTTAAAAGCTCAAATGGGAAAAGGCTGAGAATCTCTTCCCCACTCCCTGCCCCCCACCACCTCCACCCTCCAAACAGGGAGAGGAGGAAAAATAAAAGGGTAAGGAGCAAATCCACTAAGCAACAATCTGGAGTCAGCTTGGAAGTAGAGAGGCAAATAATTTTTTTTCTTCAAATTATATATATATAACAATAACAGGGAAAAACAAGGTTCACAAGGGCAAGGAACACGAATGGATGGGAGTGGGACAGACAGAAAAAAATAATAATACAAAACCAGTCTTTCTCTGAGGAGGTGCAGAGGCAGTAGGGAAAAGGATCAGGTCCGGCCACATGGCTGAGGAGCAGGATGGGCAGCTGCAGTAGCTCTCACCCAGCAGAGGCAGGAGCCAAAAAGGAGATCCAACTGCTATGATGTCCTGCTTTTTATACCCTAGCTGGGCAGGGAGGGGTAAGTGGAACAGACTCAGCCCTTCAGGGAGTGTGAAGTACCAGCAAGCCCTCCACCCTGCTTTCTTCTTTTGTTTTCAGAAAGAGGCGTTAACCCACCACACCATCAAACCCATGTGTCACCAGTTTGGAGACCAGGATGTGGTGCGGGACAGTGTCGAAGGCTTTGCTCAGGTCCACAGTGTGAGAAACGGCTGGCAACTTTATATCCTCTATCTCATACTGTCCCACAACTGCAGATTCATCAGAAAGCTCAGGCCTAACAGACAGCTTCAATTTTTGTCCATCAGTTTCTACAGATGCTCCCCCAAAAGGCCATTTGTAACCCTTAGGATCTTTGAAACGCCCTTCTCTCAGAAAATCAATTCCCAACATACAAGGTATGTCAGTTCCTGTCACAACAGTATGCTTCTTCCATTGTTTAGCAGTTAAACTTACATCAACTTCTATCTTAGTTAACTCTTGAGATCCACCAGTGACTCCCAGAATATTTATAGCCTCTGCTCCCTGATAATTTGGTAGCATTATGGTGCACTGAGCTCCTGTGTCAACCAAGGCCCTGTACTTCTGAAATTTTGAAGTGCCAGGTCACTGGATGTACACATCCCAATAGATTCTGTTATCTCTATTATCCCTCTCCTCCCCCTGGTGGGAGGCAGGACATCCCTAATTATGGGGATATGTCGACATGTGCAGTTAGCACAGTGTCCAGTATCATAGTATCATAGTATCATAGTATCATTCAGGGTATTAGAATTGGAACCACTGTTGGAGCTATTAGAGTTGTTTTTCTGGGAAACTGAAGAAGTAACATCTACCCTTCTGGCATTGCTACCTTGGGTACTACTCTGCAGTTCCCTTAGTTTCCTGAAAAGGTTAGAAGTTGGTTGACCATCCCATCTGTTCATGTTCTCACCAAACTGATCACACAGAGTTATCCAAATACTCCCACGTGATTGCCTCTGTGGTCTGTTTTGGTTTGATCTGTTTTGGAATGGCCTCCTTGGACGATGTCTGTTTCTAACAGCTGAAACTTGTATCCATCTGGAGGAAGCATTGGAATTATTTCCTTGTGTCAATTGGGATATGGAATTTTAAAATTCCTCCCTCATCTGTTTCATGCAAATCTTTTTCTCACCAGACAGAGTTTCAGTGTCTGAAACCAAAGAAACATGTGTGGGATTATCTTCCAGTTGTGTCATTTGATCAGGGAAATGGCCAACCATAGGAAGAGCTCCACTATAATTTCTTGTCACACTTCTGCTTGCCAGAATAGTTGCATAATTAGGAGAAGCAAGGTTGGTGAGCTTTTTAGCAAGACCTATTCCTACAGGAATTTCTGTCAACGACGGAGAACAGAATCAATACAATTGACTAATATGATCTATTATTGTTTGTCTATTAAGGGAACTACTACAGCTTATATAGACTCAGAGAGCATCCTTGGCATAGCTTAATTGGTTCCCCACAAGTGACCACACATCCTACTGTTATAGATTATTGGTCAAACAACTAATAAACACAAAGTTGCTGATGCAGGTGTGCGTCCTGTTATTCCCAGATAACTCTCTGTGTTTATAGCTACCAGTGCCCTGCTTTAGTTACATGCTGCAGGCACAGGACTGTTTTGCTAAAGTGCTAGCTACTTCTGCACTTATGCTGAGCATGGCTTACCACCATGTCAGGCTCTAAGCTTATACTGCCAGATTGCTCACACCACATATTGCTACCATTGCCACCAATCCCCCTTTTAGTTTTGTGAGAAATCTGGTCATCAGAGTTGTTCTCATCCCATACAAGATACTCTTTACCTACACAGAAGCAAGCAAGTTGAAACTAAGCTGTACAGCAAAAGCAAAAGATCTGCAGCGCAGCACGTCTAACAGACTGATGTAATCCATACAAGGCATGATGCTTAAGTTGAGCTAATTAGAACATTCTAACAGAGCTGGCATAATACATGGTCAAAGATAACAAAACTTGTAAAGAAGAACATAGATCTTACTAGTTCCAATCTTTACATTTCACTCCTCTTACTGACAGAGAAGACTTGATTATGCCTGAACACATTACACACAGAGATTAAGACACAAATCCAATCCTCAGCACTGTCATTTGCAATCTGCTTTAAGGGTATGTTGCATCTTTATTTTTCTAGGATGGTAAAAAATCATAACTTGTTTAATGTTAGCAAGATTTTCCTTAATCTGTAAAGGTAGATCTGGCCAGGCTCTAGCTTCACAGACAGAAAATACTTGCAGGCAAACAGCAAGAGTGAAAGAGCTTCATTGCTTTGCCCAATATAAAATTGCACATAATGCATTTTTGCTCATCCTAATGATGCTGGTCTTTTGGTGCTTTGTTTTTGCTAAGGAAAGGTACATATAAAACGACAATTTGAAAGCATAATACAATTTGACCATTCTCTTTTTTGTGACATACCTAAATTCCCCATGTTTTTGTTTTTTATTTGTTTGTTTTTAACCTAAAATGAAAATGTATGTTGTGTTACAATTAATTTTTACTTTCCCTTTAACAATTTAAAATTATGACAAAGTGGTGATGCAACATATAAATCCATACGAACATTTTCTCTAATCACACAACAATTAAACAATCATGATATTCAGTCCTAATTCAGATGGTGTTTTTTTGGTACATTTTTCTGATTGATTGTTTGACCTCAGATTATCATAACAGTTATTGTGATCGATGTTTAACTTCATGGGAAATGCTGTTTTCCATATTCTTGATTCTTCTGCTGTTGTTTATTGTGATGATTACAGTTGACATGGGTTAGTTATTTCTTGCTGGTATAATTAAAACCCTTAGCTATAAAATATACACAGTATTTTTTCCCTTTTTTTTTTTGTTTCTTTGGGTTTTTTGATAGATATTTTTAATTTTATTTTTTAAAAATGTTATTTTAATTTTTTTATTGTAATTAATTTTAAAATAATTTTTATTTTCTAAAAAATATATTTTAAAATTTTAATTTTTTTTTTAAATTTTGTTATTTTATTTTATTGATTTTTTCTTTAATTTAATTTTCTTCTCAATATTTTAATTAGTATTTGATTTTTAGTTTTTTTAATTTTAAAAAAAAAAATTAATCTTTACCTTTTAATTATTTTTTATCTATAATTTTTTTAAATGTTGTTCTATTTATATAATTTTTAATTTTTTTTATTTTTTAAATGTATTTTTACATTTATTTTTCCATTATATATATTTTTATCTATAATTTTAATATTTTAAAAAAATATATTTTTAAAAGCATTTTTTAATTTTATTTTTTATCTTTTTTCTTCTATTTTTTGTTTTTATTTTTTATATTTTTACATTATTTTTTCATTTTCATTTTTATTTGTTTTTTTGCTTTTTAAAAAAAAACTTTTTATTTTTTTAATATATTTTTAAATTATTTTTATTTTTTAAATTTGAATTATTTTTTATCTAGTTTTTAATATTTTTTCTTTTTTAATTTTTAAAAAATATTTTTATATAGCTTTTCAATTTTTTTTTATCTAGTGGATATCTAAGAAGGAAATAAAAAGATGTTACATTAGCTAAGGAATACTTTTTAAAAATGAATACCTATTTACTATGATCCTTAACTATATTACATGGAGCTCCTTTGAAATGCCTAGGCACACACAACTAAGAAGGTTTGAATGCAAAGAAAAGCTTACAATTTGAACTCATTACTATGTAATTATACCTTACTATAATTATATACTAAGTACCTGTAAATACCAAATACTTACTATTCATTATGCTTACTAGTAAAACTTAGCAAAACTCTAAACAGCAAATCTCTGAAAGACATTACAGTCAGAAATGATGAAATTAGCACTATTGCTTTAAATCACAAGAGAGCTTTGGTAGACTAGAGTCTTTCCAGAAAAGGGGGGTGGGGGTATGCCCTAATTGCAATTGTTTCTGCACTAGAGTCTTAACCATTTGCAGCCTATCTTATCTCAGCAGCCACTGCTCTACCCATACTGGATTATCTATTTTCCAGTTTAATTTGAGTGTTGATTGCTAACCAGTAGCCGCTACAGAAAAGGATCAGTAAGGACTTTTGCTCCTAGCTGACTTAAGGCACCTCTGCCCAATAGAGCAACTGGAAGGGTTAACACGTACGGTCTTGCAGTGATTGATTAGCCATCTTGAAAAGGTAATTGTGCTGGCTCTTTGCTGACCCAGGTTGTTTGCATACCTCCTACACCTATGACTCCAGAATTTGCCATCAGCAATGGCCACTGACCATTCCACTTATGGTGAGGTATAATAGTGACATTGTCTCCAGTATCCACAAGCATTGAAAGTTGTACAGTTTGTCCACAAGGGTGTCTGATGGTTACAATCTCTTCTGGTTTTCCCTTTTGGATTTCTAGGGCCAATAATATATTAGGCATACTACCTGAAGGGAGGTTGAAGACAGGCGGATGATGGTCTCTTCTCCCAGGCACCCAGTACCAGAACAAGAGGACACAGTCTCAGGCTGCGCCAGGGGAGGTTCAGGTTGGATGTTAGGAAGAAGTTCTATACAGAAAGAGTGATTGCCCATTGGAATGGGCTGCCCAGGGAGGTGGTGGAGTCGCCATCATTGGAGGTGTTCAGGAGGAGACTTGATGGGGTACTTGGTGCCATGGGTTAGCTGTTTGGGTGGGTTGGATTGGTTGATGGGTTGGACACGATGATCTTGAAGGTCTCTTCCAACCTGGTTTGGTTTATTCTAATAAAGGTTTATTCTAATACCGGTGGAACCAAATCCTCCTTGTCCTCGAATCCTGTTAGAAACCTTAGGCACTCAGGACTCAAATGGTATTAGCTGAGCAATCTTTGTCCCAACAGGAATGCTAACAGGAGCGGTAATGGTATAGAGCATAATTTTTATAACCCACTCATAATCAGAATCTATTAAACCAGGAACTATAAGGATGTCGTGTCTAGAGGTAGATGATCTGCCAATTAACAGAGCACAGGGTCTATGACCCAGAGGGCCGTGCTGATTGTACTTGACAACAACATTTGTGGACTCAAGAGCGACATCCACTGCTGTTGCCAGAGGTGGCTGTGGGGTGGTAGTCCAAGCACCCTGATTTGGTGTCATTGCATGGGGTGTATTCGTGCTGTGGGAGCAGTTTCCCTGCTTATGACAATCTTGAGTAAAATGATTAGGTCTTTGTTGGTGAGCACACCACTTTCGAGTCTGTACAGCAGTCGGGCAATTTGATTTAAGGTGCCCAGGTTTCCCAGTAGTATGGTGTTTTCCACTCAGGTTCTTTCCCTTTTGCGGTGGTCATACTAGTGTTTTCATGACTGCTTCTATGGCTGTGGCTAGATACGTTGCTGTTTGTTGGTGCATCATTCATTCTGCTGCATCCAGCAGTTGTGTGGTAGTGGCACCTCTCATTAAAATGCTCAGAATCTGTTTAGTTTTTTTGTTAGTATTGTCAAATACCAGAATATCCAGCATTTTTATGTTCATATCGTGAGTCAAATCTGGACTAGTATTTAATGCCATATGTAAGCTATCGACAAAGGAACCAAATGGCCCTGTTAGACCCTGCCAAGTAGTAATAAACACAATATCAGATATATTGTCCTGGATTCTCGACCATGTTTTGTTTGCTAAATCCCGAATTAATTGTAAAAACTCATCAGGAAGTTGTATTTGCTGATCTGATCTAGCAAAAGGTCCTGCCCCAAAGATTTAGTTAGCAGTGACACCGTGTAAAGGTGTCACTGCCAGGGCATGGCTTCCGCAGCATTGCAAGTGATTTGCTGCTTATCAAGAAATTGCAAGCTCTGATATGGTGTTATTTTCAACCCTCTGCTTTCTAACATGGGTTGAAGCTCAGATATTATTGTCTTAGGATCTAACTTTTTTCCTGCAATTAGAATATCATCCATATAATGATAGTTGAGGAAGTGTGACCATTTTAGGCTGTGCCTTTAAGAAAGGGACAGTTGCTGGAACACTCTGGCTGAATGTTTTGGTGTAGAATGAAAACATTCAGATATTCTAAATGAATTTTATTGGTAGATAGGTAAAATGCAACTTTAAGCTTTAGTTCAGTTTGAATCTCAGCTAGTCCAGTCTGTTCTGCCTTTTCAGCCTGTCTGCTTCTGAGCAACAGCTGTGAGTTGGAGTTAACTTTGAGATAAGAAAACTAATTCTTGCATGCGCTTTGACCTAACAGAATTTTCCTCCTTAATAATTACCTTTTCTCTCTCTCTCTAACCCTTTTGGCAAAAAAGGGAGGTAGGGGGAGGTAGGGGGTACAGGGGGGGAACCCTCCTCTGGCTGGAGGAGGGAGTTTTGTTCTATATTACTTTCTTTGCTGTGTATTTCTGTATATATTGTAAATACTGTATATTGTGTACATATTCACTGCACCTCATCCTGCTTGTAAATACAGCTTTTTATCCATTTTGCTTCTCCGACTGAGTTAGCTGTGGTTTCTTTGTAGGGGAGGGAGAACTGAACTTTCTCTCACCACCACGGGAAGTCACAATGAGTTTGTCTAAATGGGAACAAAGCACAGGCCACATACATTTGGCACAAGGTGGGAGAATTCTGCATGCCTTGAGGCAAGGTTACCCATTGATATCATTGGGGAGGTTCTGCTGATGGCCCAGTAAATGCAAATTTTTCTGAATCCTCTGGATGTCATTCACAATACCTCTCCACTGACACAGCACCGGATCAGTTACCTGTCCTCCCACCTCCCAATCCCTTACACTATTGTCCCTTCAGAATTCGATTGTATTTTCCATCTCAGTGATACAGTCTGCTGATAATGTCTGGGATCTGAGGGGCAGAGAGGGCAGCACAGCTGGAGCCACTTGGGCTCCTGGGGCTGCTGGTGCCACTGCTGTGGCTGCTGCTGTGGCCACCACTGAGGCCACTGCCATGGGGACAGCTGCTGGAGCTGCTGCCACGGGGACCACCTCTGGGACTGCCAGGATGGGGACCGCTGGGGCCACCGCTACAGTTGGTGCTGCCGGTGTCGGTTGTGCGTTGGTCCGTGCTGCCTCAGTCGGGGCTGCTGGGGCTGCCAGGGCCACTGGGGCTCACAGGAGGGGTCTGGTCATAAACATGCCATAATTGTGAGCCTCCAAGCTCTCCATTTTCTTTCTAAGAGGAGCTGCAAAACAGAGTCGGTGCTGTTCAGCTTCTTGGTATTGGTGTTTTCGTCTTCTGAATCTGAGCCATCGCTGGCAGTATTAGAGGAAGATGTCGAAGATGGGGATTGAACACACTGAACCACAGGTTTTTCTACCTTTTTACAGCTTTTTATGTGCTTGGAGCAAATGGCAGCAGTGGTGTCTGGTGTGCGTGGTGTGTTCGCCAGGATAGGGGATGTGGCATCTTCTTGAAGTGAGTGTTCATGCTTTCTGACCTCCATTTTGTTTTCAAGCATCTTTTCAACCAGGTCAGGATTCGTTTCTGTCAGTACTGACATAGCAGCCAGATATTTTTTCATGGAAAAGACAGTAATAGGGAAGCCGCAATTTGTGTAGGAGGAGGGGTGGCGGGTGACTGAAATAGGAATTCTGACGAGAATGCTGACAAAGTGGCAGATGATGGTTTGGGGGAGGGTGTGGAGCCTTCTGAATCTCCCTTTTTCATCTCAGTTACAACAAATGCCGCAGCAGCTGAATCAAGAGTAGACTTTTCTGCTTTTATAGATTTCAGTGTATGTGACAATGTGCCACAAGGTGCTATAGAGAAAAGCTCCTTTTGAGCCTTTAGGCACCTGATCCCACAGCCGGGCTCCAATTTTGTCCCGTGCTTTGGAAGTAAAAGCTTTGTTTACTGTGGGGATAAAATCATGATCCCGAGCCCAGGCTAATAGCCCTTTTAAAATCCCAGAATCGGAGAGGAGAGGATAATTTGGAAGACTTTTAGCACAGCCTCTTCATTTTTGCTGAGTGCTTCCCTGTGACCTCCCCGGTTGCTCACCTGATCCTGGTGAGATACATTTCCTTTTCTGAGCATGCACTGGTTATTTTTTCAGCACCGGGGCAGTGCTGATTCTACATGCTTTCTGTACCTCTCGGACCATACCTTTTATGCTGAGTTGTGCAGCATCATAGTCTGAGGATCCCATTACGAGTTTGGGTGCCAGATGTTGACGATGGAGAACGGAATCAATACGAATGACCAATGTAATCTAGTATTCCTTTATTAAGGGAACTTCTACAGCTTATATAGACTCAGAGAGCATCATTGGCATAGCTTCATTGGTTCCTCAGGAGTGACCACACATCCTACTGTTATAGATTATTGGTTAACCTACTAATAACACACAAGGTTGTTGATGCAGATGTGCGTCCTGTTATTCCCAGATAACTCTCTGTGTTTACAGCTACCAGTGCCCTGCTTTAGTTACATGCTGCAGGCACAGCACTCTTTTGCTAAACTTCTAACTACTTCTGTGCTTATGCTGAGCATGGCCTACCACCATGTCAGGCTCTAAGCTAATACTGCCAGATTGCTCACACCACTTATTGCTACCATTGCCACAAATTTCATCAGGATTCAGGGTTCCATGGTTACCTTAGAGTACCTCTGACAGCAAATTCTCTCAGATGCTTAATTCCCTCATCCATGTTAGTCCAGGGTTTAGGATTCCATGGGAGATCATCTCGGGATGGGTACCCACAGAGAAACCTTACTGAGACACCTGCCTAGATGTCTATCTATTCCACTATCCTTCAAGGGAGTGCCTAGTTGAGATGAAGATGTGGCTCCCACTATTAGAGCTGGTTCACCTGTATTGAAACATCTACCAAGCCAAGCTAGAACTGGCTTATTCTCTGCTCTGGTGTAATCCATCCTCACATGTCTCAACTATTGTCGAGGGGCTCTAGTGTTAAGTGTCATCCTCTTCCTCATCTGTCTCATCTTCCTGAACATGTTGTCCCCAGAATACTGCTGCCACTCTCCTAAAGATCCCTTTAAGCTCAGAAGCACCTCCATTAGCTACTGTCTTAGAAGGACCTGCAATCTGCCCTGCTAGATCTCCATCCAGTGATGGTCTCAATAACTCACCTATATCCTTGAGACAAACCTTCTCTTCCTCCTCAGCAGGATCTTTTTTAGCAGAAGTTCCCTCATCATCAGATGTATCTTGCTGCCCTCTCCAATCAGCTCCTGGATCAGGTCTGCGCCTTCCACCTCTCTTATCTAAAGCTGCTACTTGCTTAATTGGAGCTGTGTTTGAATTCACAGCCACCTTAACAGAAGCCGACAGGTTTTGAGACTAAACAGTTGCTACAGAGGACACTTCCAGTCCTGCCGATGAAGAAGGAAATGGCTTTGCCCCTCTAATGTCTGCAGAAGACATGGAAGCTGCCATGTTGGGAACTGCTGCTGCCACTGGCTGATTGCCAGAATCATCAACAGCATTGTTCAAAGCGGCCTTCCCGAGAGCCTGTTTAGTATCATAGTATCATTGTATCATTTGTGGCAATGCCAGCAACGAGCAGTGTGAGCAATCTGGCAGTGCAGGCCTAGAGCCTGACATGGTGGTAGGCCATGCTCAGCATAAATGCAGAGTCAGCTAGCAGTGGAGCAAAACAGTGCTGTGCCTGCAGCATGTAACTAAAACAAGACACTGGTAGCTATAAACATGGACAGTTATCTTGGGACAACAGGACATGCACCTGCATCAACAACCTCATTGTGTCATTAGTAGTTGGACCAATAATCTGTAATAGTGCAATGTGTGGTCACTCATAGGGAACCAATGGAGCTATGCCAACAGGGCACTCTGAGTTTATATAAGTTGTAGCAGTTGCCTTGCTACGCACTTCTTCTTCTGCCTTTCCTGTCTCCTGTTTCTTCTACACTTTACCGTGCTATACTTGCACTACAGGCCTGCTCCATAGGCCTGCACCTCAGGCCTGCACCATCGGCCTGCAACACTGGAACAATAAAGGAACAATACTCGATCACATTGGTCAGCCGTATTGATTCCTATCTCCGTCGTCTACATCTGGCGCCCGAACAGGGACACTTGGTTCCTTTGTCAATACCATCCCTTACATACGGCATTCAATACTAATTCAGACCTGACTCACGATATGAAGGTAGAAATGTGGATATTTTGACATTTGACAATGCTAATGAAGAAACTAAACAGGTTCTCAGCATTTTATCAACAGGTGCTACTGCCTCATGACTGCAGGACCACAATGAATGAAGGCATCGACAAGCAGCAATGTATCTAGCCACGGCCATAGAAGCAGTCCTGAAATCATCGTGCTTCTGAGAAACCTAGGTACCTTAAAGTGTCTGACTGTTAGACAGACTCGAAAGGGTCACAGATCTAATCATTTTACTCAAGATCGTTGCAGAAGCTGCTCCTGCAGCGTGAATATACCCCGCACGACGACACCAAACCAGGGTCCTTGGACCGCGCCCCCCCCCCCCCTTCCCCCCCCCCCAGCCCCCTCTGGCAGCGCACAGCGGACCTGACAACAGCCGCATATCTCCTTTTGAATCCACAAAGCGCTGTTGAGTTTAACTGGCATGGTCCTTTGGGTCACAGACCCTGTGCTCTGTTAACTGGCAGATGTCTACCTTTAGACAGGGCATTCTTATAATTCCTGGTTCAATACATTCTGATTATGACTGGGCTATGAAAATTATGCTCTATACCATTGCCTCTCCTGTTAGCACTCTTGTTGGGACAGAAATTGCTTAGCTAATACCATCTCAGTCCCGAGTGCCTAAAACTTATAACAGAATCCAAGGGCAAGAAGGCTCAGGTTCCACTGATATGCCTAATACCTCATTAGCCCTAGAAATCCAAAAGAGAAAGCTGGAACAGATTTTATCTGTCAGACACCCTTGTGGACAAATTATACAATTTTCAATTATTATGGATACTGGAGACGATGTCATCATTATACCTAGTCATAAATGGAATGGTCACTAGTCATTGCTCATGGCAAATGTTGAAGTCATGTGTTTAAAAGGTATCCAAACAACTTGGGTTAGCAAAGAGCCAGTGCAATTAGCTTTTAACTACAGCAAATCAATCACTGTAAGACCGTACGTGTTAACCCTTCCAGTTGCTCTGTTGGGCTGATATGCCTTAAGTCAACTAGGAGCAAAACTTGTTACTGTTCCTTCTTTATAGTGGCTACTAGTCAGCAACCAACCCACAAATTAAAATGGAAAACAGATAATCCAGTATGGGTGGAACAATGGTTGTTCAGACACGATAGGCTGCAAGTCGTTAAGACCCTAATACAGAAACAATAGCAACTGGATCACACCTTGCTAGCCACCCACCCTTACCCCCACCCCCAGAAAAGGGAGGATTTTCTAGTACTACTCTTGCCAACCAAAGCTCTGCTCTGATTTAAAGTTACAATGTTAATTTCTTAATTTCTGATTGCAATGTCCTTAAGAGATTTGTTATTTAGATATTTGCTAAGTTTTCCTGGTAAGCATAATGAATGGTAAGCATTTGGTTTTTACAGATACCTAGTACATAGTAATTGTAGTAAGGTGTAAGTACTTAGTAATGAGTTCACATTGTAAGATTTCTTTTGGTTCGAACCTTCTTAGTTGTGTGCCATGGCATTTCAAAGGAGCTACATGTAATATAGTTAAGACTTGTAGTAAATAGGTATTAATTTAAAAAAAAAAGTATTCCTTAGCTAAGGTAATGTCTTTATATTTCCTTCTTAGACATAGGCTAGGAAAAAAAAATACAAAAAAAAAAAAGCAAAAAAAAAAAGGTAAACAAAAAACCAGAAATATATAACAAAAGCACAAAAACTCTGGATACAAAACATAGAGTGCTAAATAACAGAATAGTAATAAAAAAGAAGAGCAACAATAAAAATAAAATATTAAAAACAAATATTACACATTGAAAAATCATAAAGATTACTAACACAGAATAGTTATTAACAGAAAAAGACATAAGAATTGTTAGCAAAAAAATGAAAATAAGGATTATCAAGACTACTAGATTAAAACAAACAAAAAATTATACAAAGAAAAAATCGAGAAAATTAAAATGAAAAATGATAATAAAAAATAATTAATAGAAAAGGTAAAAAAATATAATAAAAAGGTAAAAATTAAAATTAGACTCATTCATGGTTGGAAGGGACCACAAGGATCATCCAGCTCCAACCCCCCTGCCATGGGCAGGGACACCCCACACTAGATCAGGCTGGCCAGAGCCTCATCCAGCCTGGTCTTAAACACCTCCAGGGACAAAAACAGGTTGGACTTGATGATCTTTGAGGTCTTTTCCAACCTTATTGATTCTATGATTCTATGATCTATAAGAGTTATCACTGCAGCTCTCCAAAGATTAAATGATTGTTTAGCAAAATTGAAATAAGCAAGAAGAAATAAAACATGAAAACCAAGAAAATACTAATCTAATGTGCAGGAATGAAGGATGATTTAAATTTCATCTACACTCTGTATGGTTTCACTCCTTATTAGCTACTTGAGATCTACCATTTGAGATATCTGTTTTGAGTGTGATGAGTAGTCTCATAACCTCAACCAACTTACAGCTTCTTCTGTATGTTGGTAGATGTCTAGATAGACAGAATCACAGAAATAACCAGGTTGGAAAAGACCTTCAAGATCATCAAGTCCAATCTATCACCCAACACCATCTTATCAACTAAACCATGGCACTAAGTGCCTCATAGTCTTATTTTAAACACTCCAGGTGACTCCACCTCGGCTCCCTGGGCAGCCCATTCCAATGGCCAATTACTCTTTCTCTGAAGAATTTCTTCCTAACATCCAGCCTAAATTTCAAAATTGTTTTAGAATCATAGAATCATCTAGGGACACCTCATGCTAGATCAGGTTGCTCAGAGCCACATCCTGCCTGGCCTTAAAAACCTCCAGGGATGAGGCTTCCACCACCTCCCTGGGCAACCTGTTCCAGTGTCTCACCACTCTCATGGTGAAGAATTCTTTCCTAACTTCCAATTTTAATCTACCCATTTCTATTTCTTTTTTCCATTCTCCCTAGTCCTTTCATTACTTCACACCCTGCAAGTCCCTCACCTGCACCATTTCCCCCTTTTTCCCCTCAAATCCCAGAGCACCTGGGCTCTGTTGGAGTCTCCTCCCACCCCAGGTGTGGCCATTTGGTCCTCCCCACCCACTCCCCTTTTTAATCCCCCAGGAAAGGCAGAAGCCCCAAGCTGAGCCCATCTGGGCTGAGGGATCCTCCTCTCATCACTGGTCAGTGCCCATGGTGCACACTGGTGATGGTGACAACAAAGGCCGGGGGGCCTGGTGGCCCCCTGGTTAGCTAGGAACATTTTTGATGACCACTCCAATATCATCCACAGGTGCTAGCTGGGTGTCCTTACTGGGTCTGAGCTCCTCTGTGTGGTAACTTGGCTGGTAAGGGTCATGTTCCAGCCTCTGTGATGGGTGCAAAAATGGTGGGGGTGGAGCAGGAGCTGTTTAGTCCTATGGCATTATGGCAATCACACTATTTTTACCTGGAGACCCTTTGAGTCTGCTCTCATTGTTCAATAAATCTCTGCTTTTGTGTCTCATTTGCAGAACATTTCTTCCCCCTCACTGCTTCTTTATAGAAATAAGGAAGGAAAGGAGCAAAACAAGTAATAAAGCATGTCTGTATCTTCTCCATTGTTTCATGGTGGTAAATGCAGAGGGAAAAAAAGTTCAATCTGGCTTGGAAATCTCAGTCACAGAAAAAAATCACTGAGAAAGGGACATTGTGACAAGTGAATACTAATCCTTCATATAGAAGTAGTTTCATAGTTTCATTCAGGGTTGGAAGGGACCACAAGGATCATCTAGTTCCAACCCCCCTGCCATGGGCCAGGACACCCCACACTAGATCAGGCTGGACAGAGCCTCATCCAGCCTGCTCTTAAACACCCCCAGGGACGGGGCCTCGACCACCTCCCTGGACAAACCATTCCAGGGTTTCACCACTCTCATGGTGAAGAACCTCCTCCTCATATCTAGCCTGAATCTCCCCACCTCCAGCTTCATTCCATTCCCCCTAGTCCTATCACTACCTGAGATCCTGAGAAGTCCTTCCCCAGCCTTCCTGTAGGCCCCTTTCAGATACTGGAAGGCGACAATTAGGTCACCTCGGAGCCTTCTCTTCTCCAAACTGAACAGCCCCAACTCCTTCAGTCTGTCCTCATAGGAGAGGTGCTCCGGCCCTCTGATCATCTTTGTGGCTCTTCTCTGGACACGTTCCAGCACCTCCACATCCCTCTTGTAATAGGGGCTCCAGAACTGGACACAGTACTCCAGGTGGGGTCTCACCAGGGCTGAGTAGAGGGGGAGGATCACCTCCCTCGACCTGCTAGCCACACTTCTCCTGATGCAGCCCAGGATCTGATTGGCTTTGCAGGCTGCAAGTGCACACTGAGAGCTCATGTTGAGCTTTTTGTCCTCCAGCACACCCAAGTCTCTCTCCTCAGGGCTACTCTCCAGCCAGTCACTGCCCAGCCTGTATTTGTGCCTGGGATTGCCTCGACCCAGATGCAGGACCCTGCACTTGCTCTTATTGAACTTCATGAGGTTGGCTTGTGCCCACCTCTCCAGCCTGTCAAGGTCCCTCTGGATGGCCTCCCTTCCCTCCAGCGTGTCTGCTGCACCACACAGCTTGGTGTCATCAGCAAACTTGCTGAGGGTGCACTCAATGCCACTGTCCATGTCCCCCACAAAGATGTTGAATAAGACAGGTCCCAGGACTGATCCCTGAGGGACTCCGCTTGTCACTGGCCTCCACTGGGACATGGAGCCATTGACAGCCACTCTTTGGGTGCAGCCATCAAGCCAGTTCCTTATCCATCTAGTGGTCCACCCATCAAACCCATGTGTCACCAGTTTGGAGACCAGGATGTGGTGTGGGACAGTGTCGAAGACTTTGCTCAGGTCCAGGTAAACGACATCCGTTGCTTGCCCCTCATCTATTAATTTTGTCACCTGCTCATAGAAGGCCACCAGGTTGGTCAGGCAGGATTTGCCCTTGGCAAAGCCATGCTGACTGTTCCAAATCACCTCTTCACTATTCTTTTGAGCGAGTAGTGACTCCAGGAGGATCTGCTCCATGATCTTTCCAGGCACAGAGGTGAGACTGACTGGCCTGTAGTTCCCTGGTTCCTCCTTCTTGCCCTTTTTGAAGATGGGGGCAATGTTTCCCCTTTTCCAGTCTGTGGGGACTTCACCAGATTGCCATGACTTTTGAAATATAATAGAGAGGGGTTTAGCAACCTCATCTGCCAGTTCTCTCAGTACCCGTGGGTGTATCCTGTCGGGTCCCATGGACTTGAACACTTTCAGGTTCTTCAGATGATGACGAACCTTATCTGCACTTACAATGGGCAGTTCTTCCTCCCCGTCCCTGGCTTTGACTTCCATAACATCAGAATAATAGAAACAACCAGGTTGGAAAAGACCTTCGATCATTAAGTCCAACCTATTACCTAATACCTAACACCTCATGACAACTAAACTGTGGCTCAAAGTGCCACATCCAGTCCCCTTTTGAACACCTCCAGGGATGGTGACTCTACCTCCTTGGGCAGCCCATTCCAATGGGCAATCACTCTTTCTGTGAAGAACTTTCTCCTCACCTCAAGCCTAAACCTCCCTTGGTGCAGTTTGAGACTGTGTCCTCTTGTTCTGCTGCTGGTTGCCTGGGAGAAGAGACCAACCCCCACCTGGCTACAACCTCCTTTCGGATAGTTGTAAAGAGCAATAAGGTCTCCCCTGACCCTCCTCTTCTCCAGGCTAAACAACCCCAGCTCCCTAGCCACTCCTCATAGGGCTTGTGCTTGAGAACTCTCAGCAGCCTCACTGTCCTTCTCTGGGTGTGTTCAAGTATCTCAATGTCCTTCTTAAATTGAGGAGCCCAGAACCAGACATAGTTCTCATGGTGTGACCTAACCAGTGTTGAGTAAAGGGATACAATGACTACCCTGCTCCTGCTGGCCACACTATTCCTGATACTGGCCAGGATGCCATGTGCCTTCTTGGCCACCCTGGAACACTGCTGAATTAACCAGTTCGGAAAAGACCGTTGAAATCTTTGAGTTCAACCTATCACTCAGTGCCATCTAATCAACTAAACACAGAAAGTCTGTTGAAGTCAGCAATGCATAAAATTTACCTATAGATTTTGATGCATTTCAAATCCTTTAATGTATACACTTTTCTGTAACTATTTTAAGGCTATATAAAAAGATCTACTAGCATATCTGTTAGAAGAGAAGAAAAGGATGGGGTGAAGAGTTGTGTGCTCCTGGATAAAAAGGAAACAAGACACAATCTGGTTTTGGCGGTAGGAACCTTCCAATACTCTGGAATGGAGTGAGGAGTGTGCACACATACTACATTAAGTTGGCTTCCATGTCTTTTTGTGGTCGTTTATTATTTTTTTATTTCTTTTATGTCAGTCTCTGAAATGGGAAGATTTAATTTGACAAAATACAGACAGGTGTATTCAGTGAAACTCTTCATGAAGTCTTTTCAGTTAATACAGAGAACTGTAAAGTTTTAAATCAGTCATAGAAGAACCCAAGTTAAAAGAGTCCTCCAAAGATCAGTGGTGCAAAAGATCACACTCAGATGCAATTTCTTTCATCTGGAATGAGATGCATAAAATAAGTCAGATGAATCACATGTTCTGCTCTCCACTGCAGTACTGGATACTGACATAACTGGTACCTACACCCTTTGAGACCAGTACAGTTTTAATACTAAAAAGTACCTTAAATTTCCATAATTAACACCTCTCCAAATTTAAGTGAAAAGGCAATTTGTTACTTCTTTCTTTTTTTTCTTTAATGTTTAAGAAAAAAAAACATTGTTTAAAGCAACAATGGTTAACTGTGATGAAATTTCTTAACACAGGAAGTCCCCATGGCAATTTTTGAAGCATTAGAACTTCATTTTCTCTGTGAAAAGCCTATTTGAGTATTTTTAAATGCTGTAATAAGTTTTCCCAACAGAATATGAAGCTTTTAAACCACACTAAAACATTAATGGAGGCTTTCTATTCAGAGACATGAAGTCCAAACTTTAGATGGAAGAGTTTGATTCTCCATGGCCTTGTATGTTAAACCTTACTTACAGTTCCAGTGGAATACCTTTACAGCTTTTTGGTAGAGTAATTGTATTTCATATATTCTTCAAGGCCACTTCACACACACACAAAACAAACAAACAATTAAATTGCAGCTCAGACACAAGGTTTTCTTTTGCTGTAGTCACATATTATTGTGTAGGTCACTACAAAATATTGCCAAGGCTAAAAGTACCATTCTGCAGTCTTTGAAAAAATACAGAAGATATAGAGTGTAAAACATTTTTGTTTCACTTTAATTCATAGTCTCAGAATCATAGAATGGTCTGGGTTGAAAGGGACATCCGAAGGTCATCTACTCCAACCTCCCCTGCAGTCAGCTGGAGCATTCTCAGCTAGATCAGGTTGCCCAGAGCCCTGTCGAGCCTCACTTTGAATATCTACAGGGATGGGGCCACAACCACCTACCCTGGCGATTTGTTCCAGTATTCCACCACCCTCATAGTAAAGAACCTGTTCCTAGCATCCCATCTACATCTGCTCTTCTCTAGTTTGAATCCATTGCCCCTTTTCGTATCACCACAGGCCTTTGTAAACAGTCTCTTTCCATCCTTCTTGTAGGCCCCCTTCAGGTACTGGAAGACTGCTATTAGGTGTCTCCAGAGCCTCCTCTTCTCCAGGCTGTACAACCTCAGCTCTCTCATCCTGTCTTCATAGCAGAGGTGCTCCAACCCCCTGATCATTTTCATGGCCCTCCTCTGAACCCTCTCCATCAGATCCATGTCCTTTCTATATTGAGGGCTCCAGACGAGTACACAGTAGAATAGAATAGAATAGAATAGAATAGAATAGAATAGAATAAACCAGGTTGGAAGAGACCTTCAAGATCATCGCGTCCAACCTATCACCCAACACCACCCAATCAACTAACCCATGTAACCAAGCACCCTGTCAAGTCTCCTCCTGAACACCTCCAGTGACTTCAGGTGAGGTCTCATCAGAGCAAAATGGCAGAATCACCCCTCTGGATCTGCTGGCAATGAATCTTTAGATGCAGCCCAGGATATGATTGGCCTTCTGGGCTGCAAGTTCACACTGTCTGCTCAAGTCCAGGTCCTGGTCCATCAGCACCCCCAAGTCCTTTTCCACAGGGCTGCTTTCTAACACCTCCTCCCCCAGTCTGTATTGATAGTGAGGCTTGTTCTGGCCCAGGTGCAGAACCCTGCACTTACTCATGTTGAACCTCATGAGGCACACCTGGGCCCACTTCTCCAGCTTGTCCAGGTCTCTCTGGATGACATCCGATCCCTCTGGTGTATTGATGGCACCACTCAGCTTGGTGCCATCTGCAAACTTGCTGATGGTGCACTCAATCCCACTTTTTATGTTGTTGATAAAAATATTTAAAAAATATTAAAAATATTAAAAAAAAAATATTTAGGTCTATTCTTAACTGATTGAGATTCTCCACTCCCCTCATCACTAGAAATCTCTGGGGTTGAGTTAGAGCTCTGCCTCCACCTCCTCGGTCTACGCTTGAAAATGAAACAAGTCCTACATACTTTCTTGTCCCAGTACAGTGCAATTAACAAGTACATGATCACTATCACCACCATCAGATTCACACACATTAAATAAATCAACTTTGGATCCCAGCCATCACTTATAATTACTCTTTCACCTACTGGGATCTTAAACTCATGTATCTTGATGGGCAGTGTCGTAGCAGTCACATTCCTGTACTTATTAAGCCAAAAGAATCCCACAAACTGATCACAGAGAAGCTAAATCTTATACTTAAACCATAAGTATAATTTATATATTAAGTACCTGCCTAAAAGATCACACAGCAGTCCCACCAAATATATGTAGACCAATATGCTGAAAATTGAGAAAACTAGTTGTTAAAAAATCCACAGCATTTTCTTGCTCACCTCCCGATCTGAGCAGAAATAAATCAAGCAAATTTCACCCTGCATCTGGAAAGCAATTATTCCAAGCCTCACATTGGGGCAGCCAATTATTTATGTGGTAGTGAGAAAGTTCAATTCTCCCACCAGACAAACCACAGCTAACTCAGTTGGAGAAACAAATGAAAAAGGCTTTATTTTACAAGCAGAATGAAATGCAATGAATATATACAAAATATACAGTATTTACAGTATATACAAAAATATGCAGGAAAGAACGTAACACAGAAACTCCTCCCGCAGGAGAATTCCCCTTCTGGGTTCCCCCCAAAACTCCTTTTCCACCTTCCTCCTCTTTTCCCAAAAAGGATTAAAGAGAGAAAATGGATATTAAGGAAAATTTTGTTAGTTCAAAGCAGTTGTGAAGGGAAAAAAAAAAAAAAAAAAAAGTTAATTTTCTTATCTCAGAAGTCCAAGGTCAGCACTGGCCATGAGCAGAAGAGATAAAGCAGCTGAATAGACTGAACTCAGACTGAACCCTTAAAGTTACACTCCTACTGATCTACCAATGAAATTCATTTAGAATTATCTTTGTTTTCCTTTTTACACCAAAACATTCAGCTAGAGTATTCTGTAGTGGTCCTTTCCTTAAAGGTACAGCCTAAAATTGTCACATACCTTAAGTATATTAAGTCTGTTCACTGCTTCACAACTTGGTGCTCCCAGCACCTAAAGGGCAATGAGATTATCTATATTATTCTGTCTTTCTTCATAGTATTAGCAATAAACCCCAACATTTAAAATTATACTTTATGGAGTTTGGAAACTTTTCTCGCTGGAATAAGTCAGCACCTCCTAGTTCAAAACAGCATCCCTTGATGTGAAAAGATGTCTTAGGGTAGGTACATGAGATAGAAATACATGTGCTGAAGAATTAGAATACTTTCATTGTTATTGTCTAGAGGTTAAAGAGAAAAATTCTGTGTCAGGTTGAGTGATATACACATACAGGACTTCTATTCAGAAAGCACTGCTGTGTACAAAAGCCATGATGTCTACAGGATGGAAATTGTTGGATCACCTTTATTGAAACAATGACAGGATAGATCTCTCGAGTTATTTATTTTGATCTCCAAATATAAAATTAGGAAGCATTGCACTCATAGATATTTCTATTTCAAATTAAGGACTAGAGATACAGTTCATAGCACCCTAAATTTTTTAAGTCTTCAGGATGATCAGATTAATTGCACATGTGAAATAGCAAACTCATAACTTTATCTTTCAATAACAAATTGAAAGAATTTGACTAAATTATAGAGTATTGTCTACTAAAATGAAGATATGAAGAAACATTTGCTCTTGTAGAAGATATAAAATCATACAATTACTTAGATTATAAAAGACCCCCAAGATCAGTGAGCCCAACTCCTAACCCAACACATTCACATCCACCAACAAACCATTTATCTAAGCACCACATCTACATGACTTTTTGTTGTAGTATGGATGTAGGTGTTCGATCACCCTAAAGCACAGCTTCCAGGCCAAGATGTTATCAGGCAAAGATGCTCAGTATGTTACACAGCAAAGTTTTATACTCTATCAGAAAGCACGTGTCACGCCTTAATTGGTTATTTTCTACTGGCGTGAATGTAACTAAGGCATACAACAGGTTAAAATGAAAAACCAATATTCTAACACATCCAACCAAATTCTGCCAAGTTTCTCCCTTCAGTTACAAAATGTTTACATTCTTTTCTAAGTCAGAGACCATACATAACCTCTAATTCCAGCAAAGGCAAATCTTCCCCTACATTTCCCTCTTTCTCTCTCTGTTACTGATAAGGTGTGTTTTCCTAACTCAAGGGCAAAACATAGCTGTTACAAAGCTATCTGAAAACAACCCTTCTCCTAGACCTTTTGAATACCTCCATAAATGGTGAGTCAACCACTTTCCCAGGGAGCTTGTTCTTGTGCTTGATAACCATGTTAGGTCAATTTTGCCAAACATCCAATATAAACATCCTCTGACACAAATTTAGGCCATTTCTTTTTATCCTATAATTTGCTACTTGGGAAAAATAATAGTTCCTCTAGACTTCTAACATGACCAAAAGTAGTTGCCTTCTAACCTCATACTTACAGATGCTCTTTTCTCTGTTTGGCAGTATGATCCATCTTCTGTGGTAATAACTCAAGAAAAGCCATTAGACATCAGTGCTTGTGCTAGCGCAGTCATAAACTGGTATAAACGGAAGTTTTAAGTACAAAAGTAAATCAAGTTATCAATAAAGAGATGACAGAATAAAAAATATTATGTATCAGCACATGGAATAGTGATTATAGATTTAAGTGCTTCAAGACATCTGTGGCAGAAATGGAAAGATGAAGGAGAAGGCAATTAAAGCAGCTCAAAATATTTTGCTTTCAAAGGAGTTCCAGCCTACAAGATTGTGATGCTTGTGATACATTCAGGCTTGCTTGGGGCTAGAGATCGTACAAACTAATCTATTAAAGAACAAATGAATGACTGGCAACTATCTAGAATTAATTCTCTTAACATCATAAGCAATCTTCAGTCAGGAGCTGATCTGGTTTCATTCCTCTTATATATGACCCTTGAACCCAGGGTTTCAAAGTCCCAGAGCATCTGTAGGCATCTGTACATACACATGCAGAAAAAGATATGTTTCAGATGGCTGCAGCTGGAAATTTTCAGTTCTAATCAAAATAGGAGCAATAGTTTTATGAAAAAAATAACAGCAAGGAATCACAGAGATTATTCAAATGGAATTATCTGAACGGAAAGAAAACATCAATATTATTAAACATTAAAATGTCACTGAGGTGCTCAGGTGCTCAAAGTATAGTAATTGGAAAAAATGAAAAGCAGGAAACCTTTACTCATAGTGAGCTATACCTGACTCAGCACATCTTTAAAGGGTTTCTTTGATTAGGGAGGGAGATTAATATAAGATATCTATCTGAATGAAACATTTCATTCTACTAGTTGTGAGATAAGGTTTTAATGTCTTTACCATCCCATCCATGATTTATCAGTTCACTCAGTTAACTCTGCCTGATCTACACTAGTCTTTCTAGTTACCATTTGAATTTTAGTGTAGGTTAGTTTTTTGTTGTTTGTTTGTTTTTTTAATGAATATGGTGATATGTTTGAGACAAATTTTGGAGTCCCTTATTCAGAGAAAAGGAATGTGTCATTAACAAAAAGAAAAACTGCAGGCTGAATGGAAGGGTAACAGTAAATTAGCATAGTTTAGCACAGGGAAAGGCAAAAACAGTTAAAGGTTAGGGAACATTCTGAAGATTCATTAACAGACAAAAAAAAAAAAAGTGACTGCTCAGATGGCAACTATTACAATTAAATCTAATAAATAAAGCTAGTGAGGCTACAAAAAGGTGTGTGGTTTGAAACTTAGTTGCAGCAAAGTGTTTACCTTGCATTTAGTGTGGTGATTTTTCTAAACCTGAAATATATGCATTATAAAATAAGTTAGAATGAAAACATAAAAATATGAGTGAAAACTGCTAACTTTTAAGATTGGAGAACACTAATCTATTCGATGCTCTTTAATAGATCCTAGTAACTTACTGAGAGATTGCAACTGGACAAACAAAGGAGACTTTTTTTTCATGATTCAAAAGAGAGAATCTAGATTATCTACTTTTAATATCAAAGCAAGAGTAAAAGAATAATATTGGGTTTAAGCATAAGAATTTAGTCACTATAGGATGTACAGGGAAAGACAGGGACTATCTTTATAGTCATGCTAGAATCAGTGAATAAATTTTAAGCTTCATGACAGAATCACTGTCACACAGACCTATTTTCAACAGCTGTTCAGACAGCAAATGTATTGAAAAACCTTTTTTTTTTTTTTTTCAGTTGGGAAAATATTTTATTTTAATGATAGATGATTAAAGCAATTGTCTAAAAATATTTGAATCCAAATATTTTATCTAAATGGTACAATTTTCACAAAGAGTGAAGTTTAAAGAAAACCAGCAAGTGTTGCTGAGATTACCTTTTCCCAGTGTCTTTTGAAAAAGTATCCTTCAGACAGAAAGTTATTTAGAAGAATTATACTGTTGCGTAATTGTAAACTATAGAAACAATCACAAGATAGTCCCTGTAGAAGTTACAGATGGTAGCAATAAGCAGAAATGTACTTTGTACTAATTGTTTATTTAGTGTTACATACCCATTACTTGAAGCGTAAAACATAAATATTCTCCTGATTTCTTCATCCTTATCTTTCATAGTACCTATTTTAAAGACATGGTTCCTCTACTCCTAATCTCTGTAGACCAAAGCTATAGTTGTATAATAAAAATAAGTAATTATTTTCTTAGTTCCAGATCAGCTAAAATGTGAGAAGTCACATTATCAGTTCCCACAGCAGGTTTCTGATCTCTAAAGAAATGATATTTCTTGTTTAAACACAGGTGTTTAGTTGTAAATTCTTATTTGTTTGCCTAACTAAATTTATTTTCAGTAGAGTGTTTGACAATTTTATGGATATAGAATGAAGCAACCAGTTGAAGGTTGCTTGTAGGTTACTTTCAGTGGTTGATTGTCACTGAAAATTTGTAATTCCTTTGAGAAAAAAAATGAGACCTTACTTTCATCTCTTGTGTATTTCGTTATGCTACTCTGGCATCATAGGAGAAATATTCAGTATTTCATATTACATACTCTTAAGAAGTGATCAGTTGATTTTTTTGCAGTGTTACAGTTTGAAGGTGGAACTTTTGCCTAGCCCCTCACTGCAAAACCAAGAATTGGAACTTTCAGAACATTTTTTTAATAAAAGGTAAATAAATCACCTTTGGACACAGAATAACATAGACAGGTATATATCATTCCACTCACTTGCTAATGAGGATAAAAAAGAGTTGCATAGACTATTCTGTCTGTTTTTCACCTCTTCACTATAGCTTATACAAGCTGCGGCTTCCACTTGGCTTTGCTGACCTTGGCTGTGTTCCTTGTTGTGGCTAAGTACTAAAAGAGGGCTATTCTAACTGCTTTATCTCTCTATCCCTTGTACAGGGGAGAGGGAGAGGGAGCTAATTGTTCCCCCCTGGCTTTGTCCAGAGGGGTCTCTGTGTTGTTTACAAATTGTAAATATATGTGTGTGTGTATATATATATTGTATGTATTCATTATATATCATATTTCTAGATTTTAGTTTGCTTGTAAATGTAGCTTCATTTGCTTCAAATCTCTCTGAGCCAGTCTGGTGATTTATTTTGGGGGTAATTCTCTACATTTATGTGGGGGAGTAATTCTTAAACCCACCATATGCAGGAAGTGAACAATTGCTTTTATTTTACTTTGAAAGGTTAGTCTAGTTTAACAATTTTCAATAGTATTGTGTGACTTCATGAGAATTAAATCACTAGTCTCTTCAGAAGCTGGAAAGTTTTCCCTATTTTCTTTCTTTCATTCATTATCATTTCAGCCTCTCTTGAGGTTTAGAAAATTATGTTTTCTCACCAACCAATAATTTCAGAACAATTGCATCTCATATCTTAGTAGAGATGGTTTGTCTGGGATCATGCAGATGGGGGTATAGCTCAGTGGTAGAGCATTTGACTGCAGATCAAGAGGTCCCCAGTTCAAATATGGGTGCCCCCTGGTAGCTATTTTTTTAGCCTGGAGAAGAGGAGGCTCAGGGGTGACCTCATTGCCCTCTACAACTACCTGAAAGGTGGTTGTGGCTGGGAAGGGGTTGATCTCTTCTCCCAGGCAACCAGCACCAGAACAAGGGGACACAGTCTCAAGCTGCACCAGGGGAGGTTTAGACTCGAGGTGAGGAGGAAGTTCTTCACCGAGCGAGTCATTCGTCATTGGAACGGGTTGCCCAGGGAGGTGGTTGAGTCACCATCCCTGGAGGCGTTCAAGAGGAGATTGGATGTGGCACTTGGTGCCATGGTCTAGTCATAGGGTCTGTGTTGATAGGTTGGACTCGATGATCCTCGAGGTCCTTTCCAACCTAAGTTATACTGTGATGACATAATGAGAATTATGTGTGCCATCAAGAAAAGAATATACTTATTCCCCCCCCAATAAAACTATCTTTTTCAAAGTACTGTTTGATTTCCCCCTGCATATAAATTTTAACGTATACAAACAAAATTTGACAGTATTGTCTAGGGTTTTTTTTAGTTTCTGATTTCTCGAGAATCCATACACCACTACAGTACAGTATTGATCTCTGTCTACAGCAAAATCAAGCAAACTGATTTCACAAGACACAAAATCCATCATTATGTTAAGTTATTACTAATTGAAGAAGTAGTTGAATGAATGAACCTCATAGTAAACATGATAGCTCAATACACTTAAAACCTAAGGTTTGGCAAAAGAAATTATACCAGCTATATAGCTTTAACAAAGGGACTATGATACCTGTATATGAGCTCGGTCAGTTTGAAGAGTGCACTGTTGTCCCAATGTCAAAAATGGTCTCACTCAAAGGGAGTGGAAACATGCAGAGGGTATTATGCTGGCATTCCTCAAGTTTGATCACAAGCAGGGGGAAACTTAGGTGACAGAGCCTATAAAATCCTACCAACACCTCAGATGACAAATATAGGTGCAATCTTTCTTTCCCTTCCTGCTTAACTCGTATTTGCCAACAGGTCTTGAGTGCATAAGCACTGACCCTTCTTACTGATATCGACATCCAAATAGAAATTGCCTTCCCTCCACCCCAGCTGACCCCAGGAAATTAATGTCATGGGAATCAACATTAAACAATGTTTGATACAGAAAAAGGGCTTTACAGATATATTTTTCCTTGTTCTTCACCAATATATTCCATAGAAAATTTCATACAAAGATGCCCACACTTTCTGTTCTGCCACATGTGAATATGTTAACTTATCTAATACTTGGTAGCTATGGGCAAGTACCTGAGCAGGGTCTCACAGGTGCTTTAGCATAAAAATGGTTAAACATGTAAAGCCTGTGATGGATGAGGAGCAAGTTGTGTGTCTTTCCTGCTATCATTGTCTGCATGCTCATTCTATCACTTGGACAAAAAAAATCAGGAAATTTGTGTTTAAAGATCCTGTAACCTTCATTATTGCCTTGAGTAGCAGAAAAGAAGTTGACAGATTGCCAGTTCCTATTTGTAGTCAGCAAAATTCCTTTTATGTCTTACTCTCTGCCAGAAAAGAAAAGAAAGATACTCCGTCAAGAAGATATAGTAGTCCACTCAGTAAAATAGAAAAAGAAATTGGAGAGAAAGGGAGATGATTGCAGGAGTTCATTACTCCCAAGGAAGTGAGTGCAGGCAGAAGTAAGTTAGGGATCAGAATAGTCAGGGCATGTGAAGGAGAAACACAAAGAACACTACTTGTACTGATAAAAACCTCTCTGCAATTTATGTCAATTTCTCTTTCTGCAAAAGTGTCTTCTAAATGCTATGTGCTTTCTTAAATAAAACTCTCAGTTAAAATTTTATTTTTTTTTTCATTTTTGCTACCAAATTAAAAAAAAAACACCAAATCAAAACCAAACCACAAAAACCCCCACCCACACAATAAATCTAACAGCATCAATTTTGTGCCTTTCGACTTTTTACTTTTGTCTTTCCTTTTTGCCCCCTACAATTTTTCAAACAGCTTTCTTAACTTCAGAAGGATTGGATGCTGTCAAAACCACAGTTCTTTACTAGATTCTTTGTACATAAATAGAATATGGAACTTCAATTCTTGCCCAATAAAATTTTCAGTTTCTGTTCAAGACTAAAATCAGCAAAGAATAGTCTTCACACCCTAAAGAATCTTGGATGGATGTAAGAAGATGTCCTCTGAATCTAGGAGATGATATTAAAGTTTTTGGTACAATTAAGAGAAGAGAAAAAACACAAGCCCAGTGAGATTAAAGGAATTTTTGCACTGTGTGTGTATCAGCAATTGTATTAGAAAAAAATTCTTCACTGAAATGATCATCAAGCATTGGAACAGGCTACCCAGGGAAGTGCTTGAGTGACCATCCCTGGAGGCATTCAGAGGATGTGTAGATGTGATATTCTAAGGACATGGTTTGGTGGTGGACTTGGCTGGACTCAAGGATTGCAACGTACATGATTCTGACTTTGTTACATTTCATTGTGTGCACTGCTTGATTCACTGAGATCAGTACTGACCTTGCCTATTAAAAGGCATATGATTTCTGTAGCTGCCCATCACTACATGACAGCAGCTTTGCCTTGCTCTTCAGCTCTTGCTCTAGCTAATTACCTCAGTCTCTCTGAAAGGTTGTCAAAGCCAGGTAACTCAAATCTATTTATTTACCATTTTATCTTTTTCTTCTCCTACCACTTCCTCAAACATTTATTGATGTATCTTGAATGTTAGACACATTCCTGAATATAATACACATGTTATTTCTATGACTGAGTTTTGTGAATTTGATGCAACTTTTGGAGAAAATAAGCCCTGTTACAAATATTTATAGATTAATACTGTTATCAGTGTAACTTTTACCATAATCTGTTTTCTGCTCATATATATAGATTTAGTACCTTTCTTTTGTATGCATGCTAATAGCTGTATAAAATTATACAAAATTAAGCTTTAAAAACAGAACTGTTTGCTAAAGCAGTGTAGTTTTAGAAGAGATTTATAAGAAAATCTCCAAATGTATAAAAGGCAAACAGTAAGCTGATTAAATTACATTAAGTGACATTTAGTTTAGTTATTAGAGAATGATTTTGTAATTGTATGATTGGGGAAGCAATGGAAGAGGTTGCCTGGGGAACTAGTGAAATCTTAAAGAGTCATCAGAAACTGCATCTTAAACATCTGTTAGAAATTACTTAGATATAGTTGTTCCTTCCCTTAAGCAAGCAGTGCACTAATGACCTCTTGAAATCCTTTCCAGTTCTGTGTGCTTTATCTCCTAGATGGACATGGGAGGGTAGGGGGGGCTGTAGAGGTGAGCACTGCTAGAAGGTTTGCCTGTGTCCAACTGTGGTGAAGGCACATTATGCCCCGATACTGAATCTTGTCCCAGCATGTGGGCAAGTTCCCCCTCCCTCCAGGAGGAAGACAAAAGCCAAGGCATTAGCCAGGCTTGCACGCACCCAGCGCATGCAGCGCTCATGCTGACACCAAGTATGGGCATAATTCTAGCTTCACGCTTTCTATAGGCTGAAGCCAGTTGCTTATGAGAGTGCCCATTGGTCAAGCCCAGCCTCGAGGAATCTATAAGTATCACCCCAGTTGGTGAACACATTGCCCCCTCATTTACTTTGTCTCTGTGCTTGCTCGAGAGAGTAACTCTCGAGCTGCAGCCTTTGCCATTGAGCTTATTGTTGTTAGCTTCTGTTATACATGCACGCATACTGGAAGCGTCTGCATCATTAAGAAGCCTAGAGGGTGGACCTTCGCTGAGCCTGAGGAGTTCAGCATTGCTGCAGCCAGCCGTGCTGACCGGGAGAGCCCATCGTGCCACCGAAGGACTGGACTGACCCCCGAGGGTAAGATCTGCCCAGCTACCGGGGAGAAGGGACTCGATTGATAACCGAGTCCACATATGCCTAGCCCCGCCGTAGAGGGAGAGACGCCACCGAGTGCTGCTCTGAGCCCTGTGAATCCCAGGGAAAACCAAAGCATTGTTCGTGCCCATACTGCACCGAACCCAGGACCACTACAAGAGTCCTGTTGCTCCTTTAAGCTCGGTAAAGAGAATCCGCCGTCTAACGCAGCCGCATTCTCTCCCCGAGGCTGTTTGCATCAGCCCCGAGAACCGCCGTGGTTGGGCCGACCCCCGTAGCTTCGCCTGCTTCCGTCGTTTGAGCCCACCTACCGGCCACCGTCGTCCCGTCCTGCCATGCGAGCCAACTTCTGAGGGCCGATCCCACGGACCGACCCTGACCAGGACCGATCCCTGTTCTCTGAAGAGGATCGAATATCGTCCACGTGCTTTCCACCCACTAGCACTCAGTTCAAAGTATCCGCGTCCAGCAGAGTGAGCGCTGATGCATAGAAAGATTGTAATATTGCTGTGTATACCCAGAAGCCGCCCGCGTCCCGCCGAGTCTCCATCTAGTGGTCAAGCGGCGGAACTGCACCCTTCTTTATATAAATATAGAAAGGGTTTATAGATAGTTCAATTACGTTATAATCATAACACTAAGCCAGTTGTGGAATCTATTTCACAAACGTGCACTAGAACATGTATATAAGTTGGTGATTCATTGGTTATTAATAGTTTGATAATTAATAAAAATAATATTTTCGTAATTCATATTTCATATTAATAAATTTAATAACCTCTTCACCACACCAACAGAGTAAATGGCATCTGGCTTCAAGATGGGCCTGCTGCTGGCCAAAGCTGAGCCCATCAATGATGGTGGTAGCACCTCTATGCTGAGGTATTTAAGAAAGGATAAAAAAAGCGGCTGGGAGAGAGGAGTGAGACTACATGAGAGAAACATCCCTACAGACAACAAGGTCAGAGAATAAAGGAGGAAAGAAGATGCTTCTGGTGCTGGAGCAAGAATTCCCCTGCAGCTCATGATAAAAATAAGTGGTGAAGCAGGCTGTTGCCCTGTAGCCAATGGAGGACTACAATGGAGCAGATACCAAACCTGCACCCTTTGGAGGACCCCATGCCACATTGTCTCAGTCTGGAGAGGGAAAGAGACTGAGTTCTTTTGAATAATCCCGTGTTGTGAAATTAGAGGCACAAACAAGGCCAAAATATCAACAGCTAGACTATTTATTACATAAATAAAGGGGATGGATCAGAAGGGGAGAGGGAGAAAGAGAAGATAGAGAGAAGAGGAAAGGAATTATATTACCACACCCCTCACCCACTCCCCCCCCCCCCCCCCCCCCAAGACAGTTTGAGTCTGTGAAGGAAAGGTGCTGCAGGAGATATTGGGTCTGTAGAGAAAGGGTGCTGAGGCTTTGGCTGTAGAAGCGATGTGGTCCTCTGAGCAGCTTCTTCAGCTCCATGAGTTGCAGCAGGCGGAACTTAGGACACAGAGAGAGGGTTCAGTCTGCTTCTTCCAGGCTCCATGGCCTCTTTTTTTCAGAGCAACATTGTTCCAGGCTTTTCCTTCTCTTGTGCTTTCTTTCTCAGCGGCAATGTCCTTCATCTGTGTTTTCCTTCATCTGTGCTTTTGGTTCTCCATTTTTCTTCTGCTGAGCCAGTAGGTGCTCAAGTTTTATTGGCCCTCAGGAAATCAGGGGCCAGGAAATCATCCTTAGGTAAGTATCCAGGTATGGTTCCCTAGGAAATCTTTCTGTGTATTCCTGTGTGTTTGGGAAGAGGTCTAGATGTGGGTGGGGGGCCTTCACCTCCTCCTTCTCCATCTACCTGCCCACATACTCATTACACATCAGGAAACAGGTGGTGAATCCATTGTCTCACCATCCTTCCTTTCCAGAGTACTTGATGGGTGGAGATTATCTTGTCTTATGAATATTCCCAAAGGTGGTGGCCTCGGTCCATTGTTTTGAGGCCAGCTGTGGTTCAGTGAGCAATGTTATCTTTGCACCTTCCAAGAGTTGTTCCAGTGGCTCTGCCCAACACACATCAGCTATTGTCTGGGCAATCTGCAAGTGATTTTCTCTTTGTTGAATCACACCAGAAGAGACAAGCTTTTAGTCTCTCACACACATCAGGCCCTCAAAAGAAGCTGCAGTCAGGGGAGACCCCGTGCCAGAGCAGGTTTCTGGCAGGACCTGTGACCTTGTGGAGAGAAGCCCATGCAGGAGCAGGTTAATTTGGCAGGACATATAGCCCTGTGGGAAGCCATTCCTGAAGGTCTACAAGCCCTGGGAAGGACACGTGTTGGAGAAATTTGCAGAGGAACTTCTATGAAAAAATATTTTTAAAAATATATATTTATTTTTTAAAGTTTATTTTCTCTTCAGTCCTCACTAAGGATATCCTTTTTCATTCCTTTACTATTTGGTTGATACTATTTGACAGTGTAGCCTTTTGCAAAACATTAAAGACATTCTTCTCAGCAATTCTGAGTTTTTGTTTAATTCAGTCATTTCTTTTTTTAACGTTGTTCTGTATGACTGGTCCAGAATTTAAAATAAAACTATGTACTAAGGGTGACTTGTAACCAGCTGTTAGCCAAACTGCTACCCTTCAGGTGTTGATGTTTTCTTTAATGACTGACCTCTATTTTGATATTTTCAAGGGCTTTTTTAGTGCTTGTAATTTAACTCTGAAGTGCAGTTCAGATCAGAAGTGTTATCACCATATTACACTTTTGATATTTAGGATTTTATTTTCAGAATTACCACTTTTGATTTTTTAGAATTATATCTGAAGTATAAATTTCAGTATCTCAGACTAGCTGCAAAATGTTAGGCAGTATTTCCACTTACTCTGCTCTTATGTAAAACAAAGACAAGAAGTAGCAAGAAAGGCATATAGCAGGATGTTATTTGAGGATTTAGAAATGACTCTATGGAAAATAATATTTTGAAAAAAGCTTTGCCCCTAATACCTGGCAGGCTGAATTACATTAACTCATGACTCATGTGCTCCTGGACCTTGTGTTAACAAACAAAGAAGATCTGTCTGGGGGCAGTCTTGGTGGCAGTAATCACAATATGGCAGAGTTTAGTACTATATGAGGAAGAAGCAGGGCAATAAGAAGGATTGCAACCCTGGATTTCAGGAAGGCTAACTTTGTCCTCTTCAAAGACCTTCCCAAGGTAGGAGGGACCAAGAAAGATGGTTAGTATTCAAAAACAACTTCCTTCAAACTCAAGAGAGGTACATTCCTCTAAGCTAAAAAAAAAAAAAAAAAAAAAAAAAAAAAGAAAAAACCAAAAAGAGTAGAGGAGGCAGGAGACTTGCATGGATGAGCAAGGAGCTGTTGGGAAAAGTCATATGGAAGTATGTGGAAAAAGAGACTGGTCACTTGGTGTTGAGGAATGGTTTGAATTGCAGGGACATGGTTCTATGGAACAGCTGCTTGAACAAAGAGTGTAGGCTGGACTCCATCTTGTTGTTTACTGCTCACAGTTAGCTGGTGTGCTGATGCAGCAAGGTCACCATAGCCTTGTGACTGTGCTTGCAGCTGTGTTAGAAGATAACCGCATGTGAAACAAAGTATATGTGTAACAAAGAACTAGTTAGAAAGGAGCTTGTGAAGTTGCACGTAGTCCTAACCACAAGGAGGCTGGATATTATAATGTAACCCTGCCAATGGAATAATGACATTTGTGCATATTTAGCTGAGATGCTTTATAAGCCGTGCGTTTGAACAATAAAGTTGGAGCTTGCTTATCAATCATATTGATTTGCCGCGAGTCTTCCCTTGTCTTCACCAACAGGTGGCACCTTGAACAGGGATGTAAACGGTTAACAGGGACAGAAGGAAGAACTGTTGGAGACCCTACAGCTATTGAGGTGAAGGGCGAGCCCGGAGAAGCATTGAGTATTCCCTGGTTGTGCATCTTGAACATTTGTTACACTTTGGTAAACAGCATAATCTTTTTAAATCGTCAGGAGATGTTTTTAATGTTGATGTGTGGAAAGATTTAGGTGGTATCTTGTGGGGTAAGGTTATTGATGATGATAAGGTTGCTTGTAAGCTCATGAAAACATGGAGGGCTATTAAAAATTGTTTATATCAATATCAAACTGAAAAGCAGGTAGCGGCAGTTGCAACAGCTGCCCTAGATGGAGAGCAGGGAAAACCAGGATTGCACCAATTTGGCCATGTACCTAGCCCACCATCTGGGAGTACTATTTTGGTTTCTAATCCTGTCAAAATCAACAAGGAGCCCCTCCCAGACTTTACCAAAATGAGCGCAACACCATCTGTTCCTTCTTTGGATATTGATCCACATTGTTAGCCATGTAGTCCTTCTCCTCCATAGCCTCTTAAAAAGGCTGAGAAAGAATAATTTTCTGATGCAGATGAGGAGGAGCTGGAGGAAGAGGCTGCACAATATCACAAGGAGGAGGTATTTGTGGCATGTAATTCTTCTATAAAGGATTTAAATATTAATAAAGAGAATTCTATACATGAAAGGTCTCAAAAGAATATGGAAGATTACATTGAGCCAAAACAGAATGCTCCTCCTAAACCAAAGCAGAACGCTCCCACTATAGTAAGGATTGATTGGTTATCCATTCAAAAGGAAGCTCTGCATAACAAGGATTTTGAGCTTTGTAATTCTTTGGAAGGGCTTCAGGCATTTCCAGTTTCTTTTACTCAGGAAGGGGGTGAGACTGTAGCTACATATAACCCTATAGACTGGAAAATTTTGTTTCAACTAAGAGCTACAGTAAATGAGTGTGGACCACATGGTGAACCCACTAAACAAATGTTATATATGGAGTTCAGGAATATTGTTACCTGAAGATATTAAATCTGTTACACGCATGATAACAAAGCAGTCCAGCCTCATGTTGTTGCAAGCGTATTGGCTTCAGTTATGTGATAGATTTGTTGCAAATAATCCAAACTGCAGTGTTACTGTAGAACAGTTAATGGGTTCAGGAAACTTTTCAACAATAGAAATGCAAGCTCAGCTGGGTCTGGAAGGGTTAAGGATAGGAATGCAGCTCACTAGAGAGGCCCTTAACAGGGTGAAAGTAACTCCTCCAGTACCCTGGTATATGTCTATTAAACAAGGGAGAGACGAGCCTTTTGCAAAATTTGTAGATAGGGTGACCGATGCCATAAATCAGGCAAATGTTCAGGACTGGATGAAAGGGGCCCTGCTTCATCAGTGTGTGTTAGAAAACGGTAACTGTCTGACCAAGAATATAATTTCTACCCTGCCTGCTGATGCTTCTATAGAAGAAATGCTAGAGTGTATGACCCGTATTCCTGTAGGACCACAGGCTATGGTAGTGGAGGCTTTAAAAGAAGAAGGGAAAG
Organism: Melanerpes formicivorus; assembly: GCF_026170545.1. Classification (NCBI taxonomy): domain Eukaryota; kingdom Metazoa; phylum Chordata; class Aves; order Piciformes; family Picidae; genus Melanerpes; species Melanerpes formicivorus. The sequence continues at coordinate 43,962,089 of NW_027142353.1, read as the reverse complement.
ATTTAGTGCAAGCCCAGACCCAAGCCTTTGCAGCCCTTACACTGTTGTTACCGGCAAATCAAGAGAACCGACAACAAAGGAGACTTAAATTTTGTTTCAAATGTGGCAGAATGGGACATTATTGCCACAATTGCCGAGTAGGATCCGTGTGGTGCAAAAACTGTAACACAAACAATCATGCAACTGAGGTATGCAAATACTCGGGAAACTTCTAGCAGAGCGCAAAAGGCAGTGGTGTGAGGACCCCAACAGCAGCCCCTGTGTGGCAGCCACCCATCAGCTACAACCAGCCTCCAATCTCAAGTCAGCCACCCCAGGGAGCCTCGGGCTGGACATGGCAGCAGCAATAGAAACAGTATTAATAGACACTAAGCCAGTGAAAATTGCTACGGGAATAATGGGACCTGTAAAATACCAAGGACAGCCATGTGGAGCTTTGTTATTGGGATGCTCCTCAGCTGGTCTAAAAGGACTGTTTGTTTTACCCGGAGTTATTGATGCAGATTTCACTGGAGAGATTTGTGTAATTGCTATGACATTTTTTCCACCACTGGTTATTACTAAAGGCAGTCACATTGCACAATTGGTGCCATCATTACAACTTACAGAGGCAGCCACAGCAATTTCTCAGAGTACAAGAGAAGATGCAAGCTTCAGATCAACAGGAGGAATGGCACTATTGTGCATGCCCATGGATCAACAACCAAAAGCTACCATTATTTTGGACAATGGACATGAACAACATCAGTTAAGTGCATTATTAGACACAGGAGATGATATTACCATCATTGACCGCTCAGTCTGGCCTGACAACTGGCCAATTACTCCTATGTTGACAAGTATGGAATGTGTGGGCAGCACAGCATCAGTCAGCAAAAGTTGAGACAAAATTTGAGTGATTATTGATGGCTGTGTCTGTGTATCCTTTTTGACCATAATGCAGCAACCTCCTTAGGTGGAAGCATTGATTGGCTGAGACATTTTTACTCAAATAGGAGCATGACTTGTAACCAGTGGCTGTTTTTAACAGCGGTCACTACTTTCCCGAACCAGTTAACCTGGCTGACTGATGAACCAGTATGGATCGAGCAGTGGCCGCTAAAGAGAGAAAGCCTGAAAGCAGTTCACCAATTAGTTCTTGAACAACTGCAACAAGGACACATTAAACCATCTGTTAGCCCATGGAATGCTCCCATATTTGTTATTAAGAAAAAATCTGGCAAGTATCAGTTGCTTCATGACCTTAGAAAAGTAAATGACCAAATGGAATCCATGGGAGCCTTGCAACCTGGTATGCCAAATCATGCAATGTTGCCAGATGGATGGAACTTAATTATCATAGACTTAAAGGACTGGTTTTTTTACTATTAATATTCATCCTGATGATACCAAGCGATTTGGTTTTACCTTACCAGCCTTGAATAGGGAAGCGCCTGCTGCATGTTACGAGTAGGTTGTGCTTCCCCAAGGAATGAAGAACAGCCCCACCTTGTGTCAGCTGTTTGTTGATGCAGCCCTGCAACCAGTGCGACAAGCTTGGCCAGAAACATTAATGTATCACTATATGGATGACACCCTTATTGCACAAGAACAACCATTTACACAACAACAAGAATTGTTTTTTAACAGACCAACTGGGAAAAAGTTCCCTTGTAATAGCAGCAGAAAAAATACAGCAAACTGCACCTTGGAAATATTTAGGATGGACAATAACAGATTCTGTTATACAACCACAGAAAATCACTATTCAGAAGGAACTCTGTACCCTGCATGATGTTCAGAAGTGTATGGGTGATATTCAGTGGCTTCGTCCTGTGATTTGCACTAGGAATTCACAACTGGAAATTTTAAGACCTCTTTTGAAAGGCACTGACCCTACTACACCAGTCACGCTGACACAACAACAACAGAAAGTAATCAGTGACATTGCAGAGTCTATTCTAAAACAATCAGTATCACAGCAAATTTTTTATTTACCTATAGATTTGACTATTTTGGGTGATGGTCTATTTTTGTTTGGTGCACTTACACAATCTGAAAAGAAAAAAGGGGAAAGAGTGTGGGTTTTGGAATGAATATTTGGGCCTTTGCAACCTCATAATTCAATCCAGACAAAAATGGAATCATTATCCCTGCTAATTCATAAGGGCTGCAAACAAGTGTTACAGGTGACAGGACAGGAGCCGAACACAATCTTTGTACCTCTTAGACAGGAAGATTTAAATTGTTTTTTACAACATTCCGTAGAGATACAAAAAAGCCTTTTAGGATTAAGTGTACAAGTTGCTTTGTCATCAGTACCCTCTCCTTTAAAATGGGTAGCTAATCAGAAATGGATATCTGTACCAAAGCAAAGTGAGGATCCATTGATAGATGCACTTACTGTTTTTACAGATGCAGGAAAGAAATCTGGAAGAGCAGCAGTCACATGGCAAGAAGATGGGCAATGGCAGCATGTTCTTCTGGAAGCTGTTCCAGGAGACTCGCTGCAAACACTGGAACTTGCTGCCATAGTTTATATCTTTAAACGATGGCTACAGATTCCCCTTAATGTAATTTCTGATTCCTTGTATGCGGTAGGGGTAGCACAGAGAATAGAAGAAGCCCTGCTTCTTCCAACAATCGTAGACTAGGCAAGTTGTTTTTACAGTTACAGTTGGCTATTTGGCAGCGAGTGGCTCCCTATGCAGTATTGCATGTTAGATGTCATCAAGGTACCATGGGACTGGGAGAAGGTAATGCTAGAACTGATAAATTGGTATCTTTGACGGTACCAATGGATGCCTTTACTAAAGCTTGTGATGCACATACTACCTTTCATCAGAATGCTAGAGGTCTGCATCATTCCTTTGGTGTCACAATGGATGAAGCATGGGGACTTGTGAGACCCTGCCCACAATGCAGTCACCATGCAGGTCTGGGTCTCGGCCTTGGGGTAAACCCCTGGGGTCTCGGCCCCAATGAGGTGTGGCAAATGGATGTCACGAATGTGGCACAGTTTGGGAGGCTCAGGTATGTCCATGTCATCATTGATACCTTTAGCCATTTCATGTGGGCCTCAGCACAAGCTGGTGAAAAGGCAATTCATGTGATCAGGCATTTAACACTCTGTTTTGCTGTAATGGGAGTCCCTAAGCAGACAAAAACAGGCAATGGCCCGGCATATGTCGGACACTGAGTTAATAGATTTCTGCAGCAATGGAGTGTGCAACACCTTACCGGCATCCCACATTTACCCACTGGACAAGCTATTGTAGAGAGAGCAAATCAAATCTTATAATGTTATTTGGAGAAATTTGACAATGTACAAGATCCACAGGAGAAGCTAGGGAGAGTTCTTTTTGTTTTGAACCATTTGTGTGTTTTTGGAGAACAGAAGAACCCTCTTGCCCATATTCCTGGCTCTTTAGTACAGCAACAACTCTGTCCACAAATGTCAGTTATGTGTCGCCATCCTACAACTAGATTTTGGATGGGCCCAGCTCCTGTCCGGTATTTAGGCAGAGGTCATATGTGTGTGTCTACTCCAACAGGTCCTTTGTGGGTTCCAAGCAAGTGGACTCGAACGGTGCATCCCACTACTCAAGTCACACAAGACAATGAGGATGCCTTTGCTTTTGATGATTCCCCTGATGGGTCTGACCCAAAGACTAATATGTGGGTCACATGGGCTAACCAAACGGGTAATCTGGACTTTTGTCTAAGCTTGCAGTCTGCTGTGGAGCCTTTTAAAACATGCTTGGTTGGTGTACCTGATTTTGATGCTCATGCCTTCAGAAATTATAGTGTGTATGCTGATTGTGCAAAGGCTATCACCTCGGATTGTACTGCAGGACTTCTTGCGGGCCTGACTGTTACTTTACCCTGGGATCCACAAGAACTGCAACTATTAGGCTCTGCACGGATTGGCAACGCGTCCCATAACTGGACTCATACATGTGTTGTCTTAGGCGCGGTGTATCAAGGCCGGACTGCTCGCTTGTACAATGAGGTTCCCTTTGGAATGCAGAATGGCTCTCTTGGATGGACTATAGTTAGCCCTAGACTACAAGGGGAGTATAAGGTTTATGGTGACTATTGTGGATAGAATGATACACATAGAGGAGTAACTATTGCAGATGGCACGATATATGTAGGGGGGGTGATGTTTGGTGCTTATGGGGCACCTAGGCTTGATCAGATTCTAGTCCAATATAGGCATGACCAGACTCCATTCTGGTATTTCACCGGGACTCTGTCTTATTTATGAAACAATAAAACAACCAAGGCTCTACCCCCTGGAATCTTTTTGATCTGTGGTGACAGAGCATGGCAAGGAATATCAAAAAATGCCTATGGCGGTCCGTACTATCTGGGTAAGCTTACCCTATTTGCTCCTCGATCCCAAGATTGGCTTAATATTTTTGCTGCATTGCAACATCACCAGAAATGATCCTTGCACCATCTGGATGGAAGTTGTAAAGATGATGTAGCCTTGTGGTCAGCTACGGTGAATGTTTTTGCCTCTCACTTTGTTCCCAATCTTGCTGTTAAACAGGCTTTAAGGCAAATTGAGAAACTGGCTTGCTGGTCAGTCAAACAGGCTAACGTTACTACTGAAATTTTAGACCAATTGCTTTTAGATCAGAACAGTTTAAGGCATGCGTATTTACAGAATAGAGCTGCTATTGATTTTTTTGCTTTTAGCTCATGGTCATAGCTGTGAAGATTTTGAAGGCATGTGTTGTTTTAATTTGTCTGAGCACAGTCAGTCAATTCATAAAAAGCTTGCTTGGCTAGAAAATCATACTCAATCAATTGTTAAAAGTGTTAATCCTTTTGATCAATGGCTTCAATCGTGTTTTGGAAATATATCTCCTTGGCTGTTGGGCCTACTTAAAGAAGGTTTACGCTGGCTTGGTATAGTTTTGTTGATTTTGCTTGTTTTTTGTGTATTGCATATGGATGTGTTATGTGAAGTGTTAATAAGGTAACGTCTCAGGCTTTTCTTGTTCAGAAGAAAAAGGGGGGAATTGTTGAGGAATAGTTTGAATTGCAGGGACATGGTTCTATGGAACAGCTGCTTGAACAAAGAGTGTAGGCTGGACTCCATCTTGTTGTTTACTGCTCACAGTTAGCTGGTGTGCTGATGCAGCAAGGTCACCATAGCCTTGTGACTGTGCTTGCAGCTGTGTTAGAAGATAACCGCATGTGAAACAAAGTATATGTGTAACAAAGAACTAGTTAGAAAGGAGCTTGTGAAGTTGCATGTAGTCCTAACCACAAGGAGGCTGGATATTATAATGTAACCCTGGACTAATAGCCAATGGAATAATGACATTTGTGCATATTTAGCTGAGATGCTTTATAAGCCGTGCGTTTGAACAATAAAGTTGGAGCTTGCTTATCAATCATATTGATTTGCCGCGAGTCTTCCCTTGTCTTCACCAACAACTTGGGAGAATTATAGGAGCATTTTCAAGGTGTGTAGGGATGTAGCAAGTAAGGCCATGGCCTTCTTTCAATTAAGTTTGGAAAACAAAGTAAAAGAGAACAAAAAGAACTTCTTGAAATACATTGCTGGTATGAGGAAGAATGTGGAAAAAGTGGGCCCACTGCTGACTGAAGTGGGAGTGCTGGTAACAGAGGATGCAGCAAAGGGGGAAATACTGCTTGCTGTCTTTGCTTTAGTCTTTACTGATAAGACCAGCCCTCAGGAATCACAGACCCTGGAAGTAAGAAAGAAAGCCTGAAGGAAGGAAGAATCTGCTCTGGTCAGTGAGGACTGGGTTAGGGATCATTTGGGTAAAATTAACAAGCACGAATCCTTAGGCCCCAATGGGATACACTCTCCATCATTTTCAGAAGATCAAAGAAAATGGGAAAGGTGCCTAAGGATTGGAGGAAAGACAGTGCAACTGCAGTCTTCAAAAAGGGCAAGAAGGAAGATCTATGAAACTGCAGATAACTCAGCCTCCCTTTCATCCCTGGAAAGGTGATGGACCAGTTCATTCTGGAGGTCATCTCTAAGTGTGCAGTGGTGTGATGGTTTAATCCAACCGCACCCACATAGAGAGCTGGGTGAAGGGGAACCTAATGAAGTTCAACAAGGATAAGTGTAGATTCCTGCTCCTGCGGAGGAATAACATCATGCACCAGTACAGATTAGGAGTTGATGTGTTGGAAAGGAGCTCCATCAAGAAGGATCTTGGATTCCTAGTGGACAACAATGTGCCCTTGTGGCCTAGAAGGCAAATTATATCCTGGGGTGCATTAAGAAGAATGCGGCCAGCAAGTTGAGGCAAGTTCTCCTTGTCCTCTACTCTGTCCTAGTGAGACCACATCTGGAATATTGTGTCCAGTTCTGGGATCCCCAGTTCTAGAGGGGCGGGAAAATACCAGAGAAAGTCAAATAGAGGGTTATGAGAGTGATTAAGAGAGTGGAACGTCTCATGAGGAAAGGCTGAGAGACCTGAGGCTGTTCAGTTAGAAGAAGACTGAGAGGGGATCTTATTAATGTTTACAAATATCTGAAGGGTGGAGGTCAAGAACAACAGGACAGTGGTGCTCTGAGCTAGGATGAGGAGCAATGGACACAAACTGGAACACAGGAAGTTCCTTCTCAAGATCAGGAAAAAATTCTTTACAATGAAGCTGAGAGAGCACTGGATCAGGCTGCCCAGAGAGGTTTATGTACCACGATTGAGAGATGGAGACAAAGTTTGATGCAAGCAAAGTGTCTACTTTATTGTACAAAGTCTTTTCTTTATATAGGCTAACATAATCAAAAGCAACTTGTGACTGGTAATTAGATGTGTCCGTGCGACAGTTACAGATTCGTGATTGGCTGTCAAGGGAATGCCAGGGAACACACATCCCCTCGCAAGGCTCAGACAGGTGTTAGACAAAAGACAAATGGTCACACATCACTTATCTAAGTTCAGAGAGAAGACAAAAGACTCTATTGCAATGTTTACCAGCTCTTATTCTCAGTTCGTTGTGTGGCTTCCCTGAGTCACAATGGCCGTAGGTAATCAGTTAAATGCTTTTTTCTCTCTACACAGTTGCAGTTTTTTCCCAAGATCTGTGGCCCACAAGAACTAAAACATTTCCTTCTATCAGATGAACATTGCTTGACGTTCTACTCCCTAAATTCAGTCCGTCAGTTGTGGAATCCCCTTCTCTAGAGATTTTCAAAACACGCATGTATGTATTCCTTTGTGGCCTGGCCTATGTAATCCTGCTTTGGAAGGGATGTTGGACTTGGTGATCTTTAGAGGTCCTTTCCAAGTCCTGATGTTTTACAATTGTATCATTCCATGACATCATGCAAGGAAATTTTATGTAAATAACTTATAGAAGTATATTTTCCCATGAAAATTGTACATAATTTACTGGTTCTTCATCTTTTTACAGTGACCACAGGATAGATCAAGCCTACTTGTCATACCATGAGGAAGAGCAATTTGGTGTTTGTGGAAATTGCAGTCTTTTAGGACACATTTTTTTTGTCAGGTTTGATGTAACCCCCAAAACTGCATAAATAATGCTGCTCATCTTTAACCATAATAAAATATGCATCATTTAAGACAATCAAAATTGCAGTTTTTCACTTCAACACAAATATCAGGGACACTTAGCCATGAGGAATAAACATTTATGAATTAAATCTATTCACTAGAAAGAGGGCAGTATAGACATTCCCTTTGAGTGAACTAAGTAACATCCAAGGAATATGTCACTTTTTACATGAGTTTCTGCTTCCAGAAGTAATAAACCAAAATTACTAGTAACATTTTTATCTAAATGTGTAATTTTCTAACTATCGGTATTAGCTAATTTTGATACAGCCAACGGTAGTTTCTTGGGTTTTTTTCATTTTTTACAATGTTATGAATTGAGGTCATACTCTTTTGAAACTGTCTAGCATAACAAAATCCTGTGAAGAGAGCAATGCAGTGGTTTCCTTGATTCTACTCAGCTTTACTTCAGAAACAAATGTTTATCTTTGTGCTTGCAACAGTGTAAGAGTACATATCTATGAAATGGTGTCAAAGCTGTGCATATAATATTTTGTTATTTTCAGTTGAAATACATCACATATTACTTATCTGCTTTTTGTATTGACTATATGCTTGTTTAAGGTTACCTAGCATACCAAATAGTAAGTATCATTAAACAATCATATCAATTCTTTTCACAACTCCAGCGTGCTACATATTTGGAGGAATTTCAAACAACTTCCAGTTTCAAAATGAGATATTTTTCCAATTTTGAAAGGAAGAGGATTTTCATATCTTGGTGTAATTATTTGCATTCTTTAAAATTTGAATAAGTCTCTTCTTTATTGTCAACTAAAGTAAGGAAGTATCTGAGAAGTATACAAATACCTCTTTTAATCCTCTCCAGTAGATTTACTGTAAAGTAATATTCAATTTAATGAAGACAGTTTTAGTTAACTTACTGCTAATGCTTAATTTAATTTTTTAAATTATTATTATTATTTTGAGATTCTGGGGCACAGCTCAAGTGTGTTCTTTCCTTAATCTATATTGATTACATTTTTTTTGATCCTTCCCTATGTGGATAAACTTGGCTATGTAAATCCTATGATAAACAAATTCAAACAAAGTTTAGCATTAAAAATTCAATAACATTTTTGCTTAAGCCATTTTATCTTTTCCTCAAATATGATTCTCTCATATATATTTATTTTCATATTTTGGCCATGTAAATTTCTAATCTTATTTTTCAAATCCAAGTAACTCCTTTCTTGATCCAACGTTCTTTCACACTACATTTAGAATTGTTGGATAAATACCACCAGGCTATCTGTTGAAGTAAACCAGAGAGTTGCTATTACCATGAAGTACTGTTGATCTTGATGACAAATAACCTGGAAACCCAAGGCTGGAAAATTCCTTTATGACAGAAATTTATAAAGATGTGTTCTGATTTAAACATACATCTCTTACTTTTTTTCTTTCTCATTGGTATTTTTATTGTTTTATATACATGAAATGTCTTTTATTTTTATTTTTTTATACATGTGTGTGCGTATATATGTATATGTAAAAAATAACAATAAATATAGACAAATGTTCCCAGTTTAAATGGTTTTCTTCCAATACCTGAACTGGAGGTGTTATGAATTTATAGCTTGTCTTCAATGAAGATCTCTAAGGGTTAGATGTGGGCTGTTTGCTTTTCAGACTTTCCTTTGATCACTGTGACCGTTTGAGGCTGTCCCCTTAAGAAAGGGAATGTTGTGATCAGATGTTTGTAAACGAAAGATGGATCTAAACTAATTTCATTGGTATATTGGGAGGAAGCACCTTCTGAACTGGGAGTGCAGCAGAGTATCCTGGACATTCCTGCACTTTTTCTGGGCAGTCTTTCTTCGCCCTCCTTCGGTGGCTTGCAGCTCGCAGCTGCTGGTCTTTCGGCCAGGCTTGACCTTGAAACTGATCAACTGCAAGGCCTGTATTAACTGCTTTCCAATTAACACATAACTGCTTCTAACTTTTTTTCTCTTTTCTGTCTTTCTAACCCTCTCTGGGGAAAGGGGGAGAGAAGGGGGAGCAAGGTGGGGAACCCCCTCAGCAGAGGGGGGAACTCTCATTTCTGTGCTACTTTGTTGTATATTTCTGTATATATTGTAAATATTGTAAATTCTGTATATATTTCCCTGCGTTTCCCTAAACTGCTTTGTAAATATACAGCACTCACTGCTTTGCTAATTCAGCTGTGAGGTTTTTTTTCCCTTCACTTTGCGGGGGGGGAGAAGGCCCTGCCTTTCCCTTCCAACCCTGTGACAATCACTGAAGGCAGGATTAATTTCAAGTAGTAGCAGATGTTTTGTGGCAATGCCAGCAAAGGGCAGTGTGAGTAATCTGGCAATGCAGGCCTAGAGCCTGACATGGTGGTAGGCCATGCTCAGTATAAGTGCAGAGCCAGCTAGCAGTTTAGCAAAACAGTGCTGTGCCTGGAGCATGTAACTAAAACAGGGCACTGGTAGCTATAAACATAGAAAGTTATCTTGGGACAACAAGACATGCACCTGCATCAACAATCTTGTTGTGTCATTAGTAGTTGGACCAATAATCTATAATAGTTGATGTGTGGTCACTCATAGGGAACCAATGAAGCCATGCCAACAAGGCACTCTGAATTTATGTAAGTTGTAGAAGTTCCCTTGATATGCACTTCTGCCTTTCCTTTCTCTTCTTCTTCTACGCTTTACTTTACTGTGCTATACCTGCACCATAGGCCTGCACCATAGGCCTGCAATACTGGAACAATAAAGGAACAATACTCGATCATATTGGTCAGCCGTATTGATTCCAATCTCCGTCGTCCCATTAAGTGGTGCCTGAATACACCTGAACTCGTGGACAAGGGATCCTCGGAGTATGATACAGCTCAACTTAGCATAAAGAGGTATGTCTGAGCGATAGGGAAAGCCGGTTGAACTAGAGCTGCCCCTGTGCTGGAAAAATTAGCAGTGTGCGTGCTCAAAAAGGAAGTGAATCTCACCTTGGCCCAGTGAGCGACCGGGGATGGGCAAGGGGAAGCATGCCACGAAACAGAAGAGGCTGTGCTAAATACCCTCCAAACTCTCCTCTCTGTGAGAGGTATTACTGGCTATTCTGGGATCTTAAAATGGCTGTTAGCCTGGGCCCGGAATCATCCCCACGGCAACTAAGCTTTTACTTCTGAAGCACGGGACAAAATTGCAGCCCAGCTGTGGGATGAGGTGATAAATACTTAAAAAAGCACCTTTTAGCTATAGCACCATGTGATGGAACATCACATACATTGCAGTCGAAAAAAGCAGAGCAGTCTACTCCCGATTCAGCTGCTGCGCCATTGGCTCTAACCGAGATGAAAAAGGGAGACTCGGAAGGTGCCCCCCACCCTCCACCCCCCTCCTCTCTCCCTGCACATCGTCTGCTGCTCCATCAGCATCCTCCTCACAATTTCAATTGCCTGCTATCCCTCCTTCTACACGAATCGTGGCTCTCTTATTATCATCCTTTTGCGTGAAAAATCTGCTCCTGCCACATCAATAGCGGTAGAAGCGAATCCCGATCAAACTGATAAGGTGCGCAAAATCAAAATGGAGGTCACTACGTATGAAGAATTAGAGAGAGAAGATGCCACATCTGCCGTCTTGGCGAGCATACCATGTTTATTAGACACCACCACTGCTGTTCATCCCAAGCAGAGAAAAAGCCATAAAAAAGTGGCGAAACCTGTGGCTCGGCGTTTTCGATCCCCTTCATCAACATCTTCCTCTGATACTGACAGCGACGGCTTGGAATTGGAAGATGAGAGGACCGATGCTGGGAGGCTGTACAGTGCCAACTGTGCTCTACAAATCATCTTGGAACAGCAGGAGCGTTTGCAGGCTCGCGATTACAGCATTTTTGCGCCCCTACCCTGCCCGTGAGCCCCAGCCGCCCCCGTGGTGGTTCCCACCACAGCGGCAGCACACACCCCAGCAGCGCCCACCCCAGCAGCGCCCATCTCAGCAGCACACACCCCAGCAGTGCCCCACGCCCCAGCAGCTCTCCTGGCGATGGCCCCTATGCTGGTGGCCCCGGCAGCTCCGGTGCGGGTACCCATCCCGCCGGTTCCGGCAATAGTCTCCATCCCCACTGCCCTCCCCTTGGCGGTAGCCCGGTGGCTGTGGCCTCCCCCGTGGCTCTTTTGGTGATGGCCCCCATGCTGGTGACCCCGGCGGCTCCGGCACGGGTTCCCGTCCCGGCAGTTTCACCCACTACACCCCCCCCATCTCCTACATTCCAGACATTATCATCAGAGTATATCACTCCGACGGAGGTTCCAATCGAGTTCCAATAGGACAGTTGGGAGGTGGGAGGGACAGGGAACTGTCCCGCTGCGCTGGTGGAAAGGTATTGTGGGAAATGTAGTCACAGATGGAGAATCTGTAGAAGGTTAACAATGACTATGGCAATCTCTGGACTGACAAATGCTAAGGGAAGCTAGATAAGCCATAGCTACCTATGGGCTACAGTCAGGATACACAACTGCTGTAAACAATCAGTTATTTTCAACACATTTGTTAATTCCTTTTGACACACACACATTAGCAAATGGTGTTTATTACATCATCTGAGACTAATCGATCATGGAGGAGATGGGTGCCTTATAACCTGGCCTCCCAACTACCAGTCCCCCCAAATTGAGACCTGATTATTATTCATTTGAAGGATTGTCTTCTTTACAATTTACTTACACCTGGAGGATTCAACAAAGTCTGCATCTATTGAGTCATCGATTAAGGCAGACTCCACACACCAATATCAATGGGCAGCCTCAAGGCATGCCATAATTCTCTGGCTTGGTCTTTGTTCCCATTTAGACAGACCCATTGTGACTTTCTCATCTATAAGTCTATGAATGATATTCTGATTGCAACAAAAAGTTACATCCTAAGACAGTGCTCTCTGAGTTTCAGCCCCTGTCAGCAAGCAGAGACTTCAAAGTCACACCACCTCAGGCCTTGCAATTAAGTGGCAATTCACTAGCAAATGCCTCAGAAGCCTCGCCCTGGCAGCCATCAGACTCTTTACAAGGTGTCACCACCCCACTGGGGTGAGACCTTTGCTGGATCATATCAGCAATTGCAGCTTCCTGATAAGGCTTTGCAATTAAGTCAGGATTTAGCGATTAAAGAGTGGTCCAGAATCCAGAACAATAACTCTTATGCTGTGCTTTTCACTACTCAGTAGGGTCTAACAGGGCCACTTGGTTCCTTTGTCGATTCCTTACATAAGACATTCAAGATCTGACTCACGATATGAAGGTATAAATGCTGGATATTTTGGCATTTGACAATGCTAATGAAGAAACTAAACAGGTTCTCAGCATTTTATCAACAGGTGCCACTGTCTCATGACTGCTGGATGCAACAATGAATGAAGCATCGACAAACAGCAACGTATCTAGCCACGGCCATTGAAGCAGTCCTGAAACCACCAGTACGACCACCGCACAAGGGAAACAACCTGGGCGGAAATCATTGTGCTTCTGTGCAACCTAAGTACTTTTAATCAAATTGCCTGACTGCTGGACAGACTCAAAAGTGTCGCAGACCTAATCATTTTACTCCAGATTGTCGCAGGCAGGGAAGCTGCTCCCGCAGCGCAAGTACACCCCGCGCGACGACACCAAACCAGGGTGCTTGGACCGTGCTCCCCCCCCACTCCCCGCAGCCCCCCTCTGGCAGCGCATAGCGGACCTGACAACAGCCGCATATCACTTTTGAATCCACAAAGTGTTGTCAAGTTCAATCAGCACGGTCCTTTGGGTCACAGACCCTGTGCTCTGTTAATTGGCACATTATTTACCTCTAGACAGGGCATCCTTGTAATTCCTGGTTGAATATATTCTGATTATGACTGGGCTATGAAAATTATGCTCTATACCATTGCCCCTCCTGTTAGCACTCTTGTTGGGACAGAAATTGCTCAGCTAATACCATCTGAGTCCCGAGCGTCTAAAACTTCTAACAGGATCCGAGGGCAAGAAGGCTTGGGTTCCACCGATATGCCTAATATCTTATTAGCCCTAGAAATCCAAAAGGGAAAACTGGAACAGATTGTACCTGCTAGACACCCTTGTGGACAAACTATACAATTTTCATACAATTTTCAATGATTGTGGATACTGGAGACGATGTCATCATTATACCTAGTCATAAATGGAATGGTCACTAGCCATTGCTCATGGCAAATATTGAAGTCATGTGTTTAAAAGGTATCCAAACAACCTGGTTTAGCAAAGAGCCAGTGCAATTAGCTTTTAACAACGGCAAATCAATCACTGTAAGGCCGTACATATTAACCCTTCCAGCTGCTCTATTGGGCTGAGATGCTTTAAATTAGCTAGGAGCAAAACTCGTTACTGTTCCTTCTCTGTAGCGGCTACTAGTCAGCAACCAACCCTCAAATTAAAATGGAAAACACATAATCCAGTATGGGTGGAACAATGGTCACTCAGACATGATAGGCTGCAAGTTGTTAAGACCCCAATACAGAAACAATAGCAACTAGGGCACACCTTGCTAGCCACCCTCAACCCACCCCTACGCCCACCCCCAGAAAAGGGAGGATTTTCTGGTACGATTCTAGTTGACCAAAGCTCTTCTGTGATTTAAACCTGCAGTGCTAATTTCTTCATTTCTGATTGCAATGTCCTTAAGAGATTTGTTATTTAGAGTTTTGCTAAGTTTTCCTGGTAAGCATAATGAATGGTAAGCATAATGAATGGTAAGCATTTGGTATTTACAGGTACTTAGTACATAGCAATTGTAGTAAGGTGTAAGTACTTAGTAATGTGTTCACATTGTAAGATTTTCCTTTTGGTTTGAACCTCCTTAGTTGTGTGCCTAGGCATTTCAAAGGAGCTCCATGTAATATAGTTAAGGTTTGTAGTAAATAGGTATTAATTTATAAAAGTATTCCTTAACTAAGGTAATGTCTTCATATTTCCTTCTTAGACATAGACTAGAAAAAATGTAAAAAAAAGGTAAACAAAAAGGTAACAAATGCAAAGAAAAAAATTAAGCATAGAAATATATAACAAAAAGTACAAAAACTCTAGATACAAAAAATAGAGTACTAAATAACAGAATAATAATAAAAAAGAAGAGCAACAATAAACCCAAAATATTAAAACCAAAATATGACACGCTAAAAAATCGTAAGGATTTCTAACACAGAATAGCTATTAACAAAAAAATATAAGAATTGTTAGCAAAAAATAAAAATAAGGATTATCAAGACTACTAGATTTTAAGAAACAAAAAAATCTATAAAAAGAAAAATCAAGAAAATTAAAATGAAAAATTATAATAAAAAAGAATTAATAGAAAAGTTTTAAAAATATAATAAAAAAGCAAAAATTAAAATTAAAATGAAAAAATATATTAAAGAAAACAAACATGCAAAGAAAAAGTTAATTTAAATAAAAAATATAAGATCAAAAATTAAAATATTAAAAAGTAGATAAAAAAACTAAAAGGTATATTAGAAAAAAAATGAAGATAAAAAATTGATTAGAATCACAAATTAAAATACCGATTAAAAAACAATTACAATAACAAAATAAAAATAATAATAATAAAGAAGGCAAAAAAATTAAACTACTGAAATTAGAATTAAAATGAAAAAATATAAAAATAATTTACAAAAGAGAAAAAATATGAAATTAAAAGAAATTTAAAAATTAAATAAAAACAATTCAAAACATGTAAAAATAATGACAAAAAAATATTAAAATTAAACTTAGGGAAAAAAATATATATAATGAAATCAAACAAAAATGAAAAAGGTTTATTAAAAGTAGATTTAAAAATATTAAAAAATTAAACAGAAAATTAATAAAAAAATTAAAAATAGCTCACATTAAAAACAAACAAAAAACACTCAAAATTAGTTAGAAAATCTGTGGAATCACAGACTCATGGAATGAGTCAGGGTTGGAAAGGACCACAAGGATCATTTAGTTCCAACCACTGCCATGGGCAGGGACACCTCACACTGGATCAGGCAGGCTAGGGCCTCGTCCAGCCTGGTCTTAAACACTTCCAGGCATGCGGCCTCGGCCACCTCCATAGACAACCCATTACAGGGCTTCACCATTTTCATGGTGAAGAATTTCTTCCTCACATCCAGCCTGAATCTTCCCATCCCCAGCCTTGTTCCATTCTCCCTAGTCCTGTCATTTCCTGACATGCTAGGATGTCCCTCCCCAGCATTCTTGTAGGCTCTCTTCAGATACTGGATGGCCATGATCAGGTCACCTCAAGTCTTCTTTTCTGCTAACTGCAATTATCGCAATAAACAATGACAGAAGAATCAAGACCATGAGGACACAGCATTTCCCATGAAGTCAAACATTGATCACAATAACTGTTATGATAATCTGGGATCAAAAACATCACTCAGAAGAATGTACCACAGCATCATGTGAATTAGGACTGAATATTATGGTGGTTTGATAACTTTGTCTTCTCTCTTGTTAACTAAATGTGCCTCTGAATGTAGACATCCTAGAGGATAAAGTTTCATCTTTACATTTTGCTTAGTAGAGATTATTAACAAAAAAAAAAAAAAAAAAAAAAAAAAAAAAAAAAAAAAGGGGGGGAAAGAGAGAATACCCCCATAGCAAAAAGAATTAGCTCATGGCAACCCTAGAAATGCTTTAACCCTAGGAACATCAACTTTGCAAAATGCTGTAACCCTCTTATCACAAGACAGCACGAACACGGCACAACTGTCATGAAAATGACAATCAGCAAACCTCAATGACTGTCACGATAAACCAAGATGTTAACAGAATGCATGCAACTTATAACTGAGTGTTGTGACTGCTTAAATGTTGTGTGAACATTAAGAGATTAGAATTACTAGGATGAGAAAAAACACATTATCATGTGTAATTTTATATTGAGCAAAGCAATGAAGCTCTTTTTGCTCTTGCTGTTTGCCTGCAAGTTTTCTGTCTGTGAAGCTAGAGCCTGGCCAGATTTACCTTTACAGATTAAAGAAATCTTGCTACCATTAAACAATTCATGATTTTTGACCATCCTAGAGAAAATAAAGGTGCAACATAATCCTAAAGCAGATTGTAAAAGACAGTGCTAAGGATTGCATTTGTGCTTCAATCTCTGTGTTCAATGCGTTCAGGCATAATCAAGTCTTCTCTGTCACAAAGAGGAGTGAAATGTAAAGATCGGAACCGTTAAGATCTAAGTTCTTCTTTACAATGTTTGTTATCTTTGACCATGTATTATGCCAGCTCTGTAGAGCATTGTAACTAGTTCAACTTAAGCTTTGTGCCTTGTATGGGTTACATCAGTCTGTTAGACATGCTGCACTACAGAACTCTTGCTTTTGCTATACACCTTAGCTTTACTTTGCTTGCTTCTGTGTTTGCAGTAGCATCTTGTATGGGATGAGAATAACTCCCATGACCAGATTGCTCACAAAAACAAAAAGGGGGATTTGTGGCAATGCCAGCGACGAGCAGTGTGAGCAATCTGGCAGTGCAGGCCTAGAGCCTGACATGGTGGTAGGCCATGCTCAGCATAAGTGCAGAGCCAGCTAGCAGTTTAGCAAAACAGTTGTCATAAGGTTGGAAGGGTAAGGCCAAAAAAGCCTCCTCCCTCCCCCCTATAAAGTAAAGGGAAAGAAAATTGAAGGGAAAGGAAAAAAAACTCACAGCTGAATTAGCAAAGCAATGGGTGCTTGTGCTGGGTTGAGGCAGCCCCCTTCCCCACCCCTGGCAACAATAAACACTCAGACAAACAGATTGCAAAAGTGATGGAAAGTTTAAATAGAAAGCAGTGAACTTTTACAGAAAAGCAAAAGCAGAGTGACAAGAAAAAATTCCCAAACAGACCCAGAGAGATCCCATCCCCACCTGAGGGTACACCCGAGACCCCCAGGGCTCCTTCTTCCCCCTTCCACTGCTAGGCTAGTCTCAGCTGGCCAGATCTGAGACTGCCCACCCCCCTGTGGCCTTGGGCCTAGCCAGGCCCAAAGCCAGGAGACATCTCCCCAGTTACCGGCTGACAGAGGAGGAAGAAAAGAGAAAGTGCTAGACTCCGCACTGGATCTTATAGTGGTGCAAAGGATTGTGGTATGAAATACTACATAATTTCCTGTGTCCACCCCTCTGGGCTGGACCTCTGGACACAGGAAGTAAACATTGCAGGGGGCACCCAGCTCAAACTGTAACAGTTCTGTATATTTACAAAGCAGGGAAACACAGGGAAATATATACAAATTTACAATATTTACAGTATATACAGAAATATACAACAAAGTAGCACAGAAATGAGAGTTCCCCCCTCTGCTGAGGGGGTTCCCCACCTCTGCTCCCCCCTCTCTCCCCCTTTCCCCAGGTAGGGTTAGAAAAGAGAGAAAAGGAAAAAGTTAGAAGCAGTTATGTGTTACTTGGAAAGCGGTTAATACAGGCCTTGCAGTTTATCAGTTTCGAGGTCAAGCCTTGGCCGAAAGCCCAGAAACAGCGAGCTGCTGCTGCCGAAGGAGGGGAGACAGAACTAAACTGGAAAAGTGCAGGAAAGCCCAAGATACCTTGCTGCACTCCCAGTTCAGAAGGTGCTTCCTCCCAGTCTACCAATTAAATTAGTTTAGATCTGTCTTTTCGTTTACCAACATCCAACTACAATATTCCCTTTCTGAAGGGGACAGCCTCAACCGGTCACAACAGTGCTGTGCCTGGAGCATGTAACTAAAACATGGCACTGGTAGCTATAAACATAGAAAGTTATCTTGGGACAACAGGACATGCACCGTCATCAGCAAACCTCACATGTCATTAGTAGTTGGACCAATAATCTGTAATAGTGCAATGTGTGGTCACTCATAGGGAACCAATGGAGCTATGCCAACAAGGCACTCCGAATTTATATAAGTTGTAGAAGTTCCCTTGCTATGCACTTCTGCCTTTCCTTTCTCTTCTTCTTCTACCCTTTACTGTGTTATACTCACACCATAGGCCTGCACCATAGGCCTGCAATACTGGAACAATAAAGGAACAATACTCGATCATATTGGTCAACCGTATTGATTCCAATCTCCATCATCCCATTAATGTTTAATATACAGATGCTTACTTCTAAGCAAATCATTCTGAATTTGTTTTAGGGCTGAAGAGACAATTAGGTTGCCTCAGGCAGCATTTCTAGTCTGATTTAAGCATCTTCAGTAAGGTGAAACAATACATGCTCTACTAGCGTTCATGTCTCTCCATTGACTAGAGTTACCTCTGCCTCATTAATTGGACAAACATTTCCTCAAACATTTAATTTTGGTGCTTGTAAGGTTATGAATTCCTGTCTAAAAAGTGTAGCAAACACCTGAAACAGAATTCCACAAGCATACTTTGTCATCTGTAAATCTATAAAGATGATCCAAATTCTATCAATGATCCAAGTTCTCACATTAGACCATTATTGACCATTCTTGAAATACATCCTCCAAATGTAGTATGCAATTCTTTTTGATGAGGTCACAGAAAACAAGGACTGTATTTGAATTTAAATGGATTGCTAATAAAATATTGCTCCAACATAATACTGTAAATCTGGGAATAAAATAAATTTTAAATAGTGCTCATTGAACTAATTTTTCCTACACACAAATGCCAAACAACTTATTAAAAGTGAAAAGCAAACAAAAAACAACTTGACCACGTAGATGTACTAGATAGCACAAAACACTTCTTTACAACTTTCTTCACTAGTGAGGTTGATGCTGGCAAACTGACTGCTTCTTCTCCTTGCAGTGATACTCCCCTGATCCAGGTAGTATATGGTATATCAATGCAACAAAGCCTGATCCAGATTGACAGTGCTGCTGAAACCGGAACTGCATCCAGTAGTCTGCCTCTCCACTGTTTGCTCCATCAGACAGTTCCACAACCTGATTCTCAGTCTGTGTGTGCACAGACTAGCAGCTTGACATTTGCTGCATCACCACTAACAGCAGTAACTAAGTGCTGCAGTGTTCCTAACTATCTTTCCTGTGCTTTTCTTAGGTTACAAAGTGTTAGTTATGATTAACAGCTTTCTGGAAGCAGAACAGTCTTAACAGGTTTGACTGTCTTGTAGCTCAAACAAAACAAAATACCAGTACCTCTTCAGAGCTCACCACGAACTCTAAGAAAAGTTTCTAACCTGTTTTCTTTCTGCTCCAGACTCTAACTCCACTGCTCCTCAGAAGATAGTCATATTGGAAAGGTCTCCTGGGTCCAGGAGAGCTGGACCTACTTCAAGGAAGAATTGTTGAAGGCTCAGGGACAGGCTGTGCCAATGTGCCGGAAGATGAGCTGCTGGACCAGACAGACAGCCTGGATGGTTAATGAACTTTTAATGGAACTGAGGGAAAAAAAGAGGGTGTATCACCTTTGGAAGAGAGGGGAGGCAACCCACGGAATGTTTAAGGATGTTGCCAAATCATGTAGGAAGAAAATTAGGGAGGCAAAAGCACATTTGGAGCTTAAACTGGCTTCTACTGTGAAGGACAACAAAAACTCCTTCTATAAATATATTAATAGCAAGAGGAAGGAAAAGGACAACCTCCACTCCTTGGTTGACATGGAGGGAAATGTTGTATCAAGGGATGAGGAAAAGGCAGAGATACTTAACACCTTCTTTGCCTCAATTTTTACTAGCAGGACAGAACGTCTTCTTGACAGATGGCCTGCAGAGCTGGCAGAAGGAGCCAGGGAGCTGCACAGTTTCCCTGTGTTCCATGAGGAGGTGGTTGGAACTCTCCTCAGCAGCTTGGATCCCCACAAGTCCATGGGACTAGATGGGATTCATCCTAGGGTGCTGAGAGAGCTGGCAGATGAGCTGGCCAAGCCACTCTCCATCATTTTCCAGCAGTCCTGGCTGCATCCTGGAGGATGGCCAAGGGATCAGGCCGAGCCAGCATGGATTTAGGAAGGGCAGGTCCTGCCTCACCAACCTGATCTCCTTCTGTGATCAGGTGACCCACCTGGTGGATGTGGGGAGGCCTGTGGATGTAGTCTACCTGGACCTCAGCAAGGCCTTTGACACTGTCCCCCATAGCAAACTGCTGGCCAAGCTGTCAGCCCATGGCTTGGATGGGAGCACACTGCAATAGGTTAGGAACTGGCTGGAGGGCCATGCCCAGAGAGTGGTGGTGAATGGTGCCACATGCAACTGGCGGCCAGTCACTAGTGGTATGCCCCAAGGATCAGTGCTGGGCCCTGTGCTCTATAACATCTTTATTGATGATCTGGATGAGGGTATTGAGACCATCATCAGTAAATTTGCTGATGACACCAAGCTGGGGGCAGGAGTTGATCTGCTGGAGGGTGGAGAGGCTCTGCAGAGGGACCTTGACAGGCTGGGCAGATGGGCAGAATCCAACAGCATGAGATTTAACACATCCAAGTGCCGGGTTCTGCACATTGGCCACAACAACCCCATGCAGTGCTACAGGCTGGGGTCAGAGTGGCTGGAGAGCAGCCAGGCAGAGAGGGACCTGGGGGTACTGGTCGATGGCAGGCTGAACATGAGCCTGCAGTGTGCCCAGGCAGCCAAGAGGGCCAACGACATCCTGGCCTGCATCAGGAACAGTGTGGCCAGCAGGAGCAGGGAGGTCATTCTGCCCCTGTATACTGCACTGGTTAGGCCACACCTCGAGTACTGTGTCCAGTTCTGGGCCCCTCAGTTTAGGAAGGATGTTGACTTGCTGGAACAAGTCCAGAGAAGGGCAGCAAAGTTAGTGAGGGGTTTGGAACACAAGCCCTATGAGGAAAGACTGAGGGAGCTGGGGTTGCTCAGCCTGGAGAAGAGGACACTCGGGGGTGACCTTATCACTCTCTACAACTACCTGAAGGGAAGTTGTAGACAGGCAGATGTTGGTCTCTTCTCCCAGGCAGCCAGTACCAGAACAAGAGGACACAATCTCAGGCTGCACCAGGGGAGGTTCAGGTTGGACGTTAGGAAGAAGTTCTATACAAAAAGAGTGATTGCCCATTGGAATGGGCTGCCCCAGGAGGTGGTGGAGTCGTTGTCATTGGAGGTGTTCAGGAGGAGACTTGATGGGGTACTTAGGCCATGGGTTAGCTGTTTGGGTGTGTTGGGTTGGTTGATGGGTTGGACGCGATGATCTTGAAGGTCTCTTCCAACCTGGTTTGGTTTATTCTATTCTATTCTAAAAAAAGATCGGCCTAGACATTCACACACTAAGATAATTACAATTTTTTTATACTTTATAATATGCTTCATTTTTTAACAGAAAAGCCTCCAAATGTAATGAGAACAACACATGTAAACCAAAATTTCATCCCTACCAGTTACTGTCTTTAAATTTATTTGCCTTTAAGTCCATTACATATCACCTGAGATTAATTTATTTTATGTAAGGAAGAGCAGAGATGAGTTATATGGGCAATCTCTTTTGTCTTCTGGGCTTTTATCACAATACTTGGATTTTCTCACTACTTTACTCAAAATTAAAACAAAGAAGAATCTCTAGGTTGATGGTAGGCATTTCAACCAAAATTTATGGATCAGCAAATTTTATTTCTTCTTCTCTGCTCTTGAACAATGGCAGAAAAATAACCTTCTTATTCAGCACAGGTTTTTTGTTTTCAGTGATCCTTGAAAAACATCTGTTACATCATCTAAGACTGGTTGTATTTCTAAAACTACCAATGTGTATTCAACTATTAATCTTTTGAAATTTTGTTCCACTCATAATGGAATTTTGTTTGAATCATATTACATCTTTAAAGGCTAAAGTTAGAATCTAACAAAAAATGAAACTCAGAGCCATTAAAAAAATTAAAATGCAACAACTATGCAAACACATGATTCAGTAGTTTAGAGACTGTAGAACATGCCTGTTCTCTTTTACATGGTGTAACCACTAGGGAAAAGGGCAAAGTAATAGTGACCATGGGTTATATTAAATCTACATTTTTATTATATTTGGCTATATCACACAAAGCAGAAGAGGTAGATAGTGTATGCCGTCTATGATCAACCTTTTCTTTAATGACATTTACATGCCAGAATTGGGAAACTTTATAGAAATCAACAATGTTGTATTTTAGGATTGGTAGACATCTTTTGTGAGTTAGGCCTAAAGATAAAACTTTGTATGCATGTATAGTGAAAACAATCTTGAGATATATTTTCTTGTCAAACATAGCATTCTAAGAATCCTCAGTAATGAACTTGAAAATGTAAGCATGACATAATTATTACCCATATTTTTGTTGTATGTGTTATCCTGCACTTCCAAGATGTGAAAGGTAGCCTTTAAGGCTAAGTGCTATGAGTAAAACCTTACATTCTAAAAGATCTTACTTTCATTTAAAATCAATACATCTAATTTGACTGCCCTGTATTTTAATTCAGGCAACTGCTATTTTCTTCAACAGCATAACATTCACTGCTGTATTGAGTCACTAAAACTGTAGGAAAATCAGTCACGTTTGGATTGTAAAACAGCCATATCAGACATGACTGGGATAATTAATTATCTGAAAATTGCTCTGGATGACAAGGGGATAGTTTATCTTCTTGCATAAAAAGAAATCTTCATATCTTTGCATCTCTGGGAACCTCTGCTGAGGGAAGAGTCACTGGCCATTTTGTGGTAGAAAAAATGTTCAGTGTTCAAGGACAGTTTGCTTTTACTAGACAGGACCTGGCAGAATGACTCACAAATTACAGTCATGATGATTCTTGCTGTCAACAATTTGACACTGCAGACTACTTGACAGAGATTCTTTCAGAAAGATATGTCAGACAAGTTAGTTTTCCCAAAGTAAAGGTATTTATATGCATTTATATTTATGCATCTCTGCCTGTCTATATCTTTTATTGATATTACTCCTTCTTGGAAAGTAGAAATGTAAAAGACTAAAGAGAAAGACAAAATTTATCCCACCACCCCAGACAATTGTTTATTTATTACAGACAATTACAGCCAAGCAGTCATCTTTCAGAGGAGTCTCCCTGTGCTGGTTTTCTAAAACATTTTGTTTTATCTATGTAATATGACTGCATATCATAGCTACTTTTTTTCCTGAAATACAGTTAGAATAAGCCCTCATTTTTTACTGAGTTTTGATCTTCAAACCTATACCTAGGAATGAAAGGATGACACATGCCTCTTCAACCCTCCCTTCCAGTAGCTTAGTATATTTTCCTTTTTGGAGGACACTAGCAGAAATGTATTAAATAGCCAGTTTGGTGTACAAAATACTGGTATTCCACATTATGTTTTTCCTAAATGGAATTAAAACTAATGTTAATATCAGTGTTTTACTTCAAGGTTTGAGAACATATGTCACGTCCTTTTTCCCTCTGCTCAAAAAGGAAAAGCTACACAGAAGAGGAGCCATTCAGGGGATACACTAAATGGTTAATTCTGGATCCTAGCTTTGAACATGAAAGAACTTATTCAAATTGTGATGGAAAAATTGGTAAGGACACATATATTGCAAAACCCACAGCAATCATACAACTTGCATAATCACAATTAGAACAAATTAATATGTATAGCTCAATAAGAGAAGGAAAAATAGTGATCAGTTATGACATTGCCAGAATTTGGTTGAAATCAGTGTCTTGAACTGATTTACTTAGAAGGGGATTTTTGATCAGAATACAGTAAATACAGAATGTCTGTGCTTCCTCCTGTGTTCTTTCCTCGACCTCTTCCTTTTATTGTTGAATAGTTTACATTTCCCTGGTATTGCAAAGGGATACAGCACTCATGTTAAATAAAAACATATTCATGTTAACTTGTTGACTACAGATTTCAATATTGATTTAATCATCTAATTAGCACTTTTTTTTTTTGGGTAGGTTGGGGTTTTTTGTTTGTTTGTTTTTTGCCTAAGGGCTTATTTAATATGCTTCCTTGGAAATTGGTAAACATGGCTGAAAGCTACAGCAGGTGGACAAGACTGATTATTCATAGTGTTGTAATGGATTGTCACAGTTAAAAGATGTATTTTATAAATTCATATATTTTTCCTTTCTCTCAAACATTATATATATTTCATTTACAAATGTAACATTCTGCCCATGCCTCTTTGATGGTCAGAGTCTATTAAAGCCATTCCAAAAGGCAAAACTGGGCTAAAGCAAAACAAAACCCTAAAATGTCTTGTGACATTAAAGAGGAGGGCACAAAACCAGTCTTTTTTACTTTACTCAACATTAGTAATATGATCAAAATTGTATAAAGAAAATGTTGTTAATGAAAAATGATTCAGAACAATGGGCCTGAGTGGGTATTTTTTCATAGAATCATGGAATCGGAATCATAGAATTGTTAGGGTTGGAAGGGACTTCAAGGATCATCTAGTGCCAGCCCTGCTGCCATGGGCAGGGACACCTCACACTAGATCAGGTTGCCCAGAGCCACATGTAGCCTGGCCTTAAAAACCTACTGGGATGAGGCTTCCACCACCTCCCTGGGCAACCTGTTCATGGATCTCACCACCCTCATGGTGAAGAACTTCTTCCTAACATCCAGTCTGAATCTACCCACTTCTATTTTTTTCCCCTACAGCATGTCTGCCACACCACACAGCTTGGTGTCATCAGCAAACCAGCTGAGGATACACTCAATGCCACTGCCCATGCCACCAACAAAGATGTTTTAAGCTGCTTTTTTATAGCATGTATGGGCTATCTGGGTACTATGGCTCAGGCCTAGCTGGCTACTGAGCCCCATGCAGCCACTCACACAACTGTGCACCTACTCCAGTTGAGATGGGAAGGAGAGATGGGAGAAAAAGGCATGGCCACATGGGTTAAGAGAAGGAAAATTAAACAGAACTGCACAAACAGATACACTGATAACATTAATGAAACAGTACATACAGTGAGTGTCGAGGGGTTGGAAGGGTAAGGCCAAAAAGCCTCCTCCCTCCCCCCTGTAAAGTAAAGGGAAAGAAAGTTGAAAAGGGAAAAAAAAACTCACAACTGAATTAGCAAAGCAGGCGGTGCTGTATATTTACAAAGCCATTTAGGGAAACGCAGGGAAATATATACAGAATTTACAGTATTTACAATATATACAGAAATATACAACAAAGTAGCACAGAAATGAGAGTTCCCCCCTCTGCTGAGGGGGTTCCCCACCTCTGCTCCCCCTTCTCTCCCCCTTTCCCCAGAGAGGGTTAGAAAGAGAGAAAAGAGAAAAAAAGTTAGAAGCAGTTATGTGTTAATTGGAAAGCGGTTAATACAGGCCTTACAACTTATCAGTTTCAAGGTCAAGCCTTGGCCGAAAGTCCAGAAACAGCGAGCTGCTGCCGCCGAAGGAGGGGGAAGACAGACTAACCATAAAAGTGCAGGAAAGCCCAAGATACCCTGCTGCACTCCCAGTTCAGAAGGTGCTTCCTCCCAATCTACCAATGAAATTAGTTTAGATCCGTCTTTTCGTTTACAAACATCCGACTACAATATTCCCTTTCTTAAGGGGACAGCCTCAACCGGTCACAGTGAGTGATAGGAAATGCAGCACTGAGAGTGATGGCCTGGGCTGGCCTCGCCTGGCTGCTCAATCCCACCCATCACCTCATCACCTCACCTGCTTAAAGCAACTTTGTCTCAGCCAGGCCTTCTCTTGTAAAGCAGGCATGACATCAGTATGGTATCAGTGAGGTGGTTTATAATGTGCTAGCATAAAAATTTGATGCTGCACAGATGAGGTATCAAATATTTGGTATATTTATATGCATGGGATTTGATGATACTCCAGTAATTGTGTCTATAAAAATGATTGAATGAATGAGCCATTCACATCTGAGTCACAGCTGGCTCAGCTCAGGCCATGGGCATAACTGCATTACCCTAGCATTTGTGCCCTTGCTCGTATCTTTATGCATATAATTGACCACTTAGACTAGAATGACACGAACGTCTTGTTTTTCTGAAAACTGTTACTTCAAAATACTTAAGTATTTTGAGTAAATGAGTACCCTATACTACATTTCCAATAATTTTCTTAATATCTTTCCTACTGGGCAGGAGTGTGTTTAAAATCTGTGGCCTCCATAGCTGATGCTTATCACTGTGAGAGTCTGGGAACTTGAGGACAGACATTCATTACAGTGAATTTAAACTCCTTTTCAGAGAAGGACCACCTTTGACATTAAAGTATTACCTCCAAAAGTAATACCATAGAAGATAGATCAGGTTGAGAGAGTTGTTAATCATTTTGTTGGCCTATGTAGAGTTCTCTTAATTCTCAAAGTATTTAATTCCCTCTAAGCACTGTCAATCTAATTTAGTATCAACTACTCTAGCATTGCTGAGAGGGTAAAATCTATCAAGTTTTTTCTAAGAAAATAATCTTCTAGCAGTGAGTCAACCTAATAAAATTTTCATGAAAAAAAGCCCCAACAAACAAGTAACCAGTCTGTATTTGTAGAGGGTGAATAAGTAATTATCAGAAAGGCAAGCAGTGTGCCTCATTTTCCTTGTCATACTCGAGATGAGAAGAGAGGTGAATAGGTGAATACAGTGAAACAGAAGAACAGCTTTCTGGTAAAGGCACTCCAGTCATATTTCTTGTTATACTAACCACTTCAGTGAAAAAAAATCAAACATGGTATCTGCAAACAATGTTATTTGTTACAGAATATTTCAGTAAAAGCATTCAAAATAGAATTCCAGAAAGGACTGGCTACAAGAAAAGTATTTGTATTTCAAGGGAACAGTAAAGAATCCAAATTTTTTTTTCACTACCATGACATGCCTCTGAAGAGTTATGACATTTTAAGAAAGCATGTTCCATTGTTTCTTCGGCTTTTCTTCCTGGGTCTAATTCATAGCTTGCTTGCTCCCTGAGTGACTATCAACAAATCCTGTCATGGTCACTACAGTCTTGCACAGGATTAGATCAGCCTACCTAAACTGCTTTCCAAACAGTGCTCTAACAGCATCCTCAAGACTTGTCTCAGTATATGTTCATGAAGCAATCCTGGTCATAGACAAAAGCTGAAGTGCCTGGCTAGATATGCCAGGGTGCATGCTATGAATTTATAAATTCATAAATATGATGCTAATCCATTAGTAGGCAGTATTAAAAGATTAAGTAAAATAAAAAGAGCTATAATTGTACTTATACCAACTTCAAATCATACTTTTAATCAAAATAAATTTATAGTAAATGCATTATTTATTTATTTAGATTTGTTTTGGAAAAAATCTCACCATTTTCATGTTTAATAGAGTTTGGTTAATTTTGGGGGAGGTGTTTGTTAGTTTTGGGGTTTGGTTTGGGTTTCTAAAAAAAAACAAAACAACCAAACTTCTTTTATTTTGCCTTTTTCTATATTTAACCAGTCTATTCCTTGGCCTGAATAACCTGTTGGAAGTTTAGCAAACCTGATAAATCTCCACAAGAATTTCCAGTGAAAGAATGGTTTTAGTCAGATATGTTTCACCAATATGATTTTACCAACATGACATTCAAATACTGTTCACCCAGGAAACTCCTTTTGAATGGAAAAAGAACATCATTATCTTCTTTCTCACTCATGCCTTTTCCACCTTTGGTCATGTCATGGTTACTATCACTACATTGCTGTCTGGCTCCAGTCTGAGTGATGTAAAGCTTGCAACTGGTTCTGAGACTGAGGACTTCTGCTAACTCTATTTACAACAGAGAATAGAAATCACATGCCTCTCAACAGTCTGAAAATCCATAGTCTAGCCACAATGATTCATCTGCATGTACATATCGGACTCTGGAAGAAGTCTTATGCAAAGGTTGTAACAAATTCCTTCAGTGGAACACAGTTCCCCAAACAAACTGAAAATAACTTAGGCTCTGGAATATAATCAATTCCAGAATAATGAATATGTATGAGTGTAATTAGTCAAATATGTAAGACTTGTTCCTTTTAGTGAATGTTCTGTTCAATCTTAGTATCTTATTCTAACATTTGTCTCCTGAGACTTCCTTCAGAGCTGATAAATGAGTTGGAAATGAGTTGCAGTTTATTTAGAAGGTAAAAAGTACCATTAACTTGAGTTGGACTTGACCTAGAGTAAATACACTGAAAACAAAGATGTTTTATTGCTAGCAATTTATTGAAACAAAAGTACTGACATTTATTATATGTATATTATATATATATGTCTATTCAATGTATTTATCTATTTGCTTTTGAGACTACAGAGTAAAATTATGAATATGTCTGGGATTTGTGGTGTAAATTGTAATGTATAATATGCAGTGAAATATTAATCCAATCTTTATCCATCAGAACTATAAACTGTGTGCTAACTATATTCAGAAGTAGTAAAATAAATCCCGTGGAATGAAATCTGTTAGGCTCTAAATGATGTCTGTTTATCTAAACAGTTTGAAAGGTGGTGTCATCAAGACTATTAACTGTAAACACCATGTTTTACAATGTAATTATCCATGAGAAAAAAAAAGGAAAAACAGAGTGTGGGGCCCTTTGGGATCAGCCCTCATGGTGGCAGGCTGTTCTGGGGTTGTCCTGCACTAGTTTGCAGACAGTGAAACAGCTCCTGACTGGGGCAGGTGGTGGTTGCGTAGAGTGGCAGCTTCCCCGTGGCTCAGAAAAGCTGGTGGGACCTTCTTGGGGTGGTCCCAGCTTTGAGTTACTCTGGCGTTTACAGGACTGTGGAGCAGATGCAAGTCACGGCTCCCTTTCTCTTCTCCAAAGAAGGGAGTGGGGTCATGCAGGATGCAGTTGGGCATGGCTTCTGCTTTAGCACTCATGGTTGTGGCTTGTCATCTGCTGCTTATGGCTGTGGCAGACATTCGGACTGCTGAAACTTGGGCTAGTCCTGTCTCCCTGTCAACTGGGCAGCCTTACCCTTGGGGGTGCAGTCCTCTTTATGACATGGCGGGCTCTCTTCCAATCCAGTGGGACTGTCAATATGGTGCTGGCTGTCTGTAGCTTCAGCAACGGACACTCCTTTTGCAGATTTCTCAGGTATACTGAGGCTTGACGGCCCTTCTTGGGTGCTGGCTTCCCTCCATACTGAAGAGGTTGCTAGTATGCTTGCAAGGATAAATAAGGATAGAAGCAATAGCTATGGAGCTTAGTCCTGGAGCTCAGTAGCAAAGACAATATCACTTAGGCAAAGACCTTACAAAGCTTGGGCAAAGGGAGAGTGACTTGTTTCAAGCTAGGGTAATATTTGTACGTTTTTCAAGGCTGGATTTGGCCAATGGGCACTCTTGTCAACAACCAGCTTTAGCCTATAGAAAGCATGACACTTTCTTTATTCCCTTACTGGGCAGGAGCACGAGCATCCTATGCAATGGGTACATGTTGCTGTTTACCCATTGGAAGGCAAATGGGGTTGTTTGTGCCCTGATCTTTATCCCACTCAGCTCTGGTCTGAGTACCCACTCCAGAAAAGATGGTGGAAGGGACAATGTGGTCAAACATGTTGGAACAAGTTTACAGTATTTGGGGCATAATTCTGGGCATATGGTGCCTTCACCACACCATGTCTTTCAAATCAATCGCTTCCCTGATTGGAAAAGTGTAACAGAATAGAAAATTGTCAAGTAGCTACCTCTTCTGACTGAACAACTCGGTGAGAAGACTGTTAGGTATGCTTCTCTGACAACATCTATAGCTGCAATTGGTCCTGCATGGGTAAATTCCACTTTTGTGCAGTCCTTTGCTGTAATTTATGTTGCTTACTAGGATTTTAGAGACAATGGGCTGTGATGGGCTACACTCATCCTGGAAGCAGTGGGGGAGGGATTGTGATAGTTTTTTGCCCTCCCTGGAGGGTATTTTCCCCCTGGGAAACTGACTTGGTCTGTTCCACTCCCTGCACCCCTGTCCAGCAGGGGTATAAAAGGGAGGAAATTGCAGCCTTTTCTCTCCCTTCCTTCTGCTTCTCAGGGATGAAAAAGTTATTGCTGGCTGGCTGCTTCTCTGCCACATGGTCCTCCCTGCTGCTTCCACACTTTGCAAAGGACTGGTTCTGTATTTATTTATTTTTTTTTTAACTTTTCCCATCTATCCTTGTTCCTTACCCTGCGAACCCTGCCTATTATTGTTACATATATATGTATATATATATACTGTTTAAAGAAAATTCTTTACCTCCCTACTTCCAAGCCAAACCCGAATTACTTCTTGGTAGATTTCTTCCCTTTCTCTCTTTTCCTCTCTACTGGGAAAGAGGAGGGGGAAAAGGAGGAGGAATTCTCAGCGTTGCCCCAATCTGAACTCTTAAGCCCCAGTTAAGGCTCAAACCACCACAATATTTGGTGCTCCAAAGCGGGGTTTGGAAATTAACGTTCTATTTGGAAAGTAATACTTATATGAAAGAAAGGAATTGGAAGTAGATATGTCAATTTTGAAGAATCTGATGTTCCACGCTTTTGCATGGGTGTTTGGCTGGATCTTTTAGACCTGTATCTACAAATTAATAACTTACCATGTGGTGTGGTTAATGATAGAGACGCTGCTCAACCTGATAAAAAACTTTACCAATGCAGTTGGGCATGTACCTCTTGAATTCTTTGAATTTTACTGGCAGTGGTGATTTCTCTAACATAAAAAATTCTCCTGAAGCAAGCTATGAGACCAATTTTCCATCTGGGATGGAAAATTGCCTTACATTACAATATGCTCTATACGCCTAAATGTAATCCTTACAGGGGCATTTGCTGTGACCATGCTGGGTGGGGTAAGAGCTAACCCGTTAAGAGCTCTTTGCAGAGGGATAAGGCAGTCCTTTGTAAGCATTAACAATGGAGCTGGTGTGTGCTGTGAGCATTGTAAACACTGTGTAAACACAAAGAGGGAAGGGTCAGGTTGTAGTGAGTCAAACTCGATGGAACACACACTCTCTGGGCCTGGATCCTCAATGTCATGAAGAACGGGTACCACTCAAGGGACGACCTGCCCTGGGCCCCAGTTAGGTGGGCAACTATGGAACAGGGCATTTGGTATCTGAGGCAGATGGCTGTGCTGGAAATAATTTATGGGGAGGGCTAGCTCCCTTTGGACCCAGATGAGGTGACCATGAGACGACCCTTCATAAAGAAACTCACCCAGGGTGCCCCTCAAAAATATGCCCACACATTAGGAGCGTTAGGAGGGACACTCCTGACTGGATAGGATGGAAGTCCTAAAACTGTCTGTGAGTTTTCCAAAGATTTAAGGGAATATGAGGACAGTGTAAATCAGAAACCCCTGATGTCAGCCATAGAAACTATGGCAAAAGACATTGTCAAAAAGATTAAGATCTCCATGTCTGAAGTGAAAAAGGGGAGCGATACCTCTTTCCTCCTTCTCCTTCAGAATGGGTCCATATTTCAGCAATCAGGAATAGGTGACCCTCCCCTAGGAGACCACGCTAAGACAATCAGGGGATGTCAAGGGTGTCTCTGTGGATGATCTGTGACCATGGAGAGAACATGGACAGCTGACATGGCCAACCCACCTCTGCCCTCTGGGACAGAGTGCAGGAACTGCAAGGTGGCCACAATGGGGATAACTCATCCAGGAGAAGGGCTTTCCCAGTTTCCCAGAGTGGTCCCTCTCACTCAAGAGACCCTTCCCTTAGTAGTACAGGACCCTGTTGTCCTGGAAGAGGCATTACCAAGACAGATAAATCTGTTTTGTGCCACTGCCCCTTTCTCCTCCCTCTCCGTTACAGGGTCCAGATTGAGGTTGAGGAGCCTAATAGGCAGAAGCCATTAAGGCCGCCTGGAGGGGAGTGGAAACTGAACCAGATCCCCCAGCCTCATGTTTCAGAGAGGCGACTGCACGTATCAGACGTCATGAGAGAAGGCATGTGAAGTTTACTCACCACATAAGCATTTTGAATTGATTGTCAGAATTTGAATGGCTGATGTGCCATTGGGCCATTCAGTTTTTTAAATGGGAATTTATCGGGGAAGACGTCCTATACTTTTTACTTGTAGCTTGCTTGCTCATTACACTCATATCTTGCATGTTAGTTACTCTCTCCCCTCTCTCCCCTGATCATTAATGGGATTCAAGGTGGTGACAAGCAACCTACTTGGTCCTATCTTCAGAGCAATTAGCATCTTTTGTTTTAGCTTCGTAGTGCTAAAATTGTGCCTTCACTGCAGCAACATGCCCTCTCATTTCCTCTAAATCTGTGGATGCAGCCCTTTGGACTAGAACTACAAACTCAAATACCTCTTCATTCAGCAAAGGTTTTGGTAGTTAGCAGCTTGGTGGTTCATGAGTAAAATACACTATTTTACCTGGTTATGTCTGAGGTTTATAGCTTGTTACCTCTTAGTTAGCTCCATTGTGAACTCGATGGTAGTTCACCTATGCCACCCGAGACAACAGTGCTGTTTAGTTTCATGTGCACAGGTAGATTCCAGTTTGTTCCTCTGTGTTCCAAGTTCTGATTGTTCTAGACTGTTACTCTGATATTTATTAGCCTTCGACCATGTATAATTATCCTGTTATTGACCAGGAAAATGAACCTGAATAAATTGGCATGGGAAAACAATTTTTTATGTTTAATAAATAATATACATATTTGTGACGGTTTGAGGCTGTGCCTTTAAGAAAGAGACAGTGCTGGGACACTCTGGCTGAATGTTTTGTAAACAAAAGACAGGTCTAAATGAATTTCATTGGTATATTGGTAGAATGCAACTTTAAGTTTTGAGTTCAGTTGGAACTTTCCTCTGTTTGTCCCTTTCCTTCTCTCTTCCAGCTTGCCACCTTCTGGGCTCCTTTCCACAGCGACCTTGAAGAGGTAAGCAACTAATTCACATGAGGCCTACTAAGATTCTGCTTTATTAATAACTGCCTTTTTCTCTCTTTCTAACCCTCTTTAGGAAAAAGGGAGGTAGGGGGAGAGAGGGGGGTACAGGGGGGGAACCCTCCTCCAGAGGAAGGAATTTCATTCCTGTATTCTTTTTTTTTTTTACTTTGCTGTATATTTCCGTGTATATATACTATATACATATATATACACACTATATATATACAATACTGTATATTGTGTACATATCTTGCATTTTCCACATTGCTTGTAAAATATAGCATCCCTTCCGCTTCTCCAACTGAGTTAGCTGTGGTTTTTTTCTCCTTTGTGGGGGAGAGAAAGCTTAGGCCTTCTCTCTCAAACCACCACATTTCTTTTTGGCACCCAACATGGGGCAGATAATTAGCTTGATTTATTGCTTGCTCGAGCTGGACTAGCAGACATGAAGGTGTTTTGGATTTTGGAGTGTCTGTTTTTCTCAGTTTTTGGGGTTCTGATCTACAAATATTGTTTAGGTTTGATTCTGGATCAAATGGGTAAATATTTAATGCAGAAAATTTATTTATGGTTTATGTTTAAGATTCAGCTTCTGTACAAGCGCTGCAGGATTTGAACCCATGACCTCAACACTCATAGTTCCATGCCCTACCAACTGAGCCACTGAAGCTATCTCTCGTAGTCTCATGCTCAACTGACTGAGATACGGCAGTTTAAGATTCCAGTAGGTGAAAGAGTAATTTTAAGTGATGGCTGGGATCCAAAGGTGATTTATTTGATGTGTGTAATCCTGCTATCAGTGATAATTAATGTGTGTTTGTTATTTTCCTTGCGCCGGGAAAAAAAGTGTCTAGGGCCTGCTTCATTATTAAGCATAGATCAAAGAAGAGGCAGCATACTTCTGGGTCAGCCCCAGAGATGTCCAGCAATGAAGAGAGTGGAGAATCTGTGCCAGTTAAAGATAAAGCTAAAAAGTCTATTGGAAAGGCTGATTCAAACAGTTCTGTTGCTGATTCTGGCAAGCAGCCAGGGGCAGTGGCAGCTCCCAACATGGTGGCTCCCCCGTCTTCTTTGGCGGCCATTAACGAGGCAAAGTCATTTTCGCCTCCTTCCACGGCAGGACCAGAAGCCTCCTCCACAGCAGCTGATCTGTCTCAAAACCTGTCAGCTTCTGTTAAGGCGGCTGTAAATTCAAACACAGCTCCAATTAAGCAAGTAGCAGTTTTAGAAACAAGAAGAGGAAAAGCCAAAGCTGATCCAAGAACTAATGGGGAAGGAGAGCAGGAGACTGATCCTGGTGAGGGACCATCTACTAGAAAAGATCCTGCTGAGGAGAAAGAGAAGGTTTATTTTAAAGATCTAGCGGAGTTAGTGAGATCAAAACAGAATAGAGATGCAGCCAGGACAGCAGGTAGCAGTGGTGGTTCTCAGCTTAAAGAGATCCTTGGGAGAGGGACAGAAGGATTATTTGGACAACAAGTTGAAGAAGAGGAGACAAAGGAGGAAGAAGATGATATTTCTGAATGTTCTTCACCTCAGGACGAATTGAGAAACGTCCATAAAGATTACACCAGAGCAGATAAGGAACCAGTTCTATCTTGGCTTAGTAGATGTTATGATACAGGTACTACAGATCTAATGGTTGGAGACAAGCCAGCAGCTCAGCTAGGAACTCTCTCAAGGGATAATGGAATAGATAGACATCTAGGCAAGGCTCTCGGTAAGGTTAATCTGTGGATACACCTTTTAAAGGCAGTTTTCTTGAGATACCCTTCCCGAGATGATCTTCCATGCAATCCTAAGCCCTGGACTGCTATAGGTGAGGGAATTAAGTGCCCGAGAGAATTTGCTGTTAGAGAGATACTCTATGGTGAACATGAAACTCTGAATCCTGATGAAATTCCTGTAGGAACTGGTCTTGCTAAAAAGCTCATCAAACTTGCTCCTTCTAATTATGCAAACATTCTGGCAAGCAGAATTTTGTCAAGACATTATGGTGGAGCTTCTCCTACGGTTGGCCAACTCAGTGATCAAATGAGACAATTGCATGATAGCCTGACGTGTTTCTTTGGTTTCAGCCATTGAAACTCTGTCTGGTTAAATAAAGAATTGCATGAAAGAGCTGAAAGATTCCATATCCCAATTGGCACAAAGGGATAATTCCAATTCTTCCTCCAGGTGGATGCAGGTTTCATCTGTGAGGAATAGACATCCTCCAAGGAGATGCTTCTTCCACTGTTTACCCGTTAAACTTATATTAACCTCCACCTTACTTAACTCTTGAGATCACCAGTGACTCCTAGAATAGTTATAGGCTCTGATCCCTGTTAATTTGATGGCATTAAGGTGCACTGAGCTCCTGTGTCAACCAAGGCTCTGTACTTCCAAAATTGTGAACTGCCAGGCCATTGGATGTACACATCCCAATAGATTCTATTACCTACTTGTCGAGGGTTGAGGGGAAGGTCAGGCCTTCTCCCCTGCCTGTAAAGTGAAGGGAAGAAAATTGAAAGGAAAAAAATGGCACCGTCTCAAACGGTCACAGTACTTTATCCCTCTCCTCCACTGGCGGGAGGCAGGGCACCCCTAGTTATGGGCAATATGCCCAATGTGCATTGCGCACAGTGTGTAGTGTTTGAATTGGAGCCACTGTTGGAGGTATTAGAGTTGTTCTGGGGAACTGTAGAAGTAACAGCTACCCTTCTGGTATTGCTACATCGGGTTCTACCACTTTGCAGTTCCCTCAGTCTCCTGAAAAGATTAGAAGTTGGTTGGCCATCCCACCTGTTCACGTTCTCACCAAACTGATCACGCAGCGTTATCCAAATAGTCCCACGTGATTGCCTGTCTGTTTTGGTTTGATCTATTTTGGAATGACCTCCTTGGAGGATGTCTATTCCTCACAGATGAAACTTGTATCCATCTGGAGGAAGAATTGGAATTATCTCTTTGTGCCAATTGGTATATGGTGTTTTTAAATTCATCCTTCAGCTCTTTCATGCAATTCTCAATTTTTCCAGACAGAGTTTCAATGGCTGAAACCAAAGAAACACGTGTCAGGCTATCATGCAATTGTCTCATTTGATCAGTGAATTGGCCAACTGTAGGAGGAGCTCCACCATAATTTCTTGACATGATTCTGCTTGCCAGAATGTTTGCATAATTAGAAGGAGCAAGTTTGATGAGCTTTTTAGCAAGACCAGTTCCTACAGGAATTTCATCAGGATTCAGAGTTTCATGTTCACCATAGAGTATCTCTCTAACAGCAAATTCTCTCAAATGCTTAATTCCCTCATCTATGGTAGTCCAGGGTTTAGGATTGCATGGAAGATCATCTCGGGAAGGGTATCTCAGGAAAACTGCCTTTAAAAGATGTATCCACAGAATAACCTTACCAAGAGCCTTGCCTAGATGTCTATCTATTCCATTATCCCTTGAGAGAGTTCCTAGCTGAGCTGCTGGCTTGTCTCCAACCATTAGATCTGTAGTACCTGTATCATAACATCTACTAAGCCAAGATAGAACTAGCTCCTTATCTGCTCTGATGTAATCCTTATGCACGTTTCTAAGTTCTTTGCGAGGTGAAGAACATTCAGAAATATCATCTTCTTCGTCCTTTGCCCCTTCTTCCTCAACTTCTTGTCCCCATAATCCTGCTCTCCTAAGGATCTCTTTAAGCTGAGAAGCACCACCATTAGCTGCTGTCCTAGCAGGACCTGCATCTCCATCCTGTGTTGATCTCAATAACTCAGCTATATCTTTAAGACAAACCTTCTCTTCCTCCCCAGCAGAAGTACCTTGCTGTCCTCCCCCATCAGCTCCTGGATCAGCTTTGGGCTTTCCAATTATTGTTTGTAAAACTGCTACTTGCTTAATTGGAGCTGTGTTTGAATTTACAGCTGTCTTAACAGAAGCTGACAGGTTTTGAGATGGATCAACTGCTGTGGAGGAGGCTTCCGGTCCTGCCGTGGAAGAAGGAGGAAATGACTTTGCCTCGTTAATGGCTGCTGAAGACAGGGGAGCCACCATTTTGGGAGCTGCCACTGCCCCTGGCTGATTGCCAGAATCAGGCTTTTTAGCTTTATCTTTAACTGACACAGATTCTCCACTCTCTTCATCACTAGAAGACTGTGGAGCAGAGTTAGAGCTGTGCTTCCTTCTCTTTGATCTACGCTTTATAATGAAATAGGCCTTAGATACCTTCTTGTCCTGGTACAAAGCATATAACAAATACTCATTAGTTATCACCAGCAGCAGGATTACACACATCGAAAAAAATCAACTTTGGATCCCAGCCATCACTTAGAATAACTCTTTCACCTACTGGAATCTTAAACTCCCTTATCTCAATTGACAGAGTGCTTGATGTCACATTTCTGTACCTTGTAAGCCAAAAGAACGCCAGGCATCGGTCATAGAGAAGCTGAATTTTATATTTAAACCATAAATAAAATTTATGCATTATATATTTGCCTATTTGATTGAGAATCAAACCCAAACAATATTTGTAGATCAGGACACCAAAAACTGAAAAAAATCCAGACGCTCTAAAATCCAAAACACCTTCATGTTTGCTACTCTGACTCGAGCAGACAATAAATCAAGCTAATTTGCCTCATGATGGTACCACCAATAAAAAAAAAAATGTGGTGGTGAGAGAAGGCCCAGCTCTCCCTCCTCCACAAAGAAAGAAACCATGGCTGACTCAGTCGGAGAAGCAAAGGGTAAAGCTGTATTCACAAGCAAGATGAAATGCAGGTTATATATATACACAATATACAGTATTTACAATATATATACAGAAATACACAGCAAAGAAAATAATCAGAACAAAACTCCCTTCTCTGGACAGAGGAGGGTTCCCCCTCTGTGCCCCCTCTCTCCCCCTACCTCCCTTTTTTTCCCAGAAAGGGCTAGAGAGAGAGAAAAGGTAATTAATAAGGATGAAATTTTGTTAGGCCTCAAAGCGCATACAGGGATTGGTCCTCTTATCTGTTATCCATGGTCATTCCAGATAGTTGCTCAGAAGCAGACAGGCTGGAAAGGCAGAACAGACTGGAACAGAGACAGACTCAAACTGAACTAAAACTTAAAGTTGCATTCTACCAATCTACCAATGAAATTTGTTTAGAATATCTGAATATTTTCAAAATATTCAGACAGAGTGTTTCAGCAAATGTCCCTTTCTTAAAGGCACAGCCCAAAACAGTCACACTCTCTATTGGGAAAGAGGAGCCGGGGGAGCTGGGGAGGGATACTGAGCCTTGGCTCCCATCTGAGCTCTTAAATCCCAGTTAAGCCTCCAAACACTACAGGCAAGAACCTCTATGACAAAACAAAACAAAACACAAAACAAAACAATCTTAAAATAAAAATGCTAATGCATAATGTTATAGAACACTGTATTTCTAAAAATCCCAGAGCTGCTCTACACAAGTCTATAGCACAGGGGCAAATGGTTCATCCATGATCAGTTTTATTTCTGAGGTGTGTAAGGAAACCTGGAATGTTTGAAAAGAGGTAGGATAAAATTTACTTATTGTGACAGGTACTGTGGGTGGGTAGCAATTCCTCTTCCAGAAAACAGTATCTGTAGTGATGATCTGAACATACTTTGGATTTTCCTGCTGGAAATGCAAGATTATTATTAGACTTTTGAACTCATTTTAATAGTTTCTCTCTTTGTACTGTGTATATATTCAGATGTATGTTTATAAATATGTATATACTTACATAGACATATCTGGAAGAAGAGTTTCTTTAACATGAAAACAGTTACTGAAATCAAGCCTAGAATTACATCTTTTTATACATTTCTTGAAAACTGGTTTTTTTTTCCATAAATTATCTTTAGAATTGTGATAGTCGAGGTGTTTTGAGAGATACTACAAAGAGTATGGGTCTTCTATATGGCTTCATGATTTTTAAAATATACGGAAGATACTAGCTTTTTCCTCTTACTAAGACAACTATCTATTTTTTTCATAAATGGAAAGAGATATTAAGAGAAATATTAATTTGCAAGTTGGTTCTTCAGTTAGTCATTGAATATTTTCAGGACCATTGAATCTTCAATACTTTGTGAATGATCAGACATTTAAGTCAAGATATAGTAGTTACTAAGAAATTCTTGCTCAGTTCAAAAGATTTTTGATTAGCTGTTATTTATTGGTAGGGAGACTAAAAGGAGTATACAATAAATCAAAACATGTCCACTCTGTCCCATCATGATAAAGTTTAGTCCTTTAGAAAATAGGTGAATGTAAATTGGCTAAAGTATAATGAAGTGCAACTTTTCCAGTATATTAAGACAGAAGACATAATGATAGTTAATAGTAAAGAAAATTAAGGTTGTTACTGACTATAATAAGGAAGTAAGTCATGCTCCTTTATCTTTCTTAATTTCTTTTTGATTTCCTGTTTCCCTCTGTATGTAATATATAAATAGATTGTGTATCTTTTTGAAATATCTCAAAGTTGTTAAAAAAAGAGCCAAGAGAATTGATGATGCACATGTCTGTATGGAAGGATAATGAAGGGCTATTCTGGGGTACTGAGAGAAGTGGATATGTATGTGCCTTAGGAAAAAGTATGTGAAGAAGGAGTTAGGAATCTCAGTGCTACTAGTTTGCACATTTAGGAAGGTTTTAGTGAAAAAATGTCCTATAAACTATGTTTTCCTTAACTAGCTAAAATAAGTATTTTGAATGAGACTGGGACATGAACAGAGATGCCAAATAGATTGCCATGTCCAGGTCATATATAAAATTTTACTTCTTTACTTAATCAACAAAAATTAAAAACTGTCTCTTCTTAAGCAATTCTTAATTCTCAATACTTATTCTAAAATGGCTTGTCAACATATATATCATAGTATATGTTGGGTCTTTGGTATGAGCCAATGAGAATGGAGATTGGAGGTTTTTTTATGTTCCCAGCCTGCATCCAAGCAAGGCTGTTAAAAGGCACACCCAAAGTCCTCCTTCCATCACCTGCCTATAACATATATATCAATATATATCTACACCAAGATATATATCTGTATATCTTGAAATGACACAGAATATAAACAGGAAACTGGAAAGACTAGGTAGGAAATTAAGAAGAAGTACATAAGAAACACTTTTGTAGGAAAAAGATGGATTAGTGGTTTTGGATGGCCCCTGATGTAAGGTTGTGTTGTGATGGTTTTTATCCTCACCCCAGATATTTCTTATTTCTGACTATATAATATACCACATATATTCATTCCCTGTCCAAACAGAACTGGACCAGTGGTACTAAACCTAGATTTCTGAACCTTTTGAAGGTTTCCTGTGAAGTGTTTCCTCCAGCAATTTATTGCTTCAAGTAACACTGTTTTAGCTGAGTGGTGAATTCATTCAGAAGAGCTATTAAGCGCATAAGATTGATTCATTTCAAGAGGATTATGCATCACATCTAGTCACTTTTTCACACCAGAGGAAGGAAATTGAATTGACTTATATTAAAAGATATAGGAAAAGAAAAAAAAATGCTCACTTTCACCTTTAAATTTTCTACATGCAGTAAGATACACATAATGTCTAGAAAAGTGTTACACATATTGTATGTGAATTTGGCTAGAATAGATGTATTGAAAGAGCCAATACCTTCAAAGGTGGGTGATGTTTTTCCTCCTTTCCTCATTACAGTTTCTAATTTTTTACCCTAATTTTCTAACCCATTTTTATAGTTCCATATGATGGCTTTTATTCAATCATTTAATGAAAACTTCTAAGAGTTAATTAATATTTTCAGCATTTGGAAAGACAACATATTTTAGGCAGTATTTCTGAGCATGTGGTTCTGCTGAGTGCTTCTTCAGACCAGACATTAACAGAAATGAGTCTTGCATCTTATTCCCTAAGTAGTATGTACCCTGTACTTAAAATATAATCCTCAAGACAGATATATTTGATGACCTCATAGCAGTAGCACCCAATTTAGAGGTTAAAAGGAATGCAAGTCATTGACAGAGAAAGAAATAGTGAAGAATAAATGAGAAACAACATTTTATAAAAGATCACTTTCATAAAAGGCACAATTTCCTTCTTGTTTCTGCATACCTATACTTTGAAATTTAGTACTTATGCATCACCTTGGAATTGTTATTTGGGAATGGAAAGTTAATCCAAAACTATTCAGGCGTTAAATATTTCTCCAGTCTTGGTAATATTTCTACATGTACCATATTGCAAACCTGGAGCCTAAATATATTGCAGAAGCTCTGTAAAAGTCCCCAAAATTATAAGTTTACCCAATGTTGCAGTTTGAGCTGGGTGCCCCCCTGCAATGTTTACTTCCTGTGTCAAGAAGTCCAGCCCAGAGGGGTGGACACAGGAAATTATGTAGTATTTCCTACCACAATTCTTTGCACCACTATAAGATGCAGTGCGGAGTCTAGCACCTCCTCTTTTCTTCCTCCTCCGTCAGCCGCTAACTGGGGGAGATGTCTCCTGGCTTTGGGCCTGGCTAGGCCCAAGCCCATGGGGGGATGGGCAGTCTCAGATCTGGCCAGCTAAGACTAGCCTAGCAGTGGGAGGGGGAAGAAGGAGCCCTGGGGGTCTTGGGTATACCCTCAGGTGGGGATGAGATCTTTCTGGGTCTGTTTTGGGATTTTTTCTTTGTCACTGTGCTTTTGGCTTTCTCTAAATGTTCACTGCTTTCTATTTAAACTTTCTATCACTTTTGCAATCCATTTGTCTCAGTGTTTGTCATTGCCAGTGGTGGGGAAGGGGCCTGCCTCAACCCAGCACACCCAAAAAATTTACAAAAGTGAAAATCTGCACAGTAGCAAGTCAGTTTGTTG
Organism: Melanerpes formicivorus; assembly: GCF_026170545.1. Lineage (NCBI taxonomy): Eukaryota > Metazoa > Chordata > Aves > Piciformes > Picidae > Melanerpes > Melanerpes formicivorus. The sequence goes on along the minus strand of NW_027142353.1, from coordinate 43,919,949 downwards.
ATGTATATAAAAACTTTAGGATTTCAGAGCATGTAAAAAAATTCTGAGTGAAACCTCATAGGCTCAGATTTCATGACAGAAATGAGGTTGTGAAATGATTACAAACTGAAGTGGAAAGTTGATGTGCATTCTGTTTATTTTCTATTGTACTACACTATTATTGACATTATCATTGGCAATAAAAATAACAAAACACTTCAAGTAAAGTCACAATAGTCCAAACTCTTCTGCCCAGCCTAGTTGATTTGCAGTCATCCTCTTTAGGTGGGCCAACAGTCATCACAGTCAACTTTCAGGAGTCAGGAGAGGGGACTTCAGGTTACTCTTTTTCATATGAAAGTTTAGATGAGAAAGAAGAGACCAGCATCTGATTACTTCGTTTATTCATGAGTTTTACATTTCAGAACTAGCCATGTGAAATGAAGAGAATGTTTTTTGAAGCTGTACCTGTGAGAGGCACTGTTTCACTGCCTCTGGAAGTGTTCTACACAGGCTCCACTATTGATGAACCAGCTGCTTGCCGGTAAGACTCAGACCATCTAGCTCAGCCTTTCACCACTTCCTAAGTCCTTTTGAGCTTTATGAGCATTAAAGCAGTTCTCATACTGATAACATAGGTTAAAGCAATCATCTCTTTCCCTTTGCAGATAAGGACTTGAAAAGTGCCTTTGCAGTGTCTCTTGTCTGTGCTGCATACAATTTCTGCAGCCTACAATTTCTCTTGGTTTAGACAGTATTTATCAAATGGAAACACATGTATGCAGTAGGTAAGTAAACATTTGCCGGATTTTTAATAAGAGCTTTCTTCCCTTCTGTTTTGATGCTGGTATTCCTTAATAGAACACTTAAAAATATACATAGGAGTATGATAAAAAATCATTTCATCTCCCAATGAACCTTAAAAGAAATGAATTCTTAATTAGACTGTTTTATTCTTGCTCTCAGTTTCTACTGAGAGAAAGATAAAACAGCCTGTGTTTGGATAGTTCTATATTATTCCTAATTGCTGTTATGTACACGAAGAGTGTAAAATTCTTTTGGAAATAGCTTTTAAAAAAATGAGTAATATGGAGGTAAATCTCCAAAGAGTAGTGAATTTCAACTGACTGTGTTGCAGCTAACCAACTTTGAAAACAACTCATACGAGAGAACAATGTGTGTGTGTGTTGTCAGGGTTCTTCTTGTTTGTTTGTTGCTTTCATGGTTTATTTTCCTCAGTGTGAGGTGTACAACTGTTCAAGAGCTTTTCCCACAATTTATGCTAACATTTGTGATCCTAGGGATTTGTTCTTCTCTGACTTTTCCTCCAGAACATTGTTCTTTCTTTTCTTCCCCTCCTGAACCACAGAATTTTTTTAGAACTTCATCATGAAGTATAGGAGTACACCAAGCAAATTACAAAAATAGATAACTTTACCTGTAGCAACATTAAATATGGTGGACTGGTTCTTTAGATACCACTTTCTCTACTGACTAAGTTCCCCTGATATTAACTGCAGTGTTTTAAATTACTACATGTATGACTCAACAATGAGGGTTAATCATTGTCACAATATTCACCTCAAATAGTGGCTCAATGCTACTTTATAAACATTGGAAAATTAGCAGTGCTTTTTGGACACCTCATCTCTAACTCATTTTGCTCCAAATCTTAGCCTTCCTTGCAAGCTTTGGAAAATCCTATCCTATGCTGTTACATAGTAAATCAAGAGTGATTTAAGGAAGATAGATTGGATATTACATTATACCAGTTTTACCACAACAGGTTAAGAGTCAACCTGATTTATTTGAGATGGTAGAATTTATTCCAGCATGCCAACTTCAGTATATTTTTATGTGATAAAATAAAAGGAGTTCTGCTTAAGGATGGCAGGAAATTAATATTCCTTTTGCAAAATTTATTTATACATTGTGTTAAGGTAAAAAGTGCAAAGGACCATCTAATTTTTTTCTAGTCAGACAACAGTCACATCCACTTGGTAACAGTTTTTGAGGTCCTAAGTTTAAATTTAGTCAAAGGCATAAGTGAGATAGCAGTCACTTAAGATTATAGGTGGAGATATATGACTGAACACAGCTTTCTTTACTGCCTTAAACTTCACAGCTGGTGATAAAGCCACTCTGTTTATGAGGTACAATAACACAGAGATTGAGCCCGGAATATGAACACAAGATTTACAAGTTATTCTCTAAGAATTTTTTTTTTTTTTTTTTTTTTTTTTTTTTGGTAGCAACAGACTGAGTCAGGTAAGAAATAAACTTCAGGAATCCATTATGTATGATCCTAAATCTTGTCTCCCTCGATGTGACTCAACAAAGATAAAATCACCTTTGTTTCTTGCCCAGACAATAGCTGATATATATTGGGCAGATGTCACTGGAATGACTCTCTGGAAGGTGCATAGATAAGGATTGCTCACCAGACCTCAGCAGCCCTGGAAATATTGCACAGAAGACACTGCTATCCATACTCTCTGGAATATACATACTAAAATACTGTATAAAAGATCTGAGCAACTACTGGCTCAGGAGAAAGAAATGACTGGGACAATGCTGCTGGGAAGGTGTAGTGGTTTGAGCCTTAGCTGAGAGTTAAAAGCTCAAATGGGAAAAGGCTGAGAATCTCTTCCCCACTCCCCCCCACCTCCTCCCTCCAAACAGGGAGAGGAGGAAAAAAAAAAAGGGTAAGGAGTAAATCCACTAAGCAACAATCTGGAGTCAGCTTGGAAGTAGAGAGGCAAATATTTTTTTTTTCTTCAAATTATATATATATATATCAATAACAGGGAAAAACAAGGTTCACAAGGGCAAGGAACACGAATGGATGGGAGTGGGACAGAAAAAAAAAATAATACAAAGCCAGTCTTTCTCTGAGGAGGTGCAGAGGCAGCAGGGAAAAGGATCAGGTCCGGCCACGTGGCTGAGGAGCAGGAAGGGCAGCTGCAGTAGCTCTCATCCAGCAGAGGCCGGAGCCAAAAAGGAGATCCAACTGCTATGATGTCCTGCTCTTTATACCCTAGCTGGGCAGGGAGGGGGAAGTGGAACAGACTCAGCTTTCCCAGGGGGGAAACGCCCTTCAGGGAGTGTAAAGTACCCGCAAGCCCTCCACCCTGCTTTCTTTTGTTTTCAGAAAGAGGCGTAAACCCACCACAATCCACCCCTCTGTTCCACTTTTCTCTCCCGCCACAGCCCCTTCATGTGATTTTGACACGTGGTATTTGAAGCCTTGGTGCAAGTCTCTTGCTGTCCCGGCTTGCTCTCTCCCAGGGCAGTCTTTCTCTCTGCTGATGGTCACTGTAGGTGGTGCTTGAACTGGGCAGGCATGTGGAGAAGAATCAGGAATCAGTCTATCTTTGAAAGGGAAAGGAAAAAGTCAGGAACAGTCTGTTGCTGTAGGGACATCGGGAACAGTCCATTGCTGGAGGCCAGTCACCAGTGGTGTCCCCCAGGGATCAGTGCTGGGCCCTGTCCTCTTCAACATATTCGTTGATGATCTGGATGAAGGGGTGGAGTCAGTCATCAGCAAGTTTGCAGATGACACAAAGTTAGGGGCAGATGTTAGTCAATTAGAGGGTAGAAAGGCTCTGCAGAGGGACCTCGACCGACTGGAAAGATGGACAGAGTCCAATGGGATGGCTTTCAACAAGTCCAAGTGCCGAGTGCTGCACTTTGGCTATGGCAATCCCATGCAGAGCTATAGGCTGGGGTCGGAGTGGCTGGAGAGCTCCCAGACAGAGAGGGACCTGGGTGTGCTGATCGACAGCCGCCTGAATATGAGCCAGCAGTGTGCTCAGGTGGCCAGGAGGGCCAATAGCATTCTGGCCTGCATTAGGAATAGTGTGGCCAGCAGGAGCACGGAGGTCATAGTGCCCCTGTACTCTGCTCTGGTTAGGCCGCACCTTGAGTACTGTGTCCAGTTCTGGGCTCCTCAGTTTAAGAAGGACATTGAGACACTTGAGCGTGTCCAGAGAAGGGCAACAAGGCTGGTGAGAGGCCTTGAACACAAGCCCTATGAGGAGAGGCTGAGGGAGCTGGGATTGTTTAGCCTGGAGAAGAGGAGGCTCAGGGGTGACCTTATTGCCCTCTACAACTACCTGAAGGGTGGTTGTAGCCAGGAGGGAGTTGGCCTCTTCTCCCAGGCAACCAGCACCAGAACAAGGGGACACAGTCTCAAGCTGCGCCAGGGGAGGTTCAGACTCGAGGTGAGGAGGAAGTTCTTCACCGAGCGAGTCATTCGGCATTGGAATGGGTTGCCCAGGGAGGTGGTTGAGTCATCGACCCTGGAGGCGTTCAAGGGGAGATTGGACGTGGCACTTGGTGCCATGGTCTAGTCATGGGGTCTGCGGTGTCAGGTTGGACTCGATGATTCTCGAGGTCCTTTCCAACCTAAGTGATACTGTGATACTGTGATACTGTGATACTGTATGGACATATGGAACAGTCCGTTGCTGTAGGGACATCAGGAACGGGTACAGGTGAGATGATGCTCTTTGGGTTGGTGTGCAGTGGGTACATTGGGTCCTGGATGCTGGGCTGGTATTAAACTAGGATGGAGAAACTTAGAACAACTTATAACTATTCACATAATTACATTGATGAGTGTTGCCTCCTCTGAGTTCATCCTCTCTCAGCCAGAGTCACATTCTGCTGTGGGATACACTGAATGTCCCCAGTTTCTAACATAACCCAGTACCTGTGACCAGGCCCCTCAGCCGAGACCACCCCTCGGGTTGGTTTGCCCCCACCAGCAGCAGGGAAAACCCACACTGACTTCCCCAGCAGGTTCTTCTCAGCAATCACAGGAACTCCATCTCCATCCACTGTTTGCAGCAGGTGGGACTGGGCAGGACCAGCTCGGTTCACAGATCCTCTGCTGTTCACTAACCAAGTGGCTTGAGCTAGGTGCTTTTCCCAGTTCCTGAAGGTTCCACCCCCCATGGCTTTTAGGGTGGTCTTTAGCAAGCCATTGTAGCGCTCGACCTTCCCTGCAGCTGGTGCATGGTATGGGATGTGGTAAATCCACTCAATGCCATGTTCCTTTGCCCAGTCCCTTATGAGATGGTTCCTGAAGTGGGTTCCATTGTCTGATTCAATCCTCCCGGGGGTGCCATGTCTCCACAGGATATGTCTCTCTAGGCCCAGGATGGTGTTGCGAGCAGTGGCATGAGGAACTGGATAGGTCTCCAGCCACCCTGTACTTGCCTCCACCATGGTCAGTACGTACTGCTTGCCACTGTGAGACCGAGGAAGGGTGATGTAGTCTATCTGCCAGGCCTCTCCATATTTATATTTTGACCATCTCCCCCCATACCACAGAGGCTTCATGCGCTTGGCCTGCTTGATGGCAGCACAGATGTCGCACTCATGGATGACCTGTTAGATGGCCTCCATAGAGATGTCCACGGATCTGTCCCGAGCCCACCGGTATGTGGCATCTCTCCCTTGGTGGCCAGAAGTGTCATGGGCCCAGCGAGCTAAGAACAGCTCACCCTTGTGTTCCCAGTCCAAGTCTATTTGGGAGATCTTGGCAGCCAGGTCTGCTTGGTGGTTGTGCTTGTGCTCCTCAGTGGCTCTGCTCTTGGGGATGTGTGCATCGATGTGCCGTACCTTGGTTGGCAGCCTGTCCAGGTGGGCAGCGATGTCTTGCCACAGGTCAGCGGCCAAACAGGCTTCCCTTTTCTCTGCCACCCGTTCCTCCTCCATTCCTTCAGCCACCCCCACAAGGCGTTGGCTACCATCCAGGAGTCAGTGTAGAGGTGCAGCACTGGCCAGTTCTCTCGTTCTGCTATATCCAGGGCCAGCTGGACAGCTTTTACCTCTGCGTACTGACTGGATTCACCTTCTCCATCCCTTGCTTCTGCCACTTGCCTTGTTGGGCTCCAGGCAGCTGCCTTCCATCTCCGCTTGCTTCCTACAAGCCGGCAGGACCCATCTGTAAATAAAGCATAGCCCTTCTCGTTGTCAGGGAGATCGTTATATGGGGGAGCCTCCTCAGCACGGGTCACTGTCTGCTCTGGTGGCATTCCAAAGTCAGCACCCTCTGGCCAGTTGGTGATCACTTCCACTATGCCAGGGTGTTCAAAGTTCCCCATCCGAGCTCGCTGAGTTATCAGGGCCATCCACTTACTCCAGGTAGCATCTGTGGCATGATGTGGGGTTGAGCCTCTCCCTTTGAACATCCAGGTCAGGACTGGAAGTCTCAGAGCTAGAAATAGAGGTGACTCAGTCCCAATTACCTCAGAGGCAGCCCGGACGCCCTCAGAGGCAGCTAGGATTTCCTTCTCTGTCGCGATGTAGTTGGCCTCAGAGCCTTTGTACCCCTTACTCCAGAAACCTAGGGGCCTGCCCCTGGTTTCACCAGGAGCCTTCTGCCACAAGCTCCATGTAGGACCATTCTCACCAGCCGCAGTGTACAGCACATTCTTGATCTCTGGCCCAGTTCGAACAGGTCCCAGAGCCATAGCATGGACCACCTCTCGTTTGATCTGGTCAAAGGCCACCTGCTGCTCAGGTCCCCACACAAAATCATTTTTCTTCCTTGTTACATGGAAGAGAGGCTTCACAATTTGACTGTACCCGGGAATGTGCATTTTCCAGAAGCCCACAAGCCCCAAAAATGACTGTGTCTCTTTCTTGTTTGTGGGCTGCACCATAGTGGCTACCCTGTTCACCACCTCCTGAGGGATGTGGCGATGGCCATCCTGCCATTGAACACCCAGGAACTGGATCTCCCTGGCAGGCCCTTTCACCTTGCTTCTCTTGATGGCAAAGCCAGCCTCCAGCAGGATGTCAATTATCCTCTTACCCTTCTGGTAAACTTCCTCTGCTGTCTCACCCCATACAATGATGTCATCGATGAACTGCAGATGCTCAGGAGCTCCACCTTTCTCCAAGGCAGTCTGGATCACCTCATGGCAGATGGTTGAGCTATGGACCCAGCCCTGAGGTAACCAATTCCATTGATACTGTACTCCCCTCCAGGTGAAAGCAAACTGTGGCCGGCATTCTTCTGCAATGGGAATGGAGAAAAAGGCATTAGCAATGTCAATTGTGGCATACCACTTGGCCGCCTTCGATTCCAGCTCGTACTGGAGCTCCAGCATGTCCAGCACCGCAGCGCTGATCGGAGGAGTCACTTCATTCAGGCCACGGTAGTCCACAGTCAGTCTCCATTCCCCATTTGCCTTCCACACTGGCCATATCGGGCTGTTGAAGGGGGAGTGAGCCTTGCTGATCATGCTCTGGCTCTCCAGTCGTCGAATCAGTTGGTGTATGGGGTGCAGAGAGCCTCTGTTGGTCCTGTATTGCCTGCGATGTACTATGCGAGAGGCAATAGGTAACTTCAAATCCTGCACCTTATGGCTGCCCACTACGGAGGGGTCATCCAACAGCTCGGGCATGGTGGACAGCTGTTCTTTGCCTGCAGTCTCCACAGCTGCCACCCCAAACGCCCACTTGTGCCCCCTAGGGTCCTTGAAGCATCCCTTCCGCAGAAAGTCAATGCCAAGAATGCAAGGTGCATCTGGACCAGTCACTATGTCGTGTTTTCCCCATTCATTCCCGGTCAGGCTTATCTCAGCTTGCAGTACAGTCAAGTCTTGTGAGCCTCCTGTGACTCCTTGAATGCTTATGGACTCAGCCCCTTTGTACCCCAATGGTATCAGGGTGCATTGGGCCCCTGTGTCTACCAGAGCTCGGTACTTCAGGGCTTCTGAAGTGCCAGGCCATTTCACGTACACATCCCAGTATACTCTGTTATCCCTGGCCTCCACCTGGCTGGAGGTAGGGCACCTCTAATGCTGGCGGCAATGTCCACACTTGTCACAGGGTCCTGTGTTACTAGGGGAAGGGTCTCTTGAGCGATAGGACCACTCCAGGAAACTGGGGCAGCTCTTCTCCTAGATGAGTTATCCCCATGGTGCCCACCTTGCAGTTCCCGCACCCTGTTCCAGAGGGCAGAGGTGGGTTGGCCATGCCAGGTGTCCATGTCCTCTCCATGGTCACAGAGGAACCTCCACAGAGACCCCCTTGACATTCCCCGATTGGCTTGGGGTGATCTCCTAGGGGAAGGTCGCCTGTTCCTGATTGCCGAAACCTGGACCCATTCTGAAGGAGAAGGGGAAAAGGAGACATCACTCCCCTTTTTCACTTCAGACATGGAGGTCTTGATCTCTTTGGCAATGTCTTTAGCCATAGTTTCTATGGCTGAGATCAGGGGTTTCTGATTTACGCTGTCCTCATATTCCCTTAAATCATTGGCAAACTCACAGACAGTTATAGGACTTCCATCCTGTCCAGTCAAGAGTATCCCTCCTAATGTGTGAGCATATTTCTGAGGAGCACTCTGGGTGAGTTTCTTTACGAAGGGCCGTCTCATGGGCACCTCATCTGGGTCCAAAGGGAGCTGGCCATCCCCATAAATTATTTCCATCATGGCCACCTGCCTCAGATACTGAATGCCCTGTTCCATAGTTGTCCATCTAACTGGGGCCCATGGCAGGTCATCTCTTGAGTGGTACCGGCTCTTGATGGCATTCAGAATCCGGGCCCAGAGAGTGTGTATTCCATCAAGTTTGGCTAACTCTTTGTCCAGACCAGCATCACGAGTCAGGGAGCCTAAAAGCTTTGCCTCCCTCTTATCCAAGTCCACTGTGTCCACCCCCTCATCCCAGCATCTCAGGGCCCAGCTTAGTATTGGCTCACCCTCTTTCCTTGCCTAGTCCAGACGAGTTTGCCTTAGTTCCTTTCTGGGCAGTGATGTAACAGTTATTTCCTGGTCTGAATCATCTTCATCCACCGATGGGTTCTGTGAGGTGCTGGGGCCTGCTGAGGTTCCTTCCTCACCATCCGTGCTTGGCGATGATTTTTGATTTCTTTTCCTGCGTGTGGTGACCAGTGCTAGTTTTTATCCACTTGATCAGCATCTCTATCATTAACCACACCAAGTGGTAAGTTATTAATTTGGAGATGTGGGTCCAAAAGATCCAGCCAAAAGCCCATGCAAAGGCTTGGACCATCAGGTTCTTTAAAATTGCCATTTCTACTTCTAGCTCCTTTTTCAGAAAAAAGTATTGCTTTCCCAATACAAGATTAATTTCCAAGCCCCACGTTGGGCGCCAAAAATTGTAGTGGTTTGAGCCTTAGCTGAGAGTTAAAAGCTCAAATGGGAAAAGGCTGAGAATCTCTTCCCCACTTCCCCCCCACCTCCTCCCTCCAAACAGGGAGAGGAGGAAAAAAAAAAAGGGTAAGGAGCAAATCCACTAAGCAACAATCTGGAGTCAGCTTGGAAGTAGAGAGGCAAATAATTTTTTTTTCTTCAAATTATATATATATATATCTCAATAATAGGGAAAAACAAGGTTCACAAGGGTAAGGAACACGAATGGATGGGAGTGGGACAGAAAAAAAAATAATACAAAGCCAGTCTTTCTCTGAGGAGGTGCAGAGGCAGCAGGGAAAAGGATCAGGTCTGGCCACGTGGCTGAGGAGTAGGAAGGGCAGCTGCAGTAGCTCTCATCCAGCAGAGGCCGGAGCCAAAAAGGAGATCCAACTGCTATGATGTCCTGCTCTTTATACCCTAGCTGGGCAGGGAGGGGGAAGTGGAACAGACTCAGCTTTCCCAGGGGGGAAACGCCCTTCAGGGAGTGTAAAGTACCCGCAAGCCCTCCACCCTGCTTTCTTCTTTTGTTTTCAGAAAGAGGCGTTAACCCACCACAGAAGGAAAACAGGAGAGAAGGAAAAGACCTGGGCAATGCTGCCCTGAAGAAAAATGGAGAGAATACCAGAAGCAAAAAATGACAGAGACCCTGGGAGAAGCATACCAAGAGGAACCTTCTCTCCATGTTCTAAGTTCTACCTGCTACAACTCATGGAGCTGAAGAGGCTGCTCAGAGGACAGCACAGCCAACAAGGACAACATCTCCTCCATGCCAAAGCTGTAGCAGCCTTCCCCCACAGACCCAAACTGTCTTGGCAGGGGTGAGGGGTATGGTAATATAATTCCTTTCCTCTTCTCTCTCCTCTTCTCTCTCTCATTTTCTATTTTCTCTCTCTCCCCTTCTGATCTATCCACTTTATTTATGTAATAAATAGTCTAGCTGTTGATATTTTGGCCTTGTTTGTGCCTCTAATTTCATAGCATGGGAATATGCAAAAGAACTGAGGCTCTTTCCCTCTCTGGGCTGAGACATTAATATTGGCGTAATTGGCAGGATTCCCACGTGTTTAATTTCTGAGAACCCCAAAATGTATACTGTGTGGGAGTTCTTGGGAAAAAAAAGTAACAAAAAAATAGTGTGTGCTTTCTCATCGGTTAACTGGGGTACAAATGTTGATTTTTATAGTGTGACCTCCTCTGTACCCAGCTTTAAATCTGTGTGCTTTCCTGGGGAAGATTAACTGGGGTACAAATTTTGATTTTATTGTGTGACCTCCTCAAGAATCCTCTGTACCCTGCTTTGGGAAACCCAGTTTTTTGGTGATATTTTGTAAAATGTGTGTTCTCTTGGGGAAGTAGTGTAGATTCCCTGAGAAGCCCAGCATTGAAGCAAAAGTTGAAAAGTGTTTGCAAGCATGTGTTCTCTCAAGGAAACAGAGTGACTCTTCCCTAAGAAACACAGTTTTTTTATCCTGTTATAACAGAAAATTTGAGGAACAGAAGTTGAGAAGCTTTTGTAAGTGTGTGTTCTCTCAGGGAAATAGTGTGACTTTCCCTTGAGAAGCCCAGGGTATTTTTTCCCTTTTGTGTGCCCTCTCCTGAGAAATTTATTGTGTATTTTTCCTGGGGAAGACTATTGACTTAGAGAAAGATGAAAAACTCAGTAAGTTTCACATACTTTGCTTTTATGGCAGCAGTGGACACAAGCTGGATGTCTCCAAAAGATCTGTGTGCCTTCAGAGAGTTGAGTACAAGCTTATATACAAAAAGTTATCTATCTAAAATGACAGGGGTATGTTAATATTTCACAGAAAGTCCTGATGTCTTCTATCTATACAAAGGTTATCTATCTAAGCATAACAGAAATATTTCACATAAAAGTTCTGGTGCCTCCTATTTATGCAAGGGTTATCTATCTTATACAGTGCTCCTTAAGGTCCATTGCCCACCCCCTGCATTCCAACTAACAATCCCCCCCCTGCATTCCAACTAACAATGAGGAGTTCCTTATCAGCTCTGTTACTCTGTTAAACTCGATAAGGTTTTTAAAAGAATTTTTCTGCTCATCAGTAAGCCTTTTAAAAGTGTATGATTTTTCAGGGAAGATTTTTGGGGTGCAAACAGTGGTTTTGATCCAACTTCCCTGTGAAACTTTGTGCCCTATCAAGAAATGCTTTTTGAAACAAAGGAAATGGCCCTGAGTGAGAAGCTTTTTTCCCTTTTAGAAACTCATGGTACTCACCCATCTCTACAGGTACTTGACTGGGCCTGTGAAAACTGGAGTAATTTCCATAGCATAGCTGATCGAATTGTGGCCCTGCAGAAAGATGCAAGAGCAAAAGCTGGAAAAGGCAAAGTTTTTATCTGTTCAGTCTGGCCTAAGCCTAAAGAGAGAGCTGAGCCCACTGCTCTCCTCTTGGTGGAACCACTTGAGTAGGAAAAGGGTATGCCTCCCAGGGGAACTAAGAGCTTCACTCCTCAAGGGTGAGCTCCAGGGGTGGTGGTGGGGGGTGGGGTGGTGAAGTATGATCCAGGAGATCACCAAAAAATTGTACATGGTTTGGGAAAAAGCTTTTGTTTGTGTTTAGCTTGGCTTTGAGAGAAGTTGAAACAATCAAGGCTACTTACAGGGCCATTCAAAGTAATTAAGCCAACTCTTTTGGGGACATCACCTGAGAGGGTGGCTCAGAGAACCTCTGTGTGTAGGGGGAACCTGGAAATACCAGTTTTGTATGTTATGAAGTTGTGTTTCTTACTTAAGTTCTAATGCTGAAGATTCCCTGATGTATTGTCAGAAGGACTTGTCTTGTTATAATATAAAAGACCTCATAAATTTTGCATCAAAGAAGACATCTTTTCAAGGACTGTGCCTTCCTCACATTCCCACAGATGCATTCAGATATGGAAGGAAGCTCTCACTTCAATTCCAACTGAAGGGCTGATGAGGTGGGGGGGGTATGGATTTGTTCTCCTGGTTTCCAGGAGGAACAGGGATGCTTTCACCTGTTTTAATATTGTTCTATCTTGTGATGTGGTTTAGTATTGTTACTCTTTCAACTTTGTAATTCCCTGTTTTACACAATTGATTCGACATGTAGTGTTCAATACACAAGTTGTGGCTAATGGTGGTGTACAACACATTTGTGCAATTAGCTAATTTTTGTTCGCTAGCCGATCAGGACCACTCATTCGGGACCACTCCGCTTGCACTGTGAGTTTCTGCTCGGGGGTTTTTTGCCTTCTTTTCAGGTTTTCGCAGGTCGGGAGGACTCCTACTAGGGGGGAACTGGCAGGATCGTGCTCTCGTGAGCCTGCACGGGAACGGGAGCCTGACGTCAGCTGCACCAGTTTTAAATCCCGCCCGGGCTGCGCGCGCAGTGCCATTTTTGTTCGCTAGCCGATCGGGACTGCTAATTCGGGACCACTCCACTTGAACTGTGAGTTTCTGCTCGGGGCATTTTTACCTTCTTTCAGGTTTTCACGGGTCGGGAGGACTCCTAGTAGGGGGGAGCCAGAAGGATCCTGCTCTTGTGAGCCTGCATGGGGACGGGAGCCTGACGTCAGCCGCGGCAGTTTAAAATCCTGCCTGGGCTGTGTGCATGGAGCCATTTTGGTTCGCTAGCTAGCCTACAGGCTAGTTGCAAAAAAAAAAAAGAAAAGAAAAGAAAAAAAAATTAATTTTATTTTTTTTTCCACTCACACATTGCACCATGGTTGCCACTTGGATGAACAGTAGAAAAATAGCATCTACCCAGACAGAGTTGTTTCACCAGCATGCTGGAGTCCAGGCTGCCACCTGCAGAGAGTGCTTCAGCTTGTCAGTTGGAATAGAAGGGGAGGGAGAGGACACCTGTATCAAGTGTGACGAGGTGAACATTCTCCTCAGCCTGGTGGCAGAACTGAAGGATGAAGTGGCCGAGCTGAAGGAGGAGGTAGCTAGGCTAAGGACAATAAGGGAAAGTGAAAGGGAGTTAGACTTGTGTGGAGAAGGCTCTGCAGATCTCCCCTGCTGAGGGAAGGGTCCCTGGAAATGCAGAGGTTTCCTCACCCCTCTCTTTGGGTGACCTGCTTTCACAAGGCAAATGGGGGCTGGGGCGGTCTCTTTGTCACTCCCTACCCAGTAGCTTTTCGATCCAAAGGTTGCTTTCCGCTAGCTTGACAGCCAAGTGCAGGGCCAAGGTTCGGGGAAATACTTCAAGGGCAGCCAGGGAGAAAAGAGCCAACAAAGTATTGCTTCCCTGTGAAGCAGAGAGAGTGATTGCCCATTGGAATGGGCTGCCTGGGGAGGTGGTGGAGTCACCATCACTGGAGGTGTTCAGGAGGAGACTTGCTGGGGTGCTTGGTGCCATGGGTTAGTTGTTTAGGTAGGTTGGACACGATGATCTTGAAGGTCTCTTCCAACCTGGTTTGTTCTATTCCACTAAATACAGGTCCCTGCCAGGGGTGGCAAGTGAAATCCACCCCGACCCTCTCCTCCTCCTCCGCTGCCCTTGCATAATAAGTATGAGGCCCTGCAGGGTGAGGGCAGTGGGGATGAGAGGGCTGAGGCTGGGGAGGAGCCATCCAGAGGGGAGCCTAAGGCCAAGCGGTCCCTACCAGCTATAATGACCAGCTCCACAAAGAAAAGGAGAAGGGTTATAGTTGTTGGGGACTCTCTCCTGGGGGGTACTGAGGGACCCATATGTCATCCCGACCCATCCCATAGGGAGATCTGCTCCCTACCCGGGGCGCGGGTTAAGGACATTGCAAGGAGACTCCCTAAATTAATTCAGCCCACTGACTATTACCCTATGCTGGTAATACAGGCTGGGAGTGATGAGATTGACAAGGTCACCAGGGCAATCAAGAAGGAGTTCAATGCCCTTGGACAATTGATTGATGGAGCAGGAGCTCAAGTGGTGTTCTGCTCAGTTCCCTCAGTGGCAGGGGTGTACACTGAGAGGAACAGGAGAACCCACACTGTCAATAATTGGCTCAAGGGACTGTGCCAGCAGCAGAACTTTGGTTTCTTTGATCATGGGAGAGCTTTCACTGCACCCGATCTGCTGGGTCCTGATGGGGTGCATCTATCTAGAAGGGGTAAGAGAGTCCTGGCACTGGAGTTGGCAGGGCTCATTAGGAGGGCTTTAAACTAGGTCTGAAGGGGGTGGGTGAGGCAATCGGTCCCTCTGCAGAGGAAAGAGCAGGGCACAAGGTAGGGTCAATTGAGAAGTCAGGGACCCAGCTGCAATGCATGTACACCAATGCACGCAGCCTGGGCCATAAGCAAGAGCAATGGAGGTCCTATTCCATCAGGGCGACTATGATGTAGTCGCCATCTCAGAAACATGGTGGGACAACACACACGATTGGAGTGCTACACTGGGGGGCTACAGGCTCTTTAGGAGAGACAGGCGAGGGAGGAGGAGGAGGGGTGGCTGTGCATATTAGGGAGTCACTCTCTGCTACAGAACTTGAGGTGGAAGATGAGGGAATTGAGAGCCTGTGGGTTAAAATCAGAGGGCAGCCTAACAAATCTGACATCATGGTTGGAATCTGTTACAGACCACCCAACCAGGATGAGGAGGCTCACGAATTATTCTACAAGCAACTGGAGGCTGTCTCAAGATCATCAGATCTTGTCCTTGTCGGTGACTTCAACCTGACAGATATCTGCTGGGAACTTAATTCAGCAGGGAGGAGGCAGTCCAGAAGATTCCTGGAGCGAATGAAGGACTGCTTCCTGACACAGCTGTTAAGTGAGCCTACCAGGGGACAGGCTCTGCTTGACCTACTGTTCTCCAATAGGGAAGGGCTGGTGGGAGTTGTGATTGTGGAAGGCTGCCTAGGGTGCAGTGACCATGAGATAGTAAAGTTTTCAATATGCAGGGAGATAGGGAGGACCACCAACAGAACCTTCACCCTGGACTTCCAGAGGGCGAACTTCAGCCTGCTTAAGAAACTTATTTGTAAATTCCCCTGGGTACCAGCCGTCATGAACCAAGGGGTTCAGGAGGGTTGGACCTACTTCAAACAGGAGCTCATGAAAGCACAGGACATGGCAGTTCCCATGTGACGTAAGGCAAGCCGGCGGGGAAGGCGACCGGACTGGATGAGCAAGCAGCTCCTGGAGGACTTAAGGGGAAAAAAGAGGCTGTGTCACCTTTGGAAGGAGGGGAAGGCTTCTCGAGGTATGTTCAAGGAAGTTGTTAGATTATTGTGACCGTTTGAGGCTGTCCCCTTAAGAAAGGGAATATGGTGGTCGGAAGTTGGTAAACGAAAAAGACGGATCTAAACTAATTTCATTGGTAGATTGGGAGGAAGCACCGTCTGAACTGGGAGTGCAGCAGGGTATCTTGGGCTTTCCTGCACTTTTCCAGTTCAGTTCTGTCTTCCCCTCCTTCGGCAGCAGCTCGCTGTTTCTGGGCTTTCGGCCAAGGCCTGACCTTGAAACTGATAAACTGCAGGGCCTGTATTAACTGCTTTCCCATTAACACATAACTGCTTCTAATTTTCTTCTCTTTCTCTCTCTTTCTAACCCGCTCTGGGGAAAGGGGGAGAGAGGGGGAAGCGGAGGTGGGGAACCCCCTCAGCAGAGGGGGGAACTCTCATTTCTGTGCTACTTTATTGTATATCTTTGTATATATTGTAAATATTGTAAATTCTGTAAATTCCCCTGCGTTTCCCTGCTTTGTAAATATACAGCACCCATTGCTTTGCTAATTCAGCTGTGAGGTTTTTTTCCTTTCCCTTTAATTTTTCCTTCCCTTTACTTTACAGGGGGGAGGGAGGAGGCTTTTTGGCCTTACCCTTCCAACCCCACAACAATTATGTAGGAATAAAATTAGGGAGGCACAGGCCCAGCTGGAACTGAAACTGGCCACCTCTGTCAAAGATAAAAAAAAGAATTTTTACAAATATATTAACAATAAGAAGAAGGGCAGGAAGAACCTCCACTCCTTATTGGAGCTGGAGAGGAACATGGTGACTGGAGATGAGGAAAAGGCTGAGATCCTGAACACCTTCTTTGAGTCAATTTTTAACAGCAAGGCAGGATTTCAGAATGAGTGGCCTCCTGAGCTGGGCGATGGGGTCGGGTAGCAGTGTAGTGCCCCGGTAATCCATGAGGAATTAGTTCGGGACCTGCTGAGCCACTTGGACACTCACAAGTCCATGGGACCGGATGGGATCCATCCTAGGATGCTGAGAGAGCTGGCAGATGAGCTGGCCAAGCCGCTCTCCATTATTTTCCTCCAGTCCTGGCTCACTGGTGAGGTCCCAGATGACTGGAAACTGGACAGTGTGGTCCCCATCCATAAGAAAGGTCGGATGGAGGAACCTGGAAACTACAGGCCAGTCAGCCTGACCTCAGTGCCAGGGAAAGTGATGGAGCAGATTATCCTTGCGGCAATAACTGCACACCTGAAGGATGGCCAAGGGCTCAGGTCCAGCCAACATGGATTTAGGAAGGGCAGATCCTGCCTCTCCACCTGATCTCCTTCTATGATCAGGTGACCCGTCCGGCCGAGCCCAGAGAGTGGTGGTGAATGGTGCCACATCCAGCTGGTGGCCAGTCACCAATGGCATCCCCCAGGGATCAGTGCTGGGCCCCATCCTCTTTAACATCTTCATTGATGATCTGGATGAGGGGGTCAAGTCAGTCATCAGCAAGTTTGCAGATGACACCAAGTTAGGAGCAGATGTTAGTCAGAGGGTAGAAAGGCTCTGCAGAGGGACCTCGACCGACTGGACAGATGGGCAGAATCCAATGGGATGTCATTTAACAAGTCCAAGTGCCGAGTGCTGCACTTTGGCTACCGCAATCCCATGCAGAGCTACAGGCTGGGGTCGGAGTGGCTGGTGAGCTCCCAAACAGAGAGGGACCTGGGGATACTGATCGACAGCCACCTGAATATGAGCCAGCAGTGTGCCCAGGTGGCCAAGAGGGCCAATAGCATCCTGGCCTGCATTAGGAATATGTGGCCATCAGGAGCAGGGAAGTCATTGTGCCCCTGTACTCTGCATTGATTAGGCTGCACCTTGAGTACTGTGTCGAGTTCTGGGTCCCTCAGTTTAAGAAGGACATCGAAACACTTAAATACCAGAGAAGGGCAACAAGGCTGGTGAGAGGCCTTGAACACAAGCCCTATGAGGAGAGGCTGAGGGAGCTGGGATTGTTTAGCCTGGAGAAGAGGAGGCTCAGGGGTGACCTCATTGCCCTCTACAACTACCTGAAAGGTGGTTGTAGCCGGGAAGGGGTTGGTCTCTTCTCCCAGGCAACCAGCACCAGAACAAGAGGACACAGTCTCAAGCTGTGCCAGGGGAGATTTAGACTCGAGGTGAGGAGAAAGTTCTTCACCGAGCAAGTTGTTCGTCAGTGGAACGGGCTGCCCAGGGAGGTGGTGGAGTCACCGTCCCTGGAGGTGTTCAAGAGGAGATTGGATGTGGCACTTGGTGCCATGGTCTGCCATGGGGTCTGTGTTGATAGGTTGGACTCGATGATCCTTGAGGTCTCTTCCAACCTTGGTTATACTTCCCTCAGCAGGGGAGATCTTCAGAGCCTTCTCCACACAAATCTAACTCTCTTTCACTTTCCCTTATTTTTCTTAGCCTAGCTACTTCCTCCTTCAGCTCGGCCACTTCATCCTTCAGCTCTGCCACCAGGCTGAGGATAAAGTTCACCTGGTCACACCTGACACAGGTGTCCTCTTCCTCCCCTTCTATTCCAACTGACAATCTGAAGCACTCTCTGCAGTTGGCAACCTAGACTCTAGCATGCTGGTGAAACAACTCTGTCTGGGTAGATCCTGTTTTTCTACCGTTCATCCGAGTGACAACCATGGTGCGACGTTTGAGTGAAAAAAAAACACAAAAAAAAAAAAAAAGTGGTTTTTTTGTGGTTTTTTTTTGGGTTTTTTTTTCAAGCAGCTGATACGCTAGCTATCGAACCAAAATGGAGCCGTATGCACAGCCCAGGTGGGATTTAAAACTGCTGTGGCTGACATCAGGTTCCGGTTCCCGTGCAGGCTCATGAGAGCACGATACTTCTGGCTCCCCCCTACCAGGAGTCCTCCCGATCCGCGAAACCCTGAAAGGAAGGCAAAAAGAATGAGTAGAAGCTCACAGTTCAAGTGTAGCGGTCCCGATTGGCTATCGAACCAAAATATCATCCAGAGGATCTCAGCCCCACTAATGAGGCCCAGCCAGCACCCATGGATGATAGTGGAGAAGCCACCAACCCTCTTCCTACCTAACCAGGGGGCCATCAGCATTTGTCACCATCATCCAATGTGCATCACAGGGACTCACCAGTGATGAGAAGAGGATCCCTAAGTCCAGATGGACTCAGCATGAGTTCTTTGTCTTTCCTTGAGGGGATTAAAAAGGGCAGTGGGCAGTGAGGGACAAGTGGCCACACCTGTGGTCGGAGGAGACTCCAACAGAGCCCAGGTGCTCTGGGATTTGAGGGGAAAAAGGGGGAAAATGGGTTGGGTGATGGACTTCTAGGGTGTCAGGACTAGGGGGAATGGAAAAAAATAGAAATGGGTAGATTCATATTGGATGTTAGGAAGAAATTCTTTTATTGTGAGGGTGGTGACACGCTGGGACAGGTTGCCCAGGGAAGTTTTTGAACATCCATCCCTGGTAGATTTTAAGACCAGGCTGGATGAGGTTGTGGGCAACCTCATCTAGCGTGAGGTGTCCCTGCCCATTGCAGGGGGGTTGGAACTGGTGATCCTTGAGGTTCCCTCCAACCCAAACAATTCTATGATTCTAAAAAAAATTTTGCAATTTAGGTTGGATTCTCCACAGAAAGAGTGATTGCCCATTGGAATTGGCTTCCCAAGGAGGTGGTACAGTCACCATCCCTGGAAGTGTTTAAAATAACACTGGATGAGGCACTTAGTGACATGGTTTAGATGATTAGACAGTGTTGGGTGATAGGTTGGACTTGATAATCTTGAAGGTCTTTTCCAAGCTGATTAATTCTGTGAAATCTATAACTTTGACATCAAGCATATATAGTGAAACAAATACACTTTGATGAATTGTTTCAAAACGAGAGGTGAAGTGAAAATAGGAAAAAAAGGGGAAAATGCCTGATTATAATCACAGAACCACAGAACAACAGAACATTAGGGATTGGAAGGGACCTTGAAAGATCATCTAGTCCATAAATATAATTATGTATATAAAAAATAAGCTTATATATATATCATAGCTTATATAAGCAATGCCATTTGGATTGAAAGCATCTTGTTAGCTTCAACTTTATCTGTGGGAGGGAATGTGGGAAGTGTGACTACATGTAAATTCTTAGATACATAGACATTTTAGGAAAAATAATGGTTAATTTTATACACAGTAGTCAAGAAAAATTAACTCATAAATATTCAACTGAAGATGGTGTGCATGGATACTGTAGAAATAAATTTCCTGTTGTTACTCTTAAAATTGAATATAATAGGAATATATTAGTAATATGCAAGATCTTTAGAAATTTATTCAGTGGGTTTGTTTTTAAAATTTTCAGAATTGTCCTTATGGTATGGCAAAAATACATTCATATCTTGAAAGCAAACTCTGTGGAGGAAAAAATCATTTATTATTGTCCCAGGTAATTGTCTCCTTATGACTGAGACTTTTGTTAGATTACGTGTAGGTGTCTCTTCTGCGCAGCATAAATGTTGAGTTGCTTGGTTTGTATAAGTGACTATTGTTTTCTTTCCATCTATGCACTTAAGAAAAAAACTGTTTTGTCTTTTTCATGGTGATTGACTTCAATTTCCTACCTGTTAACATTCAGCCATTACAGAGAATAATCATCCTGTGACACTTGTCAAGATCAACTTCTTAGTATATTAAGTACCCTAAAATGTCTTTTAATTTTTAACCCTAGAGAATGCTTAACTTAGAGATAGTCTCATGAAAATATAGCTGTTTCTGAAATATGAACACATGCTTATCAAAGTGGAAAAAATAAGAAAATATATTATTAAACTAATGAAATTGATAAAAATGAAATAAACCTGATACAACTTTTGTATTATACAAAAAATAGTAGAAAAATATAAGGTCACTTGTCTAATACTCATCAGAAAGTGCATCAAAATTGCTACTGATTAGAAAATTTTTCATAATAGAGAAGATCTTAATCCAACATAAAGGTTGACAACTCTAGCACAGTCAAGAACAGTATATTTTTAATTATGAAAACTGTCCTATTTGTCTATATAAGAGAAAAAACATAACAAAAACCAAAACCAAGAGAGAAACACACACCACAACAAAACCAAACAAAACACACACAAAACCTCCCACCCAACAAACTGAAAAAAGGACAGAGTTCATGATAATTACTGTTAGTTAGGTGTCTGTACTCATACTTTTCTCTTGGACATGTAATTTATGATTTTGCTGTATACAGATATCTGAGTAAATTTCTGAATTCACTCTATTCAGCCACTTACACTATTTTCTTTTCAAATTAATTTCTTCTCTTCAAACATTTCTTATTTCTACTTCAGTAACTTCTTAAAAACCATACACTATGACTCTCAGATAAATAAAGATGAATAAACACAGAGCAGGATCAGGGTAGACATTTTCAATAGCTTCTCAGCATCACGGGTATTCTGATGATTCTGTCTTCAGAGGGCATAACTTCCTTCAGTTTTTACATCTACTAATGCAATAGACTCATTCACTAGTAAGCACTTCAGATTTGTCTGATATGAAGAATAATCTATTTAAAATTGATTTTGGTTCAAACAAATGACTCCACAACTTTATCTGGAGGAGACAATTGTGGTCATATTTTCTTAATTTGATGACACCAAATGGGGGAACAGTTAGTATTTTGCAGGGGGACCTCAACAGACTGGACAGATGGGCAGAATCCAACGTCATGAGATTTAATGTATCCAAGTGCTGCGGTTCTGCACATTGGCCACAACAACCCCATGCAGTGCTACAGAGTGGGGTCAGAGTGGCTGGAGAGGGGCCAGGCAGAAAGGGACCTGGGGGTGATGGTTGATTGTAGGCTGAACATGAGCCTGCAGCATGCCCAGGCAGCCAGGAGGGCCAATGGCATCCTGGCCTGCATCAGGAACGGTATGGCCAGCAGGAACAGGGAGTTCATTCTGCCCCTGTACACTGTACTGGTGTCGTAGTTTGGGCTGGGTGCCATCTGCTACAGGGATGCTTCCTGTGTCCAGAAGTCCAGCCCAGTGGGTGGACACAGGAAATTAGGTTATTTCCTACCATGATCCCTTGCACCACTATAAGTTTCGCGGCGGGGTCTGGCACTCTCTCTTTCCTTCCTCCTCGCCACCGGGTAACTGGGGTGGAGATCTCCCGGCCATGGGCCTGGTTAGGCCCAAGGCCACGGGGGGATGGGCAGTCTCAGATCTGGCCAGCTGAGACTAGCCTAGCAGTGGGGGGGGAAGGAGGAGCCCTGGGGGTTTGGGTGCACCCCCAGGTGGGGATGGGATTTTCTCTGGGTCTGTTTTTGGGTCTCTCTCTCTCGTCACTGTATTTTTAGTTTTTTTTTCCTGCACGCACTCACTGTTCTATTTAAACTTTCCATCACCTTTGCAATCCGTTTGTTTGAGTCATTATTTCTGCGCGTGGTGGGGAGGGGGGGCTTGCCCCAACCCATTACATTTTGGTGCACCAACGTGGGGCTGGCTGTTGTGCCCACTCTGCAGATCGATTGCAAAGGATGGAGAGTTTAAATTCAGTTCTGGGCGTCGGTTTGGGTTTGGCAGTTGGGGGCTCAAGTGATGTTGCCGGGGCGACCGTGTAAGCTCTTGTGGATTGTGGGGGGATGACTGGTGCGCTGCCGGTGGCGCGGACCCTCTGCTATTTCAGGCAGGGGTGGTTTTCGACCATCGGCATCGGGGTACCGCTTGAGAATGCGGAACCTGCCCCTCCTCCGCGGCGGGCAGTGAAGTGGGGGAGGGGCAGCGGCGAGCAGATCAGAGTCAGGTCCGTTCTCGCTGCGGGGATAGAGCCAGCCGCTGCGAGCGGGCGAGCCAGCTCCCGAAGCCCCGGGGGGCCGACGGGGACTCCAGCTGGAAAGCCGTTTTCAAGGGCTCTGAGAACGCGTGTATGGTTTTTGCTGGAGAAGCCGTTTGAGTGTCCGAGGGGTGGAGGTGATTTTGATTCTGTGCCGCGGTGGCAGAGGTGGGCGGAGCCCTGCTGTGGGCGAGCGGCGCCGGCGGACCCAGCCGTACGCTCGGGCTGCGGTGGGCCCGGCCCTAGTCTCTTCCCCGACTTTTTCGGACGAGTTCCGAAAATGGCGCCGAGCACCTGGCTCCACCTCCCTTCTTCTCAGTGAGCTGTGGTGCAGCCCCTCCCTTTCCAAGGGGGGGGTGTGCAGCTGGATGCTGTCTTGCTTTGGTACTGGTACGCCTAGTGGGGGGGCGGAGTACCTCGGACAAGCATCCGTGTGGTTTTGGACCGCAGTTGGAAGCGGTTGGTTGCGGCACCCTGGATGGATTGAAAAAGGCAGTCGTGGGTTGGATGGTTTCGACTGGCCTGCCCCAGGGGTGGAGAATATGCTGCCGAGTGATTACATGTGAAAAGTAGAGGCTTGGCTGAGAAGTCGTGAGGCTGTTCCAGGTGACCAGGATGCCCAACAGATCCATGGAGAACTTGCACCGCAGGAGAATGAGTTCTGCATCGCCGGGAGGTTCCACTGGATGAAGGAAGAAGAACTGGAATGAACAGACACTAGAGCCTGACTGAGAGACTGTTTGAGTGGACGCCCAGATGAAGACACGGACTTCGCCGGACATGTCATCAGTTTTCTGATTTGATGATGTGTTTGGGTGCAGGCATCATGGTTTGAAATAAAGGGGTGGCTCCTGTCGTAGTTTGGGCTGGGTGCCATCTGCTACAGGGATGCTTCCTGTGTCCAGAAGTCCAGCCCAGTGGGTGGACACAGGAAATTAGGTTATTTCCTACCATGATCCCTTGCACCACTATAAGTTTCGCGGTGGGGTCTGGCACTCTCTCTTTCCTTCCTCCTCGCCACCGGGTAACTGGGGTGGAGATCTCCCGGCCATGGGCCTGGTTAGGCCCAAGGCCACGGGGGGATGGGCAGTCTCAGATCTGGCCAGCTGAGACTAGCCTAGCAGTGGGGGGGGAAGGAGGAGCCCTGGGGGTTTGGGTGCACCCCTAGGTGGGGATGGGATTTTCTCTGGGTCTGTTTTTGGGTCTCTCTCTCTCGTCACTGTATTTTTAGTTTATTTTCCTGCACGCACTCACTGTTCTATTTAAACTTTCCATCACCTTTGCAATCCATTTGTTTGAGTCATTATTTCTGCGCGTGGTGGGGAGGGGGGGCTTGCCCCAACTCATTACAACTGGTTAGGCCACACCTCAAGTACTGTGTCCAGTTCTGGGCCCCTCAGTTTAGGAAGTATGTTGACTTGCTGGAACGTGTCCAGAGAAGGGCAACAAAGTTGGTGAGGGGCTTGGAACACAAGCCCTATGAGGAGAGACTGAGGGAGCTGGGGTTGCTTAGCCTGGAGAAGAGGAGACTCAGGGGTGACCTTAAGGGGGGTTGTAGACAGGTGGATGTTGTTCTCTTCTCCCAGGCAACCAGTACCAGAACAAGAGGACACAGTCTCAGGCTGCACAAGGGGCAGTTTAGGCTGGGGGTTAGGAGGAAGTTCTACAGAGAGAGAGTGATTGTCCTTTGGAATGGGCTGCCCGAGGAGGTGGTGGGGTCACCATCACTGGAGGTGTTCAGGAGGAGACTTGATAAGTTGTTTGGTTACATGGTTTAGTTGATTAGGTGGTGTTGGATGATAGGTTGGACTCGATGATCTTGAAGGTCTCTTCCAACCTGGTTTATTCTATCACTTTTATGCTGGAGGGCAGGGCTGCTATCCAGAGAATGGAGAAGTGAGTCTGAATGCCTCAAGAAATTCAACACAAAAAATGCTAAGTCTTGTTTCACAGAGGGAAGAGCTTCACTAAGACCACTGGCTGAGGATGGATGGGCCAAAGATTATCTCTCTAGAAAAAGCCCTAACATGGCTGTGGGCAGTAAATTGAATTCATTCCTATAGTGTGCCCTGGTGGCAAAGTTACCCAACAGCTCTATGAACAGAGGCACAGCTCATAGATCAATGGAAGGGATTATCTCCCTTTATGTAGCATTTGTCAAACCACATGTAGATATTATATCAAATTTTGGGCCTCTAACTGAAGAAAGACATGGACAGACTGGAGCTACCTCAGCAGGGGTTCACCAAGGCACCTGGTGCAGAAACACTTGTCCTTCCAGCCTAATTATTTTCTAGTCCTATCAAGAGAAATAAGAGACAAAAATAGAAGCTAAGGAAAGCTTTCAGTTGTAAAGTAACTGAAGAAAGAAACATCAAATATCTTTTTTGGTCCTGTAGCCTTCCCTAGTGTGGTGGTGAGAGAAAGTTCAGTTCTCCCACACACACAAAGAAACCACGGCTAACTCAATCGGAGAATCAGAGATATGAATAAGCTATATTTACAAGCAGGATGAAATGCAGATTAATATATACACAATATACAATATTGTGACCATTTGAGGCTGTGCCTTTAAGAAAAGAGACAGGGCTGGGACACTATCATGTATGATGTGACTTGAAAGAAAAACATTTTCCACTAGGGACCTGAACAACAAGCAGCCTTTGACCAGATAAAGCAAGAGGTAGTTCAAGCAGTGGGTCTGGGACCTGTCCGAGATGGTCCAGGCATTAAGAACATTTTGTACATGGCTGCAAGTGATAATGGTCCAACCTGGTGCGTGTGGCAAAAAGCTCCAGGTGAGACACATGGACTATCTCTTGGTTTCTGGAGTCGAGGTTACAGAGGTTCAGAGGCTAATTATACTCCAACAGAAAAAGAGATTCTAGCTGCCTATGAAGGAGTAAAAGCAGCTTCTGAAGTAATTGGAACTGAATCACAACTTCTCTTAGCTCCCAGATTACCAGTTTTGAATTGGATGTTCAAAGGCAAAGGCTCCACACCACATCATGCCACAGACTCAACCTGGTCTAAGTGGATGGCTCTGATAACACAGAGAGCTCAAATGGGATATCTTGAAACACCCATTCCTGTGGCTCAGTTGGTAGGACATGGAACTATGAGTGTTGAGGTCATGGGTTCAAATCCTGCAGCAGTCATACAGAATCTGGATTTTATGCATAAACCACAAATATAACTTCTGCATTAAATATTTACCTAGATGATCCATAAGGAGGCCCAGACAATACTTGTAGATCAGAACCAAACATATTGAGAATAGCAATTGCTTGAAAATCCAAAGCACCTTCTTGTTTGCTTCTCCAAGTCAAGCAAGCAATAAATCAAGCTAATTATCTGCCGCACGTTGGGAAGCCAAAAAAAGAAATGTGGTGGGTTTGAGAGAAGGGCTCAGCCTTCTCCCCCCCACAAAGAGGAAGGAAAAAAAACACAGCTAGCCAACCGGAGAAGCAAAAGGGAAAATGTTATATTTACAAGCAATTTTGGGGAATGCAGGATATATACACAATTTACAGTATTTACAATATATACACAGAAATATACAGCAAAGTAAAAAAAACAAACAATAACACAGGAACTAAATTCCCTCCTGTGGAGGAGGGTTCCCCCCCTGCACCCCCTTCTCTCCCCTTTTTCCCCAAAGAGGGTTAGAAAGAGAGAAAAAGAGCAGTTATTAATTAAAGCAAAGTATTAGTAGGCCTTAGTTGCTTATCTGTCCAAGGTCAGTCTGGCAGGGAGCCCAGAAGCAGACGATCTGGAAAGGGAAAAGGAAAGGAGC
Source organism: Melanerpes formicivorus (assembly GCF_026170545.1). NCBI lineage: Eukaryota > Metazoa > Chordata > Aves > Piciformes > Picidae > Melanerpes > Melanerpes formicivorus. The sequence continues at coordinate 43,893,997 of NW_027142353.1, read as the reverse complement.
AAACTGAGGAAAGTCCCAGCTGCACCTAAACTTAAAAATACTTTTTTACCAATCCACTAATGAAATTAGTTTAGAATATCTGATTGTTTTCGTTAATATTCCAAAACATTCAGCCATAGTGTCCCAGCACTGTCTCTTTTCTTAAAGGCACAGCCTCAAACAGTCACAAATATTTACAATATATACAGAAATATACAGCAAAGAATGTAATACAGAACACCTTTCCCTCCTCCAAGAAGAGGGGTTCCCCCCCCACTCTACCCCCCATCTTCCCCTACCTCCCTTTTTCCCCAAAAAGGGTTAGAGAGAGAGAAAAAGGTATTAATGAGGCAATTCTGTTAGCTCAAAGTGTATGCAAGAATTAGTTTCTTATCTGGTTGGCTAAGTTAATTCAAGGTCAGCTCCATCCAGCACAGCTGTTGTTCAGAGAGACAGAAACAGACAGACTGAAAAAGACAGACTGAACTGACTGAGATTCACACTGAACTAAAGCTAAAAATTTTAAGTTTCATTCTAGCAATCTACCAATGAATTTAGTTTAGACTTATCTATGTTTTCATTTTACATCAAAACATTCAGCCAGAGTATTCCAGCACCTGTCCCTTTCTTAAAGGCTCCGCCTAAAACTGTCATAATCCAGCCCTTCTGCACAATTTCATTGGCTGTTTGTACTTTCCATTCAATCTAAAACAATATTTACAGTTTGTAAGTAAAGTTCATAGTCCATTCTGTCTATCCTCAGATGTAGATGATTCAGAAGTCCAAGAAAATCAGGAAACAGGAAATGGAAAACTGTATGTCTCTTTGCAGACGAAGCAAAGAAAAGGGAAACAGGGATACAGGGACTCTCTGTAGACTCAGGGCTCTCAGGGTTCGTGCACCGTAGATTCCTCATAGCTTCTTCCTTTGGGCGCGATGTAGCTATACAACAGTCTGAAATTAAACTCTTTCAGCTAAAGTTAAATTTATTTGAGGAATACACTGAATTTCACCATTCTCTTGCATTACCCAATAAGTGTGACCTGGACCTTCGGCTGAAACCACCCCTCAGACAGGTTTAGCCTCTCCTGAGGGAGAAAATACCCAAACAGTTTTACCTAACGGATTCTTTTCTCAAACAACAGGAACTCTATCACCTTCTACTTTCTGTAGCAGATCTGAATGTGCAGGTCCAGCTCGATTCACTGAACCTCTACCATTTACCAGCCAGGTTGCTTGTGCTAAATGGTTTTCCCAGTTTTTCAAAGATCCACCCCCCATGTCTTTAAGAGTGGTCTTCAACAAACTGTTGTAGCGTTCAATCTTCCCTGAAGGTGGTGCATAGTAGGGAATGTGGAATATCCATTCAATACCGTGCTCTTTTGCCCAGTTCTTTACAAGATTGTTTTTAAAATGAGGTCCATTGTCTGACTCAATCCACTCTGGAGTTCCATCTCTCGGCAGGATTTGTCTCTCCAGACCGAGAATGGTGTTGCGTGCAGTTGCATGTGGAACTGGATAAGTTTCCAACCATCCAGTGTTTGCCTCTACCATAGAAAGCACGTATTGCTTACCAGAACGAGAATGTGGTAGAGTGATATAGTCAATCTGCCAAGCTTCACCATCCTTGTATTTGGACCATCTGTCACCATACCATAAGGGCTTAATTCACTTTGCCTGCTTAATAGCAGCACAAATGTCACAGTCATGGATGACTTGTGTGATAGCATCCATGGAAATGTCTATGCATCTGTCACGAGCCCACTGGTATGTTGCATCTCTGCCTTGATGTCCTGACGAATCAGGAGTCCACCGAGTTAATATCTCACACTGGTGCTTCCAGTTGAGATCAAAATCAGAGTCCATGTCTACTTGAGAAACTCTTGCAGCTAGATCTGCCTGATGGTTGTGTTGCTGTTCCTCAGTAGCTTTGCTCTTAGGAATGTGAGCATCGATGTGTCTCACTTTCACTGGAATTCTCTCGATTTGATCCTCAATGTCCTGCCACAGGTCAGCTGCCCAAATGGACTTTGCTTTTCTCTGCCAGCCATTCTTCTTCCAGTCCTTTAGCCAGTTTACCTCTGCAAACTGACTGGACTCTCCTTCTCCATCCTTTGCTTCTGCAACTCAGTGTGTTGAACTCCACACTGCAGACTTCCACCTCCACTTGTTTCCAACAAGATGACAGGAACCGTCTGTGAAGAAAGCATATTTCTTTTCATCATCAAAAAGGTCATTGTAAGGAGGAGCTTCCTCAGCACGAGTTACTCTCTCCTCTGGAGGTTTAGTACAGCTGGTGCCTTCAGGCAAACTTGAGATCACCTCCACTGGACCAGGTCTCTCAAGATTTCCCATTCGAGCTCTCTGTGTTATCAGAGCCATCCACTTAGACCAGATGGAGTCTGTGGCATGATGTGGTGTGGCACCTTTGCCATTGAACATCCAACTCAAAACTGGTAATCTGGGAGCTAGAAGAAGTTGTGATTCCGTTCCAATTACTTCAGATGCTGCTTTTACTCCTTCATAGGCAGCTAGAATCTCTTTTTCTGTTGGAGTATAATTAGCCTCTGAACCTCTGTAACCTCGACTCCAGAAACCAAGACATCGTCCACGTGTCTCACCTGGAGCTTTTTGCCACAAGCACCAGGTTGGACCATTATCACTTGCAGCCATGTACAAAATGTTCTTAATGTCTGGACCATCTCAGACAGGTCCCAGACTCACTGCTTGAACTACCTCTTGCTTCATCTGGTCAAAAGCTGCTTGTTGTTCAGTCCCCAGTGAAAATTGTTTCTCTTTCAAGTCACATCATACAGAGGTTTCACAATTTGACTGTTTCCAGGAATGTGCAGTCTCCAAAATCCCACTGTCCCCAAGAAACATAGGGTTCCTTGCTTGTTCATGGGATTTGCCATGGTAGAGACTCTATTTACCACATCCACTGGAATGTGTCAGTGTCCATCCTGCCACCACACTCCCAGAAACTGAGTTTCTGTGGTAGGTCCTTTCACCTTGTCTCGCTTGATGGCAAAACCTGCATTCAGAAGAATGTCAATGATTTTTTTAGATTTTGTTACCTTTCTTGAAAACTTCTTCAGCAGTTTTCCCCCAGACGATGATATCATCGATGAACTGGATGTGTTCTGGAGCACCACCTTTCTCCAGAGCATCATGGATCACTGCATGACAGATGCTTGAGCTGTGGATCCATCCCATTGGCAATCTGTTGAAAGTGTACTGGATTCCTCTCCAAGTTAAAGCAAACTGAGGCCTGCATTCCTCTGCTATGGGAATAGAGAAAAAGGCATTAGCAATGTCTATGGTAGCATACCATTTGGCCTCTTTGGATTCCAGCTCATACTGGAGTTCCATCATGTCTGGTTGTGCTGGTTGTGCTGAGTTACTTCATTCAGGGTTCGGTAGTCTACTCTCAGACGCCAGTCTCCATTTTCTTTTCGCACAGGCCACACTGGACTGTTGAAAGGTGAATGAGTTTTGCTGTTGACTTTCTGACTCTCCAACTGATGAATCAGATTCTGAATGGGCAACAAAGATTCATGGTTAGTTCTGTATTGTCTGTGATGCACAGTCTGAGAAGCAACTGGCAATTTAATGCCCTGTATCTTGTGTTGTCCCACAACTGCAGATTCATCAGAAAGCTCAGGTCTAACAGACATGTTCAATTTTTTTCCATCAGTGTATACAGATGTTATTCCAAAAACCCATTTCTAACCTTTAGAGTCTTTGAAACGCCCTTCTCAGAAAATCAATTCCCAAAATACCAGGTGAGTCAAGTCTGGGCACAACTGTATTCTTCTTCCATTGTTTACCAGTTAAACTTACATCAACTTCTACCTTACTTAACTCTTGAGATCCACCAGTGACTCCCAGAATAGTTATAGGCTCTGATCCCTGTTAATTTGATGTCATTATGGTGCACTGAGCTCCTGTGTCAACCAAGGCCCTGTACTTCCGAAATTGTGAAGTGCCAGGCCATTGGATGTACACATTTCAATAGATTCTATTATCAACTTTATCCCTCTCATCCCCCTGGAGGGGGGCAGGGCACCCCTAGTTATGGGCAATATGTCCACATGTGCATTGAGCACAGTGTGCAGTGTTAGAATTGGAGCCACTGTTGGAGTTATTAGAGTTGTTCTGGGAAACTGTAGAAGTAACAGCTACCGTTCTGGTATTGCTACCTTGGGTTCAGCCACTTTGCAGTTCCCTCAGTCTCCTGAAAAGATTAGAAGTTGGTTGGCCATCCCACCTGTTCATGTTCTCACCAAACTGATCACGCAGAGTTATCCAAATAGTCCCACGTGATTGCCTTGGTGGTCTGTTTTGATTTGATCTGTTTTTGAATGACCTCCTTGTAGGGCATCTATTCCTCACAGATTAAACTTGTATCCATCTGGAGGAAGAATTGGAATTATCTCTTTGTGTCAATTGGGATATGGAATTTTTAAATTCATCCTTCAGCTCTTTCATGCAATTCTTTATTTCACCAGACAGAATTTCAATGGCTGAAACCAGAGAAACACGTGTCATGCTATCCTCCAACTGTCTCATTTGATCACTGAATTGGCCAACCATAAGAGGAGCTCCACCATAATTTCTTGCCACAATTCTGCTTGCCAGAATGTTTGCATAATTAGAAGGAGTGAATTTGATGAGCTTTTTAGCAAGAGCATTTGCTACAGGAACTTTGTTTTCATTTTACACCATAACATTCAGCCAGAGTGTTCCAGCAACTGTCCCTTTCTTAAAGGCACAGCCTAAAACTGTCACACCTAGACACATGCTAAAGTCAGCATCTGACATACCTCATATATTATTACTGTTTATATGCAGTTGTAAACATATATAGGCTTTGTAAAACTTTGTAAAACCTTCCTGTAATACAAGTAAAATAAATTAAGTTAATATAAAATAAAATTCTATTTAAGAATGAAGCATTTTATTAAAAATAACAACTTTCCTTCTCTGTTTATCCTCTGCTGTCTTTTCTGGTTATTTGACTGAAAGAAGACAATCTTCTCTTTGTTTATTTCAGTTCCCCATTCCACCTTTTCTGTGAGTTAAGGTAAATACTAATTTAGTTTGCAGCCACTTTCAGATTTTACACTGTAGCACAACCTAACTGCAAATAATAATGCGCTTTTCCTTTTCTTTTTGTTTATCCTCTGGGACAGCAAATAAGGAAACACAAATATCACACAAGATTTGCCTAGCAAACCTTAATTTACTGGCATGACCATTTAAGCCTTCCTTTGTGCTTTCTTCTACTGCCCAGTCTGTGTGGTAGGTTGAGAGACCAATTCTCCCACCACGGGCAAAAGAAAAGACTCAGACAAATGGATTGCAAAAAATGATGGAAAGTTTAAATGTAAAAACAATTAAAGTTTTACAGAGAACCACAAGCACCATGACAAAAGAGAGATCCCAAAGCATACTCAAAGTCATCCCACCCCCCACCTAGGGGTACACCCAAAATCCCCAGGGCTCTTTCCCCCGCTGCAGCCTTGGGCCTAGCTAGGCCCAAGAGGGGCCGTGAGGCAGCTTACCCCATTACCCAGGTAGTGGTGAGGGAAGAAAAAGGAAGAGAGGACCCCCACCGATGTCTTATAGGGGAGCAGGGCATTATGGGATGAAATACCTGGCTTCCTGTACCCACTGGGCTGGACCCTCTGGGGCATCACAGGTGTGGCTTGTGCAGCAGCATCCAGCCTGACCCACCACAGTCTGAAACAGTTGCTCATCATTCAGCTCTGAAGGCTTATGTGGCAGATTTTAAATTTAAATGCAATATTAATAATTGTCTCTTCTGTATAAGGAAGTAATAAATCATATGTATAAAGTCCTTAAAACCTTCAAAATACTTTCCATTGTTTCTTAAAGGTGACCTTTTTGGAATAGCAAATGTTTACTACAAGTCTATTTTTGCCATCTCCTTTAATCTGAAACTTTGTCCTAATGATACCACCTGTGATATATTTTGTTATCAAATTTCTCTTTCAATCTTTCAAATGTGATATGGAGGTAATTAAGTCTTTTTATGTATGAGATCATCAGTATATTGGTCTACAGTGGGAATTTCTGATATTATGTACAAGTTCTCCAAATGGAATCAAAGCCAAATGACTTCAAATTATCTCAAAATGAGTAAGCAATCTTTGAAACCTTACCACAACCTATGCTGTCCTTGGAAAAGGAACTCATTAGAAAATCAATATTATTGGTGTAATTGTAAATGATAGCAGAAAATCTTTATTTTATATCTTTCCATTCAGCTGAGAATCATTGAGACAGATGTATGGAAATTTGAAGTGGCACTGAAGGAGACATAAAACAATGTAGAAAACAAGAAAATTTTAACAAAAAGGACAGAAGAGCACTTTGTAGAAATCACACATTTTATCCTGAAGCTGTACATTTGCGTAGCATGGTCCTGGTTTAACACAGCCCACTCTCACATCAAGCCCCTCACACAAAGATTGGAAGGGAAAACAAGACCAAAAAAAATCAACTTGGGTTGAAATAGGGAGTTTAATGAAAATAACAGAATGTCCAGTTACCTTAATCTATTTCACAGAGAAGCACAGCAAAAGCAGAAACAGCAGGAGGAAGCAGTGATAAAATGACCCCCACCCTTCAAGCCCACAGCCAAAACAGAAGAAAAGACCAGCACCGTAAAACCTGGAACTTCAAGCAGCAACTGGAAACAAGAAGCTTCTAATTTTTCAGTGTGAGCTGCAAGCTACATGATCCTTTGCTCCAGCTAGCACTTTAATTTTAAAGCTGGTGTCATGTTAGCGTGGTATTAAATACTCATCTGCAGATCCAATTGGCTAAAACCATGTCACCAGCCTAGGTTGATTAGTAGCTGATATGACTATAAATATATGATTAATTTGGCCCTTCAAATAAAATGTATATCTGTAAATATCTTGGTTTGATTAACCTAGCAGACATGAACTCAAAAAGCTCAATTGTCATTTTGTCTATGTATTTAACAACAATAAAACAAATCAGTCATTTAAGAAAGAAGATATTATTGATACAACAATAAATGAAATAACCTTGTCAAGAATGCATTTAATTTGGAAATTGAAAGAATATCTGACCATCAGGACCGTAAATTTCTAAGCATCTTCTTTATGGCATCACATAGGTGGTAGTGAGATTTAGGATAGAATCCCATGAATTTTGAAAACAGAAATATTGAGTTAAATCATCTGACGGCTGCAGGTAGTAATATAGAAAGTCCCTTCTAGGTTTGGTTTGTGGTTTTGTTGTGTGTGTGTGTGTTTTCTGTTTGTTTTGTGTTTGGTTTTGTGTGTTTTTTTTTTTTTTTAATTCTTCTGTGCTTTAGTAACTATATCTGATTGGTTTGGATAAAGGGGTGTGTATGTGGGTTTTTTCCTCTAAACTTCTGCTTAATGAAGTATCCTAAATTTGAATTATTATTTACATAAACTCATGTTGTCTTTGCTTGCTACAAAGAAGAAACAAACAAACACATACACTCCACAAAAAATCCCAAACCAAACCAAGGCTGCAGAATCTCTAGTCAGGTAACTATGTAACTTTATGTGGTGGTTTGAGCCTTGACTGGGACTTAAGGGCTCAGATGGGGGCAAGGCTGAGACTCCTCCCCCACTTCCCCCTTCTCCCTCCCAACAGAGAGGAAAAAAAAAAGGGAAGGAGCAAATCCACCAAGAAATAATTTGAAGTCAGCTTGGAAGTAGAGAGGTAAAGAGTTTTCTTTAAACAATATATATATGCAATAACATGTAAGGTTCACAAGGGCATGGAACAAGGATGGATGGGAGGAAAAAAAAGAACAAGAGTAAAAAACTAGTCTTCTCTGAAGAGGCGTGGAGGCAGCAGGAAGAAGGATCAGGCCTGACCATGTGGGAGAGGAGCAGGAAGGCAGCTGCAGTAGCTCTTGTCCAGGAAGGCAGGAGCCAAAGGAGAGTTAATGGCTGCAATGTCCTCCCTCTTATACCCTAGCTGGGCAGGGAGGGGGGAGTGGAACAGACTCAGTTTCCCAAGGGGAAAACACCCTGCAGGGAGGGCAGAGCACTCACAAGCCCTCCAGCCCCTGTTTTCAGGATGGGCGTTAACCCATCACACTTTATTAAATAACTAGAATTATCCAAAGTAATCTTATTTAAAGATTTTTTTTCCCTTTAAGGCAATTTCACATAATGTAATTCCACAGTTTATATTACAGATTACATATTCATGGTTAAGTAAGCATAACCAAAGGACCACAGCTCATTGCCAGGAGAAGGACAGCCCTATCCTGAAGAGAAGCACCTTTGTTTCTTGGAATCTTAAAGCACTCCAGGAAAATTAAAGGATGTCCCTCAGGGGTCTGCATTTGGATCAGTGCTGTTCAATATCTTTATCAATGATGCAGACAGAGAGATGGAGCGCACCCTCAGCAAGTTTGCTGAAGATCCCAGGCTGAGTGGTATGGTTGACAAGACTGAGGGGCAGGATGCCATCCACAGGGACCTAGATAAACTGGAGAAGTGAGCTCAGGAGAACCTCATGAGCTTCAGTAAGGTGAAGTACAGGGTCCTGACCTGGGCCAGGCTAGTTCTCAATACCAATACAGGCTGGGGGATGATAAAATTGAGAGCAGCCCTGCAGACAAGGACTTGGTGTACTGGTGGATGAGATGATGGACATGAGCCAGCAATATACACTTGCAGCTCAGAAGGGCAATTGTGTCCTAGGGTACATAAAAATAAGTCCAGCACTACTCTACTCTCCCCTGTTGAGGTCTCCCCTGTAGTAATGTGCCCAGCTGTGAGGCCCGCAACACAAAGACAAGGACCTGCTGGAGCTGGTCCAGAGGAGGGCCACAAAGATGATCAGAGGGCTGGAACACCTCTCCTATGAAGACAGGCTGTTCCACCTGGAGAAGAGAAAGCTCTGGGGACACCTTACAGTAGTATTTCAATATGTGAAGGAAACCAATGGGAAGGCTGGGGAAGGACTGTGTAGAATGGTTTGTAGAAGTAGGACAAAGGGCAATGCTTTAAAACTAGAATAGGGTAGATTTAGGTTAGATATAAGGACAAAGTTCTTCCCAATGACGGTAGTGAACAGATTGTCCAGAGATGTGGTGGAGGCCCCATCCCTGGAGACATTCAAGGTCAAACTTGATGGAGCCCTGAGCAATCTGATCTAGCTGGATATGTCACTGCTCACTGCAGGGAAGTTGGATAAGATGACTTTCAAGGGTCCCTTCCAACCTGATGCATTCTATGATTCTCTGACTACTGAGATAATGCTGATATTCTAGCCTCTCAAACATCTCTGTGAAACCATCATGTTCTCTGGTATCACAGATAAGCACCTTTAGGAAGATCAACTTAGGAATGTTTAGATTCAGAAAGAATGATGATGCCATAGAAATACATTTTCTTATGCTTACATGAGTAATTATACCATTGGGCTCTCTTCTGGTCTTTTTGGCTCCTGTTTTGTATGTAGTTTCTCTGGTTCCATTGCAGAGTGTGAGGAAGGGAAGAAAAATGGAAAGAATTAGTCCCAAATCCAAATCAAAGTTGCAACATGCCTCAGGGATATAGAAGATAATCAATGTTACAGAAAATCAAATCCTTTTATGTTGCAAAGCTTTATAAATATAAATTCATCACTTCCTGGGAAAGTATTTTAATTAGTAAGATTACTAAGTTCTAATTGGTTTAGCAATTATGTGAGACATTGGCAATGCCATCTCCTGAAAACACAGTTACAGAAGAATTCTCTTGCTAATCCCAGGAAAGTGTTCAAATAAAAGTTAAACCTTCCCTTTGCAAGAGATTGCAAAAACACTGCACACCACATCCTTTATTGTCTGCTGCTGAACTACTCAGATGTCCTAGTCTTCAACCTGAATAGCATGAATTCAGTGTAGATAGCTTCTGGGGTGTCACCGTTTGAGGCTGTGCCTTTAAGAAAGGGAATATGGTGGATGGAAGTTGGTAAATGAAAAGAACAATCTAAACTAATTTCATTGGTAAAGTGGGAGGAAGCACCTTCTGAACTGGGAATGCAGGAAGGTATCCTGGGCACTCCGGCACTTTTATCTTCAGTCTTGCTTCCGCTTCTCCTTCGGGCAGCAGCTTGCAGCTCCTGGGCTTTCTGCCAAGGCTTCAGCCTTGAAACTGATAGAGGCCTGTATTAACTCCTTTCCAATTAACACAAACTGCTTCTAACTTTTTTTTCTCTTTCTCTCTCTTTTCTAACCCACTCTGGGGAATAGGGGGAGAGAGGGGGAGAGCGGAGGTGGGGAACCCCCTCAGCAAGGGGGAGAAACTCTCATTTCTGTGTTACTTTATTGTATATCTTTGTATATATTGTAAATACTGTAAATTTGTATATATTCCCCTGCATATCCTACATTGCTTTGTAAATATACAGCTCCACTGCTTTGCTAATTCAGCTGTGAGTTTTTTTTTTCCTTTCCCTCCAATTTTCTTTCCCTTTACTCAGAAGGGGGAGGGAAGAGGCTTCTTGGCCTTACTCTTCCAACCCTACCACATTTTTTTTTTTCTTGGCGCCCAACGTGCGGCAGATAATTAGTTTAATTTATTATTTGATTGATTTAGTGTTTTCTTGCTGAATTAGCAAACATGAAGGTGTTGTTGTTTGTGGAGCCATTTTTCTTTTCAATTTTTGGGGCTCTGGTTTACAGATATTGTTTGGGTTTGATTTTGGATTACCTGGGTAAATATTTGGTGCGGACAATTTATATGTGGGTTATGTATAGAGTTAGATTATGGTATGGAAAATGCGTGGATTTCCTATGGCCAGTGAGATACAGAAATGTTACCTCTACCACTCTCCCAATTGAGATAAAGGGTTTTAAGATTCCGCCTGAGGAGAGAGTAACTTTAGGTGATGCCTGGGATCCAAAGGTGATTTATGTGATGTGTATAAATCTGTTACTGGTGATGGTAATTGCATATCTACTGTTCTCTTTGCGGCGAGAGAGAAAGATATCCAAAGCTTGTTTTGTTATTAAAACTAGATAAAAGAGAAAATGCCGTGGCTCTGGATCAGTCCCAGAGTCATCTAGTGATGAAGAGTGTGCAGAATCTGTGTCAGTTAAAAAGAGGGCTAAAAAGTTAATTGGTAAAGCAGGTCTAAATGACTTTGCTGATTCTAGCAAGCTGCCAAGGGTGGCAGCTGGTATCAACATGGCGCCTACTCCTTCTTCTACTCCTTCTCCTTCTCCTTCTTCTCCGTCGGCCATTAACGGAGCAACGTCACTTCTGCCCACTCCCTTAGTGGGACAGGAAGTCACTGCCCCAGAAGCTGATTTATCTCAGGACGTGTCAGCTTCCATTAAGGTGGCTGTAAATTCAAACACAGCTCCAGTTAAGGTGGCTGCTTTAAAGACTAGAGGTGGAAAGGCCAAAGATGGAGAAGAGGAGCTGGAGACTGATCCTGGCGAGGGGCCCTCTACTCTAAGAAATCCTACTGAGGAGGAAGAGAAGGTTTGTTTTAAAGATCTAGCTAACCTAGTGAGATCAAAGCAGGATGGAGATGAAGTTAGGAAAGCAGCTGGCAAAGGTGGTTCTCAGCTTAAAGAGATCCTTGGGAGAATGACAGCAGGATTATATGGACAAAAAGTTCAGGGAGATGAGAAGGAAGATGATATTTCAGAGTGTTCATCACCCCGCGAGGACTTGCAAAATGTCCATAAAGATTTCACCAGGGCAGATAAGGAGCCAGTTCTAGCTTGGCTTAGTAGGTGTTATGATACAGGTGCTCCAGATCTAACAGTTGGAGACAAGTCAGCAGCTCAGTTAGGAACTCTCTCAAGGGATAATGGAATAGATAGACATCTAGGCAGAGCTCTCGGTAAGGTTAATCTGTGGATACGCCTTTTAATGGCAGTTGCCCTGAGATACCCTTCCCGAGATGATCTTCCATGGAACCCTAAACCCTGGACTACCATAGATGAGGGAATTAAGTGCTTGAGAGAATTTGCTGTTAGAGAGCTACTCTATGGTGAACATGAAACTCTGAATCCTGATGACATTCCCGTGGGTATTGGTCTTGCTAAAAAGATCATCAAGCTTGCTCCTTCTAATTATGCAAACATTCTGGCAAGCAGAATTGTGTCAAGAAATTATGGTGGAGCTTCTCCCACGGTTGTCCAATTCAGTGATCAAATGAGACAATTGGAGGATAGCATGACATGTGTTTCTTCGGTTTCAGTCATTGAAACTCTGTCTGGAAAAATTGAGAATTGCATGAAAGATCTGAAAGATTCCATATACCAATTGGCACAGAAGGATAATTTCAATTCTTCCTCCAGGTGGGTACAAGTTTCATCTGTGAGGAATACACGTCCTCCAAGGAGATCGTTCCAAAACAGGACATTCCAAAACAGACCGCCAAGGCAATCACGTAGAACTATTTGGATAACTCTACGTGATCAGTTTGGTGAGAACATGAACAGATGGGATGGCCAGCCAACTTCCAATCTTTTCAGGAGGCTGAGGGAATTGCAAAGTGACAGAACCCGAGGTAGCAATACCGGAAGGGTAGCTGTTACTTCCACAGTTCCCCAGAACAACTCTAGTAGCTCCAACAGTGGCTCCAGTTATAACATGCAAAGTTATAACCCTGCAAACTATGTGCAATGCACATGTGTGCACGTTCCCCATAACTAGGGGTGCCCTGCCTCCCGCCAGGGGGAGGAGAGGGATATCAGAGATAACAGAATCTATTGGGATGTGTACATCCAGTGGCCTGGCACTTCAAAATTTCAGAAGTACAGGGCCTTGGTTGACACAGAAGCTCAGTGCACCATAATGCCATCAAATTATCAGGGATCAGAGTCTATAACTATTCTGGGAGTCACTGTGGATCTCAAGAGTTAAGTAAGTTGGAGGTTAATATAAGTTTAACTTGTAAACAATGGAGGAAGCATACAGTTGTGACCGGACGTGATGCACCTTGTATTTTGGGAATTGATTTTCTGAGAGAAGGGCGTTTCAAAGACCCTAGAGGTTACAAATGGGCTTTTGGAGTAGCTTCTATTGAAATTGATGGACAAAAATTGAAGCTATCCACTAGACCTGAACTTTCTGATGAATCTGCAGTTGTGGGACAACATAAGATACAGGACATTCAATTGCCGGTTGCTTCTCAGACTGTGCATCACAGACAATACAGAACCAACCGTGACTCTTTCTTGCCCATTCAGAATCTGATTCGTCAGTTGGAGAGTCAGAAAGTCATCAGCAAAACTCACTCACCTTTCAACAGTCCAGTGTGGCCTGTGCGGAAGCAGAATGGAGACTAGCGTCTGACAGTAGAGTACCGAGCCCTGAATGAAGTGACACCACCAATGAGTGCAGCAGTACCAGACATGGTGGAGCTACAGAATGAGCTGGAATCCAAAGAGGCCAAATGGTATGCTACCATAGACATTGCTAATGCCTTTTTCGCTATTCCCATAGCAGAGGAATGCAGGCCTCAGTTTGCTTTCACCTGGAGAGGAATCCAGTACACCTTCAACAGACTGCCAATGGGCTGGATCCACAGCTCAAGCATCTGTCATGCAGTGATCCATGATGCTCTGGAGAAAGGCAGTGCTCCAGAACACATCCAGTTCATCGATGATATCATCGTCTGGGGGAAAACTGCTGAAGAAGTTTTCAAGAAAGGTAACAAAATCATTGACATTCTTCTGAATGCAGGTTTTGCCATCAAGCGAGACAAGGCGAAAGGACCTGCCACAGAGATTCAGTTTCTGGGAGTGCGGTGGCAGGATGGACGCTGACACATTCCAGTGGATGTGGTAAATAGAGTCTCTACCGTGGCAAATCCCACAAACAAGCAAGAGACCCTACGTTTCTTGGGGATGGTGGGATTTTGGAGACTGCACATTCCTGGATACACTCAGATTGTGAAACCTGTGTATGATGTGACTCGAAAGAGAAACCATTTCCTCTGGGGACCTGAACAACAAGCAGCCTTTGACCAGATAAAGCAAGAGGTGATTCAAGCAATGGGTCTGGGACCTGTCTGAGATGGTCCAGACATTAAGAACATCTTGTACACGGCTGCAAGTGACAATGGTCCAACCTGGTGCTTGTGGCAAAAAGCTCCAGGTGAGACACGTGGACGATGTCTTGGTTTCTGGAGTCGAGGTTACAGAGGTTCAGAGGCTAATTATACTCCAACAGAGAAAGAAATTCTAGCTGCCTATGAAGGAGTAAAAGCAGCATCTGAAGTAATTGGAACGGAATCACAACTTCTTCTAGCTCCCAGATTACCAGTTTTGAATTGGATGTTCAAAGGCAAAGGCTCCACACCACATCATGCCACAGACTCCATCTGGTCTAAGTGGATGGCTCTGATAACACAGAGAGCTCGAATGGGAAATCTTGAGAGACCTGGTCCAGTGGAGGTGATCTCAAGTTGGCCTGAAGGTATCAACTGTGCCAAACCTCCAGAGGAGAGAGTAACTCGTGCTGAGGAAGCTCCTCCTTACAATGACCTTTCAGATGATGAAAAGAAATATGCTTTGTTCACAGACGGTTTCTGTCGTCTTGTTGGAAACAAGCGAAGGTGGAAGTCTGCAGTGTGGAGTCCAACACGCCGAGTTGCAGAGGCGAAAGATGGAGAAGGAGAATCCAGTCAGTTTGCAGAGGTAAAAGCTGTCCAGCTAGATCTTGGTGTAGCTGAACGTGAGAGATGGCCAAAGCTTTATCTCTACACCGACTCATGGATGGTAGCCAATGCTCTATGGGGTTGGCTAAAGAACTGGAAGAGTAGTTGGCAGAGAAAAGGAAAACCCATTTGGGCAGCAGACCTATGGCAGGACATTGCTGATCGAATTGAGAGAATTCCAGTGAAAGTGAGACACATCGATGCTCACATTCCTAAAAGCAAAGCTACTGAGGAACAACAACACAACCATCAGGCAGATCTAGCTGCAAGAGTTTCTCAAGTAGACATGGACTCTAATCTTGATCTTGAGTGGAAACACCGAGGTGAGATATTCTTAGCTCAGTGGGCTCATGATTCGTCAGGACATCAAGGCAGAGATGCAACATACCAATGGGCTCGTGACAGATCCATAGACATTTCCATGGATGCTATCACACAAGTCATCCATGACTGTGACATTTGAGCTGCTATTAAGCAGGCAAAATGAATTAAGCCCTTGTGGTATGGTGACAGATGGTCCAAATACAAGTATGGTGAAGCTTGGCAGATTGACTATATCACTCTACCACGTTCTCGTTCTGGTAAGCAATATGTGCTTACTATGGTAGAGGCAAACACTGGATGGTTGGAAACTTATCCAGTTCCACATGCAACTGCACGCAACACCATTCTCAGTCTGGAGAGACAAATCCTGTGGAGACACAGAACTCCAGAGAGGATTGAGTCAGACAACAGAACTCATTTCAAGAACAACCTTGTAAAGAACTGGGCAAAAGAGCACGGTATTGAGTGGATATTCCATATTCCCTACTATGCACCAGCTGCAGTGAAGATTGAATGCTACAACGGTTTGTTGAAGACCACTCTTAAAGACATGGGGGGTGGATCTTTGAAAAACTGGGAAAAACATTTAGCACGAGCAACCTGGCTGGTAAATAGTAGAGGTTCAGTAAACCGAGCTGGACCTGCACATTCAGATCTGCTACAGAAAGTAGAAGGTGATAGAGTTCCTGTTGTTAGAGAAAAGAACCTGTTAGGTAAAACTCTTTGGGTATTTTCACCCTCAGGAGAGGCTAAGCCTGTCCGAGGGGTGGTTTCAGCTGAAGGTCTGGGTCACACTTATTGGGTAATGCAGGAGAATGGTGAAATTCAGTGTATTCCACAGAGAAATTTAACTTTAGCCGAAAGAGGTTAATGTCAAGCTGTTGTACAGCTACATCGCGTCCAAAGGAAGAATCAACAAGGAATCTACGGTGCACGAACCCTGAGATCCCTGAGAGCCCTGAGTCAACTAAGAGACCCTGAGATTTTCCTGTTCCCCTTTTCTTTGCTTCGTGGGCGAAGAAATGAACTGTTTTCCATTTTTGCTCATTTTCTGATTTTCTTGGACTTTTGAATTATCTACATCTGAGCATAGCCGGAATGGACTATGAACTTTGTTTACGAACTGTAAATATCGTCTTGGATTGGATGGACAGTATGAATGGCCAATGAAATTGTTTAGAAGGGGTGGACACAGCTTGCCAGAACCAGTAGCAAAGTCCACGTTGGGTGCCAAGAAAAAAAAAATGTCGAGGGTTGGAAGGGTAAGGCCAAGAATATACAAATTTAAATCCATCTTTGGAGTTACTGTTTTCAAATCAGATACCTGGATACCTCACTAAAAAAAATCCCTTATGAATATGGTTCAAAGAGCTGTCCTGAACACAGTTTTACTACCTGAAGTTCCAATATGAACTATGGCATTATTTCAAAAGTATTGATAAAGATTATAATGAATA
This sequence comes from Melanerpes formicivorus, assembly GCF_026170545.1. Lineage (NCBI taxonomy): Eukaryota > Metazoa > Chordata > Aves > Piciformes > Picidae > Melanerpes > Melanerpes formicivorus. The sequence goes on along the minus strand of NW_027142353.1, from coordinate 43,877,519 downwards.
CAAATTGTTATTAGATACCATGGTCTAGAAAATCTGAAAGCTCAAAGAAGTAGTAGTCTATACAAATTCAGAAGGCATGGGGATAAAGTGGTCTGCAACTGAAACACCTGGAGGACTTGAATGTGAGAACATCAACAGTGAGGTCAGGTAAGGAGCAGGAACAACAAAAACTATGATTAAAACTGCACCAAATTGCCATGAGAAGTAAAAAAGAACAATTTTAAGTGTTTTGTAAGCATAGTGTGTAGGAGAATACACCACTCTACTTTTTTATTAAATTGTATGACAGCCAGATTTAATTATTGTCATTGGTGCAACCGAACACACACCTCCCATACTTCTGAGAGACTGACAGTAGTCAGTGGATAATCTTAAATCATGTTTCATAATTTAGTATATTACATATAATGCTATATACTATATATATATATATATTTTTTATATATATATATATACTATATATAATATAGTATATGGAAGCCTAAAAAACTTTCAAACAACATTCTATTTGATTTTTTTTTTTAATGGTCTGGATTAAATATTGCTGTGCAAAATGTGCATCCAATCTGGGAAGTTTACTTAAAAAAATTAATTTGCATGATTACTTAAAAAAACTAAACTGAATCTAAACAAAACCAACCAACCTAACAGACAAAACAAAAGGGATAAAACCTTTCTAAATAAAATTCCCACACATAAGTAGTATGTACACTTTGAGTGTCCATCTAGCCAGTCCCTTGACCATGTCTCTCCATCTTAGAGACAAAGATGTCATGTGGGACAGTGTCAAATGCCTTGCACAAGTCCAGGTAGATAACATCAATTGCTCTTCTCATATCTATGAGAGATGTAGAAGGCCACCAGATTTGTCATGCAGAATTTGCCTTTTGTGAAGCCATGTTGGCTGTCACCAATCACTTCATTTTTCACATGCCTTAGCACAGTTACAAGGAGGATCTGCTCTGTGGTCTTACCTGGTACAGATGTGAGACTGACTGGTCTGTAGTTCCCTGGGATTTCTTTGCTCCTCTTTTTGAAAAGGGGGGGTTATGTTGATCCTTCTCCAGGAAAGAACCTTCCAAATATAGAGGGTGCATAGCCTCATGGGATAACCTGCTATACTGCCTCACAGACAAAAGTTTCTCCTTATATATAGCTTGATCCTCTCTTGCTGCAAGGTGATGGAGACCTGTATGTGTCTTAGAGCTGCCTCTTCCACAGGCTAACTTAGTCCAGCTTACCCTGGTGCTCCTCACAGAACAAGTGCTCCAGCCCCATCTGCCTTGGATTCACCCCACTGGGTTTCAGTTTGTCTGTGTGGTTTTAATGTGTTGGAGGGCCCAAAACTGTAAGCAGTATCTAGACTCACTGACTGAGAGGTGATGCACTTTTTTAAATGCAGCCTGGGATACTGTCGGCCACCACCTCTGCCAAAACAAACTACTGGCTCACATTCAGATTGCTGTGTGCTATCATCTCTATGCCTTTTTCAGCAGAACTGTGCCCCAGCTTGTCAGCCATGTGTATGTACCATGTATAACCATAATTTATGAGTATATAAATTGTTTTTTTGTGAGATAAAAGGGTGCTAAAGAATGACTTTCTTGGATTGTTTCCCAAGGTGACATTGTGTCTTGCCAGATTTCATCTTGTTTCTGATGTGGTTATTTTGAGCTTGGAACCTGTCCGTGTGAGAACTAATGTGTAGTGCTTTTAATAGAAAGCTGTAATTCATCTTTTGTTCAGTTCTATTCACAAGAAGTCTGTATAATAAATTTGACACTAAAATCAAAATTAAAGACAAAGTAAATTTCACTAAAAACATAGAAACTAGTGAGGTAGCCATGGGTGTGTTTCATTCTAGGCCAAACTCCTTACTATATTGTCTTTCCTAAATTACTTTTTTCTTCCTGAATTATTGGTTCATTTGAGTGTATCTGAAAATCGAGATTGTGGGTGGAGGTGTTTTAAAATACATTGTTCATATTTATTCAGAACTTAATAAAAATTATTCATCAGTTGCTTTTGGATTACAAGGTTTAGAGAATTTCTTCCTGGACTGTACATCATTTATTTATGACCAGCTTTTCTCGTTACATTGCTCACTGAGATTTCAGTTTGTATTCTTTATTTGTGCAAAGTAATGAAACAAGTTCTTACCTTTACATCATTTCTGCAGTAGACTTCCATGTTTGCAGTGGAACAGAGCTGTGATTTTGGTGAGCTTTTTTGTTTTGTTTTGTACAATTGAACATAGGTTTCCCTGTGCTTTCTTATAACTTCCTCTATTGTCACTATAACTATAACATTCAGTTGCTACCACTTTGTGATTTGTGAAAACCTTGCAGTGGAATCATTTGTCACTGTTGATTCAGTGACACAATTGATCCAATGACAACTACAACAACCAACACTTTAAAATATTGAGATATGAGGAAATAAATATATTTATCATGTATTTAAAGTACAGCAGTAGAACACAAAGCCTTTGGAAAGCAATGCATGTTCATCAGCTACATTACTTTTGAATCAGAAAATGCATCACCAATTCTTGTAAGTTGATGGTAACCAGAAACTATTGACTTAACAAAAAGGAATATACATTTTAAGCTTAAACCAAAACATTTTCACAAAATTAATATTTTTATAAAATTTGTTTGTTTCAACATTATTTTCTAATGTATGTGAAAATTAGAAAATGTTAGGCCAAAATACAGAGCATGAAATCACAAAGTCAGAGAATGGTAGGGGTTAGAAAGGACCTGTGGAGATCATCCAACCTCCCCTGCTAAAGTGGGTTTGCTTAGATCAGATTGCACAGGATACCTAACTGAAACATAGTCTCATCTCACTCTAAAAATTTACAGATGGCAAAAGTCCATCCACAGTGCAGTCATCTAATTTCAAGTCTCCAGTATAAAATGGTGAAACTGAGATAGTGGTCATGTGGGATGTTTCTTCCTGGCATTCACTCACCAAATATTAGTAACAGAGAAAATTTCACAGTGAGAGGCAGTATGTTCTGCTGCAAATGCTATTTTTGAGATACTCAGTAAATTTCAAGTTACTTCAACATTCACTATAAATCTTCTATAATGTGATCCTTGTAGCTCTCATACCCTTTTTAAGATTTTATTGGCAATGTAGGCACTCTTGTCAGAGAACACCATCATTTCCTAGAAGAAAGACAAATAATCATAGAGTCATGGAATTGTTAGGGTTGGAAGGGATCTCAAGGATCATCTAGTTCCAACCCCACTGCCATGGGCAGGCACTCCTCACACTAGATCACATGGCCAAGAGCCACATCCAACCTGGCCTTAAAAAACTCCAGGGAGGGGGCTTCAGGCAACCTGTTCCAGTGTCTCACCACCCTCCTTGTGAAAAACTTCTTCCTAACATCCAATCTGAATCTGTACTGTGATACTGTGATACCCATTTCTAGTTTTCTTCCATTTCCCCTAGTCCTATCATTACCTGCCACCCTACAAAGTCCCGCACCAGCTTTCTTGTAAGCCCCCTTCAGATACTGGAAGGCCACAATAAGGTCTCCTCTGAGCCTTCTCTTCTCCAGACTGAATAGCCCCAACTCCTTCAGTCTGTTCACATAGGAGAGGTGCTCCAGCCTTCTAGTCATCTTCACGGCCCTTCACTGTACACACTCCACCACATCCATATCTTTCCTGTAATAGGGGCTCCAGAACTGGATGCAGTACTCCAGGTGGGGTCTCACCAGAGTGGAGTAGAGGGGGAGAATCACCTCCCTTAACCTGATGGCTACACTTCTCTGGGTGCAGCCCAGGATGTGGCAGGCTTTCTGGGCTGCAAGTGCATGCTGGTGGCTCATGTTAAGCTTCTCATCCACCAGTGCCCCCAAGTCCTTTTCTTCAGCACTGCCCTCAAGCCAGTCACTGCCCAGCCTGTATTGATGCCTGGGATTGCCTCGACCCAGGACCTTGCATTTGGTCTTGTTGAACTTCATGAGGTTGTCATGGGCCTACCTCTCCAGCCTGTCAAGGTCCCTCTGGATGGCCTCCCTTCCCTCCAGCATGTCTGATGCATCACACAGCTTGGTGTCTTCATCAAACCTGCTGAGGGTGCACTCAATGTCACTGTCCATGTTGCCAACAAAGATGTTCAAAAAGACTGGTCCCAGTACTGATCCCTGAGGGACTCCACCTGTCACTGGCCTCCAGCTGGACATGGATCCACTGGCAGCCACTCTTTGGGTGTGGCCATCAAGCCAGCTCTTTATCCACTGAATGGTCCATCCCTCAAACCCCATATTGCACCAGCTTGGAGACAAGGATGTCATGGGTGACAGTGTGGAAGACTTTGCTCAGGTCCAGGTAAATGATTTCAGTTGCTTGGCCTTGACCTATAAATGTCATGACCTTGTTATAGAAGGCCACCAGGTTTATCAGGCAGGATGGGTGCTTGGTGAAGCCACGCTGATTGTACTCAGTCACCTCTTCATTATTCTTCTGCCTCATCAGTGCCTCCAGGAGGATCTGCTCCATGATCTTACCAGGCACAGAGCTGAGAATGACTGGCCTATAGCTCCCTGGGTCATCCCTCTTTCCCTTTTTGAAAATGGGGGCTATATTTCCCTTTTTTCAGCCACTGGGGGCCTCCATGGACTGCCATGACTTTTGGAATATAATACTGGAACTGGTCTGCCGGACCTCCACCTTGCTACAAACAACAGCTAGAGAGTATCTTCCACGTGCTTTCCATCCACTAGCACTTAGTTCAAAGTATCCGCGTCTAGCAGAGTAATCGCTGATGCATAGAAAGGTTATGATATTGCTGTATATAGCCAGAAGCCGCCGGTGTCCCGTTGTGTCGCCATCTAGTGGCGGAACTGCACCCTTTGTTATATAAATATAGAAATAGTCTGTAGATAGTTTAATTAAGTTCTAATCATGACACTAAGCCACTTATGGAATATATTTCACGAACGTGCACTAGAACATGTATATAAGTTAGTGATGTAACAGTTATTAATAACTTTATAATTAATAAAAATAATATTTTCACAATTCATATTTCATATTTATAAATTTAATAACCTCTTCATCAGAGGGGTGATAATAGAATTCCTTTCCTGCTCCTCCTCTCTGTCTACATTTGTTTCTCTCCTTTTCTTTTTTCTCCCTTCTTCTATTTTGTTTGCTTTATCCTTTAATAAATAACCTCAGTTTTGATACTTAACCTCATTTGTGGCTTAATTTCACAATACAGGAATGCTTTAATAAGAACTAATAATTCTTTCTCTCCCTCTGAACTGAGATTTGCCCAAGGAGGCAGTGGATGCCCTTTCCTTGAAGGTGTTCAAGGCCAAGTTGGATGAAGCCTTGAGCAACCTAGTCTAGTGAAAGGTGTCACTGCCCATGGCAGGGGCATTGGAACTAGATGATCTTCGAGGTCCTTTCCAACATAAACCATTCTAGGAGTCTATGATATATTGTGAACTTACTAAACAGAAGAAGGATTCCATAGTGAAAAAAAGCTAAAAGCTCATGGTACTGTCTTCTACTTGAAATTGATTGGCTGATAAAACAAGGGCTTGGGAAAAGTTTAAATAGAAATTTTAAATCCATAGAAGATATTGTATTGCTAGAAACTCTCATGAAGGAACTACGTTAAAATTATATACCAAATTTAAAGACTGGGAAAAAGATGGAATAATTAGAACATTTTCTGATATGTTTGAAGATGATAGCTGAGGACAGTAAAAAGGCCTGTTAAAGAAGTTTTTTAGCTAAAATTAAAAAAAAAAAATGCTTGAATTACTACTAATATATGAAGAAAGCAAGAGTTCTATGCAGATAGTAACAACTCAGCTTAGAAAGGAAACATAATATTTTGCTGATGACTCCTTACTAGAGGGTTTCTAGAAAAACGTTTTTCAACAGCTTTCTGTCTCAGGTTTCTGCCTTGATAAATGTATGTGCAAAGGTATGCCTGAATGGTTCATCCAGCAAGCCATCAAGTTTAAAGAAAAAAAAAATCTCCTCAATCTGTCAGAGATATAAAGAATGGCTGAATGCATTCAAATTTATTTTGTGGGTCCAATGGTATATAACATTAAAGGAAATTAAATTTACTTGTATATTCTTTCCCTCAGTACTCTGAAATAGGGTAGAAAAACTTCATTTTGCAGTGAACTGCTGTGTAAACACAGCTTCAGCTATGGTGTAAAAGGCTTTTTTCACTTTAGATAGTCCCAGCAAAGACTGAATCTGACTGCTATTCTGAGAATATTCAAAGATCTTAAGAGTTCAACAACAACACAACAAAATACATTTTGCATGAACTCGGCCATCACATATAGGGGAACAAATGAAACATATTATTAAAACAATGATGCTTCTTTCCTACAATCTGATCCTTAATTACTCTCTACTCCCGTCTCCTAAATTTGGATCAGAAGTGGAAAGAAAACATACTGAGGAATACAAATTAGAAGTTCAAAGAACAAAATACATATATGGGATTGGGAGATACTAATTATATTGTTCTGGAAGAAGACAATCTGTAGTGCTCTCTATGATTGAAAGAATTATAGGGCCAATTACAAAAGCAGAGCAAAATGTTATGGTGTTCTCTTCAAGAAAGAACTTGAACCTGTATATGCAATTTTCTGTTTGACTAAAGCAGTGTTTCTTGGAACATCCCAATTTTCATATGAAGTAATTGTGCCTACCTGCCTGTGGTATGCAGGAAGACAAGGTCAGGAGAAAACTGAAGAATCACTGCCATCATCATTTACAATATGTCCTGCAAAAGTAAGTACATTACCTCACTAGATAGAATAATATGCAATGGAAATAAGCAGTGTTTAGTGGTTATGAAAGTATTTGTAATTTTTTAAAAGAATGTGATTGGTCTTACTTCCCTTCAAGTTTTCAATATTATAATGGGTTGGGGCAAACCTCCTCCCCACCACGGGCAGAAACAACGACTCAGACAAAGGGATTGCAAAAGTGATGGAAAGTTTAAATAGAAAAACAATTTAAAAACAAACAACAATGAAAGTTTTACAGAGAACCACAGGCACCGTGACAAAGAGAGAGATCCCAGAACATGCTCAAGAACATCCCATCCCCACCTGGGGGTACACCCAAAACCCCCAGGGCTCTTTCCTCCCCCCCCAACCCAGCCTTGGGCCTGGGCAGGCCCAAGGGAGGCGGCTCACACCATTTTACCTAGGCTGCAGCTGGGGGACGAAAGAGGAAGTGAAGACCCTGCATGGGCATTTTATAGGGGAGCAGGGCATTATGGAAATGGAATACCTGCCTGTGACCACCCCCTGGGCTGGGCCCACCCGTAGGGACCTCCCAGGTGTGTTCTGTGCAGTGGCATCCGGGCCAGCACCCAGCCAAAACCACCACAAACACTTTCCCTATAAAACTAACAGATAGGGGGAAAACATGTTTAAAACAGAAAATTGTACCTTTAAGAAAGAATTTAGCTTTTCTGAAAGCCTTAAATATGGTACAAGTCTGTATATTTCAAATGAACAAAACTGTAAGCAAAAGGGTAAAACACTGGCATTAGACATTAGCTTAACTGTGAGAGTGCTAACAAAATTCTAATGAGCAATAAAATATAATTTTTTGAGTGATTGGCACCATGACCATTCAAGGAGGTAATACAGAAGGGAAGGGTGTAGGGGACTGGGCAGAGAGGGGAGAGGGGGTATGGTTTATATGGCCTTTAATAGCTCAAATGGGAAGCTGCTGGCCTGGCATATGTTTTCAACAATGGAAAGATATCATTTCTGTGTCGGCAGAAATTCACTTTCCTTACTTTATAATCACTGAAACAGTGTCAAAGACAGGCAATGTGCAACACCACAGACATTGGCAAGACTCAGGAGAAAAAGGGATCTTGTAAGATCATGTAGAAAGAGAATTAGAGAGGCAAAAGCTCAGTTCCAATTCCATTAAAGATAGTAAAAAGTATTTTTTTATAAATACATCAATAACAAAAGGAGGGGCAAACATAGTAACGGAAAACAAAGAAAAGACTGAGGTTCTTAACAGCTTCTTTGCCTCAGTCTTTAACAAAAAGATTGGATATACTCAGGGCAACTGGACTCCTGCATTGATAGATAGGGATGGGGAGCATAATATTTTTTTTTTGTAAGCCGGGAGGAAGTATCTAGTGACCTGCTGTTCCACTGAGATCCTAACAAGCCAATGGATCCAGATAGGATTCATCCTAGAGTGTTTAAGAAGCTGGCACAAGAGCTGGATAAGACACTCTCCATGTTTTTTCACCAGTCCTGGTTAACTGGGGAGGTCCCAGATGACTAGAGGTTTTCCAATGTGACACCTCTACAGAAGAAGGGCCAAAAGGAGGATCAAGGGAACTGTAGGCTGGTCAGCCTGATCTGAGTGTCTGGCAAGGTTATGGAGCAGATCATTCTGAGTACCATCAAGTGGCAAGTACAAGACAACCAGGGGATCAGGCCCTGCCAACATGGGTTTAAGAAAGGAAGGTCCTGCCTAACCAATCTCATCTCATTCTCTGAGGGGGTGACCTGCCTGGTAGACAATGGGAGGGCTGTGGATGTAGTCTACCTAGACTTTGGCAAAGCCTTTGACAGTCTCTCACAGCATCCCCCTGGAAAAGCTGGCAGTCCATGGCTTGGACAGGTGCACTCTTCACTGGGTTAAAAACTGGCTGAATGTCTGGGCACAGAGAGTAGTTGCGAATGGTGCAGCGTCCAGGTGGTGTGCAGTGATCAGTGATGTCCCTCAGGGGTCAGGAATGGGCTGTGCTAGGTTATGCCCAGCCCAGGAGGGGGTGGGCTGAAAAGAACATAGCCCTGGGTGAAAAAAGAAATCTGACCCAGGCGGACAGAGATTTGGGCCCTCTCCCAGGGAAAGGGGTCCCTGGGTCAAAGTCTCTTCCACTTCTGCTTCCTGTCCACAACCCTTTTTAAAGGGAAACCATTCCCTACCTCAAGTTTTTCTCCTGCCCTTGTTTTGCTGACATCCTGCTGCTGCTGCAGCTGTTTACTGTTAGGCATGTGATGGGGCCTGCTCTGTGCTACTCCAGACTCCTAAGAGCTGCATCTAAAGAGAATCTATCTAGCATCAGACTCTTTGCCAGCTGCAACTGGTTTTTGTGTATACTTTTATTTACCCTTTCCCCCTATACCTTTGTAACCTTCCTTTTACTCCCTTATACCTTTGTAACCTTCTTTTTACTCAAATGCCATTTACATTTTGTTAAACTTACCTTTTTAACTTCCAAATTGATTCAAGACTCTTTCTTTCATAATTTTACCTCTCTTTTCTCCTCCTACCTAATTTGTTTGTCCCTACTTGGAAAAAAAGGGGAGAAGGAAGTCAACCTAAATCTGTTAAGCAGGAAAGCTTAAACCACAACATGGGCCCAGTTCTATTCAACATCTTTATTGATTACTTGAATGAGGGGATCAGTCTACCATTAGTGAATTAGTGAATGACACCAAGTTGTGGGGGCAGTGTTGATGTGCTTGAGGGTAGGAAGACACTTCAGAGAGACCTGGACAGGCTGGGTCAAAGGGCTGAGGCCAACAGTATGAGGTTTAACAAGGCCAAGTGCAGGGTCCTACATTTTGGCCATATTAACTCCATGCAGTGCTATAGACTTGTGGATGAGTGGCTGGAGAACAGCCTGGCAGAGAGGGACCTGGGAGTACTGGTTGACAGCACCTGAGCATGAGCTAGCAGTGTACCCAGGTGATGCAGAAGGCCAATGACATCCAGCAGGACTAGGGGTGTAATTCTGCCCCTGCAAAGGGTGTACTTCCTCATGGAAAGGGTAATTAGATACTGGAATGGACTGCTCAGGGAGGTGGTGGAGTCACCATCACTCACTGTCCCTGGAGGTGTTTAAGGAAAGATTGGATGTGGCACTTAGTAACATAATCTAGTCAAGGTGGTGGTGTTAGGTCATAGGCTTAACTTGATGATCTCAGAGGTCTATTTCAGCCTCAGTAATTCTGTGATTCTGTGATGATGTTGCAGTGCAGAGGCCTGGGGTACATCTCTCTTTGTGATTTTGTGAGATCCCACCCAGCCCCCACCCACCTCCCACCGCCTCCCTTCCACCAAAAGTGCAATGGCTATAAACGGCTACAATTTCACAGAATCACAGAATCACCAAGGTTGGAAGAGACCTCAAAGATTATCGAGTCCAACCTGTCACCACAGACCTCATGACTAGACCATGGCACCAAGTGCCATGTCAAATCCCCTCTTGAACACCTCCAGGGATGGTGACTCCACCACCTCCCTGGGCAGCCCATTCTAGAGTCTAATGACTCTCGCAGTGAAGAACTTTCTCCTCACCTCGAGCCTAAACTTCCCCTGGTGCAGCTTTAGACTGTGTCCTCTTGTTCTGGTGCTGGTTGCTTGAGAGAAAAGAACAACTGCCTCCTGGCTACAGCCGCCCTTCAGGTAATTGTAGAGAGCAATAAGGTCTCCCCTGAACCTCCTCTTCTCCAGGCGAAACAATCCCAGCTCCCTCAGACTCTCTCATAGGGCTTGTGCTTGGGGGCTCTCACAAGCCTTGTTGCCCTTATCTGGACACGTTCAAGTGTCTCAATTTCTGGGGTTCAGGTGTTGAATCGATCACAGAAGACCTTGCTGGAATGTACACACACCACAAAGATCTTAAACTATGCTATGAGACCTCGTGGGAGCCAAGGGTGGTGATATCTTTTTTCTCTTACTCCTTAACTCTCTCTCTGCTTTTCCCTCTCCTTTTCCTTCCCATTTTGCCTCTGCTCCAGTCTATTAATTTACTCCAAGGAAATTTTTGAATCTTAGCATGACCTCTCCTACTGCCCAGGGTTGGCTTGGGATAGAAGGCTGTGACAGCAACCCTAAGGCCTGTTCAGAGTCATTGCTTCACCACATTATCTCCTCCAAAATCTAAGCACACTCTTTGACTGAGTGACACAGAGATTAATCAAACCAAATAGTTAGATAGCTATTAAATCAGGTATTGCCTTTATTATAGTTTCATAGTTTCATAGTTTCATTCAGGGTTGGAAGGGACCACAAGGATCATCTAGTTCCAACCCCCCTGCCATGGGCAGGGACACCCCACACTAGATCAGGCTGGACAGAGCCTCATCCAGCCTGCTCTTAAACACCCCCAGGGACGGGGCCTCGACCACCTCCCTGGACAACCCATTCCAGGGTTTCACCACTCTCATGGTGAAGAACCTCCTCCTCACATCCAGCCTGAATCTCCCCACCTCCAGCTTCATTCCATTCCCCCTAGTCCTATCACTACCTGATATCCTGAGAAGTCCTTCCCCAGCCTTCCTGTAGGCCCCTTTCAGATACTGGAAGGCCACAATTAGGTCTCCTCGGAGCCTTCTCTTCTGCAGACTGTACAGCCCCAACTCCTTCAGTCTGTCCTCATAGGAGAGGTGCTCCAGCCCTCTGATCATCCTCGTGGCCCTTCTCTGGACACGTTCCAGCACCTCCACATCCCTCTTGTAATAGGGGCTCCAGAACTGGACACAATACTCCAGGTGGGGTCTCACCAGGGCTGAGTAGAGGGGGAGGATCACCTCCCTCAACCTGCTAGCCACACTTCTCCTGATGCAGCCCAGGATCTGATTGGCTTTGCGGGCTGCAAGTGCACACTGAGAGCTCATGTTGAGCTTTTTGTCCACCAGCACCCCCAAGTCTCTCTCCTCAGGGCTACCCTCCAGCCAGTCACTGCCCAGCCTGTATTTGTGCCTGGGATTGCCTCGACCCAGATGCAGGACCCTGCACTTGCTCTTATTGAACTTCATGAGGTTGGCCTGTGCCCACCTCTCCAGCCTGTCAAGGTCCCTCTGGATGGCCTCCCTTCCCTCCAGCGTGTCTGCTGCACCACACAGCTTGGTGTCATCAGCAAACTTGCTGAGGGTGCACTCAATGCCACTGTCCATGTCCCCCACAAAGATGTTGAATAAGACAGGTCCCAGGACTGATCCCTGAGGGACTCCACTTGTCACTGGCCTCCACTGGGACATGGAGCCATTGACAGCCACTCTTTGGGTGCGGCCATCAAGCCAGTTCCTTATCCATCTAGTCAGATACACAGGGATGTGGTAATATGCTCAAACCCCTTCTTTCCCCCTCCTCCTTGTGGAGTCAGGATGGGGGAAAAAAAAATATGTGGGGCAGTGGCAGGAGAAGGAACCATTCTCACCTAGGGCTGGGGTTGGTGCATGTGGACCCTTCCCTACACCATGTGTCAGAACCCTATGCTTTGGCAAGCCTGGGGTGATTTAGGCTGAGTTTCCTGATTCTTTTAGTAAAGTTATGACAGCAATTACTTTCAGAGATATTAGAGTGAGCTGAAAAGCACGTATATTTTCTTTGCAGCAAAATGTCTTTCCCTAGGTGCATAGCGCCCTCACTGTAAGGCATTCCCGTGATGCAAAGTACTCTCAATTGTTCTGTCTGACTATTGTTGTTGCACGTGTGGGTTATAAACTGCAGTTCTGGAAGACTTCATGAAAAAAAAAAAAGAAAAAAAAAAAAAAAAAAAGAGACTATAAGAGGAATCCTCACAGTTGCAATGCTGCCTCATGAGTAAAATTTGAATATTTCCTAGAGTCCCCAGGGAACTGCCTGCCTCTTTTTAGTGGGGGAATAGTCTCTGCTTATCTTTTGTGGACTTATCTTTTTCTGATTACTGTTTCTTAAACTGTTTTGTTACTGCTTATATATATAGTGACCATATTTCCAACCAAACACTAAATCTGTAAATTTTCATATCTTTTTTTATCACTACTTTCTAGTCTAAGATTAACTTCTAGAGTCCTCTTTAATGTCTCTGTATTTCTATAGGTTTCTGCAAGTCTTTTCTTAAATTCTGTATTCAGTTATTGCCAGTTCTTCTGCAATCTTTTCTATTTGTATTCCATTGTCCATAACTATTCTCTTTCAAATATCTTTTGCGTTTGTCTACTCTAATTCCCAGTCTTTTCATGCAGCCTTTCTTAACCTCTTCCCTGTGGGTTTCGATCTATTTGTTCTGATATTTTGGGCCCAGCCATCTGGGTCCCAAGAGAATGTGCCTGAATACAAGCTTACAGATGCAAGTTCGTGGAGAGATGACCTGCTGCAGATGGGCAAATGTCCCCATACTGCAGGCAAGAGCCCATTTACTAGGAGATGCTTGCATAATTTACTTCCTTTCCCACAGCCTACTGATCTTCAGACTCAGCTGTTCATTAATCACTCTTAATCAATCTCATCTTATACAATCAATGATGGGTTTTGACACCTGTGAAACACCTGGGTGAGAATCACACATTCCAGTGATGTGACTTTCTATTATCACCATACTCTCATCCATTTCCCATGTGAGTTTGAAAACTGGTAAACGTTATCTGCCAATTCTGGGTTCGCACGCATCCCAGTACATATGTTTTTTTCCTAAAGAAACTTACAATCAACCTGCCTCCATTCAGCTATATTTTCTTTGTCCAACTGCTCTCAGCATTTCAGCAACCTCTTTTAAATTTTCATGCTGAGTACTGTATCCAGTTTTCTGTTGGTTTATTTGATTTATGACCTGCTTCTTGTCATCTTCTTATTCAAATCAATAGCCTCTTCTTACTAATATGCTGATGACATAATGATGACTGCTGTGAAAACATGGTAGGAATGTTACTTTTGGTTGTTTTCTCTGCTACTGAATTCCAGATTTTACTCACTGTAAATGAACTCTTTAAAATGTATGAATGAGATGAATGAAACTTTTATTAAGCACAGGAAATTTGTTTTATTCAAGACAGTAAATTACACAGAGTTTTGTAGATTTCCATAGATTTACAGTAATATAAATTAACTTACCTGTTAAAAATCAAGTTCTTTTGCTGAAGGCAAGAAACTTGAGTACAGGAGTTTCCTGCATCCTATAATTTCTGTAAAGCATAATTTGAAAGCTAATTTGGCTCAAAATTTGTATAAAAGCAATTTTAACAAACTAACTCATACTATCCTGTATAAATCCACAAACGTTATTATTTTCTGCATATGAGATGTTGTGCAATACAATGAGCTTGATGCAGGACAAAAATATCAATATCCTTCAGAATACAAAAGAATCTTTCAGATTCATTAAACACTATGCCTGACAATGTTTCAGTCATGACTTATTTCACATGCTACAGACACAATGGAGAATTTACTGTTGGTCACAGTTCAGATAACAAAATATCAAGGAGAATTCTTAATCAATGGGAATGGCTGTAGTGATCAAAATTTTGTTTGTATTCTCTTATCCGAATTTATTGACTTTGTCAAGAGTCTACTGACTTCTGTGCCTGTCATGAATTGAGTTGAACCTGCTGCTGTTACTCACACCATGCTGCAGTCATGCCAGGTTCAAAAAAATGGAAGTGCTAGCTGGAGAAAAATATTATGGGGCTTGAAGTTCAGATTGCAACATGGGAGGCTTCCTGTTCCAGTTGCTGCTTCTCGGTTCCAGGTTCTTGGGTGTGGTTTCTTTTTCTGCAGGCATAGTGTTGGAGAGAGTGGGAGTCGGGTAGCTGCTGGTTTTGGTTTTCTGTTTCATGCTGTTTTTTCTCCTGTGTATTTCACTATGCTGCTTCTGCAAATAGGCTAAGCTAAGGTAATAATGTATTGTATTATTAGAAATTAGATTATTGGCTAATTATGCATTGTGCTTATGATATTTTATGTTACATTAAACTCTTATCTGTTTATCTCAGTTCTGAGTTTTGTGTGCTACTTGTTCCCTCACTTCTGTGTTGGGGGAGCAGGCAAGTTAGTCCTTGCGCTAAGCCATTACAGTGCCCTTTAAAAGGGTGTGGTAGTTTTAGGCTATGCCTTTAAAATTTTTCACAGATCTTAAACAGAAAAGTAGTAAAATGTAAATAAATCACCATTGGGTGTGAAAAGGAAATTAAAGAGAATTCTAAACAATTCCATTGGAAAGATATCTCCCATAAGACTGGCTCTACCAAAACAATTCCTTCTTCTCATCTCCTGACCTCTTTGCCCTGGAGAGATACTAACTTGCTTCAGCTTGACCTTGGCTGCATTGTTTTGTTTTAGCCTAACAGCAACTTTCTCTGCTCCTTTCTCTGCTCCTTTCTCCCTTCTTTGTACCGCGGGGTGGGGGAGCAAAAAAGGAGAAGCTAGTATCTTCCCCTGGTCTTTGGCAAGGGTGGGTCCTTCTGCTGTTTATTAACTATATAAACCTGTAAATATTGTAAATACTGTATATTTTGTACATATTCATTGCATTCCATTGTAGATTGTACTTTTGTTTGTAAATACAGCTTTCATTTGCTTCCAACTGAGCTGGTCTGGCAAAGTTAATGTTGGGGGAGAAATTTCAACCCACCACAAAGGGGTTTAAGTGCTACCTCCTGAGATACCACTACAAGATATTAAGCTCCCTCATGGTAGTCTTTCCTTGAATGTTCCATTTGATATATATACAAATATATATAAATATTTTCAACCAAAAAGGAAAATCTCAAACACCTAAAGTAAAACAGCATTATTTTTAAAGCAAAATGTTATTCATACTAATTCATTAATGCAAAAATGAAATTTTAATTTGTGTACAGGCATTTTGAAAGAATTTTTTAAATGTCAATATTTGTCAGTTTCAGCTAGATAAATTGATTCTGAATTCCATATTTTCACCTGGAATCTTTTAAATGTTCATCATATTAGACAACTGCTCACTTCAAGAGGAACTGATTAAATTTCTATTTAATTATTGTATTTAATACTGTATAGAAATGGCACAGCTAGACAAAATAAATTTGTATGCATAGGTCTATACACATATTCTATATAAGCATTCTACATAAATGCATTTGTATGTTGGAAGCATGTTATAATATATATTTTATGTAGATGGTAGCTTTAACTCCGTCAACTCTTCCAGGACAACACGTAAGCAGGCAAAAGACATTTATTACGTTATACAGAAAAGTTATATAGTCTATCAGAAGGCACGTGTCACATCTCAATTGGTCATTTTCTACTGGCATGTGTGTAATTAAGGCCTACAATAGATCCCAAATCTTCCCTATAACTTTCCAAAGTCATCCAAAACCAACCTCTTCCCACAGAAGTAGAAGATATAGTTGAGCATTTAACAGGATAAGAGTTCCCATTGGCTTCCTGACTTAAAGATACAGCTGACTTAAGAGACACTAGCTGCTGACACTCCTATTCATCTATATAACTTACATCACCTATATATATATATACACACACATAATCAAAGAGTTCCTACACCACTGGCTGGAAAAGAGGTAATCTTTTTGTGGTTCTGCGTGATAGATTAAAAGCAAAATCCATCATGAAAAAACAGTCAAATCACTAAATATAAGGCCACAATATCTCTATATAGATATGTAATAATCATATAAAACATTATTGTAAATTAAATTATGATAATCTATTTCCTCTCCCTCCCTTTTATTATCTTTGCATTTTCATTAGCCAAGTCTATGAAGAGCTAATGACAGGGTAGATATCAGGCACTACAATAAATATTTTTCCAGATTGATTAAATACCAGAGAGATAATTTTGAGGCATTTGCTAATAAAAGTATTGTTCCTCTCACTATATGATTCTAATTATCATATTGTATGCTATGTTATAGAGTCATAAAGTATAGTAGTTCCCAAGAACCATAAAACAACTGAACTCTTAAGCCTTGGTTAAAAAAATCATCCTTTATCCCTGAAGTAGAAGGTTTTGAAACTAAATGCACACATCTGTGGAATGCTCCTCACTCTGATGAGTGAGAAAGGAGAGCTAGTGTTGATGGAAAAAGAGAAGGCTGAGGTACTCAATAACTTATTTGCCTCAATATTCACAGGCAATCATGCTCTGCACCCTTCCCAAATAAATGGATCGCTAGGTGAGGAGCAGGGGGGGTAAAGTCCTTCCCACTGTAAGGGAAGATCAGGTTCAAGACCACCTAAGGAACCTGAACAGATGTACAAATCTATGGGACCTGATGAGATGAATTCCAGAGTCATGAAGAATTGGCTGATACAGTCACAAAGCCACTCTCCATAATATTTGAAAGTCCTGGCACTCAGGAAAAGTCACTGGAAGAAGACAAATATTGTGCCCATTTTTTAAAAGGCTTGAAAAGAGGACCCTGGAAAATACTGACCTGTCAGCCTCCTCTCTGTGCCCAAGAAAATCATGGAACAGATCCTCCTAGAGCTGTGCTAAAGTATATAGAGGACTGTGATGTGATTTCAGACAGCCAGCTGTGAGAGACTAAATCTTGTTTCTCTTGATGTGACTCAACAAAGATAAAATCACCTTTGCTCCTTGCCCAGACAATAGCTGATGTGTATTGGGCAGACGTTCCAGAAAGGGAGGATGGTGTGAAGGACAATGATTTCACCACCTGGACACTTACCTAAAAGACAGTATAAAAGATCTGAGCAACTACTGGCTCAGAAGAAGCAAAAGACTGGGGTAATGCTGCTCTGAAGAAAAACAAAGAGAATACCAGAAAAGGACAGACACAGGAGAAGGTAGAGAAGTGGGCTCAGATGTCATGTTAAAAATCAGACCTTAGGATTGTGTGACCATTTGAGGCTGTCCCCTTAAGAAAGGGAATATTGTGGTTGGATGTTTGTAAATGAAAGATGGATCTAAACTAATTTCATTGGTAGACTGGGGGAAAGCACCTTTTGAACTGGGAGTGCAGCAGAGAATCCTGGGCATTCCTGCACTTTGCTTTCTCCCCTTTGCAGCTCGCAGTTTTCTGGGCTTTCGTCCAGGCTTGACCTTGGAGCAGATAAGACACTCTCTAACATTGTAACACATAACCGCTTTTAATTAATTTTCTCTTTTTCTCTCTTTCTAACCCTCTCTGGGGAAAGAGGGAGAGAAGGGGGAGCAGGGGTGGGGAACCCCTCTCAGCAGAGGAGGGAACCCTCATTTCTGTGTGACTTTGTTGTATATTTCTGTATATATTGTAAATAATGTAAATTCTGTACATAAACCTTCATTTCCTAAACTGCTTTGTAAATATATAGCACACACTCCTTTGCTAATCCGGCTGTGCATTTTTTTTTCCCTTCAATTTTTTTTCCCTCTACTTACAGGGAGGGGAGAAGGCCCCGGCCTTTCCCTCAACCCTACGACAGATTGTTTTAACTCCTCTGAGCTTGCATTACTCAGGCTTACATTTCAAAAGCTTTTGTTTTCTTCTCTCCTTTCCTTTGATTTTCAAATGCTCTGAACACCTCAGATGGATTCCCACATTTTATGGCTTGTTTTTGGAATATCTAGAAATATGTTCACAAGATCTATGTTTCTTTCATGTGCTTTCTTCAGAATTTTTATCCTGTTAGTATGCAAGTTGAACAAAGATAGGAAAGGGAGTTAAGGTCTTAAGTGTGTGACTGTGGCCTTGGGAAAGAGGCCCAGACTGTCTGCATGGGGCAGGTAACCAAACACTTAAATGAGTCATACTCCATAAATACATAATAGGTAGGAGGAATGATTGCTTTAGGTGGGTGTGACTTTGTGAAAACTCCTGTATAAATAACCATGAAAATTTTGCCTCCTTAGAGACAATTTTGGTCCTTAGACTTTTGGGATAGATCAAGCCAGGGTGTCTTTTTAGCACTAAATAAATGGGAATGTCACTTCCTGTCCAAAAATTTTTTGGATTCTGGCATCAAGGAGATCCTCATGAGGTTAAATAAGCCAAAGTGCAAGATCCTGTGGACGGTTGGGGCAATCTTCAATATTAGTATAGGCTGAGGGATAAGATTGAGAACAACTCTGAAACCTTGGCATGGATGAGAAGCTGGACACAAGGTAGGGTCAATTGAGAAGTCAGGAACCCAGCTGCGATGCATGTACACCAATGCACGCAGCCTGGGTAATAAGCAAGAGGAGTTGGAGGTCCTGATCCATCAGGGTGACTATCATGTAGTCGCCATCACAGAAACATGGTGGGACAACACGCACGATTGGAGTGCTACACTGGGGGCTACAGGCTCTTTAGGAGAGACAGGTGAGGGAGAAGAGGAGGAGGGGTGGCTCTGTATATTAGAGAGTCACTCTCTGCCACAGAACTCGAGGTGGAGAAAGAAGGGATTGAGAGCCTGTGGGTTAAAATTGGAAGGCAGCCTAACAAATCTGACATCCTGGTTGGAATCTGTTACAGACCACCCAACCAGGATGAGGAGGCTCACGAATTATTCTACAAGCAACTGCAGGATGTCTCAAGATCATCAGATCTTGTCCTTGTCGGTGACTTCAACCTCCCAGATATCTGCTGGGAACTTAATTCAGCAGAGAGGAGGCAGTCCAGAAGATCACTGGAGTGAATGGAGGACTGCTTCCTGACACAGCTGTTAAGTGAGCCTACCAGGGGACAGGCTCTGCTTGACCTGCTGTTCTGCAATAGGGAAGGGCTGGTGGGAAATGTGATCATGGGAGGCTGCCTAGGGTGCAGTGACCACGAGATTGTGAAGTTTTCAATATGCAGGGAGATAGGGAGGAGCACCAACAGAACCTTCAGCTTGGACTTCCGAAGGGCAAACTTCAGCCTGTTTAAGAAACTTATTTGTAAATTCCCCTGGGTACCAGCCCTCAAGAATCAAGGGGTTCAGGAGGGTTGGACCTACTTCAAACAGGAGCTCTTGAAGGCACAGGAACTGGGGTTCCCACGTGTTGTAAGGCAAGCCGGCGGGGAAGGCGACCAGCCTGGATGAGCAAGAAGCTCCTGGAGGATTGAAGGGGGAAAAAGAGGCTGTATCACCTTTGGAAGGAGGGGAAGGTTTCTCGAAGTATGTTCAAGGAAGTTGTTAGATTATGTAGGAATAAAATTAGGGAGGCACAGGCCCAGCTGGAACTGAAGCTGGCCACCTCTGTCAAAGATAACAAAAAGCATTTTTATAAATATATTAACAATAAGAAGAAGGGCAGGAAGAACCTCCATTCCTTATTGGAGCTGGAGGGGAACACTGTGACTGAAGACGAAGAAAAGGCTGTGGTCCTGAACACCTTCTTTGCCTCAATTTTTAATAGTAAGGCAGGAGTTCAGGAGGAGTGGCCTCCTAAGCTGGGTGACAGGATCAGGGAGCAGTGTAATGCCCTGGAAATCCATGAGGAATTAGTTCAGGACCTGCTGAGCCACTTGGATATTCACAAGTCCATGGGACCAGATGGGATCCATCCTAGGGAGCTGAGAGAGCTGGCAGATGAGCTGGCCAAGCCGCTCTCCATCATTTTCCTCCAGTCCTGCCTCAGTGGAGAGGTCCCAGATGATTGGAAACTGGCCAATGTGGTCCCCATCCACAAGAAGGGTCGGATGGAGGAACCTGGAAACTACAGGCCAGTCAGCCTGACCTCAGTGCCAGGGAAAATGATGGAGCAGATTATCCTGGCGGCAATAACTGCACACCTGAAGGATGGCCAAGGGCTCAGGTCCAGCCAACATGGATTTAGGAAGGGCAGATCATGCCTCTCCAACCTGATCTCCTAATATGATCAGGTGACCCATCTGGTGGATGTGGGGAGGCCTGTGGATGTGGTCTACCTAGACTTCAGCAAGGCCTTTGACACCGTCCCCCACAGCAAACTGCTGTCTAAGCTCTCAGCTCGTGGCTTGGACCACTACACTTTGTGCTGGGTTAGGAACTGGCTGGAGGGCCGAGCCCAGAGAGTGGTGGTGAATGGTGCCACATCCAGCTGGCAGCCAGTCACCAGTGGCATCCCACAGGGATCAGTGCTGGACCCCATCCTCTTTAACATCTTCATTGATGATCTGGATGAGGGGACTGAGTCAGTCATCAGCAAGTTTGCAGATGACACCAAGTTAGGAGCGAATGTTAGTCAGTTAGAGGGTGGAAAGGCTCTGCAGAGGCACCTCAATTGACTGGCCAGATGGGCAGAATCCAATGGGATGTCATTCAACAAGTCCAAGTGCCGAGTGCTGCAC
This sequence comes from Melanerpes formicivorus, assembly GCF_026170545.1. Classification (NCBI taxonomy): domain Eukaryota; kingdom Metazoa; phylum Chordata; class Aves; order Piciformes; family Picidae; genus Melanerpes; species Melanerpes formicivorus. The sequence goes on along the minus strand of NW_027142353.1, from coordinate 43,856,524 downwards.
TTTGGCTATGGCAATCCCATGCAGAGCTACAGGCTTGGGTCGGAGTGGCTGGTGAGCTCCCAAACAGAGAGGGACCTGGGGGTACTGATCGACAGGGGCCTGAATATGAGCCAGTAGTGTGCCCAGGTGGCCAAGAGGGCCAATAGCATCCTGGCCTGCATTAGGAATAATGTGGCCATCAGGAGCAGGGAAGTCATTGTGCCCCTGTACTCTGCATTGGTTAGGCCGCACCTTGAATAATGTGTCCAGTTCTGGGCCCCTCAGTTGAAGAAGGACATCGAGACACTTGAACATGTCTAGGGAAGGGCAACAAGGCTGGTGAGAGGCCTTGAACACGATCCCTATGAGGAGAGTCTGAGTTAGTTGGGATTGTTTAGCCTGGAGAAGAGGAGGCTCAGGGGTGACCTCATTGCCCTCTACAACTACCTGAAAGGTGGTTGTAGCCGGGAAGGGGTTGGTCTCTTCTCCCAGGCAACCAGCACCAGAACAAGGGGACACAGTCTCAAGCTGCGCCGGGACAGGTTTAGACTCGAGGTGAGGAGAAAGTTCTTCACCGAGCGAGTCATTCATCATTGAAACGGGCTGCTCAGGGAGGTGGTTGAGTCACCATCCCTGGAGGCGTTCAAGAGGAGATTGGACGTGGCACTTGGTGCCATGGCCTAGTCATGGGGTCTGTGTTGATAGGTTGGACTCGATGATCCTTGAGGTCTCTTCCAACCTTAGTTATACTGTGATACTGTGATACTGTGGTGAGCCAACAATGCACACTTCAGAGGGCAAATCACATCTGGGGCTGTATCAAAAGAAGCATAGCCAGCAGAGCAAGAAAAATGATTCTGCCACTCTACTCTGTTCTTGTGAGGCCTCACCTGGAGTACTCTGTCCAGCTCTGGGGCCCTCAACAAAAGAAAGCTATTGACTGGCATGGGTCCAGAGGAGGGCCACATAGAGGTCAGAAGGCTGAAGCACCACCCCTATAGGGACAGGCTACAAGTGCTTTGAAACTGTAGACATGGGAAGCTTCAGCAATATTTACATAAATTAGTTTACAAATGCAAGCTAATCTATCTTATACATGGATTTTCTGAATGTGGAGACTTCAATGAAATTTTCAGTGTTCGTCTTGCATGAGCTTTCCTTTTAAAAACTCAACAACTTCCAAAGTTGCTACATGACCCTGACAGCCTTTTTAACCTTTTTCTCCAGAGTATTGTATTTTAGCTATAGCAACCTTTAGTATTTTAATTTAAATTTGAAAAGCAGATAGGTTGCAAATGTGAGTAAATAAATTTTGCAGAAATTACCAAATGCTACTCATACAGTGCTCACCTACCTAAGCAAAAATGCAAAAGACTGAGCTTGAAAATTCATGCATATATTCAGAAGTGTTTGCCCTTTAAAGAAAAAATGCTAATATTGTGCCAGTTCTTTTTTCAGCTAATTTTTCACAACTAGCGCCAACTTCTATCTATGCACTTACAGTGGAATACATATATTAAGCCTGACTCTATCAGTTCATATGAGCACTTCTGACATCAGTCTTGTTACTGATGCGCTTGTTTCTAAGTCCACACACATACTATAACCATAACATTACAGTCCTGGGTTTTGGCCCATCTGGTAGTAACTCAGTAGTTTGCAGGAATTTCCATGTTGCTTGAAGGTGTTCATTGAGCTATAATTAATTTTCTCAACTACAGCTTCTGCAAAATGTAGGTTTAGCAGTTTCAGTTCCTAACTTTCTGGTATTTGCATGTCCCTGTTCCCATGTTTAAGAACACTAACAATGTTCTTACACAGGTAAAGGCTTATAAGAAGAAGAGGAAAAGCTGAAGATAAAAAGCCATGATGTGGTAGTGAGAGAAATTCAATTCTCCCCCCACCCCCCAAAACCACAGCTAACTCAGTTGGAGGAGTAGATGGAAAAGCTGTAATTTTACAAGCAGGATGAAATGCAACAAATATATACACAATATACAGTATTTACAGTATATACAAAAATAGACAGCAAAGAATGTAAAACAGAAAACCTGCCCCTCCCCCTGGCAGAGGAGGGCCCCCCAAAAACCCCTTTTCCCCCTTCCCCCTTTTTTTCCCAAAAAGAGTTAGAGAGTTAAGGGATGTTAAGGGAAATTTTGTTAGGTCAAAGCATATGCTAAGGGAAGAAAAGGAATTAATTTCTTGTCTCGTTAGTTGAAGGTCAGCGCCAAGCACAGAAAGAGAAACAGCTGTCCAGACTCAGACTGAAACAGACTGAGACACAAACTGAACTAAAACTAAAGATCCTTAAAGTTACATTGCTACCAATCTACCAATGAAATTCTTTTAGCATTATCTTTATTTTCTTTCTTACACCAAAACATTCAGCTAGAACGTTTCTGTAGCTGACCTTTCTTAAAGGCACAGCCTAAAACTGTCACACATGAAATACAGAAAGATACAGAAATAAAATTAATTTCTGAGAAGAACTTAGTTCAACTGGAAGCCCATTTGTCATTCAGAGATTTTGTCCTACTCCTAGAGGTCAAAAGATCCTCTGTTAGGAACAACTTTTTTGTAATCCTGCTCTGGGCTCTTTCTGTGACCATGGCCAATTATTTCTGACACAGATTTGTCATCATTACAGTGGGGATAATGTAGCTATCTAGCAAAATTTTCTAACCGTTCATTAATTTATTGCACAAAGCATAGACATAAGAAATGACACATGCATGCTAAATATTACCAATATTACCCACATTACCCACATCACATTTAATTTCCTTTTGATTACAACAGAGAACACCTAAGTATTATAATTGAAAGTAAACTACACTTTCCTTCCTCATTTAAATCAAATAGCCCAGTGAAGGTAAAAGTTCTTTTTCAAAGTGATGTATTAGTTTTGCACACAGGAAAAGCAAGAAGTCTTACCTCCTCAGCTGTGGAAAAGGCCTGAGAGCCATAGGTCATTAATTTCTTACAACTGAATTATGGAGAACTGAGATAAATGAAACAAAGTTCAACCCAGGTGAATCACACAAAGAAATGTGTGATCTCGCTTCACCCAGTTGAAGCATAATATACTGTGAGAATAATCAAACCCTAAAGTGTTCAATATAGTGTCTGATATATAATTGGTACATGTACTGACTGTAAGGCATTAATAAAGACATTTCAGTGTGTTCTTGATACTTAGGCAAGGTAATTAAGGTAATTGAGAAAGGCAAAATTTGGTCGTCTGTATGAGAGTCTGTGTGCAGTTTTAAAACAACTGCTGCTTTACAGGACAGAATAGTCATGGAAAATGGAGGCAGGGGTACAGAAAACAAAATGCTAATGAGCATGTACCATATGGAAACATCAAGATATGAGAGATAAACACCTCACATGAAGATTAGTAAACTTGCTCAACTGAATGGAGGTGTTCCTCTATTTCATATCATAGGAGATATTTGGTAGTTGATCTTGGTCCTTTCACTCTTTAAGTGTATGTCTGGCTCACAGTTATCTTTTTTACTTGTCTACTGTCCTTATAGTCCAAATGGAAAATACACGACAGGAAAGACATAATCTTAATTTCAGGTTACCTGGTCCTGGTTTTGAAACAAAGATTTTGATATCAAAAGTAGTTTCAATTTAATATAATATACAAAATTAATGTAGCAAAATCCCATGTGATAGAGGAAGCTGATATTTATTTACAAAATCTTTTAAAAAGAGCTGATTTCACACAGACAAATCAACTCTCATATTGTTCACTCATTTTTTTCATGCCCACATAATCATGAGGATCAAGATCTGTATATGTTCTGAATTTGCTGGGATAAAATCCCAGGCCAGTCATGGTCTGCAGGCCATCAGCAGTTTGGAATCAGCCAGGATGGCTGACTTGAGTTGGCTACAGATGTATCCCACACCATGAGGATCACACTGTAGTGGTTTGCGCCTTAACTGGGGGTTAAGAGCTCAGATGGGGGAAAGGCTGAGAATCTCTCCCCCACTCCCCCCTCCTCCCTCCCAACAGAGAGGGAATAAAAGGGTAAGGAGCAAATCCACTAAACAATAATTTGGAGTTGGCTTGGAAGCAGAAAAGTAAAGAGTTTTCTTTAAACAATATATATATATATATATATATATATATATATCACAATAACAGGAAAGGTTCACAAGGGCAAGGAACAAGGATGGATGGGAGACAAACAAAGAATAATACAAAACCAGTCTTTCTCTGAAGAGGCGCGGAGGCAGCAGGCATAAGGACCAGGCCTGACCACATGGCAGAGGAGCAGAAAAGCAGCTGCAGTAGCTCTCATCCAGGAGAGGCAGGAGGCAAAACAGAGCCAACAGCTACGATGTCCTGCTTTTTATAACCTAGCTGGGCAGGGAGGAGGGAGTGGAACAGACTCAGTTTCCTAAGGGGAAAACATCCTGCAGGGAGGGTAAAGTACCGGCAAGCCCTCCACCCTGCTTTGTTTTTTTGTTTTCAGAAAAGGGTGTTAACCCACCACACACACTGAGTACAAATGAGGGAGTTTGCTGAGGCAAAGAGAGGAGCCTTCTTCTAGAGCTTTTCTTTCTGTTCACCCCTTTCTTGATCTTGAGGCCTCTGCTCCTGGGTATTGTGACTGCTGCATTTTTGCTGTGCTGAGTATAGCTTTGTGTACCTTGTACTGATACTGGTGACATTTTGGTTATTTCATTAAATATAGTTTTATTTCAACTTTTGGATCTTCTCTCCTTTTCCAGATTCCCTTTTTTGATGAAGGTGGGTCACTGGATGACAGAAAAACTGTTATAGTTTAACCTCAGAAATGGGATAAATGTAAATGACATGTCCAGTTGGTCTGACCAGTATTGCTTATGTGCATTGGGTTCTTTCTGACTGGCAACAACAAATTGTTTTCTTGAAGCTTATATACTTGGCATTGTGAGGTGATCTTTTGCCTCATTATGTTACTTACTCCAGCCTCTATTGACAAAGGTGTTGTTCAGAGTGTTTGTTTGGGTTTTGTCTGTTTTATTTTTTGTTTTAATATAGGTTTAGAATATATATGCATACTTACATATAGCTACAATTTATTTTCCTGATAGCCTAACAAGAAAGCATTAAGTATGATGTGTTGTAAACTCGCTTTCATCTTCCTGATGTTTAGAGTGCATGATTTTCTGCTGAGTCATTTGTTGTATGGTCTATTAAAAGAAGACCTTCTGATCTTAATAAATCTTTTCCTTAGTTTTATTGGTTCTGATGGCATTACCTAGAACAACACTGAATTATGTAAAGAGGCTTGTAGGGGTGTGATGGTTTAGCCCAAAAAAGCACAGCTGAACTCATCCAGAGAAGAGAATGAAAGATGTATTTTACAAGCAATCATTAAATGCAATGAATGTATACAAAATATACAGTATTTATAATATTATACAAGAATTTGCAGGAAAGAAAGCAACTCAGAAATCCTCCTCCTCAGAGGATCCCACCTCGGGTTCCCCCCAAATGAGAGGGGAGAGAGATCTCCCCCTTCCCTTTCCATCCAGTTAATTAGAAGAAAAGTGAAGAGTAGAAAAAAGGATGTCAGGGGAATTTCAGTTAGTTGAAAGCAGTTGTTAAGAAGTTAGCTGCTTATCTTATTATTTTCAGTCCAGGGTCAGCATGCATGCATTCTGGCCAAGAAACAGAAGACAAACAGACAGAATGTAAGATCATAAAACTACATCCCACTCATTTACCAATTAAATTAGGTTAGAATTATCTTCCTTTTGTTTTCCTTTTTACACCCAAACATTCAGCTAGACAATTCTGCAGCTATCCTTCCTTAAAGGCACAGCCTAAACTGTCACAAGGCTTCTGCCTGTGCAAGTCTATATCAGGGACAAGCAGTTTTAGAAGTGTTACAGATGGCTTTGACAGTGTATGTAGACTTGCTATCAAGTGGAATTATATCTATATTTTTTAAAAATATGAATTAGACTCTCAGTGACTACAATTTATAATAACAACTGCATTTTATTAATAATAACATATTAATAAATGGAAGATAGTTTAAGAAATATTGGCTGTGACCTGTGGCTTCCCTAGCTTGATAGTCAAGGAAAATGAAAATTTCAACAGCAGTCATTTGTGGGCAGTTGAAAATTACTTCCTCTTAAAATGGCCAAATAGTCCAATTGGCTTTTGAATTGCTTTAGTCTCAAAATTTGATTACATTCTGTGCTATAGAGTAGCTAGTGACTAAAGAGAGAAGAAAGCTCTGGAAAGAGCAATCAGCAGCTCATTTCTCTGCTAGTGTTACTTGGCAAAAACAGACTGTGCTTTTTTTTCACCAAATCTCTTTATAAAACTTAGTGTAAAGCCCCAACTCATAAATTAGTTAAACCAAGCAAGTCTAGATGAGTTCCATATAAAAGTACTGGGAACTGGAATAAGTCCAGAAAAATACTGGAAATAAACTCATACAAAATTTAAACCATAATTAATTAAATAGTGAGAATATAATTGGTGGTCAATATGATTTCCTGGAATACAAATTATGTCAAGCAAATATGATTTCACTGTTGGCCTTGATAAAATTATGGATTTGGTAAATAAAGGTTAAATTATATTACATATTTGACTTAATATAGTGTGACATTCTTATGAAAAGATTGAATTGCACAACTAGTTATTAAGTTGTTTAATGGACAGGTGAGTTATGGTTGAATTTTCTATTACGGTGTTCCACAGAGATCTGTATTGGGTGTGGGTCTATTCAATACACTACTGAATCACTACTAATAAAATGTATGGGAAAGGAGGTGTGCAGGCCATACCTGTAGAATGACTGAAAAAGTACAATTGAGTGAACCTAAAATTGTCTCAGAGCAAAGTAGTAGTACTAATAGATGTGTCAACAGTAGCAATGGAATAGTAAATGCAGCAGTGTGATATTAGTTTAGATTTGTGTGATTACTGTTTTATCATTTCACAAGACAAAGCTATTAACTTTTTTTTGTTGTTGTTTTTGGGGTTTCGGGTGGTGAAACAATATTTTAGCTAAAATATGATGCATTTGAAAAAATAAGAAACCTAACTAAAAATAAGGTGAATATTCAACTTTGTTGTCTTTTAAAATGGCACTGAATAACTAAACCAAGAAAAGCCACAGACTTTGCATCTAAATTAATGTTTAGCTTTCATTAGAGTGTTTTAAAGTAAATTTCTCTATTTCACTCCGTAACTGTGCATTGGTTCACACCACAGGGCTATCACAGTGCATAGGCAGGGCTGTGTATGGCTGTAGGGGAATATCAGTGCTGGGAATGCAACAAGTGTCAGGTACTGATGAGCACATGTTCAGATCAGAGCTTGCTCAGGGTCTCTTTTTCTAAATCCAAAAGCCTTTTTTCTTCATGTAGGGGAAGGGGAAGAGGAGTGGGGGGAGAGGTTAAAAAAAGAGTGCATTGTCACAGAGCAGAAATATTGAGTGTGATTAGTTGCTGACCTGAAATGTGAAGTAGAATTGTGGAACAACATGTTTTCTACCAGTAGAAATTATTGCCTTTTTGGACAATATATTTCAGAGTTGTGCTTTAGCCATTTGTGAATCCAGTCATGCAGTATCGGTAAAGATGGTAAATTGGTATATATGTGGTTCCAAAGCTTTTGCTTATTTTTGTTTGATTGGCTTGGGGTTGTTTTTTTTTTGAGGGCAAAATCATCTGATGGAGGAGTTTTTGTGGTGATAAGCCAGTATTTAAGGATAAAGAACATTAAGGTTTCATTTTTTTGCTGGATATTGCTACTCTATAATAGACTTTTTAAACCACCAAAATTATTTTAAACTTTCACATGCTTGGTGAAACCCGCTGAAAATGTACTTAACTGAAATCCAGAGGTTACCTTTAAATCATTTGATTGTGAGTATTATAAAAATGTTGTCTAAAAGGAATTTAAAGAATTTGGGTTAGGTTTTTCTTTTGGCTAGGATCTCTAATTACACTTGAATAAGATTACAGGAAGCTAGAGGGGTGGCAGAAATACCACACCTCTTCTGAAGATATTTAATGTTCTAGTCAGCAAGTGGTGTTGCTGCATGTAGATTAAAGAATGCTTAAAAAAAGCCAGACAAAAAGGAAGGAGAAACTATATTGAGATATTACTGTCCACCTTATCAGGCAGAACACATGCCTGAAACAGTTACAATGAATACCACTAAAATAATGGTAAGTAAACTCCCTGTATATCAAACACTTAAGGGAACTGACTGGAAAATAATTGAGTTACTTCAAAATTTTAAGTTATCCATATTTAACTTGTTAATTTTTAGTGCTTCTTATGTTAATCCATTATATATGCTAAATCTTAAACAGTAACTGGGATATATTCATTTAAACCACCACCTTACAGTTTAATTTGGCAGAAAACTTACTTCAGTGGTGAAATAATTTAAAATCTTAGCTAGATTTTAGTAGTAATAGTTCAAACCATTACTTGTACTTCACTACATACAATACTGTTTGTTGTTTGGTTTTGTTTTTATTTTTTCCCTCGGTATAAACTTGCTTTAATGATTAAGATCTGAAGCAGCTTTGTCATCTTTTTGTTGAATGCCAGCTTTTTATGCTCACAGAACATTGGATCGAGAATTTAATGTGTGTCTGTATACTCTGATTTACCCAGAAGAACTGCTTCATTGACATCATTAGGTGGGTTGGATTGGTTGATGGGTTGGACATGATGATCTTGAAGGTCTCTTCCAACTTGCATCATCATTATTATTATTATTATTATTATTATTATTATTATTATTATTATTATTATTATTATTATTATTATTAATAATAATAATAATAATAATAATAAACTTTTGTATACAAAAATGAAATATCAGTCATCCATGATATTTTGAAGTCTTGCTGACATCAAGTTCTACCTGTGAGTGTCTTTTGTCTGTTATTTGGCATAGATACAGCCAAAAGGAAACAACATAATATATATTATATATTTATATATATAATATATATATAACATTAGAAGATGTGGTGATGAAAAGTATGATGATAATAGATAAAACTTTCTAAGAGACGGAAGCTTGTTTTTAAAAATAAAAAAACATAGGAATAATCACAAAGATTTATCTTAGCCTTGTAAGATTTGTCTTCCTATGTAGTATCTATTCCCAACAGGAAGAAAAAAAAATAAAGAGCTCTAGAAGACAATTAACAGGAAAGCAATTCAGAGCATCTGATGTTATGCATACATTAGCCAATCACACAGAAGAACAGAATGATAGACTTCAGAAGAAACCTCCAGAGATCATCGAGTCTTATATATACAAGGAGATTTTTGCATCAAAACAATTGGTGCTGAGGACTTGATGTTCACAGTATGTGCATTTATAAGGTTTTTATTTCACAGTATATCTAGTCTAGTCTTTTAGGTTCAATATCTGCTAGTAGCTGAAGGGGATTAAACACAACTCAGTAGTTCATCTTTCCATTTAATTTAATCTGAAACACATCCAGTCTGCATGCTCAGAGAATCCTCCATGAAGTGTTACAAGGGAGAACAATCAGGGCATTGATTTCAAAAGCAAATTTTTAATTCTTATTAACATATTGATATATAGATGCACTTTGAATATCTTAAAAGTGCATTTTTCTTAGACATTTAGACATTTATGTTCAATAACATAACATGTAGAATGATGTCTTAGATTTGTGTGGCAAGATTATGATAAAGTTGCACTATAGGAGTGACTTCTGTGAGAAGCTGCTAGAGTTGTCCTATGTCCAACAGAGCTAATGCTGGATGGGTCCAAGATGGACCTGTCACTGCCAAGGCTGAGCTCAGTAGCAGGACCTCTGTGATAATTTATTGAAGAAGGAGGGAAATCCCTGCACAACTTTAACTGCAGCTGGAAAGAGGAGTGAAAATACATGAGGGAAACAAAATTGGAAATAAAAGGGTCAGTGAAGAAAGAGGATGTAGTGGGTTGGGGCAGCCCCCCCTCCCCACCACGCGCAGAATTAACGACTCAGACAAACAGATTGCAAAAGTGATGGAAAGTTTAAATAGAACGGTGAGTGCGTGCAGAAAGCTAGAAACACAGTGACAAGAGAGAGATCCAAAACAGACCCAGAGAGATCCCATTCCCACCTGAGGGTGCACCCAAACCCCCAGGGCTCCTCCTTCCCCCCCGCCCCCACTGCTAGGCTAGTCTCAGCTGGCCAGATCTGAGACTGCCCATCCCCCTGTGGCCTTGGGCCTAACCAGACCCATGGCCGGGAGATCTCTCCCCCAGTTACCGGGTGGCGAGGAGGAAGGAAAGAGGAAGTGCCAGACCCCGCTGTAAGACTTATAGTGGTGCAAGGGATCATGGTAGGAAATAACCTAATTTCCTGTGTCCACCCACTGGGCTGGACTTCTGGACACAGGAAACACCCCTGTAGCAGAGGGCACCCAGCCCAAACTACGACAGAGGAGGAGGAGGTAACCCAGGCACCAGAACAGAGATTTCCCTGCAACCTGTTGCGAAGACCATGGTGACTCTACCCCTGGTGGTTAACTGTTGAGTATATATTCACTTGCAGCCCATGGAGGACCCTACACCAAAGCAGATACTCAAAGGAGGCTGTGAACATATGGAATGTCTCTAGTGTAGCAGACTTCTGACAGGACCTGTAGACTCATGGAGAGAAGGGAGCCCATAGGAGCAGGTTTCATAGTTTCATAGTTTCATAGTTTCATAGTTTCATAGTTTCATAGTTTCATAGTTTCATTCAGGGTTGGAAGGGACCACAAGGATCATCTAGTTCCAACCCCCCTGCCATGGGCAGGGACACCCCACACTAGATCAGGATGGACAGAGCCTCATCCAGCCTGCTCTTAAACACCCCCAGGGACGGGGCCTCGACCACCTCCCTGGACAACCCATTCCAGGGTTTCACCACTCTCATGGTGAAGAACCTCCTCCTCACATCCAGCCTGAATCTCCCCACCTCCAGCTTCATTCCATTCCCCCTAGTCCTATCACTACCTGATATCCTGAGAAGTCCTTCCCCTGCCTTCCTGTAGGCCCCCTTCAGATACTGGAAGGCGACAATTAGGTCACCTCGGAGCCTTCTCTTCTGCAGACTGTACAGCCCCAACTCCTTCAGTCTGTCCTCATAGGAGAGGTGCTCCAGCCCTCTGATCATCCTCGTGGCCCTTCTCTGGACACGTTCCAGCACCTCCACATCCCTCTTGTAATAGGGGCTCCAGAACTGGACACAGTACTCCAGGTGGGGTCTCACCAGGGCTGAGTAGAGGGGGAGGATCACCTCCCTCGACCTGCTAGCCACACTTCTCCTGATGCAGCCCAGGATCTGATTGGCTTTGCGGGCTGCAAGTGCACACTGAGAGCTCATGTTGAGCTTTTTGTCCACCAGCACCCCCAAGTCTCTCTCCTCAGGGCTATCCTCCAGCCAGTCACTGCCCAGCCTGTATTTGTGCCTGGGATTGCCTCGACCCAGATGCAGGACCCTGCACTTGCTCTTATTGAACTTCATGAGGTTGGCCTGTGCCCACCTCTCAAGCCTGTCAAGGTCCCTCTGGATGGCCTCCCTTCCCTCCAGCGTGTCTGCTGCACCACACAGCTTGGTGTCATCAGCAAACTTGCTGAGGGTGCACTCAATGCCACTGTCCATGTCCCCCACAAAGATGTTGAATAAGATAGGTCCCAGGACTGATCCCTGAGGGACTCCACTTGTCACTGGCCTCCACTGGGACATGGAGCCATTGACAGCCACTCTTTGGGTGCGGCCATCAAGCCAGTTCCTTATCCATCTAGTGGTCCACCAATCAAACCCATGTGTCACCAGTTTGGAGACCAGGATGTGGTGCGGGACAGTGTCGAAGGCTTTGCTCAGGTCCAGGTAAACGACATCAGTTGCTTGCCCCTCATCTATTAATTTTGTCACCTGCTCATAGAAGGCCACCAGGTTTGTCAGGCAGGATTTGCCCTTGGCAAAGCCATGCTGACTGTTCCCAATCACCTCTTCACTATTCTTTTGAGCGAGTAGTGACTCCAGGAGGATCTGTTCCATGATCTTTCCAGGCACAGAGGTGAGACTGACTGGCCTGTAGTTCCCTGGTTCATCCTTCTTGCCCTTTTTGAAGATGGGGGCAATGTTTCCCCTTTTCCAGTCTGTGGGGACTTCACCAGACTGCCAGGACTTTTGAAATATAATAGAGAGGGGTTTAGCAACCTCATCTGCCAGTTCTCTCAGCACCCGTGGGTGTAACCCGTCGGGTCCCATGGACTTGAACACTTTCAGGTTCTTCAGATGATCACGAACCTGATCTGCACTTACAATGGGCAGTTCTTCCTCCCTGTCCCTGGCTTTGACTTCCATAACATCAGGAGTGTGGCTAGAGGCCCTTGCAGTGAAGACTGAGGTAAAGAAGTTATTAAGTACCTCAGCCTTTTCCTCATCACAGGTGACCATGTCACCATTTTCTTTTCTGAGGGGGCCCACACCTTCCCTAGTCTTCTTCTTCCCATTAATATACCTGTAAAAGTTCTTAGTATTCCCTTTAATCTCCCTGGCTAGATTCAACTCAAACTCTGCTTTGGCTTTCCTGACCAGGACTCTTGCTGCTCGGGCAGCTTCCTTGTATTCCCCCTGTTCTACCTGTCCTTCCCTCCACTTCCTGTAGAGTTTCCTTTTAAGTAATAGTGTGTCCAGTAGCTCCTTGCCCATCCAGGCAGGCCTCCTAGCATTCTTACCTGCTTTTCTCTTTGTTGGTACACAGAGCTCCTGGACACAGAGGAGGTGGTCCTTGAATACTGACCAGCTGTCCTGGGTCCCTCTTCCCTCCAGGGCTTTGTCCCATGACACTTTGGCTAGCAGATCCCTGAAGCGATCAAAATCTGCATGCCTAAAGTCTAGGGTCATGAGCTTGGAATACTTCCTCCTGATTGCCCTGAGGATGTTAAATTCAACTGCTTCATGGTCACTGCAGCCAAGGCCGTCTATGAGCCTCACATTGCTTACCAGCCCTTCCCTGTTGGTGAGAACAAGGTCCAGCATAGCACCATTTCTTGTTGGTTCCTCCACCATTTGGAGGAGGAAGTTGTCTTCTATGCAGTCCAGGAACATCCTGGATTGCTGGTGCCTTGCTGTGTTGTCCCTCCAGCAGATGTCCGGGTGGTTGAAATCACCCATGAGGACCAGGGCTTGTGACCTGGAAGCTGCTTCTATTTGCCTATGGAGGGCCTCATCTGCTTGGATCTGCTGGTCAGGTGGCCTGTAGGAGACCCCCGCAGTAATATCTTCTTCCCCTGTCCTGCCTTTAATTTTGACCCATACACTCTCAACTAGCTTATCATCCCTCCCCAGTTGGAGCTCCACTGATTCCAACTGGCTATTGACATAGAGGGCAACACCTCCTCCTCTCCTTCCCTGCCTATCCTTCCTAAAGAGTTTATACCCATCTATGCCTACATCCCAGTCATGGGATTCATCCCACCAAGTTTCAGTAACAGCCACTATGTCGTGGCATCCCAGCAGCACAGTGGCCCTTAACTCATCCTGTTTGTTGCCCAAGCTGCGCGCATTCGCATAGAAGCACTTCAGCTGGGCTGGCCCTGTCCTCCTCTTGTGCCAAATCCCCTCGGTTTCCACAGAAGGTTTGCTAGAAGGACTTGTGACTCTATGGGAGACTCATGATGGAACAGTCCATTCCTGAAGGACAATGCCCCATGGAGTACCCACAGAGTACTCCCCATGGACAATGCCCCATGGAGTACCCACAGAGTGGAAGTTCATGAGCAGCTACAGCCCATAGGAAGGACTGATGTCAGAGGAGTTTGTGGAGGACTGTATCCAATGGGAGGGACCCCATGATGGAGCATGGGAATATTGGGAGGAGTCCTTCCCCTAGGAGGAAGGTTCAGAAGAGACAATGTGTGATGAACTGACCACAAGCCCTGTTACCTATCTCCCTGCATTGCTGGGTGGAAAGGAGATAAAGACATTCAGGAGCTGTGCCCAGGAAGAAGGGAGGGGTGAGGGGAAGATCTTGCAACTTTCAGTTTTTATTTCCTATTACCCTATTCTGATTTGTTTGGTAATAAATTAAATTAATTTTGCCTGACTCAAGTCTGTTTTGCCCATGACAGTAAATTGGTGAGCAATGTCTCTCTGTCTTTATCTTCACACACCAGCCTCTCATTATATTTTCGCTCCCCTGTCCAACTGAGGTAGGACACTGAAAAAGTGGCATTGATAGGTAACTGTCATCCAGCCTATACCAACCCACCACAGGTGAGTAACTGACATATACAAAATTTGATAGGCTTCATTTTGTGGAAGTTTTAGGTTTTGTGGAGGTTTGGTTTTTGTTATTTTTGCTGTTTTGTTTTTAGAGAGAGTTTTTACTGTAACTTGAAATAACTTATGAAGGGAAGAGCATTTATCCAGCATAATAGTTTGGAATCTGTTCATAACACAAACCTGTTCCAATTGGCTCAAGACATTAACTTTCCCATCTGTCCCCCTTTGGATAATTTGGCAATTCACCTTTGTCTCTCAGACTGATTGCTAGCTCAGCCTGCATGGCTGTTTGTCAAAGAAACCCAGACAACCACAGGCAGAGAAAATAGGAAAATACAGACTTTCATGAACATCAAATATATACAGCCATTTACAGGGCTTCCCTCCTCACAATCCATTTGTAGTGAAGGCACAGGCCAGAGCACTTGACCAGAGGGGTCTACTGGGCAATTAAAAACTCCACATCCTGCTACAAGTGTGGGTAGGAACAACTCATATGTAGAGACATCCTGTTGCAATGAATATGAGTGGGTAGTGAAGTGGTTTTAGAGTATTAGAATATGAGTCAGATAATAGAGAATAAAACACAAGGAAGGAAAAGCAGAGAAGTTATATTCTTTCATTGATGCATGAGCACTATTTTCTGTGGAGCTGAAAGAAGCTGCTATTACTGCTGAGGGAAAAAATCCTTCTTCCTCCCTGTCTCCCTGCACTCAGTCACCAAAGACACTATTTGGGAATCCTCACAAGCTGGAGAGAACAATAAAATAAATTCTATCAGAACAGCAGGTCTTTCCTAAAAAATATGAGTTTTTATCTTTCAATTTTAATTCTTCACTCCAACAAATAATTTGGCAGGGAAAAAAAACCAACACTAAAGTAAAATATATGCAAATATTTTGATTAGCTTCATTTATTTTTAAATTTAGTATATATAACTCACCAGCATATAGTCTTTTGGAATATTATAATAACAGTCAGTTAATATTACAAAGATATGCATGGGGATATTGTCCATGGCAGCTATAAAGAAATAATAATAAATATGTTTGCTAAGTCAACTGAGCCTAAAGCTTTCTTAACCAAGATTTCCCTTTTTTTTTATTTGTGGGGTTTTGGTTTGGGGTTTTTTGTGGTTTTTTTTTTGTTTGTTTGTTTGTTTTTTCTTTTAATATTGCTCTTTAGATCTTCAAAATGCTCTACTGCACAACAGTGGTTCAATGCCATCATAAACCTCTGCAGAGTAAGGCAGGTTGCATGCTTCAACAAGTAGGACAGAGAGGAGCTCTTATGGAGGTTACTGCAGAATTCACCAAGTGGCTAAAGGCAGAGTTCAGTAACCCTCATGCTCCTTGAGGAATACATTGCAGAAACTTATCAGCTTTATAGACTGCTGAAGTAAGAGTAGAGAGAAGGGGTCAGATTTGCTAACATTCTTCATGCTTTTTTACCACTGAGATTGCATTCAATTACTTGGTTCACTCATTGTAAACCAGCAGGCTGAAACATAGGTGGGATCATGGTTTGTAGTAGTATATGGATCAGTGCTTGCCATTTAGAAACTGGGCAAATTGGGTTAAAAGTTCCTACAAAGTGTGTGACAAAGAAAAACAGATGGTATATGTCCTTTTTTTCCTCTAATATCAGTATAGTGGATATTTTTGTTGAATGGGCTTTAGTTTCTTTTGGAAGTGATACAGTAGAAGTGAAGCTGAGTAATAATATGTAATACCTCTGTTTAGCATAGATACAATTAATAACTTAATAATGAAACTATATGGTTGGAATAAATAAACTTTAAGTTGACATAATATAGTACATGCAAACTTTTTTTTATCTCATGATAGTAAATTAAGCTTTTGCTTAATAAAAAAAAAATAAAAAAAGATAGGTCTAACCTGCCATTTTATACTGGCATTGAATTGCTATGGGACTGAAACATTAATATTGGCGTAGTTGTCAGGATTCCCGTGTAGTAGAAAGTATCACAGCAAGTCTATTGTATTTCTGAGAACCCAAAAATGCATACTGTGTCGGAGTTCTCAAAAATTTTAAATATGTGTGCTTTCCCAGGAAAGATCAACTGGGATACAAATGTTGATTTTATAGTGTGACCTCCCTGCAAATTCTCAGTACCCTGTTTTGGGAAACCCAGTTTTTGGTGATATTTAGTAAAGTGTGTGTTCTCTCTCGGAAAGTGTGGCTTCCCTGAGAAGCCCAGTATTGAAGCGAAAGTTGAGAAGCTTTTGCAGATATGTGTCCTCTCAGGGAAACAGTGACTCTTCCCTAAGAAGCACAGGGGTTTCATCCTGTTGTAACAGAAAATTTGAGGAACAAAAGCTGAGAAGCTTTTGCAAGTGTGTGTTCTCTCAGGGAAATAGTGTGACTTTCCCTTGAGAAGCCCAGGTTGTTGTTTTTCTTGTGTGTGACCTCTCCTGAAAAATCTACTGTGCATTATTCCTGGAGAAGAGTATTTTGGAGTAAGCCCTTTAAAAGTGTACATTTTTCCAGGGAAGATTTTTGGTACAAACAGTGGTTTTGATCTGATTTTCCCATGAAACTTAATGCCCCATAAAGAAATGCTTTGTGAAACAAAAGAAAGGGCCCCTAGTGAAAGGCTTTTTAACCTTTTAGAAGCTCATGGTACCCGTGATCTTGATTGGGCTTATGAAAACTGGAGTAATTTCCAGAGTGTGGCTGATCATATTTTGGCTCTGCAGAAAAAAGCAAGAGCAAAAGCCGGAAAAGGCAAAGCTTTTATTTGTGCAGTTTTAGGTGCATGTTTAGCAGCTTCAGAGAAAGAGAAAGATGAATGGCATGAGCAAGAGAATAAAACTATTTCCTCTTTGCAGGGCTTAGTATAGTGACTACAAAGCCATGTTGCCACTTTAAAAAACATAGTGGCAGATCTTAAAATTCAATTAAAAAAGGAGAGAAGGCAAAATTCATATTTGGAATCAAAACAGGATGTGAATTACCCGGATTCTGTCCCCATGTACCCTCAGGCAGAATTGACAACAGCTAAGGAAGCTGCTGTGCATGTCAGACCTCTCATTAAAACTGAAATTTTATATGAGGATGGGGAAACTACCCCCACTGTCACAACTAAAGATGCACCTTTCTCCTCCACTGAACTAGCCAAACTCCGCAAAGAATTTGCACTCTTTGCTGGGGAATCTGAGGTGGAATATGTATGGCAAATTTCAAAAACTGGAGGTGATCAAATTATGTTAACAGAAGCTGAAGCCAATAGCTGGACTGTTGGGGTGATGTTTTTCTAACTACAAAAAATAAAAGTGGACCCAGCGAGCTGCCTATTGGGCAGGGGGTTTTGATCCTAAGGAGAGAAGGAAACCCATAGTTCTGTGGGGAGGGATGAATCAAGTAATGGAGAATGTGCAAAAGGCTGCTTGCCTGCAAATGATATATGAAAGAGAACTAAAACATCATTTTGAATCCTCCCCTTTCTCTCTTGGTGGATGCAAACAGAATGACTCCTTTGGTCAGGAGTCTCCCTGATTCAATTAAAATAATAGGTATCCAGCTCCAAAAAGAAATAGCTGATACCTCACTTTCTTCTAGAATGTAAGCTGCTCTAAGGGAATATTTAACACCTGGAGGGAGCCAGCCGGACTTGGGAAGAAGTGAGAGGGAAGTTATTAGACTATGCCAGGCAGTGTAGTATACCTGAGGAATTTTAAAAACCTCAAACTAGAGGCTTGAGGCATGTGAAAATGATTCACCTACCAAAACCCCAGGGCCAGTTGCACCATATTTCAAGTAGGCACCTGGCTAGGGGCAGGGAACACTTGAATAAACACGTGAATACCTGGCAATATCGGTGGAGGGTGGGTCAGAAGAGAGGTATTCCAAAAGAAGTGAGTGACAGGGTATCCACGAGGCAATTAGAAATCATTGTGAAAAAACAATTTGATGAGGGGAGGGGTGTGCCCCCCAGGGGAACTAAGGGCTTCACTCCTCAGTGGTGAGCAAGGGGGGTGGGGGTGGGGGTGGGGCTGGGGGTGGTGGTGTGTGAGCATGATTCAGGAGATCACCAAAACAATTGTACATGGTTTGGGAAAAAGCTTTTTGTTATGTTTATCTTGCCTTTGAGAGAAGTTGAAACAATCAAGGCTACTTACAGGCCCATTCAAAGTAATTAAGCCAA
Organism: Melanerpes formicivorus; assembly: GCF_026170545.1. Classification (NCBI taxonomy): domain Eukaryota; kingdom Metazoa; phylum Chordata; class Aves; order Piciformes; family Picidae; genus Melanerpes; species Melanerpes formicivorus. The sequence continues at coordinate 43,838,079 of NW_027142353.1, read as the reverse complement.
CTCTTTTGGGGACATCACCTGAGAGTGTGGCTCAGAGAACCTCTGTGTGTGTGTGGGGATCTGGAAATACCAGTTTTGTATGTTATGAAGTTGTGTTTCTTACTTAAGTTCTAATGCTGAAGATTCCCTGTCTTGTTACAATATAAAAGACCTCTCAAGTTTTGCATTACATGAGACATCTTTTTAAGGACTGTACCTTCTACATCCCTGCAGATGCATTCAGATCTGTAAGCAAGTTCTCACTTCAGTTCCGAGGAACAGGGATGCTTTCACCTGTTTTAATTTTGTTCTATTTTGTGATATGGTTTAGTATTTTTATGGTTTCACCTTGTACAATTCCCTGTTTTATACAATTGATTCAACATGTAGCGTCCAATATGCAAGTTGTGTCTAATGATGGTGTAAAGCAGATTTGTGCCATCAGCCAATCAAAACTTAGGTCTATTGAAAAAATTGTTTAAAAACTTCTTTCCTTTCTTTTCTTACTTTCTTGTATTTATCTTTGATTGACGGGGTGGTGTAAGAGACTAAATCTTGTCTCTTGATGTGACTCAAAAAAGATAAAATCACCTTTGCTGCTGGCCCAGACAGTGGACCAAGGCCACTGCTATTGATACCTTCTGGAATATGCATAAGCCAAGATGATCTCCACCATCAGGTACCCCGGAAAGGGAGGATGGTGAGACAATGGATTCACCACCTGGCCTCTGGTGTGTATTGGGTGTGCGGGTAGGTAAATGGAGAAGGAGGAAGTTGAGACTTTATCACTGCAACAATCTACTTAGGGTATATTTATTCAAGTGCACTTCTTAACGATGAATTTTGTCCACACATTTTACCACTCAATATTATGAAACTCTTCTGAAAATCTTCAATCTGCTCTAGTCTTGACTATCCTGAATGATATTATACCCTTTGTCAGATATGTGATCATTCTATTCATTCCCTCTTCCAATTCATTTATCAACATGTTGAACTGTGCAGGCTCTTGTGCAGATTCCTCAGACCCTCGCAGCTAGTAGATAGGGTAGCGTTGCATTCTTTCTTTCTCTTATGACAAGGGAGCTACATCTGGTGATCAAAATCTGTGATAGAAAGAAGAGCCACAACCTGAAAAGTAGGAACCACTGAATCACTTACTCCCACCTTATAACCCTGCAGCACCAGCAGCCCCCATCCTCCCTACAGCCCCTGTCCCCCCTGCAGCAGGAGTAGCCCCTGTCCCCCCTGCAGCAGCAACAGCCTCTGTCCCCTCTGCAGCAGCAGTCCCCACTCCCCCTGCAGAGGGACACACTAGCCTAACCCCTAGTCCTCCCCCATCTAGATCCACCCGCCAAAGGAGAGGAGGTAAGCAAACTAGAAGACAGACAAATGTCATAGTTTTGGAGGAAGAGTCTACTGATTCAGACAATCCATATGAAGGAGTACCATTATATCTTTTGAGAGAGATGCCCCTGGGGGGAGCAAATGGGTGAACTGGATATGTAAATGCTCCCCTCGCTTCTACTGAGGTGAGAAACATTAAGAAGGAATTAAAAGGCCTCCTGGAAGACCTGATAGGAGTAGCAGAAAATTTGATCAGTTCTTGGGGCTAAATATATACATGTGCAAAGAAATGCAATCAATCATGGGAATCCTTTTTGCTACAAAGGAAAGACAAATTGATTAGGACAACTGGAATGAGGATTTGGAAAAGGAAAAATCATCAGGGACCTCCAGGTGATTAAAAGATGCCCCTAACTCCTCCTAATTGGAACCATAATGATGATAGGGGCAGACAAAATATGAATGAATATTAAACCTTCATTATTAGAAGCATAAAGGAAACAATGCCCAGGGGGCAAAATACAAATAAGGCATTTGATAGTCAACAGGGAAGTGAGGAATCCCCTACTGATTGGCTTAAGAGGTTATGGAAAAATATGCAGTGATATTCAAGAATAGATCCCACCAGTCAGGATGGCCAAATATTGTTAAAGGTAAATTTTGTCATTCATTCCAGGCCAGATATTAGAAAGAAAATGGAAAAAAAAAAAAAAGAAGATTGGCAAGATAAAGGACTTCAAGAATTATTGAAGGAAACACAGAAGGTGTACATGCGTAGAGATTAGGAAAAAGCAAAAAGAAAAAGCCAGCATGAGAGAAGCAGGCCAGGTGGGGAAACCTGAGAATAAAACACAATTCTCCCGCCCTCCATGTCCTCAACCTATGAGGGATAAAACACCTAGGTCCAAGGAATGTTCAAACTGGAAGTAAGGGTAATGAATGAAGGGTAATGAATGAATGTTACTATTGTGGGAAAATTGAGCATTTTAAATGAGATTTCAAAGGAGGAAGAGAGATCTTAAACTTTTTGAGGAAGACCAGCAATAGGGGTGTCAGGGCCTCTTTTACCTGGGGCAAAAATACCAACAGGAGCCCTTGATAAAATTAAAAGTAGGACCCCAGGGAGAAATTTTAGAATTTTTAGTAGATACAGCAGCTACACGTACTTGTGTTACCAAGCTTCCTGAAGGGTGTGTAGAAAGCAAAAATACTGTAAAGGTTTTAGGGGCAAAGGGGGAAGGGTTTAAAGTCGCAGTAGTTAAGGATGTTAAATTAGAAACTGAGGCTAGAATTGGGGTAGGAGATATCTTGGTAGTGCCAAGCGCAGGATGTAACTTACTAGGGAGAGATTTACAAATTCAATTTGGTACAGACGTAGTTCCAGATGAGCAGATGAGGGTCAGAATATTACAATTAAACACTGAGGATGAGGCAGAGATTAACCCAGAAGTCTGGGCCAGTGAAGAAAATAGAGGGATTTTAGACATTGAACCTATACAAGTAACTATAGCACAACCACAACATCCAATCAGAGTAAAACAGTATCCTATACCTAAAGAAGGAAGGGAGGGATTAAAGCTGGTTATAGATCGCCTCCTTAAAGATGGAACCTTGGAACCTTGTATGTCCCCGCATAACACTCCCATACTACCAGTAAAGAAGAAGGATGGAATTTACAGGTTGGTGCAGGACCTGTGGGAGGTGACTAAGAGAACCGTGACTCAGTTTCCTGTAGTTTCTAATCCTTACACATTGTTGAGTCACATACCTCCAAATCATAAATGGTATAGTGTAATAGATGTTAAGAATGCCTTCGGGGCCTGCCCATTAGCTGCAATCAGTAGAGATATCTTTGCCTTTGAATGGGAAGATCCAATCACGAGGAGAAAGCAACAATTGAGGTGGACCAGATTGCCCGAAGGTTTTACAGAGTCTCCCAATCTATTTGGTCAAAACTTGGAAAATTGTTATTGTGATTTCCACAGGAAATGGATGTTTTAATCACACAATATGTAGATGATTTATTAATCTCAGGAGAAGGGGCAGTTGAAGTTAGAAGGACCACCATAAACCTCTTGAATTTCCCAGGAAATTTGGGATTAAGGGTATCAAAAAATAAATTACAATTTGTGGAGCCTGAAGTTAAATATTTAGAACAATGGTTAAGTAATGGAACTAGGAAGATAGATCCTGAAAGAGTAGAAGGGGTTGTATCTCTCCAAGCCCCTAAAACAAAAAGACAAGTCAGAAGATTATTAGGATTACTAGGATATTGTAGATTATAGACCGAGGGATATAGTCAGTTAGTCAAGTTTTTATATGAAAAAATTAGTGGGAGATGATAACTTCATTTGGACAGGGGAAGACGAGGAGAAATTTTAAACAATTAAAAAGGCTTTGACTGCTACTCCACTTTTGAGCCTCCCTTCCCTGAGCATGCCATTCCAACTCTTCATTAATGTGGAGGGAGGGGTATCTTATGGAGCGCTGACTCAAGAATGGGGAGGGTCAGTGTAGTGGTTTGAGCCTTAACTGAAAGTTAAAGGCTCAAATGGGGAAAAGGCTTAGAATCTCTTCCCCACTTCCCCCCACCTCCTCCCTCCAAACAGGGAGAGGAGGGAAAAAAAACAACGGTAAGGAGCAAATTCACTAAGCAACAATCTGGAGTCAGCTTGGAAGTAGAGAGGCAAGTAATTTTTTCTTCAAAAACATATATATAATGTATATAACAATAACAGGGAAAAAAAAAAAGGTTCACAAGGACAAGGAACAAGAATGGATGGGAGTGGGACAGAAAAGAATAATACAAAACCAGTCTTTCTCTGAGGAGGCGCAGAGGCAGCAGGGAGAAGGATCAGGTCTGGCCACGTGGCTGAGGATCAGGAGGGCAGCTGCAGTAGCTCTCATCCAGCAGAGGCAGGAGCCAAAAAGGAGATCCAACAGCTATGATGTCCTGCTTTTTATACCCTAGTTGGGCAGGGAGGGGGGAGTGGAACAGACTCAGCTTTCCCAGGGGGGAAACGCCCTTCAGGGAGTGTAAAGTACCCGCAAGCCCCCCACCCTGTTTTCTTCTTTTGTTTTCAGAAAAAGGCGTTAACCCACCACAGTCAGGTAAACCAGTAGCATATTTATCAAATTTACTAGATCCTGTAAGCCGAGGCTGGCCGGTGTGCATTCAAGCAGTGGCAGCCACAGCAGTAATGCTGGAAGAAAGTAGAAAATTAACGCTAGGAGGAAAACTGGAAGTATATACTCCCCATTCAGTAAGAAATATACTGAACCAAAAAGCAGTAAAATGGCTAACTGATTCTAGGATTTTAAAATATGAAGCAATCTTGATTGATGGTCTAGATCTAACAATGTCCACTAGCCAAAGTTTAAATCCAGCTCAATTTTTATACGGGGAACCTACTGAAGCTTTAGTACATGGCTGTCTGAAGGTTATCCAATACCAGACAAAAATAAGGGAAGATTTATTTGAACAGGAATTGCAAGAAGGGGAGAAATATTTTGTGGATGGGTCCTCACAGTGCGTAAAAGGGAAACGCTTGTCAGGATATGCAGGGGTTGATGGACTAATACTGGAAATTATTGAAAAAGGGAGATTACACTCTCATTGGTCAGCTCAAAACCTGTGAACTATATGCACTGAATAAGGCTTTGCACTTTTTAATGAATAAAGAAGGAACCATTTATACAGACTCTAAGTATGCTTTTGAAATAGTTCAAACATTTGGAAAAATTTGGGAAGAAAGGGAGATGTTAAATTCAAAAGGGAAAATTTTTATTCATGAAGCCCTAATCAGGGAAGTCTTAGAGGCAGTGAAATTACCAGAAGAAATAGCAGTGGTTCATGTAAAAGGACATCAGAAAGGAACTTTGTTAATCATTAGAGGAAACAACTTAGCTGACAGTGAAGCTAAGCAAGTAGAAGGAGAAGGAGAGGAAAGTGTTCTCCATGTAAAGGTAAAGGTGCCAGATGAACAGGAGGAATCACCAATATTCACTCCTACAGAGGAACAGGCACTTCAAAAGACAGGGGGAAGGAAAGATGATAAAGTGGTCTGGAAATTGGGGGATGGCAGACAATTGATTTCAAAAACCTTCGCCCAAAAAATCCTCCAGTGATTACACCTTAACACCCATTGGGGAACAAGATCTTTGTGTGATCATTTCCTACAGGATTATGTCTGCATTGGAGTTTACGAGGCAACTAGGCAGGTGACTAGTAAATGCCTAGTATGTCAAAAAGTAAATAAGAGAGTCATGAGACAGGTTCCATCTGGGGGACATATCATATCCTTAAGCCCATTCCAAGCTATTCAAGTAGATTTTACTGAATTACCTGTGGTGGTGAGAGAAAGCCCAGTTCTCCCTCACAAACAAGGAAACCATGGCTAACTCAGTCAGAAAAGCAGAAATTGATAAGACCTATATTTACAAGCAGGATGAAATGCAGTGAATATATACACAATATACAGTATTTACAATCCATACAGAAATATACAGCAAAGAACGTAATACAGAAGACCTTTCCCTCCTCCAAGAAGAGGGGTTCCCCCCCCAGCTGTACCCCCTTTCTCCCCCTACCTCCCTTTTTTCCCAAAAAGGGTTAGAGAGGGAGAAAAAGGTAATTATTAAGGAGGAAATTCTGTTAGCTCAAGAATTAGTTTCTTATCTGGTTAGCTCAGTTAATTCAAGGTCAAATCCATCCAGCACAGATGTTGCACAGGGAGACTGAAACAGACAGACTGAACTGACAGAGATTCAAACTGAACTAAAGCAAAAAAATTAAAGTTGCATTCTACCAATCTACCAATGAAATTTGTTTAGAATGTGTCGCTTTTTATTTTCACACCAAAACGTTCAGCCAGAGTGTTCCAGTAACCGTCCCTTTCTTAAAGGCACAGCCTAAAACTGTCACAATCCACCCCTTCTAAACAATTTAATTGGCTGTTCATACTGTCCATCCAATCCAAGACGATATTTACAGTTTGTGAGTAAAGTTCATAGTCCATTCTGGCTATCCTCAGATGTAAATGATTCAAAAGTCCAAGAAAATCAGGAAACAGGAAAACGGAAAACAGTTTGTCTCTTCACAGACGAAGCGAAGAAAAGGAATCAGGGACTCTCAGTTGACTCAGGACTCTCAGTGTTCTCAGGGATTGTGCACCATTGATTCCTCATGGATTCTTCCTTCGGCAGCGATGTACCTGTACAACACTCTGAAATTAAACTCTCTCAGCTAAAGTTAGATTTCTTTGTGGAATACACTGAATTTCACCATTCTCTTGCATTACCCAATAAGTGTGACCCAGACCTTCAGCTGAAACCACCCCTCAGACAGGTTTAGCCTCTCCTGAGGGAGAAAATACCCAAACAGTTTTACCTAACAGATTCCTCTCTCTAACAACAGGAACTCTATCACCTTCTACTTTCTGTAACAGATGTGAGTGTGCAGGTCCAGCTCGATTCACTGAACCTCTACTATTTACCAGCCAGGTTGCTTGTGCTAAATGTTTTTCCCAGTTTTTCAAAGATCCACCCCCCATGTCTTTAAGAGTGGTCTTCAACAAACCGTTGTAGCGTTCAATCTTCCCTGAAGCTGGTGCATAGTAGGGAATGTGGAATATCCACTCAATACCGTGCTCTTTGGCCCAGTTCTTTACAAGGTTGTTCTTGAAATGAGTTCTGTTGTCTGACTCAATCCTCTCTGGAGTTCTGTGTCTCCACAGGATTTGTCTCTCCAGATTGAGAATGGTGTTGCGTGCAGTTGCATGTGGAACTGAATAAGTTTCCAACCATCCAGTGTTTGCCTCTACCATAGTAAGCACGTATTGCTTACCAGAACGAGAGCATGGTAGAGTGATGTAGTCAATCTGCCAAGCTTCACCATACTTGTACTTGGACCATCTGTCACCATACCATAAGGGCTTAATTCGCTTTGCCTGCTTAATAGCAGCACAAATGTCACAGTCATGGATGACTTGTGTGATAGCATCCATGGAAATGTCTATGGATGTGTTACAAGCCCACTGCTACATTACATCTCTGCCTTGATGTCCTGATGAATCGTGAGCCCACTGAGCTTAGAATATCTCACCTCGGTGTTTCCAGTCGAGATCAAGATTAGAGTCCATGTCTACTTGAGAAACTCTTGCAGCTAGATCTGCCTGATGGTTGTGTTGCTGTTTCTCAGTAGCTTTGCTCTTAGGAATGTGAGCATCAATGTGTCTCACCTTCACTGGATTTCTCTCAACTCAATCAGCAATGTTCTGCCACAGGTCAGCTGCCCAAATATGTTTTCCTTTCCTCTGCCAACCACTCTTCTTCCAGTTCTTTAGCCAACCCCATAGAGCATTGGCTACCATCCATGAGTAGGTGTAGAGATAAAGCTTTGGCCATTGCTCACATTCAGCTATGTCAAGAGCTTGCTGGACAGTTTTTACGTCTGCAAATTGACTGCATTCTCCTTCTCCATCCTTTGCTTCTGTAACTCAGCGTATTGGACTCCACACTGCAGACTTCCACCTTCGCTTGTTTCCAACAACACGACAAGAACTGTCCGTGAAGAAAGCATATTGCTTTTCATCATCAGAAAGGTCATCGTAAGGAGGAGCTTCCTCAGCACGAGTTACTCTCTCCTCTGGAGGTTTGACACAGTTGGTGCCTTCAGGCCAACTTGAGATCACTTCCAACAGGCCAGGTCTTTAAAGCTTTGCCATTCGAGCTGATTGTGTTATCAGAGCCATCCACTTGGACCATGTGGAATCTGCGGCATGATGTGGTGTGCAACAGTATCAGAGTATCACAGTATCACGAAGGTTGGAAGAGACCTCAAGGATCATCGAGTCCAACGTGTCACCACAGACCTCATGCCTAGACCATGGCACCAAGTGCCACGTCCAATCCCCTCTTGAACACCTGCAGGGACGGTGACTCCACCACCTCCCCGGGCAGCCCATTCCAATGACTAATGACTCTCTCAGTGTAGAACTTTCTCCTCACCTCAAGCCTAAACTTCCCCTGGCGCAGCTTGAGACTATGTCCCCTTGTTCTGGTGATGGCTGCCTGGGAGAAGAGACCAACCCCTTCCTGGCTACAACCACCTTTCAGGTGGTTGTAGAGGGCAACGAGTTCACCCCTGAGCCTCCTCTTCTCCAGACTAAACAATCCCAGCTCCCTCAGCCTCTCCTCATAGGGCTTGTGCTCAAGGCCTCTCACCAGCTTCATTGCTCTTCTCTGGACACGTTCAAGTGTCTCGATGTCCTTCTTCAACTGAGGGGCCCAGAACTGGACACAGTACTCAAGGTGCGGCCTAACCAATGTAGAGTACAGGGGCACAATGACTTCCCTGCTCCTGCTGGCCACACTATTCTTAATGCAGGCCAGGATGCCATTGTCCCTCTTGGCCACCTGAGTGCACTGCTGGCTCATGTTTAGGTGGCTGTCGATCAGCATCCCCTGGTCACTCTCTGGCAGCTCTCCAGCCACTCCGACCCCAGCCTGTAGCTCTGCATGGGGTTGCCGTAGCCAAAGTGCAGTGCCCAGCACTTAGAGTTTTTAAATGCCATCCCATTGGACTCCACCCATCTGTCCAGTTGGTCAAGGTCCCTCTGCAGAGCCTTTCTACCCTCTAACTGACTAACATCTGATCCTAACTTGGTGTCATCTGCAAATTTTCTGATGACTGACTCAATTCCCTCATCTAAATCATCAATGAAGATGTTAAACAGGACGGGGTCCAGCATTTATTCCTGGGGGATGCCACTGGTGACTGGCTGCCAACTGGATGTGGCACCATTCACCACCACTCTCTGGGCTCGGCCCTCCAGCCAGTTCCTAACCCAGCACAAAGTGTAGTGGTCCAAGCCACGGGCTGAGAGCTTAGACAGCAGTTTGCTGTGGGGGACGGTGTCAAAGGCCTTGCTGAAGTCCAAGTAGACCACATCCACAGGCCTCCCCACATCCACCAGATGGGTTACCTGCTCATAGAAGGAGATCAGGTTGGAGAGGCAGGACCTGCCCTTCCTAAATACATGTTGGCTGGACCTGAGCCCTTGGCCATCCTTCAGGTGCGCAGTTATTGCCGCCAGGATAATCTGCTCCATCACTTTCCCTGGCACTGAGGTCAGGCTGACTGGCCTGTAGTTTCCAGGTTCCTCCATCCGACCCTTCTTGTGGATGGGCATCACATTGTCCAGTTTCCAATCATCTGGGACCTCTCCACTGAGGCAGGACTGGAGGAAAATGATGGAGAGTGGCTTGGCCAGCTTATCTGCCAGCTCTCTCAGCTCCCTAGGATGGATTCCATCTGGTCCCATGGACTTGTGAGTGTCCAAGTGGCTCAGCAGGTCCTGAACTAATTCCTCATGGATTTCCAGGGCACTACACTGCTCCCTGATCCTGTCACCCAGCTTAGGAGGCCACTCCTCCTGAACTCCTGCCTTGCTGTTAAAAATTGAGGCAAAGTAGGTGTTCAGGACCACAGCCTTTTCCTCGTCTTCAGTCACAGTGTTCCCCTCCAGGTCCAATAAGGAGTGCACGTTCTTCTTGCCCTTCTTTTTAGTGTTGATGTATTTGTAAAAATGCTTTTTTTTTTATCTTTCACAGAGGTGGTCAGCTTCAGTTCCAGCTGGGCCTTTACCTCTCTTATTTTTTTCCTACATAATCTAACAGCTTCCTTAAACATACCTCGAGAAGCCTTCCCCTCCTTCCAAAGGTGATACAGCCTCTTTTTCCCCCTTCAATCCTCCAGGAGCTTCTTGCTCATCCAGGCCGCTCACCTTCCCCACCAGCTCATCTTCTGGCACATGGGAACTGCCAGTTCCTGTGCCTTCAAGAGCTCCTGTTTGAAGTAGGCCCAACCATCCTGGACGCCTTGATTCTTGAGGGCTGGTACCCAGGGAATTTTACAAATAAGTTTCTTAAACAGGCTGAAGTTTGCCCTCCAGAAGTCAAAGCTGAAGGTTCTGTTGGTGGTCCTCCCTATCTCCCTTCATATTGAAAACTTTACTATCTCATGATCACTGCACCCTAGGCAGCCTCCCACAATCACATCTCCCACCAGCCCTTCTCTATTGAAGAACAGCAGGTCAAGCAGAGCCTGCCCCTGGTAGGCTCACTTAACAGCTTCATCTGGAAGCAGTCCTCCATTTGCTCCAGGAATCTTCTGGACTATCTCCTCTCTGCTGAATTAAGCTCCCAGCAGATATCTGGGAGGTTGAAGTCACCGACAAGGACAAGATCTGATGATCTTGAGACATCCTGCAGTTGCTTGTAGAATAATTCGTGAGCCTCCTCATCCTGGTTGGGTGGTCTGTAACAGATTCCAACCAGGATGTCAGATTTGTTAGGCTGCCCTCCAATTTTAACCCACAGGCTCTCAATCCCTTCTTTCTCCACCTCGAGTTCGGTGGCAGAGAGTGACTCCCTAATATACAGAGCCACCCCTCCTCCTCTTCTCCCTCGCCTGTCTCTCCTAAGGAACCTGTAACTCCCCAGTGTAGCACTCCAATCATGTGTGTTATCCCACCATGTTTCTGTGATGGCAACTACATCATAGTCACCCTGGTGGACCAGGGCTTCCAGCTCCTCTTGCTTATTGCCCATGCTGTGTATTGGTGTACATGCACTTCAGCTGGGATCCTGACTTGTCAATTGACCCTAATTTGTGCCCTACTCTTTCCTCTGCAGGGGGACCTATTTCCACACCCAACCCCTTCCGACCTAGTTTAAAACCTTCCTTATGAGCCCTGCCAACTCTAGTGCTAGGACTCTCTTACCCCTTCTAGATAGATGCACCCCATCAGGACCCAGCAGGTCGGGTGCAGTAAAAGTTGCCCCATGATCAATTGGCCCCATGAGCCAATTGTTGATGGTATGGGTTCTCCCATTCCTCTCAGTGTACACCCCTGCCACTGAGGGAATTGAGCAGAACACCACCTCAGCTCCTGCCCCATCAATCTATTGTCCAAGGGCCTTGAATTCTTTTTTAATTGCCCTGGTGCCTTTCTTGTCAATTTCGTCACTCCCAGCTTGTATTACCAGCAGAGGGTAATAGTCAGAGGGCTGGATTAATTTAGGGAGTCTCCTTGCGATGTCCCTAACTCGAGCCCCGGGTAGGGAGCAGACCTCCCTGTGGGATGGGTCAGGATTATATATGGGTCCCTCAGTACCCCCCAGGAGAGAGTCCCCAACAACTATAACCCTTCTCCTTTTCGTTGTGGAGCTGGTCGTTATAGCTGGGAGGACCACTTGGTCTCAGGATCCACTCCGGATGGCTGCTCCTCAGCCCTCTCATCCCCACTGCACTCGGCCTGCAGGGCCTCAAACTTATTATGCAAGGGAAGCGGAGGAGGAGGAGAGGGCCGGGATGGATTTCTCTTGCCACCCCTGGCAGGGACCTGTATCCATCCCTCTGTGTTTCCAGGGACTCTTCCCTCAGCAGGGGAGATCTGCAGAGCCTTCTCCCACAAATCTAACTTCCTTTCACTTATTGACCTCAGACTAGATACCTCCTCTTTCAGGTCGGCCACTTCATCCTTCAGCTCTGCCACCAGGCTGAGGAGAAAGTTCACCTGGTCACACCTGACACAGGTGTTCTCTCCTTTCCCCTCTATTCCAAGTGCCAGGCTGAAGCACTCTCTGCAGCTGGGAGCCTGGACTCCAGCATGCTGATGAAGGAACTCTGTCTGGGTAGATGCTGTTTTTCTACCCTTTGTCCGAGTGACGACCATAGTTCAAAGTTTGGTTGGTTTTGGTTTTTGGGTGAGGGGTTTGGGGTTTTTTGGATTTTTTTTGTTTTGTTTTTTTTTACACAACCAGCCGAAAGGCTAGCTCCTGAACCAAAATGCTGCCACGCACACAGCCCGGGCTGGATTTAAACCTCCCGTGGCTGATGTTATGCTCCTGTTCCCACGCAGGCTTGCGAGAGCATGATCCTGCTGGACCCCCCCTACCAAGATTCCTCCCGACCTGCAGAACCCCAAAAGGAAGGCAAAAAGCCAAGCAGAAAGCTCACAATTCAAGCAGAGCGGTCCTGAGCACCAGGTCCAGTCAGCTCCTGAACCAAAATGGCCTTTGAACATCCAATTCAAAATTGGTAATCTGGGAGCTAAGAGAAGTTGTGATTCAGTTCCAATCACTTCAGAAGCTGCTTTTACTCCTTCATAGGCAGCTAGAATCTCTTTCTCTGTTGGAATATAATTAGCCTCTGAACCTCTATAACCTCGACTCTAGAATCAAAGAGGTCATCCTCATGTCTCACTTGGAGCTCTTTGTCACAAGGACCAGGTTGGACCATTGTCACTTGCAGCCATGTACAAAATGTTCTTAATGTCTGGACCATCTCGGACAGGTCCCAGACACATTGCTTGAAATACCTCTTGTTTTATCTGGTCAAAGGCTGTTTGTTGTTCAGGTCCCCAATGGAAACTCTTTCTCTTTTGAGTCACGTAATACAGAGGTTTCACAATCTGACTGTATCCAGGAATGTGCAGTCTCCAAAATCCCACTATCCCCAAGAAATATAGAGTTTCTTGCTTGTTTGTGGGATTGCCATGGTAGAGACTCTGTTTACCACATCCACTGGAATGTGCCGGCGTCCACCCTGCCATTGCACTCTCAGAAACTGGATCTCTCTGGCAGATCCTTTCACCTTGTCTCACTTGATGGCGAAACCTGCATTCAGAATAATGTCAATGAATTTGTTACCTTTCTCTGGTGAGCCAGGACTGCTGAAAAATGATGGAGAGAGGCTTGGCCAGCTCATCTGCCAGCTCTCTCAGCTCCCTAGGATGGATCCCATCTGGTCCCATGGACTTGTGGGGATCCAAGCAGCTGAGCAGATCACCAACCACCCCATTCTGGAACAGAGGAAAACTATGCTGCTCCCGGGCTCCTTCTGCCAGCTCTGCAGGCCAGCTGTCTGGAAGACATTCTGTCCTGCTAGTAAAACAGAGGCAAAGAAGGTGTTAAATAACTCTTCCTTTTCCTCATCCTTTGTTACAACATTCCCCTCCGTGTCCACCAAGGAGTAGAGGTTGTCCTTGCCCTTTCTCTTGCTATTAATGTATTTATAGAAGGACTTTTTGTTGTCCTTTACGGCAGAGGCCAGTCTAAGCTCCAAATGTGCTTTTGCCACCCTAATTTTTTTCCTACAAGACCTAGCAACATCCTTAAACTTTTCATGGGTTGCCTCACCTTTCTTTGAAAGATGACACACCCTCTATTTTTCCCTTAGTTCTTTTAGAAGTTCATTACCCATCCAGGCTGGCCATCTGGCCCGGTGGCTCATCTTCCGGCACATTGTCACAGCCTGTTCCTGTGCCTTCAACAGTTCTTCCTTGAAGTAGGTCCAGCTCTCCTGGACCCCTTTGTTTTTAAGGGCTGTTTCCCAAGGAACCTTCTGCGTTAGTTCCTTGAGTAGCCTGAAGTCTGCCTTCCGGAAGTCCAGAATGAAGGTCTTCTTGCTACCCCTCTTAGCTTGTCCGAACACTGAAAATTCAATTATCTCATGGTCACTGGCCCCTAAACACCCTCCGACCACCACATCACCCACCAGCCCTTCCCTATTGGTGAATTGTTGGGGATTGGTTTAAGCAAGAGGGGACATGGGTCCCAGGAACACCTGTGCAGTTCAGGCCTTGAAGGATTTTCTGTTGTTAATATAGCAATGGAGTAGGAGCTGTGGGAAAGTGTTGAATGCTTTGGTATGCTGAGGTCAAGCTGCCCCTGAGAAGGGGCAAACAAGATAAGGAGGAGGTGAGACCTGGGAAAAAGAGCAATTAGACTGAGTAGAAAAAATCCACAGAGTAGTGAAAACAATGATGCAACCTTTTAGAGAGAAACCAATAGTATGTGTTAAATTAGAATAGAATTAACTATGCATAAGATAAGACTATAAATAATGAAGCGTGGAACAATAAAGTTGGATGATTTCTATCACTCATATTGAGTGCTGTTGTCCCTGTCTCCGTTCTCATCATGTGATAGCTGATAATATATATAAGGAAGCTGATATCTTTCTTTAGCTATCGATTAAATGACATTTTTTGAGTGCCCATTGCATTTGTTGTTTGTATTTGAAGACGTCCAAAACTATGAAGGTTGTTTAGATATGACATAATCCAGCATTCAACTGTCCTATTTCACTGCTGTAGCAAAGAGAGTTAGTGTGCCAGACAGCCACATGAGACAATGTCATACAGTACCAGATTATATCACCCAGAGGTTTTTTATTATTCTTGGGGAAAACATATTTGTTTATCATAAAAGTAGCTGTTCTATTCGCACTCGTTATTTATCTTTGACAGATGCTTCTGTCCAGAAACATCAACTCTTTCATTGACATATGGATTGCACAAATTTTGAATAACATTGTGAAAAACAGAAATCATAATGAGATCTTAGTATATTTTTTTTTCTCTCAATGCTTACCAAACACATTAAGTTTTGCATTATTCAAGAAAAAAAAGGGCACTGAAAACAGCAGATGTCATTCCTACTGCCTCACATCCAAGAATCAAAAATCTGTTCTTAAATATTAAAAATCACGGCAAAAGAGAGAAAAGGGGAAAATAATAAAGATTTCCATGAGCAATTCAATGTGAAAACTTGGGGCAGCAGAGTCTGTGAAGGAAGTGAAGCAAGAGAGGTTCAGAAAAAGGAGAAAGAGGCAGAAAGGTGGAGAGAAACAGGAATGGAATTTGGAATAGGTATGAGACTAAGATCTAGCCAGAAGCAGGAGGGAGATTGAGGAGAAAAGATTTAAATAAGATATTATGATTAATAGGTTTGAGGAACAACAGTGTAGGAAGCTCTAGGTATCATTTTTAGTCATAAATAAAGATAGTGTGCTATCATGTGAGACATCTGTGAGTAAATTATATATAATATTATTCTCTGACCCATGTTTAAGAACACTGACTAATATGCTGTGCTTAGTGGGATGCTTTGTTTTTCCTCATGATCTGTGTTTAAAGTTTACAAATTCCTTTGAAAATGTCAGAAGACCTTGTGAATGTCATATCATTCTCAGTCTGGTTGTTGGAAATTGAAATTATGAAATTATGGGATTCAACATTTTATGTAAAAGGTTATAAATGGCCCGCACAAGAAAATTTCTAAGTTTCTTGTAAGAGTTTGTTTATTAAGAAAAGAGAAGCAAGCAAGCAGCAGGGAAGCAGCACACTGGGCTGCAGAGACTCCCCCCGCCCCGGCACCTCCAGTCTCTGCCAAAAAGCACCTTACAATTACTATCTTTCCTTTATATAGCTACATCATCTACATGTGCATGCTTATGCTTAATAGAAGGCAGGGATATGATAATGAGTTCTAGCAATTTCTTTGGCTTCTTGAGCATGCGTCTTCTTTGTGGTAGGGGTCACAGATGAGGCAGGGGAGGTCTTTCTCCTGTATCCCTTGAAGAACCACATCTTCTCACATAAGTACAGGCACAGCTGTGTCTGGGCCTTCCTTATCTAAGATAAACATTCCATGACTCTGGGATGACTCGTATAAGGCTCCTCTTTAAAGTCAAAACAGTCTGAACATTTAGCTTTTGTTCTCAAAACAAACCAACCATCCAGGTTAGTACCAAGATTCCCTGAAATCACATCTTGTAACACAAAGCACAAACCACTATTGCATTTATAACAGTGTTCCGTTATTTCCATTTTACCTTAAAACTGCACACAGCTATGATTATAGACTAGTATCACAGAAATAATCAACATACACAAGCTTTCCTTTTTTAATATGGTTATATTGAAGACAACACCAAAATATGTGGGGAAGTTGACACCCCAGAAGGGAGACCTGGACAGGCCAAATGAATGATCTGGCAAGAGGCTTATGAAGTTCAGCAGAGAACAATGTAAGGGAATTCATAACCCAGGAGTGCAGCTCAAACTCAGATCCACCTGAATAGAGAGCAGCCCTGTGGAATGGGACCTGGGAGTCTTGGTAGATATAAAGCTCAGCATGAGTGAACAGTGTGTTATAGCAGCAAATAAAGCCATTAGAATGGAATAGTGCAGCAATAGTAGCAATAAGTGGTGTGAGCAATCTGGCAGTATAAGCTTAGAGCCTGACATGGTGGTAGGACATGCTCAGCATAAGTGCAGAAGTAGCTAGCAGTTTAGCAAAACAGTGCAGTGCTAGCAGTGTGTAACTAAAGCAGGGTACTGGTAGCTATAAACAGAGAGAGTCATCTGGGAATAACAGGACACGCACCTGCATCAACAACCTCACGTGTTATTAGTAGTTTGACCAATAATCTACAATAGTACGATGTGTGGTCACTCATGGGGAACCAATGAAGCTATGCCAACAATGCTCTCCAAGTCTACATAAGCTGTAGAAGTTCCCTTAATAAGCTAACAATACTAGATCACATTGGTTATTCGTATTGATTCCATTCTCCGTCGCTGACAGAATAGAATAGAATAAACCAGGTTGGAAGAGACTTTCAAGATCGTGTCCAACCCATCATCCAACACCACCTAATCAACTAAACCATGGAACCAAGCACCCTATCAAGTCTCCTCCTAAACACCCCCAGTGATAGCAACTCCACCACCTCCCCGGGCAGCACATTCCAACAGGCAATCACTCTTTCCATGAAGAATTTCTTCCTAACATCCAGTCTGAAGCTTGCCTGGTGCAGCTTGAGACTGTGTCCTCTTGTTCTGGTGCTGGTTGCCTGGGAGAAGAGACCAGCCCCAACTGTCTACAACTTCCCTTCAGGTAGTTGTAGAGAGCAATAAGGTCTTCCCTGAGCCTCCTCTTCTCCAGGTTAAGTAACCCCAGCTCCCTCAGCTTCTCGTCATAAGGCTTGTGTTCCAAACCCCTGACCAACTTTGCTGCCCTTCTCTGGACACATTCCAGCAAGTCAACATCTTTCCTAAACTGAGGGGCCCAGAACTGGACACAGTACTCAAGGTGTGGCTGTCTCGGTCCGGAGACTCAGTTCTTTTTGAATATTCCCATGTTGTGAAATTAGAGGCATGAACAAGGCCAAAATATCAACAGCTAGACTATTTATTACATAAATAAAGTGGAAATAAGAAGGGGAGAGGGAGAGAGAGAAGAGAGAGAGAAGAGGAAACGAATTATATTATCACCCCCAAGACAGTTTGAGTCTGTGGAGGAAAGGTGCTGCAGGAGATGTTGGGTTTGTAGGCAAACGGTGCTGAGGCTTTGGCTGGACAAGAGATGTGGTCCTCTGGGCAGCCTCTTCAGCTCCCTGAGTTGCAGCAGGCGGAACTTAGGACATGGAGAGCTTCTTTCAGGCTCCACAGCCTCTTTTCTCCGGAGCAGCATTGTCCCAGGCTTTTCCTTCTCAGTGGCATGGTCCGTCTCATGTGTTTTTCTTTTACTCCTGCACTTTTCTTCTTTTAATCATCCAGTCTGGGGGACACAGTCCCCCACATTTTTCCTCTGCAAGCCAGTAGTTGCTCAAGTCTTTTATACAGTTTTTTGGTCCTTAGGTATGTGTCCAAGTATTGTCCCTCAGGAATTCAGGGCCCAGGAAATCATCCTTGGGTCTTGTCCTGCAGGCTTGATGGCTGGGTCCTAGGACCATTGTTGTAGGCCAGCTGCAGTCCAGTGTTATGATGCAATCGCAAGGTGATTTGCATCCAGGATTGGTCGATAGGATTCCTACATGATCTTTGCACCTTCCTTCCAGTGGCTCTGCCCAACACATATCAGCTATTGTCTGGGCAAGCAGCAAGTGATTTTATCTTTGTTGAGTCACACCAGGAGAGCCAACTTCTAGTCTCTCACAGAGGCCTAACCAGTGCAATGTACAGGGGCAGAATCACCTCCCTGCTCCTGCTGGCCACACTATTCCTGATGCAGGCCAGGATGCCATTGGCCTTCTTGGCTGCCTAGGCATACTGCAAGCTCATGTTCAGCCTACTGTCAACCAGTACCCCTAGGTCCCTTTCTGCCTAGCCGCTCTCCGGCCACTCTGACCCCAGCCTGTAGAACTGCATGGGGTTGCTGTGGACTGAGGACTGCCTCCTCTCTGCTGTGTTGAGTTCCCAGCAGATATCAGGTAGGTTGAAGTTGCCCATGAGAACAAGGTCTGGTGATCTTGAGGCAGTCTTTAGCTGCCCATAGAATGATTTGGCAACTACTTCATCCTGTTTGGGTGGTCTATAATAAACTCCAACTAGGATGTTTGCCCTGTTGGTCTTTCCTCTAATTTTCACCCACAAGCACTGAACCCAGTCATCCCAGATCTCTAGATCAACGGCATCTAGTGCCTCCCTGATGTACAGGGCCATCCCTCCACCCCTTCTCTCTTGCATGTCTCTCCTGAAGAGCCTGTAGCTGTCAATTGTAGTGCTCCAGCCATGTGAGTCATCCCACCACATCTCTGTGATGGCAACTACATCATAACTTTCCTGCTGCAACAAGGCTTCCAGCTCCTCTTGTTTGTTGCCCATACTTTGTGCATTAGTGTACATGCACTTCAGCCTGGCTGCTGGTTTCACCTCTGGCTCCAACTTATCACCCCCAGACTCCTGCCTGGGGGGGACTGGTTTCAGCCCCTTCCCCCTTTGAATCTAGTTTAAAGCCCTGTCAATGAGGCCTGCCAACTCACTTCCTAGAGTCTTTTTCCCTTTGAGGGATAGGTCATTTTCATACACTGTGATCTTTCCCCTCCTCTGGGACAGATGTACTCCATCTGCTGCCAGCTGACCTGGTGCAATAGAAAGTTCCCCAAGATCAAAAAAACCCAAGTTCTTTTAGTAGCACCAGCCTCTAAGCCACTTGTTGATTAGAGCTTCTGACCTGTTCCTTCTGGTATTCCCTCCTGCAACTAAGGGTATTGACGAGAAAATTATTTGTGCACCTGACCCCTCAATGAGATCCCCCAGGGCCTTGAAGTCATTTTTGATAGCCCTGGGAGTTCTGGTTGCAACATCATCATTCCCTAACTGCATAACTATTAAGGGATAGTAATCAGAGGGTTGTACCAGGCTAGGCAGCCTTCTGGTAACATCCCTAACCTGGGCTTTCGGGAGGCAGTAAACTTCTCTGTGAGAAGGATCTGGCTGACATATGGGCACCTCTGTTCCCCTCACGAAGGAATCACCAATAACAATTACCCTCCTCTTTTTTTTAAGGGAACAAGTCCTGATGCTGGGGGAAGGTTGTTTTACCTTAGGCTGTTTTGCCTTAATCTGTTTAGCCTTAGGGAAAATCTCAGATGGTTTGTCCTCCAGCATCAGAATCACCTCACCCTCGACCTCCAGTGTCCCATAGTTGTTTTCCAAGGGCAGTGGGGAAGGTGAGGGGAGGCAAGGTGGTTTTATTTTATGTCTTTTAAGAACAACCTGCGTCCATTCCCCTCTGCTTTTTGGGTAACCAGGCTCTGCTAGGGGAGCCTGCAGGGCCTGGTTACTAATGTTTGTCTCCCTTCTACATTCCCTTACATAGCTATGTCTAGCAACCTCATCCTCCTGTTCAGCCACCAGGTTGAGCAGATAGTCGATCTGCTCACACCTAATGCAGGAGTTGTCCCCACTACCCTGCATCTCAAGTGACAGGCTCTAGTACTCTCTGCAGCCAGATACCTGGACACCTACCTGCTTATGTTCCACCCCAGTTTGGGTCAACACTGATCTTTTGAAGGCAGCTTTGCTGTGAGTAACAACCATCCCTATTCCTATCCCTGGACAAAAAATAAAAAAAGTGCAGCGGTGCGTGCGGCTTTGCAGCAACTGAGTAAAAGCACGGGTTTGCTTCTCAAGGTGGCTATGCCAGTCCTCACTGACTGCCTGGGGATCGCCAGGGTCCTGCCGCTCCCATAGCCTGAAGAGAAAAGTAGAGTAAGGTGCCCTCCGAGGCTGCTAGTCCCAGTGTGGTTACCAAGAGAGCTTGCTGCTCAATGCCAGCCTGTGCAGGCCCCTGCTGGGTTTTTGAATATGCTGCTGGTGACATAACGGTCATGAGCAGGCAGGCACGTGAGAAGGTGGCTATGCCGGTCCTCACTGACTGCCCAGGGTCCTGCCGCTGCTGTAGCCTGAAAAGGAAAATAGAGTAAGATGCCCTCCGAGGCTGCTGATCCTGGTGCAGTTCCGGAGAGAGCTTGCTGCTCAATCTTGTGAAACAATTCTCTCATCTATTCAGTCTGTTGCAGAAGACTGAATCAAAATACCCTCCTTTGTGTATCTCCAGCACTTTAGTGTCCCAGCACCACTACCTTGCACACATTACTAATTCTTAAGTAATTCTGTAACACTGTGGTGGGTTGAAATTACCCCCCAACTAATTTTGGAAAAAATACCCCCAAACTACCTCAGGGGTATACAAGCAAATGAAGCTATATTTACAAACAAAACTACAGTCTAGAAATTTGAAATACAATGAATATATACAAAATATATAATATTTACATGTAGTTGCATTTTATAAACTATACAAGAACCCCCCTGGACAAAACCAGGGGGCTACCAATAGCTTCTTCCTCTATACCCCCACCCTCCCTACCCCAGGACAAGGGAAACAGAAAGAGGAGAAAAACAGATAGTAGCTTGCTAGTACTTAGCCACAACAAAGAAACAAAGCCAAGGTCAGCAAGCCAGCAGAAGCAGCCAGCCAGTATCTGCTGGAGTAAATAAGATGAGAAAGAGAAAAAGCTAGTTTATACAGTTAACTTTATGTTAGTTATCAGACCAATGGGATTATTTAGACCTTATTATTATTTTTCTTTTGCATCCAATGGCAATTTATTTATATTCTATCATATTCTACTCAAGGTCTGTGCAAAATTTCCTAGGCATTGGCCTAAACCAGCCACAAAACCAGAGAATGGACACAGAAATGCAGAGGTCATTGTGGCAATGCCAGTGACGAGCAGTGTGAGCAATCTGGCAGTGCAGGCCTAGAGCCTGACATGGTGGTAGGCCATGCTCAGCATAAATGCAGAGTCAGCTAGCAGTGGAGCAAAACAGTGCTGTGCCTGCAGCATGTAACTAAAACAAGACACTGGTAGCTATAAACATGGACAGTTATCTTGGGACAACAGGACATGCACCTGCATCAACAACCTCGTTGTGTCATTAGTAGTTGGACCAATAATCTGTAATAGTGCAATGTGTGGTCACTCATAGGGAACCAATGGAGCTATGCCAACAGGGCACTCCGAGCTTATATAAGTTGTAGCAGTTGCCTTGCTACGCACTTCTGCCTTTCCTGTCTCCTGTTTCTTCTACACTTTACTGTGCTATACTTGCACTACAGGCCTGCTCCATAGGCCTGCACCATCGGCCTGCAACACTGGAACAATAAAGGAACAATACTTGATCACATTGGTCAGCCGTATTGATTCCCAATCTCCGTCGCCTACAGGTCATCATTCTTGAAAGATGCCCGTGGTGGAACATGGATGGGCATTGCAAACAATTACCTTTATTGCCATCCCTCTCTCACCCTGAGGAGTCAACATATAGTGATTCAACTATAATTATCAAGTGATTTTGCCACTATATGTTTTGGCTTCCTTCACAGAGCAAAAGCTATAGTCCATGCACTTTATCTGTTCCATGTACATCTTTGATGGAGAAATTAGATCAGACTACTGAGCAATGTATTACCCAATGTCCAAGCCTCCCATTTGTACTCTCCCTTACCATGATAGCTAGCTTTTGTGTACCAAGGATCAGTTAACAGTATTTAAATATGTCTCATCCCTGCAGAACAATCAGGGAGCATTTGCTCATTTGTGATGAAGCTGTTGCTTTCAGTCTGTGGTTCATGGCACATAAAGATCAATGGAACATGATGGATCACCATACAAAGTAGATGAAGAAATGAATGACCATGAAAAAGAAGTGTAGTTTAATCATATAGGTATATATAAGTCACTAAAACTGAAAGATGTAGTAAGATTAATAAGATCTTTTTCTCTCATCCTACTTCCTTTTTTTTTCAGTCTAGCACAATACAATTAAGAAAAAAAATATTTTAGACAAAATAGAAAGAACATTATACCAGTTTCAGCAACATTTCAGAAAAGCTTCTTAAAAATAATAGAAAGATGTGACTTATACTGCAGCATATATAATTAGCATTGCCAAGAAGAAGGACTTCATATTAATTTGAAAATAAATAAGTGTTTATTTGTATGCTACTGTTCCAGCCTCTTTAAATGATTTTTTGGCAATGCAGTATTAGATAGACTGTTTTGCATGTTAGTTGACATGAAGGAAATACTTACTTTTCTAAACAATTTGTGTATAAAAGAGGTTGTGCAAAACTCAGTTCTTTAGAACTGGAAATCCCAGACATCTAATATACATTAAAAAACAAAACAAAACAAACAAACAAACAAAAAAAACCCATACTAATAGGGAGAATGAGAGATAGGCAGATCTTCCATAAAATGTATACTGACTTTTCACCTTTGGTAATATTATCAAACACCTTCTTCACAAGGTGGAGGGAAGTTTTTGTCATTACAGTAGCTTTAAATATTTTGTCCTTTCATGAGTATGGTCCATTATGCTACTGTTCTGAATTTAGAGCAAATTAGACTGCAAAAGAAAATGAGAGCAGAAGCACTATTGCTTCTGCCATAATTCACCATCAATTTCCAAAGCCCTAACCTAATAAAATAAAAAAATATATATTAAAATGTCAAATCTGTCCACAGTATTCTCTACTTTACACTCTGAAGAGACTAATTTGGTTTTATAAAAAAATAAAATTGGAGTGTTAGGGAGGAGAATAGCTTGAGTAAGGGATAAAAAGCAGGAAATTTTATGAGTGGTGAGCTTTGCCAAAAGTATAACTGATAGCTAAGATACAAGAGATTTTAATGAGAAGCACTAGGTGACCTTAATATAAATGTCACTATCACTTAGTTTCTAGCAGGAGAGCTGAAGCAATAGTGCACTGTCAGAATTCATTTCAGTCTGAAATCTAATTTCAAGTAGAACTTATTTGAGATTCTTTTGGGATCACTTTCCATGAACAGTTAATCTTAAGTAGTCAAAATATGTGAATGTAGGTCCTAATTCTTTTCTCATTTACTTCAGTTTTCATCTTTGTGATTTAATTAGATTAATGCAAAAACCTCTTACTTTAACAAAGAAGGAAAATCAAACTCCAGAAGGTAACCACAGATGTTAAGCATTTACTTATAGCATTTGTGAACAATTATTTTTAAAAGGTATTATATTAATTCACATTATTGGGATCTTTTCAAGGAGTTTTCCTGAAAAGGTAAATGGGAATAATAATAGTAATAGTAATAGTAATAATAATAATAAAAATTATTATTATTATTACTGTTGTTGTTGCTGCTATTTCCATATATATATATATGTAAAAAATATATTCCAGATATATACTTTTTTTCCAGACAGTATGAAAGCAGTAATTTGAATAAATTATTTAGCATGACTCTTTCTCATCTACTCTTTAAGTTCCTAAACCCAGCTGTTTCATGTATAAGGGTCATCTGATTCTTCTTCACTGTTCAGCTTTTTGACCTCTCCCACTATTGCTTCTGTGAGCAAAGTTTGACTTCCTTACTACTCCACTGTCCTCCTTTAGACAGAAATTTTCTTTCAGTGTAGGTCATGAATGGATGAGAAGGCAGGTTTTAGCTTATCAGACCTATTCCATATGGCCTAATCTAAAATGCAATGCAGAAGAGCAAAAAAAAAGTGATCGTAACCCAAAAGCCTGAAGGTTGAAGGAATCATAAGGTCTTTCAGTTATGCAACTGAAATAAAACCCCAAACCCAAGAAATCATATAGTCTCATCATTACTAAATTGGATAGCTCTCTAATTCCCTCTAAAACATCAGTTATGAAAAAGGTGTTTTTCATAATTTCATGAGGAAGAAACCCATGGAAAATATTGACAGAGCCCTGTGCAGTGTAGCACATTTAATGATACAAGTTTATTACTTAAGGGACCTTGCTGAATGACACTCAGATTGAATCTCAACAGTGGTTTGGCACCCAAGAAAGGACTACATAGATAAGCCAAGAATATCAAGGAAAGCAATATAAGATGTGCTGCAGCTCTCACCCTCAACAATATGTTGTGGTGCAATAATGCATTTAAGGAAAGAAGAGCCATTTTTCCTATTCCACAAGACTGTCACAAGCCATGAGAAGGAGAATAATGCTAATGATGAATTCAAAGTAGAATCAGGAGTCAGTGCATGAACTGTATTTGAAAAACAGTAAGCATTCACACGATCAACACTCCATTAAGAAATATGTGTAACAGGTAGCATGTGCCCTGGAAGAGGCATTAACAAGCCAGCTAAACCTGCTTGGCCACTGCCCTCTCTCCTCCCTCCCCATTGCAGGGTCCAGGATTGAGGTTGAGGAGCCAATAGGCAGGTGCCATTGAAGCCACCTGAGTAGAGTGGAAGCTGAATCCCATGACTCACATTTCAGATAGCCTCTGACACGTGCAGTTGCCTGCCATACAGCATTTTGAACTGATTGGCCAGATTTGAGTAGGTAATCTGCCATTGGGCCATTCAGTGTTCAAAAAGGGAAATTATAGGGGATGATCGAAAGGCCACACCCTGGGTTCGGGATCGGGACCGCTCGTCCGGAACCACTCCGCTTAAGCTGTGAGTTTCTCGGGGTTTTTTTGCTTTCCTTTTGGGTCTTCGCGGGTCGGGAGGACTCCTGGTAGGGGGAGGAGCCAGCAGGATTGTGCTCACGTGAGCCTGCACGGGTCACGGGAGCCTGACGTCAGCCGCAGCAGTTTTAAAAGCCACCCGGGCTGTGCGCGCGGTGCCATTTTGGTTCAGTAGCTGCCTATCGGCTGGGTGACAAAAAAAAAAAAAAAACCCCACCCAAACACAAAAACCAAACCTTAAAAGTTGCATCATGGTCATCACTCGGACGAAGGGTAAAAAAGCAGCATCTGCCCAGACAGAGCTGTTTTACCAACATGCTGGAGTCCAGGCTGCCAGCTGCAGAGAGTGCTTCAGCCTGGCACTTGGAATAGAGGGGGAGGGAGAGGACAGCTGTGTCAGGTGTGAGCAGGTGAATTTTCTCCTCAGCCTGGTGGCAGAGCTGAAGGATGAAGTGGCCGAGCTGAAGGAGGAGGTAGCTAGGCTAAGAACAATAAGGGAAAGTGAAAGGGAATTAGACTTGTGGGAGAAGGCTGTGCAGATCTCCCCTGCTGAGGGAAGGGTTTCTGGAGGCGGAGAGGGATGGATACAGGTCCCTGCCAGGGGTGGCAAGAGAAATCCACCCCGACCCTCTCCTACTCCTCCGCTGCCCTTGCATAATAAGTATGAGGCCCTGCAGGCTGAGGTCAGAAAGGATGAGAGGGCTGAGGCTGAGGAGCAGCCATCCAGAGGGGAGCCTAAGGCCAAGTGGTCCCCACCAGCTGTAATGACCAGCTCCGGGGGGAAGCCTAAGGCCAAGTGGTCCCCACCAGCTATAACGACCAGCTCCACAAAGAAAAGGAGAAGGGTTATAGTTGTTGGGGACTCTCTCCTGGGGGGTACTGAGGGACCCATATGTCATCCCGACCCATCCCACAGGGAGGTCTGCTCCCTACCAGGGGCAGGGGTTAGGGACATTGCAAAGAGAATCCCTAAATTAATCCAGCCCTCTGACTATTACCCTCTGCTGGTAATACAGGCTGGAAGCGATGAGATTGACAGGAAGGGCACCAAGGCGATTAAGAAGGAGTTCAGGGCTGTGGTGAAGGCACATTATGCCCCAATACTGAATCTTGTCCCAGCATGTGGGCAAGTTCCCCCTCCTCCAGGAGGAAGACAAAAGCCAAGGCATTAGCCAGGCTTGCACGCACCCAGCGCATGCAGCGCTTGTGCTTACACCAAGTATGGGCGTAATTCTAGCTTCACGCTTTCTACAGGCTGAAGCCAGTTGCTTATGAAAGTGCCCATTGGTCAAGCTCAGCCTCGAGGAATCTATAAGTATCACGCCAGTTGGTGAACACGTTGCCCCCTCATTTACTTTGTCTCTGTGCTTGCTCGAGAGAGTAACTCTCGAGCTGCAGCCTTTGCCATTGAGCTTATTGTTGTTAGCTTCTGTTATACATGCACACATACTGGAAGCCTCTGCATCGTTGAAGAAGCCCAGAGGGAGGACCTTCACTGAGCCTGAGGAGCTCAGCATTGCTACAACCAGTCGTGCCGATCGGAAGAGCCCATCGTGCCACCGGAGGACTGGACCAACCCCCGCGGGTAAAATCTGCCCAGTTGCCGGGGAGAAGGGACTTGATCAATACCGAGTCCACGTATGCCTAGCCCCGCCGTAGCAGGAGAGGAGCCGCCAAGTGCCGCTCTGAGGAGCCGCCTAGTGCCACTCTGAGCCCTGCGGATCCCAGGGAAAACCAAAGCATTGTTCGTGTTTATACTGCACCGAATCTGGGACCACTCTGAGAGTCCTGTTGCTCCTTTAACCTCATTAAACGAGAATCCGCCACCTAACGCAGCTGCATTCTCTCCCCGAGGCTGTTTGCATCAGCCCCGAGAACCGCCGTGGTTGGGCCGACCCCCGTAGCTTCGCCAGCTTCCGTCGTTCGAGCCCGCATACCGGCCACCGTCGTCCCGCCCTGCCGTGCCAGCGGACTTCTGAGGGCCGATCCCACGGACCGACCCCAACCAGGACCGATCCCTGTTGTCTGGAGGGAATTGAATACCATCCATGTGCTTTCCACCCACTAATACTCAGTTCAAAGTATCCGCGTCTAGCAGAGTAAGCGCTGACACATAGAAAGATTGTAATATTGCTGTGTATAGCCAGAAGCCGCCCGCGTCCCGCGGCCATCTAGGGGCCATCTAGTGGCCAAGCAGCGGAACTGCACCCTTCGTTATATAAATACAGAAAGGGTTTATAGGTAGTTCAATTACGTTATAATCATAACACTAGGCCAGTTGTGGAATCTATTTCACAAACGTGCACTAGAACATGTATATAAGTTGGTGATTCATCGGTTATTAATAGTTTGATAATTAATAAAATAATATTTTCATAATTCATATTTCATATTCATAAATGTAATAACCTCTTCACCACAAGGGCCCTTGGACAATTGATTGATGGGGCAGGAGCTCAAGTGGTGTTCTGCTCAGTTCCCTCAGTGGCAGGGGTGTACACTGAGAGGAATGGGAGGACCCACACCATCAACAATTGGCTCAGGGTATGGTGCCAGAGGCAGAACTTTGGGTTCTATGACCATGGGACAACTTTCACCGCACCTGACCTGCTGGGTCTCGATGGGGTGCATCTATCTAGAAGGGGTAAGAGAATCCTGGCACTGGAGCTGGCAGGGCTCATTAGGAGGGCTTTAAACTAGGTCTGAAGGGGGTGAGTGAGGCAATCGGTCCCTCTGCAGAGGTAAGAGTAGGGCACAAGGTAGGGTCAGTTGAGAAGTCAGGAACCCAGCTGCGATGCATGTACACCAATGCACGCAGCCTGGGCAACAACCAAGAGGAGTCGGAGGTCCTAATCCATCAGGGTGACTATGATATAGTCGCCATCTCAGAAATATGGTGGGACAGCACCCACGATTGGAGTGCTACAATGGGGGGTTACAGGCTCTTTAGGAGACAGGCGAGGGAGAAGAGGAGGAGGGGTGGCTCTGTATATTAGTGAGTCATTCTCTGCCACACAACTTGAGGTGGAAGATGAGGGAGTTCAGAGCCTGTGGGTCAAAATCAGAGGGCAGCCTAACAAGTCTGACATCCTGATTGGAATCTGTTACAGACCACCCAACCAGGATGAGGAGGCTCACAAATTATTCTACAAGCAGCTGGAGGCCGTCTCAAGATCATCAGATCTTGTCCTTGTTGGCGACTTCAACCTCCCAGATATCTGCTGGGAACTTCATTCAGCAGGGAAGAGGCAGTCCAGAAGATTCCTGGAACAAATGGAGGACTGCTTCCTGACACAGCTGTTAAGCGAGCCTACCAGGGGACAGGCTCTGCTTGACCTGCTGTTCTGCAATAGGGAAGGGCTGGTGGGAGATGTGATCGTGGGAGGCTGCCTAGGGTGCAGTGACCACAAGATTGTGAAGTTTTCAATATGCAGGGAGATAGGGAGGAGCACCAACAGAACCTTCACCTTGGACTTCCGAAGGGTGAACTTCAGCCTATTTAAGAAACTTGTTTGCAAAGTCCCCTGGGTACCAGCCCTCATGAACCAAGGGGTTCAGGAGGGTTGGACGTACTTCAAACAGGAACTCTTGAAGGCACAGGAACTGGCAGTTCCCACATGCTGAAAGATGAGCCGGCAGGGAAGGTGAGCGGACTGGATGAGCAAGCAGCTCCTGGAGGATTTAAGGGGGAAAAAGAGGCTGTATCACCTTTGGAAGGAGGGGAAGGCTTCTTGAAGTATGTTCAAGGAAGCTGTTAGATTATGTAGGAATAAAATTAGGGAGGCAAAGGCCCAGCTGGAACTGAAGCTGGCCACCACAGTCAAAGATAATAAAAAGCATTTTTATAAATATATTAACAATAAGAAGAAGGGCAGGAAGAACCTGCACTCCCTAGTGGACCTGGAGGGGAACACGGTGACTGAAGACCAGGAGGAGGCTGAGGTCCTGAACACCTTCCTTGCCTCAATTTTTAACAGCAAGGCAGGAGGAGTTCAGGACGAGTGGCCTCCTGAGCTGGGCAATGGGGTCGGGGAGCAGTGTAATGCCCCGGATATCCATGAGGAATTAGTTCGGGACCTGCTGAGCCACTTGGATATTCACAAGTCCATGGGACTGGATGGGATCCATCCTAGGGTGCTGAGAGACCTGACGGATGTGCTAGCTAGGCCACTCTCCATCATTTTCCTCCAGTCCTGGCTCACAGGTGAGGTCCCAGATGACTGGAAACTGGCCAACGTGGTCCCCATCCACAAGAAGGGTCGGATGAAGGAACCTGGAAACTACAGGCCAGTCAGCCTGACCTCAGTGCCAGGGAAAGTGATGGAGCAGATTATCCTGGCGGCAATAACTGCGCACCTGAAGGATGGTTAAGGGCTCAGGTCCAGCCAACATGGATTTAGGAAGGGCAGATCCTGCCTCTCCAACCTGATCTCTTTCTATGATCAGGTGACCCATCTGGTGGATGTGGGGAGGCCTGTGGATGTGGTCTACCTGGACTTCAGCAAGGCCTTTGACACCGTCACCCACAGCAAACTGCTGGCTATGCTGTCGGCCCTTGGATTGGACCAATATACTCTGTGCTGGATTAGGAACTGGCTGGAGGGCTGAGCCCAGAGAGTGGTAGCGAACGGTGCCACATCCAGCTGGTGGCCAGTCACCAGTGGTGTCCCCCAGGGATCAGTGCTGGGCCCTGTCCTCTTCAACATATCCATCGATGATCTGGATGAAGGGGTAGAGTCAGTCATCAGCAAGTTTGCAGATGACACAAAGTTAGGGGCAGATGTTAGTCAGTTAGAGGGTAGAAAGTCTCTGCAGAGGGACCTCGACCGACTGGTCAGATGGGCAGAGTCCAATGGGATGTCATTCAACAAGTCCAAGTGCCGAGTGCTGCACTTTGGCTACGGCAATCCCATGCAGAGCTACAGGCTGGGATCGGAGTGGCTGGAGAGCTGCCAAACAGAGAGGGACCTGGGTGTGCTGATTGACAGCCACCTGAATATGAGCCAGCAGTGTGCCCAGGTGGCCAGGAGGGCCAATAGCATCCTGGCCTGCATTAGGAATAGTGTGGCCAGCAGGAGCAGGGAGGACATAGTGCCCCTGTACTCTGCTTTGGTTAGGCCACACCTTGAGTACTGTGTCCAGTTCTGGGCCCCTCAGTTGAAGAAGGACATCGAGACACTTGAACATGTCTAGGGAAGGGCAACAAGGCTGGTGAGAGGCCTTGAACACAAGCCCTATGAGGAGAGGCTGAGGGAGCTGGGATTGTTTGGCCTGGAGAAGAGGAAGCTCAGGGGTGACCTCATTGCCCTCTACAACTACCTGAAGGGTGGTTGTAGCCAGTAAGGGGTTGGCCTCTTCTCCCAGGCAACCAGCACCAGAACAAGGGGACACAGTCTCAAGCTGCACCAGGGGAGGTTTAGACTTGAGGTGAGGAGGAAGTTCTTCACCGAGCGAGTCATTCGTCATTGGAACGGGTTGCCCAGGGAGGTGGTTGAGTCATCGACCCTGGAGGCATTCAAGGGGAGATTGGACGTGGCACTTGGTGCCATGATCTAGGCATGGGGTCTGTGTTGATAGGTTGGACTCGATGATCCTCGAGGTCCCTTCCAACCTAAGCGATACTGTGATACTGTGATACTGTGATACACTGTTTGTTAATGGGATTTGAGGTGCCAACAAGCACCAACATTATTCTCCTGTCTTCAGGGCGATTAGCTTCTTTTGTTCTAGCAGCAGCATGTTTAAGTCACAGACTTCAGCTATAGCAGAGTGCTTGCTCTCTCACTTCCTCTAATTCAGGATTTACCTTTTGGATTATCCCTGCCTTTTGGATTACAAATTACAACTCCCAGGTATTGCTTCATCCAGCTAAAGTTTTGACGATTAGCAGCCCAGTGGTTCATGAGTAACTTGAGCCAATTTACCTGGTTATTTCTAAAGTTTGCAGCTTGTTTATTTGTTGCTTAACTCCATTGTAAATCTGAGGGGGTCCATCTCACAACCTGAGTCAGTACTGCTGTTTGTTTTAGCATTATAAGCGTTTCCAGTTTGTTCCTCTGTATTCCACATTTCTGATTTTCCTAGACTGTTATTCTACTGTTTATTAGCATCCTATCATATGTAATCAACCTATCATCAACTGGGCAGATGAACCTGATCAAATTATCTCAGAAAAATATATTTCAATATCTAAAAAATCATATTAATCTTTTATCATAAATTTGATCATAAACTATAACAGTATGGCACTTCTGCAAAAAAAAATCCATTCAGAGTGCAAGTCTCTAACAAGAAACCTAGGTGAGGTCAATAATGATGAGGAAATTTCCCAGCAGCAAGGTTTTAGTTGGCATAGATAAGTGGAGCCCTTTACAGTGCAGATAGTAGACTGTGAGGGTGGCAGGACACTGGAATAGGTTGCCCAGTGAAGTTGTGGATGCCCCTCCGTGGAAGGGACTGGGGCAGGTTGAATGATGTTTTGAGCAAGCTGATCTAGTGGAAAATGTCCCTGCCCATGGCATGGAGATTAGAACTAGATGAATTTTAGGGTCTCTTCCAGGCCAAAGCATTCATCATTCTACAATTAAGCTCTAAAATATGTCAAGGTTCCCCAAGACTAACATGGTATTGGTATCACTATTATGAAGACTAACTATAGAGGTCTGGCCTGCTCCATGCCTACCATTTAATAAAAAACTCCTGGTTTAGAAAAAAGTCCCTCAGAAAAAAGCAAACAAACAAACAAACAAATCCCCACAAGCCAAAAAAGCCCGGTAATAATATGTAATGGGTTTGGGCAAACCCCCTCCCCACCATGGGCAGAAATAGTGACTCAAACAAACAGATTGTAAAAGTGATGGAAAGTTTAAATAGAAAACAGCAAGTGTGTACAGAAAGCCTGAAACACAGTGACAAAAGAAACCCTAAAACACATCCAAGAATGTCCCATCCCCACCTGGGGGTACACCCAAACCCCCCAGGACTCTTTCTCCCCCCCCAACCCAGCCTTGGGCCTGGGCAGGCGCAAGGGAGGCGGCTCACGCCATTTTACCTAAGCAGCAGCAGGGGATGAAAGAGGAAGTGAAGACCCTGTGCTGATGTATTATAGGGGAGCATGGCATTATGGGAATGAAATACCTGGTTTCCTGTGACCATCCCCCTGGGCTGGGCCCAACCCTTGGGACCTCCCAGCTGTGGTCTGTGCAGTGGCGTCCGGGCCAGCACCCAGCCTAAACCACCACATAATATTGGGCTGTTTCCTGCTCAGGCAGATATTTATAGGGTAAAGCATTTTACAGACAATCACTTAAGAAGTCACTGTGAAGATGTAAGGCAAGCACAGAAATAAGTTCTATTCTAAGGCTGAGACACATTTAGATTTCAAGTGTGAGAATTAAGTGTTCCCAAAGTTGCTGCACAGCCTGAGAAAACAAAGAGTCCTATACCATGAAGTTCAGAACTGTCTGGCCCATAACTGGGAAGTGTTCTGGGGGCCAAGAATATCACAGTATCACTGTGGCAATGCCAGCAACAAGCAGTGTGAGCAATCTGGCAGTGCAGGCCTAGAGCCTGACATGGTGGTAGGCCATGCTCAGCATAAATGCAGAGTCAGCTAGCAGTGGAGCAAAACAGTGCTGTGCCTGCAGCATGTAACTAAAACAAGACACTGGTAGCTATAAACATGGACAGTTATCTTGGGACAACAGGACATGCACCTGCATCAACAACCTCGTTGTGTCATTAGTAGTTGGACCAATAATCTGTAATAGTGCAATGTGTGGTCACTCATTGGGAACCAATGGAGCTATGCCAACAGGGCACTCTGAGTTTATATAAGTTGTAGCAGTTGCCTTGCTACGCACTTCTTCTTCTGCCTTTCCTGTCTCCTGTTTCTTCTACACTTTACCGTGCTATACTTGCACTACAGGCCTGCTCCATAGGCCTGCACCTCAGGCCTGCACCATCGGCCTGCAACACTGGAACAATAAAGGAACAATACTCGATCACATTGGTCAGCCGTATTGATTCCTATCTCCGTTGTCTACATATCACAGTATCACAGTATTGCCAAGGTTGGAAGAGACCTCAAAGATCGAGTCCAACCTGTCACCACAGACCCATGACTAGACCATGGCACCAAGTGCCACGTCCAATCTCCTCTTGCACATCTTGATGGATGGTGACTCCACCACCTCCCTGGGCAGCCCATTCCAATGACTAATGACTCTCTTGGTGAAGAACT
This sequence comes from Melanerpes formicivorus, assembly GCF_026170545.1. Classification (NCBI taxonomy): domain Eukaryota; kingdom Metazoa; phylum Chordata; class Aves; order Piciformes; family Picidae; genus Melanerpes; species Melanerpes formicivorus. The sequence continues at coordinate 43,804,879 of NW_027142353.1, read as the reverse complement.
TTCTCCTCACCTCGAGCCTAAACTTCCCCTGGTGCAGCTTGAGACTGTGTCCTCTTGTTCTGGTGATGGTTGCCTGGAAGAAGAGACCAACCCCTTCCTGGCTACAACCACCTTTCAGGTAGTTGTAGAGGGCAATGAGGTCACCCCTGAGCCTCCTCTTCTCCAGGCTAAACAATCCCAGCTCCCTCAGCCTCTCCTCATAGGGCTTGTGCTCAAGGCCTCTCACCAGCCTTGTTGCCCTTTTTTTTTGTTTAACCTTATTTTCTGCCTGTAAAGTTGTGGACTGAGGGCTGATGATGTAAGCATAGAAGTGCCCCCTGGCATTTTAGTAGTTCAACTGTTTGGCTTGAGGTAGTCACTCTATTTTCTCACTGGGTTCTGAATGATTTTTGGGGTCCATTTATGAGGAGCATCTGCAGCAGAGAAAGTATCAGCAAGTTCCCCTTTGGCTTCCATGCATTCACTGATTTAACAGACAATGCCATAGGACTTTTTTTTCCCCACCCCCTGTCTTAGATGTTCTTTCCAAAGCAGTTGGGTGAAGGAAACTGTTTGGCTGGTATAAGACACAAGCATTTCTTACTTTTCTCCCTGCCTTGGCTTGTAAGGGATTTGGTGAACTTGGGCTGCTGGAGGGAGTTCCCATTTCCCCAGTAAACACTGGGGTTTGATGCAGAGTGTGATGAGAAGCTCAGCTGCTGGTCAGGGGTGCTCAGAGCTCTCAAGAATCCTGGGGCATGTGGACATCCTGATCAACAACACAGGCATCAGCTTCCGTGGCAGGGTCATGGACACGAGCCTGCTGCTGTGGTGCTGTCGAGGGTTGAGGGGGAGGCCAGGCCTTCTGCCCACCCCGTAAAGTGAAGGGAAAGAAAAATGAAAGAAAGGAATAAAAAACACAGCCGGATTGGCAAGGGAATGTGCTATATTTACAAGCGGGGGCTGCAGGATATATATATATATGTACACAATTTACAGTATTTACAATATATACAGAAATATACAACAAAGTAACACAGGAATGAGATTCCCATCCTCTTCCAGGAGGAGAGTTTCCCCCTGTACCCCCTTCTCTCCCCTTTTTCCCCAAAGAGGGTTAGAAAGAGAGAAAAAAGAGCAATTGTTAATTAAAAGCAGTTAGTACAGGCCTTGCGGTTATCAGTTCTAAGGTCAGTCTGGCCGAAAGCCCAGAAGCTGTGAGCTGCAGAAGAAGGGGGAGAAAGTGCGAGACTGAGTGAGACCAGTCTCATTGGGAATCAAAACCTAAGGCAGTGCTTCTGCTTCTCCACCAATGAAGTTAGTTTAGACCTGTCTTGTTTATAAAACATTCAGCCATGGTGTCCCTTTGTTAAAGGCACCGCCTCAAACGGTCACAGGTGCTTACTCAGCTTTCCTTTGGCAGTTATGGACAAGAGCACAGCTGAAGGACAGACAGCGGTAGAGGTCGCTCAGGTGGTCCTCAGTGCAGTGGGACAGAAGAAGAAGGAGGTGCTGGTGGCTGGCCTGACGCCCTCCCTGGCTGTCTACCTGAGGAACCTCTTCCCCAGGCTCTTCTTCACCTTAATGTCTGTTTTGCCTTCACACCAGCAGCTCTTGGCTTTCTCCATCCCACTGCCTCTGAAATACAATCCTCAGATGGGAGTTCTTGTGATCAGTGTCTCCTCCTCATCTGACTGCAGAACAGCTTAGTCCCAGCCCTCTTTACATCATCTACCAGCCCCCAGCAGTCAGGTGTAAACCCACACTAAAACTCTGGTACAGGTGTGCAGGCTCAGCAGGACATTCTCCTTCAAAAGCTTTTTCTTGATCACTGCCTATGTGTATATGATCTCTGAGAATCCATCCAGATGATGCCCAGGACGTGTTTCAGCACTGCTGCTGGCTCAGGAAATCCTCTGCCAGTTTCACTGTGGCCGAGGCTGCTGATCTTCTCCCCCTCTTCACAAGGGGATTCTGCAAGCATCGGTTCTGCTTATCTTTGTGTGTTTTGCATGTCCAGGCCCTTCAGTTCTTGGCACATTGCAGCACTCTTCGTCCAGCTGCTTTTTATTCTGCTTTGTCAGGTCATGGCTGAAGGAGGACTGAGAGGCTGCTTTGCACCTCTGTGTTACCAGCCAGGGTGCTGAGAGCTGCACTGCCTCAGGACTGTGATGACAGCCAGGCTGACCTTTCTCTGCCTCTCCTGCAGAAGGCCACAGGAAACTCATTCATTTTTAACTCCAGCCTTTAATGCAAACCACATTCCAGGAGCCTACCAAGGGTTAGTCCTTGTGCCAGGGATCCTTGAAGGCAAGGGGAAGCTCAGCACAAAGAAGTGCCAAGACTGCAGAGGTTTAGTGAATAAAAGGAATTTCCAGCCCTGACAATTATTCTGCATGGACTGAAAAGGAGCAGGAATGTCTCGTGTGTGTGGCTAGCACAGGGGTATTTCAGGGCTGCTGCAGCAATAAAGGCCATATCAGTCATGGCAGCTGTGACACTGCTTTAACATCCTTCCAGTAAACAGGAGTTCAGAAACAAACAACGTCGGGACTTGCAGGGCAGCCTGCCCAGCAGTCTTGGCCTAACCACAGAAAGATCAAGTAGTTGCATTTCTTTCCCTGCTCTCTGCCAAGGCAACTATACATTGTTGCTATAAATAGAGACTGCTCTGGATCCTGGCTTCTTCTAACCTTGGAAGGAGACAACTCTCAGCTTTATTAGTGTTAGACAATGACAGTATGCCTAAGAAAGATCATGCCATATACATCTCATGCCATCAACTTTTCTTTAATGTCATCAATATGTATAAAATTACAACTTTTATCCATTTTTCTCTGCCTGATTACTATTTGCATTTTCAGAGAAATGCAAACTTCAAGATTTTTTTTAGACTATTGCTATGAACCTTGAGAAGCAGATCTTCTCAAAACATGGTGCTTCAGAAGACACTTCCTGACCTGTTCAAAAAGTTTCAGTTTATTCCATTTACATTTTACTGATGCTTTATCTCTGTCACTTCATTAGTCTCCAGGTAGCTGCAGGTTCATAGAGATGAAAATAAAACATTTAAAGAGTGACAAGAACAAGTACAGGTTTGTTGACAACAGAGTTCAGAATCAATACGGATAACCAATATGATCTAAATATTGTTCAGTTTAATTAATGAATCTCTATCACTTATATGGACACACAGACTCACAGAGCATAGTTGGCATAGCTTCACTGGCTCCCCACAATTGTCCACACATCCTACTGTTACACATTATTGGTTAAACTACTAATATCACATGGAGTTGTTGATTGACGTATGCATCCTGTTATTCCAAGATAACTCTCTGTGTTTATAGCTACCAGTACTTTGCTTTAGTTACATGCTGCTAGCACAGCACTATTTTGTTAAACTGCTAGCTACTTCTACACTTAAGCTAAGCATGGCCTACCAGTATATAAAGCTCTAAGTTTATATTACCAGATTGCTCACACTACTTATTGCTATGATTGCCACACAGGTTGGTTCTGATTTATTTTACTGCAGCTCTTATACAGGGTGTCTACCCTAATGATTTGCATGCTAGCAAGCATCTCCATACTTTGGTACAGGGAAGCCCATTAGAGGTAATAAAGTATGTCCTTGAGAGCTTTTTAGTAAAAGAAGAATGTCTATTTGGAATAGTGAAACAAACAAACAAACAAAGGCAGACTTCCTGAGGCAAAGATATCTTCTGAGCTCTAAGTATGGATCACTAATGTACAGGCTTATGCCTAGTAATAAGGAGTCTCTTCCTTCTCCAAGACCATATGTTGCAAACTAGTAGCCAGAATCCAAAGGAATTGAATGTCTACTGAGCCAGTGCCTTCTGGCCCTGTATTTGCAATGACTGCTCCACTTCATTCAATCACAAGTGGTCATGAGGTGAAACCACTCCCAGAACTAAGTTATAAACCCATTTGCATCTTGCTCTTAATTCTTCAAAACCAGGATAGAAGTGCTGATATAATCTGGACTAAAAGCTTCCAGTTTAGGCACATGAGGATTTTGTCTTTCCTGCTTTTAGAAAATGTTTCACTTAATCAAACTGGCATGGTGAAAACCAAAGACACAATTCACCAGAACTGCAAAAGGAATTTTTACATAAACACTAAAAATATTGATTCCACCACTGTAGCTCTCTCAGTTCTTTCACTTCTGATTTTTGTGACCCATGCCAAACTGGCCAAGCAGATATATCCATCATCAGCAATCAGGTAGTTTAGTACCTAATTTAAAAGTGGAGAGGAAAGAAAGTTGCCTTTGAATAATAAGAAAACACAATGCCATGAGCAGCTGGCCAAAATATCTTATTATTAACTATTATGTTTTAGCATGTAAAATAGTCCATATTTGGTGGCAGAGGAAGAGTTCCAGTTGCAAATGCTTTTATAAATCAACTAAATCTCAAGAACTTCTGGAATTTAAATGGGAAAGCTGACATGAATTACTGTTTAACAGGGATATTGAATCCTTAAATGAAGTGTGCATTCGCATTTTTAATGGCAGAAAGCTGAAGCCAAGCATAATAAAAATAATTGAAATGAGGTTTAGAATACATTAATCTAGATGAGAAGTGCTTTAAAGCACAAGTGAAGCAGAAAAACAGCCAGAGTGTATATGGCATTTACTTGTAGATATCATTAGCTTCTGATATTATCATTTACCATTAGTAAAATCGGGAGGAGAAGTGGGGAAAAAACAAACACAACTTTTAAAAAATAATTTTTATTACATGAAAATTAAGGGAAAATCATGGAAGTACTGCCTTGTATCAGTGTCCTGACTGTCACAGGCTGGACACATGCTGTCACAGGGTGTCCAGGCTGCCACTGTACTTCTGTCACAGGCTGAGTCATTCCTTAGAGAAATAGGTTAGCGAAAGATATGAGAGATCAAATGCTAAAGGGAGCACTAGTAAATCTCTAGGGTTTTTGGAACACAAGGTAGCTATCTGCAAGAGACTACAAGGAAATGTAAAAGTTTGGTCTGATCTGATCACTGAAAGGGATAGAGGAGATTTTCTACATTCAAAAGGTCTGGCATCAAGAGAAATCCTTGCCTGGACACTTCTGTCTGCAGTGGTAAAACCACTAATGACCACACAGAAAGCAGAGAACTGATAATAGTGTTAAATACTAGAAAGACCATCTAATGAGACAATGATTGCTGAACATTGTCAGGGTTGATGGATTTCAGATGTAGACTTAAATTCCTACATTGAAAAAAAATATTTTTAGACATTAGACGTCCTTTAGATCCAGCACTACATCTTTTCTATCATCTGAGTCAATATTTTATTTTCAAAGCAGCTCAGTTCTCTGCATGATCAGAAAACAAGAGGGGATTGGACATGGCACTCAGTGCCATGGCCTAGTCGTGAGGTTTGTGGTGACAGGTTGGACTTGATGATCTTTGAGGTCTCTTCCAACCTTGGTGATACTGTGATGCTGTGATATATTATAGCAAAAGGAGCCACAAGTATTGATCAGAAGAGATCTGTGTGTATGCATATATATATGTTTCTGTTTCTTAAATTTGCCCTGCCCAGAAGACACTGCCAAAGGCAAAACTTCCCTTCTAAATTCATACATTTCATCTTTCATTTTGGCTGTATGAATAGCTTAACTTTCAGATGCGCTTAGCTTCTGATCTTAGAATAGCTGGTAGCTACATTATGAGAAAATCAGAATATCAATATGTGTGTTTCTTATAAGCACTAAATCTAGACATGTGATTTCTAATTTAAAGCTAATATGGTCTTAAAATAGAAACCTCCTCAAGCTCTGCCAGATCTTTTAGGATGACCTTAGTGAGTCAAATATTTTAAGAATGTCAGGTAGGAGAAAAATTCTGTAAAAATCCTCTAAAACCCTCTATAAGTCTACCCCACTGCATTTCAAGTTTCTAGAATTTCAAATTTGAGCTTTATTGAATGTGCACTAAAATTTGTAATGTTTACAATCTGTTGAAGAATGGCTTAGAGAGAGAGGACATGGATCCCTAGAAGTGTTGCACAACCCAGGCTTTGACGTTGATCAGGCTATTAGCATAAGTATTGGCCAAGCTGAAGGTCAGTCAGCAAGATCAGCAAGCTCTCAAGGACAGCCTGTCCTTGAGAACTTGGTAAACAACTTGGGTGGAGCTGAGAGCCAGGTAGACGAGGAAGTAAACCACAAGTAGGAGGAGTATGTGAACATGACCTTTTAGGTTAGAGCCAATAAGACAATGATGAGTAGACATACATTATTGTATAGTTATAAAAGTCTGATGCAAACCCAAGTTGAACTTGCTTTATCACTCACATTGAGTCGGTCACTTGTTCTGCCATGGGAAATCTCCTCCGCAACAAACTAATTCCTTTCTATACACAATCATATGGCCAGCAGATAAATTTGCCTCAGAATACAAACTATGAGAAAAACTTAGAAATGAGAGAAGGATTCAGGACATCTGCTGTCACCCTGATAATGTGGGAGAAAAAGCTGGGAACTGAAGAGAAATTAAATCAGAAAACCCAAAGGGGTTACGAACTAAGCACTAGTCTGAAGCATTAATCAGATGGGAAGCAAGCAGGGTAGCTGCTGCTCCTAGAAGCAAATACAGAGAGGCAGGTGCTTTCTGTATATTATAGGAGTAATGTGGGAAAAAAAAAAATCAGTCTTTTGTTTAAAATGTTATTAAAATGCATCTGGGAATTCTTTTAGAAGTAGTGGTGTTGGACCAGTATAGCAACAAAGCATAAGAGGCAAAATTTAAAGGGAGTTATAATCTCTTCTCTTCAACCAACTGGACAACATGTAGATAAAGGATTTGACACGCAGGTCTTTTATGACCAGCGTTTTGTTATGGGGTTTTCTTGGGATATTTTTGAAGGCCTAATGTGATTTGTTGTCTACAATTTCATTCATGATATACTTGTTTAATATCTTCATCAATGACCTGGAATAAGGGTCAGAGTGTACTCTCAGCAAGTTTGCTGATGGTACAAAACTGGGAGAAGTGGTTGACACACCAGAAGGCTGTGCTGCAGTTCAGCAAGGCCTGAACAGGCTGGAGAGTTGAGCAGAGGTGAACTTCATGAATTTCAACCAGGACAAATGTATAGTCCTGCACCTGGGGAGGAATAAGCTCCAACACCAGTGCAGGTTAAAGTTTGACCCACTGGAAAGCAGCTCTGCAGAGAATGAGTTGGGGTGCTGGTGGACAAGTTCATCATGTGCTAGCAATGTACCTTAATGGTCAAGAAGGCAAATGGTCCACTGGGGTGAATTAAGAAGAGTGTGACCATCAGGTCAAAGGAGGTTGTCCTGCCCCTCTACTCCAGCCTGGTGAGGTTGCACTTGGAGGTTTGTAACTAGTTCTGGGCTTCCAAGTTCAAGAGAGACAGGGAACTACTGGAGAGAATCCAACATAAGGCTACAATGATAATTAAGAGAATAGGACACCTCTCTTATGAGGAAAAGCTGAGAAGCCTGGGGCTGTTTAGCCTGGAGAAGAGAAGTCTAAGAGGGGAATCTAATCAAGGATGAGACCAGTCTCTTTTAACTGGTGTGCAGTGATAGGACAAGGGGCAATGGATACAAACTAGAACACAGGAAGTTCTGCCTAGGCGTGACAAAAAATTCTTAACTATGAGGGTAAATGAGCACTGGAATCGGCTGCCCAGAGAGGCTGTGGAGTCTCTATCTCTGCAGAGTGTCAAAACATGCCTGGACACATTCCTCTGCAACATGATCTAGGCATACCTGCATTATGAGGGGGATAGGACTAGATGATTTCCAGATGTCCCTTCAAATCCCCAACATTCTGTAATTCTGTACTTACCTTTTAAAAACACAATGAGAATTTTTCAGAGTGCACATCAAAATACAGTTCTTAAACTCACTGGTTATATATATTATCTTTTGATATCCCAAACTATCACAAGTTCTGAAGCAATGCCAGGCAGAGAGAAGGAAGGTTAAACATTGAAGGTTAAACACAGCTTAATAACTAAGTTTTCCAGTTTATACTTATATGTAAGTATAGGCCGCACCTTGAGCACTGTGTCCAGTTCTGGGCCCCTCAGTTTAAGAAGGACATCAAGACACTTGAATATGTCTAGAGAAGGGCAACAAAGCTGGTGAGAGGCCTTGAGCACAAGCCCTGTGAGGAGAGGCTGAGGGAGCTGGGATTGTTTAGTCTGGAAAAGAGGAGGCTCAGGGGAGATCTTATTGCTCTCTACAATTACTTGAAAGGTGGTTGTAGCCAGGAAGGGGTTGGTCTCTTCTCCCAGGCAACCAGCACCAGAACAAGGGGACACAGTCTCAAGCTGTGACAGGGGAAGTTTAGGCTCAAGGTGAGGAGAAAGTTCTTCATGGAGAGAGTCATTCATCATTGGAATGGACTGCCCACGGAGGTGGTGGAGTCACTGTCCCTGGAGGTGTTCAAGAGGGGATTGGATGTGGCACTTGGTGCCATGGTCTAGTCATGAGGTCTGTGGTGCCAGCTTGGACTCGATGATCTTTGAGGTCTCTTCTAACCTTAGTGATACTGTGATACTGTATGCATCTGACCAACAGTTTAAATCATAGAACTATCTAGTGCCCTTCAAGTACTACCTTAGTCAGTATCTACCTGTTTTTCCAGTTATCAGTTGAATTATATTGTAGAAAATGAACATTTTAAGACTCTTCTAGTTTTTAGGCTGGATCTTTCCCTAGCTGAGCTGGACATTAGTGTATACTGAAACATACTGTTGAAAAATATGTTAAAGTGTTCTGACTTGTTATTGCACATTTACTCTTTTGAAAAGGAACTGGAACCCAGAAATGCCAGTGGAAACTTTTTGGTACTTCTACTATGGCAGTTGCAGCCATAAGCAATGACAGATGCATTTGTTTCTGCCCTGAGCTGCTGCTTAGAAATCTGTTTCTGGTTTTGCTCACGTATTTATAGAGCTTTAGCTAAATCGTTACTCTGAGTTTCCATAGTGATAACTGAAATATGTATTAAGACCAAACCTTGAAGCATATTCACTGTTGGAAATACCTCATGAATTACATTTTTCAAGGGCAGCTTCTCAAAACTGATTTGCTCTGTTCAGTTCCCACCTTGATTTGTGATACTTTTGATACAGCAATATTTATTTAGAAGAGATTTTTTTTTCTTCCTGCAAGATTCAGTGTGTAGATATTACTCCTCCTTCTTATCTATACTATAACTTGGTCCAAAGAGATGAACCTTCTCAATTCAGAAGGTGATCTTTGAAATAAAACCAGATTGTTAAATCTGTCACACTTTCAATTAAACTTTCTTTAAATGAAGCATCATTAATAGATGGCATAAAATAATGCTGACAGTTAATCTGTTTTCATAGCCATAAGGCTTTGAACAAGGAATCTATTTCTCAGATTGCCATTTGATTAGAAAATAATTATGTATTCCTAAGATCTTGATATTTAATCAGAAAAGCTGAACTACATCTCATCAGGTGTATACAAAACACCAACCTCTGAAAAATATTCTGCACAAAAGTTCTGCTCATTTCTCCTAATACATTTATCTGAATGTAGTCCTAGTCTGCTCTTGGATGCCTTAATGCTACAGTAAAAAGAGATGGCATTTTTAGCAACCTTTTACCAAAATGAGGATCGGGGTTTTTCTGAGGGTTTCCAGGGTTTTTGGTTTTTTGTTTGTTTGTTTGTTTGTAGTTGTTTGCTTGCTTGCTTCTTGTTTGTTTTTTGGTGGGGTGAGTTTTTTCATGGGGGGTGTGCTTGGTTTTATATTTGTTTTAATTTGGCTTTGGCTTTGGTTTTGGTTTTTCTTCTAACAAATGTTTGAAAGTCAAATATACTGAGAGACAGAGAGAAATGTTTTCAGAAAATATCTGCAGGAATGACTAGACAAATTTCTTTTTTCATTTCTGGTAATTGCTTCTATGTAGGCAGCTGAATTAGAGATTATTGAATGAAAATCTTTCATTATTTATTTCAAACTTACTAGGGGCTGGATTTTGTTGTGTGCTAAAGAGAGCTGTCATGTATACAAATGCAAGATGACAAATAATTACCAAAACAAGATAGGAATGGACCTGAGTCTGAACTAATGAAAGTGCCTATGCGACCCCTATTTTACCCTGTTTGCAAGCAGAAATGTGCTTTAATTTTTAAACTGCCTGCTGAGTCTGCCATTCACTTATAGAAGGGATGCTTACATTTGGCAAACTGCATTCTTTAGTCAGGTGTTTTGGAAACTCAACTCAGTATAAATTAGTCTCTCATTAAATGAAAGTATCTGTTGTGTGTCATAATCCTGTCGTACCTTCTTATCTGCTACAGGCATCACCCATGTGCTCACATAGGAACTACAAGCACAAAATGTCATTCTCCAACTGGTATCTTGTCAGACTCATATCTCCATGTTCCAAGTGTTGAGTGTCCTTTTTTCATTATCCTTACCTTAATAACATTTTGTATTATCATAGACTTTCAGAGCTCTCAGCAATCCAAATGTTTGGGTTCTATGTTGTGTTTTTCTCTCTGGCACTGTGTAGAAGTGGAGGCTTCTGTGCAAAAAGAATGCCCTCTGCTGTCCTCTGAAGCTCTGGTCCCCAGTCCTCCCAGCTAGGACTAAGAGAGAAAATGTATGACTCACTCTCATGTTCCATGTTTTAACGATAGTCGTCAAGGTCCTTAAGACCAGAGGCTTTGGCTCCAAAGCTGCACTTAATCTTAGGCCATTGTCTTTGATCTTTGCCTGCGCTGTGGTCTAGGTATACTTCTGCCCACCTATGTACTTCACTGACACTGACCATGACCAGGTGCAAATAGGATGAAGCCAAAACCCAGCCTCTTCAAAATGCTTTCACAATTTAGACACCACCAGGAGAGACTGAGCAAACTTTTTGCTAGTAGTGAGGCAATGACTCCTACATCCCACCCCCCTAGAGAGTATCATAGTATCAGTCTGGGTTGGAAGGGACCACAAGGATCATCTAGTTCCAACCACCCTTCCATGGGCAGGGACACCCCACACTAGATCAGGATGGCCAGAACCTCATCCAGACTGGTCTTAAACACCTCCAGGGACAGCGCCCCAACCACCGCCCTGGACAACCCATTCCGGGGCTTCACCACTCTCTTGGGGAAGAACTTCCTCCTCACCTCCAGCCTGAATCTCCCCACCTCCAGCTTCATTCCATTCCCCCTAGTCCTATCACTACCTGGGATCCTGAGAAGTCCCTCCCCAGCCTTCCTGTAGACCCCCTTCAGATACTGGAAGGCCACAATTAGGTCACCTTGGAGCCTTCTCTTCTCCAGACTGAGCAGCCCCAACTCTTTCAATCTGTCCTCATAGGAGAGGTGCTCCAGCCCTCTGATCATCCTTGTGGCTCTTCTCTGGACATGTTCCAGCATGTCCATATCCCTCTTGTAATAGGGGCTCCAGAACTGGATGCAGTACTCCAGGTGGGGTCTCACCAGGGCTGAGTAGAGGGGGAGGATCACCTCCCTTGACCTGCTAGCCACACTTCTCCTGGTGCAGCCCAGGACCTGATTGGCTTTCCAGGCTGCAAGTGCACACTGCGAGCTCATGTTGAGCTTCTCATTCACCAGCACCCCCAAGTCTCTCTCCTCAGGGCTGCTTTCCAGCCAGTCACTGCCCAGCCTGGATTTGTGCCTGGGATTGCCTCAAGCCAGATGCAGGACCCTGCACTTGGTCTTGTTGAACCTCATGAGATTGGCTTATGCCCACCTCTCCAGCCTGTCAAGGTCCCTCTGGATGGCCTCCCTTCCCTCCAGCATGTCTGCTGCACCACACAGCTTGGTGTCATCAGCAAACTTGCTGAGGGTGCACTCAATGCCACTGTCCATGTCACCCACAAAGATGTTGAACAAGACTGGTCCCAGGACTGATCCCTGAGGGACTCCACTTGTCACTGGCCTCCACTGGGACATGGACCCATCGACAGCCACTCTTTAGTTGCGGCCATCAAGCCAGTTCTTTATCCATCTAGTGGTCCACCCATCAAAGCCATGTGTCACCAGTTTGGAGACCAGGATGTGGTGCGGGACAGTGTCGAAGGCTTTGCTTAGGTCCAGGTAAATGACATCAGTTGCTTGCCCCTCATCTATTAATTTCGTCACCTTCTCATAGAAGGCCACCAGGTTGGTCAGGCAGGATTTGCCCTTGGCGAAGCCATGCTGACTGTACCAAATCACCTCTTCACTATTCTTCTGAGTCAGTAGTGCCTCCAGGAGGATCTGCTCCATGATCTTTCTGGGCACAGAGGTGCGACTGACTGGCCTGTAGTTCCCTGGTTCCTCCTTCTTACCCTTTTTGAAAATGGGGGTAATGTTTCCCCTTTTCCAGTCTGTGGGGACTTCCCCAGACTGCCATGACTTTTGAAATATAATAGAGATCAGTAGGAAGCAGGAACATGGGGCAGATGCTGTGTGCCTAAGCACAAGGTTAACTCTTGCTTGTTTAACAAATATTAGCATTATCTCATTGCTTTCCAAATGTAATTGTTCAGGGTTTCACAAAGTAGGCAATAAATGGGATTACTGAGTGAAGCGTGTAGCATAAGCTTGCATTCGATCACATTTTCCTTCAGTCTAACCTACTCCCTGTGACACTGGAGATTAATTCTCAGTTCTGAAAATATGGGCTTTAATGTATTCACACAGAGACAGTTGATGTGGGGCAATATTTTCCTGTACATTAGCTATTCTCTGGCAACTGTCTGTTTGTAAACTTTCTCTTTCATTGAATACATTAACTAGCTTGTTATATTCTCATTAAGGGGTAAGCTACGTTGGCGTATTTTCTGATGGACATAAAACTGCACATTTATTGGTACCAGCCTGAAATAACATGTTAGCTAGTAACTTTCTACTGTGTCTTCAATCTTCATGAATATTTTGATCCTCAAAACTCCTGCTCTGCTGCAATCTAACAGTATGGGGACCTCTTTCTTGAAGGAAAAAGCAGACTATCTCTTTTTTTTTGTCTTTGAAAATAAACTTCTCTAGAGCTTTTTCTCTGTTCTCATTCAGAAGCAGCAGCCATAAGATGTTCAGGCATCTGAGAATAGGAGCTTTCTTTATGGCTGGATGTCAACAGTGTATTATAATATAATAGTAGAAAATTATATGGACAATTTCAAGGATGTACTGGATCTGCCTGGGATGGAGTTCACTTTCTTCATAGCAGCCCATACAGCCCTGTGTTTTGGATTTTTGGCTATAAAAATGTTGATAATACACCAGAGTTTTAGATTTTATTGAGCAGTGTCAAGGCTTTCTCTGATTCTCATTCTGCCATACAAATTAGTAGGCTGGTGATGGTCCAGAGAAAGAGAGGGTCACAACCAGAACAGCTGACCCAAATTTACCAGAGGGATATTATACAACAAGCTACTACTATTTTACAGATTCATATGGCTTGATCTTCCCAAAGTAGCCATTGCTCACAACTGTTTGGTTATTCTTCTGCATGTGCAAGGTGTAATTGCCTTTACATTGCTTGTTTTGAGTTTCACCTGTTTGTTAGAGGGTCATTGTTGGCTTTTTTTTTTTCCTGTTTCCTTCACTTAGTGGAGTTTATATGAACCCACAAGTTTTCTTGGTCTTTTATTCCAACAGAGTAGAAGGGTTGTGAGAAAGTGTCTGTGTGGGTGTTTCATTGCTGGATGGGATCAGCCCGCCACAAAGGAGTAGTTTCTATTGTCTTTTGAACTGACAGAATCATTGATAATTTTGCCTAACAAATGGACTCAATAGTAGGAAAACAAAATCAGAATATTGAAAGTTCACCACTATTTCCCATTTCTACTAAGACTGGACAGATCACAAGAAGAAGATAGAACAATCAGTCTTTCTCCTTGCAGTATTTTTGTTTCATTTATATTATTTATTTATTTTAAAAAGTTTCATTTCTTCAGAGAGACTAATAAATCACAGTATCACAGTATCACAGTATCACTCAGGTTGGAAAGGACCTCGAGGATCATCGAGTCCAACCTATCAACACAGACCCCATGACTAGATCATGGCACCAAGTGCCATGTCCAATCTCCTCTTGAACGCCTCCAGGGTCGATGACTCAACCACCTCCCTGGGCAACCCGTTCCAATGACGAATTACTCGCTCAGTGAAGAACTTCCTCCTCACCTCGAGTCTAAACCTCCCCTGGCGCAGCTTGAGACTGTGTCCCCTTGTTCTGGTGCTGGTTGCCTGGGAGAAGAGGCCAACCCCTTACTGGCTACAACCACCCTTCAGGTAGTTGTAGAGGGCAATGAGGTCACCCCTGAGCCTCCTCTTCTCCAGGCTAAACAATCTCAGCTCCCTCAGCCTCTCCTCATAGGGATTGTGTTCAAGGCCTCTCACCAGCCTTGTTGCCCTTCCCTAGACATGTGCAAGTGTTTCAATGTCCTTCTTCAACTGAGGGGCCCAGAACTGGACACAGTACTCAAGGTGTGGCCTAACCAAAGCAGAGTACAGGAGCACAATGACCTCCCTGCTCCTGCTGGTCACACCATTCCTAATGCAGGCCAGGATGCCATTGGCCCTCCTGGCCACCTGGGCACACTGCTGGCTCATATTCAGGTGGCTGTCGATCAGCACACCCAGGTCCCTCTCTGTCTGGGAGCTCTCCAGCCACTCTGACCCCAGCCTGTAGCTCTGCATGGGATTGCCGTAGCCAAAGTGCAGCACTCGGCACTTGGACTTGTTGAATAAGTCCCATTGGACTCTGCCCTTCTGTCCAGTCAGTCGAGGTCCCTCTGCAGAGCCTTTCCACCCTCTAACTGACTAACATCTGCCCCTAACTTGGTGTCATCTGCAAACTTGCTGATGACTGACTCTATCCCCTCATCCAGATCATCAATGAATATGTTGAAGAGGACGGGGCCCAGCACTGATCCCTGGGGGACACCACTGGTGACTGGCCGCCAGCTGGATGTGGCACCGTTCGCTACCACTCTCTGGGCCCTGCCCTCCAGCCAGTTCCTAACCCAGCACAGAGTGTAATGGTCCAATCCACGGGATGACAGCTTAGCCAGCAGTTTGCTGTGGGGGACGGTGTCAAAGGCCTTGCTGAAGTCCAGGTAGACCACATCCACAGGCCTCCCCACATCCACCAGACGGATCACCTGATCATAGAAGGAGATCAGATGGAGAGGCAGGACCTGACATTCCTAAATCCATGCTGGCTGGACCTGAGCCCTTAACCATCCTTCAGGTGTGCAGTTATTGCCGCCAGGATAATCTGCTCCATCACTTTCCCTGGCACTGAGGTCAGGCTGACCGGCCTGTAGTTTCCAGGTTCCTCCATCCGACCCTTCTTGTGGATGGGGACCACGTTGGCCAGTTTCCAATCATCTGGGACCTCACCTGTGAGCCAGGACTGGAGGAAAATGATGGAGAGTGGCCTAGCTAGCACATCTGCCAGCTCTCTCAGCACCCTAGGATGGATCCCATCCAGTCCCATGGACTTGTGAATATCCAAGTGGCTCAGCAGGTCCCGAACTAATTCCTCATGGATTTCCAGGGCATTACACTGCTCCCCGACCCCATTGCCCAGCTCAGGAGGCCACTCGTCCTGAACTCCTCCTGCCTTGCTGTTAAAAATTGAGGCAAGGAAGGTGTTCAGGACCTCAGCCTCCTCCTGGTCTTCAGTCACCGTGTTCCCCTCCAGGTCCACTAGGGAGTGCAGGTTCTTCCTGCCCTTCTTCTTATTGTTAATATATTTATAAAAATGCTTTTTATTATCTTTGACTGTGGTGGCCAGCTTCAGTTCCAGCTGGGCCTTTGCCTCCCTAATTTTATTCCTACATAATCTAACAGCTTCCTTGAACATACTTCAAGAAGCCTTCCCCTCCTTCCAAAGGTGATACAGCCTCTTTTTCCCCCTTAAATCCTCCAGGAGCTGCTTGCTCATCCAGTCCGCTCACCTTCCCTGCCGGCTCATCTTTCAGCATGTGGGAACTGCCAGTTCCTGTGCCTTCAAGAGCTCCTGTTTGAAGTAGGTCCAACCCTCCTGAACCCCTTGGTTCATGAGGGCTGGTACCCAGGGGACTTTGCAAACAAGTTTCTTAAATAGGGTGAAGTTCACCCTTCGGAAGTCCAAGGTGAAGGATCTGTTGGTGCTCCTCCCTATCTCCCTGCATATTGAAAACTTCACAATCTCGTGGTCACTGCACCCTAGGCAGCCTCCCACGATCACGTCTCCCACCAGCCCTTCCCTATTGCAGAACAGCAGGTCAAGCAGAGCCTGTCCCCTGGTAGGCTTGCTTAACAGCTGTGTCAGGAAGCAGTCCTCCATTTGCTCCAGGAATCTTCTGGACTGCCTCCTCCCTGCTGAATGAAGTTCCCAGCAGATATCTGGGAGGTTGAAGTCGCCAACAAGGACAAGATCTGATAATTTTGAGACGGCCTCCAGTTGCTTGTAGAATACTTCATCAGCCTCCTCATCCTGGTTGGGTGGTCTGTAACAGATTCCAATCAGGATGTCAGACTTGTTAGGCTGCCCTCTGATTTTGACCCACAGGTTCTCAACTCCCTCATCTTCCACCTCAAGTTGTGTGGCAGAGAGTGACTCTCTAATATACAGAGCCACCTCTCCTCGTCTTCTCCCTCACCTGTCTCTCCTAAAGAGCCTGTAACCCCCCATTGTAGCACTCCAATCGTGGGTTTTGTCCCACCATGTTTCTGAGATGGCGACTACATCATAGTCGCCCTGATGGATTAGGACCTCCAACTCCTCTTGGTTGTTGCCCAGGCTGCATGCATTGGTGTACATGCATCGCAGCTGGGTTCCTGACTTCTCAACTGACCCTACCTTGTGCCCTACTCTTCCCTCTGCAGAGGGACCGATTGCCTCACCCACCCCCTTCAGACCTAGTTTAAAGCCCTTCTAATGAGCCCTGCCAACTCCAGTGCCAGGACTCTCTTACCCCTTCTAGATAGATGCACCCCATCAGGACCCAGCAGGTCAGGTGCGGTGAAAGTTGTCCCATGGGCAAAGAACCCAAAGTTCTGCCTCTGGCACCATCCCCTGAGCCAACTGTTGATGGTGTGGGTCCTCCCATTCCTCTCAGTGTACACCCCTGCCACTGAGGGAACTGAGCAGAACACCACTTGAGCTCCTGCCCCATCAAACAATTGTCCAAGGGCCCTGAACTCTTTCTTGATTGCCCTGGTGCCCTTCCTGTCAATCTCATCGCTTCCAGCCTGTATTACCAGCAGAGAGTAATAGTCAGAGGGTTGGATTAATTTAGGGAGTCTCTTTGCAATGTCCCTAACCCCTGCCTCTGGTAGGGAGCAGACCTTCCTGTGGGATGGGTCGGGACGACATATGGGTCCCTCAGTACCCCCCAGGAGAGAGTCCCCAACAACTATAACCCTTCTCCTTTTCTTTGTGGAGCTGGTCGTTATAGCTGGTGGGGACCGCTTGGGCTTAGGCTTCGCCCCGGAGCTGGTCGTTAAACATGAGCATTGACTGGAAAGTTGGACATTTACCAGTTTCTGCACCAGAAATCTTGGCCTTGTTTGAAAATAAACAATTTGCCACTGGACAGCTATTTCATTTAATTCAAATGCTGGGTTCTCCACACTGGCCACAACAACCCCATGCAGAGCTACAGGCTGGGGTCAGAGTGGCTGGAGAGCTCCCAAACAGAGAGGGACCTGGGGGTACTGGTCGATGGTAGGCTGAACATGAGCCTGCAGGGTGCCCAGGCGGCCAAGAGGGCCAATGGCATCCTGGCCTGCATCAGGAACAGTGTGGCCAGCAGGAGCAGGGAGGTGATTCTGGCCCTGTACACCGCACTGGTTAGGCCACACCTCAAGTACTGTGTCCAGTTCTGGGCCCCTGAGTTCAGGAAGAATGTTGACTTGCTGGAACGTGTCCAGAGAAGGGCAATGAAGTTGGTGAGGGCATTGGAACACAAGCCCTCTGAGGAGAGACTGAGGGAGCTGGAATTGCTTAGCCTGGAGAAGAGGAGACTCAGGGGTGACCTTATTGCTCTCTACAACTACCTGAAGGGAGGTTGTAGACAGGCAGATGTTCATCTCTTCTCCCAGGCAGCCAGTACCAGAACAAGAGGACACAGTCTCAGGCTGCACCAAGGCAGGTTCAGGTTGGATGTCAGGAAGAAGTTCTATACAGAGAGAGTGATTGTCCATTGGAATGGGCTGCCCAGGGAGGTGGTGGAGTCACCATCACTAGAGGTGTTCAGGAGGAGACTTGATGGGGTGCTTGGTGCCATGGTTTAGTTTTTTATGTGGGTTGGATTGGTTGATGTGTTGGACATGATGATCTTGAAGGTCTCTTCCAACCTGGTCTATTCTATTCTGTTCTGTTCTATTCTATTCTATTCTATTCTATTCTATTCTATTCTATTCTATTCTATTCAGTCCTTGTTTCACATAGTCATCTTAGTCTGCAGGTTCATTACACTAGTCAGTCTAAGAGCACAAAAGTATAAGATCTCCATTGTTTCTAAAGTGTATGTTTGTAAATGAAGACAAGATTTCTGCTGAAAATACCATATTAAAAAAAAAAGAGACAGTTTGGTCAAAATTATTTATTATATTTTTTACTGAAGTAAAAAGGAAAAGGTATAATAAATGCAAATTACAGAGTCACAGAATTGCAGAAGTTAGAGGTTGGAAGGGACCTCGAGAGATCATCAAGTCCAACCCCCTGTGCCAAAAGCAGGATCTCCTAGGGTAGTCCACACAGGAATGCATCCAGGTGGGTTTTGAATGTGTCCAGAGAAGGACACTCCACAACCTATCTGGGCAGCCCGAAATTTCTCTTCATGTTCAAGTGAAATTTTCTATGTTCAAATTTGTATCCATTGTTCCTTATCTTATTCTTTCACACCACCAAAAGAAAATTGGTGTCTTCCACTTGACACTCACCCCTCAGATATTTACAGACATTGATCATATCCCCACTCAGTCTTCTCTTCTCAAGACTAAATAGCCCCAGTTTTCTTATTCTCTCTTCACATGGGGAGATACTCAAGTCCCCTAATCATGCTTGTGGCTTTCTGTTGGATTCTCTCTAGCAGATCCCTGTCATCCTTGAACTGGGGAGCCCAAAACTGGATGCAGTATTCTAGGTGTGGTCTCATCAGGGCAGAGTAAGGGGGTAGAAAAACCTCCCTAGACCTGCTGGACACACTTTTCTTGATGCACCCCAGGATACCATTGGCCCTCTTGGTCACAACGTGACATTGCTGTCCCATGGAGAACTTGCTGTCCACCAGGACTCCAAGCTCTTTCTCCATGGAGCTGCTTTCCAGCAGGGCAGCCCCTAAACTGTACTGGTGCCTGTTATTCCTCCCCAGATGCAGGACCCTGCACTTGTCATTACTGAACTTCACGAGGTTTGCCTACAACCAGCTCTCCAGCCTATCCAGATCTTGTTGGATGGCAGCACAACCTAACAGGGTGTCAGCCAACACCCCCAGTTTTGTAGCATAACAAACTTCTTGAGGGTACAGACAATCCCCTCATCCAGTTTTTTTAATAAAGATGTTGAACAAAACTGGAGCCAGTACTGATCCCTAGGGGATACCACTGGCCACATACCTCCAAGCTGATTCTGTGCTACTGATCACAACCCTTTGTTGTCAAGCCAGTTTGCAATCCACCAGTGTCATGGGTTGAGAGACCAATTCTCCCACTACAGGGAAGAGAAAGACTCAGACAAAATGGATTGTTAAAAAAAAAAAAAAAAATGGTGTAAAGTTTCAATGGAAGAAAAAAAAAAACAATGTGAGTTTTACAGAAAACCACAAGCACCATGACAAAGAAAGAGAGATCCCAGAACATACCCAAGAACATCCCATCCCCACCTCGGGGTACACACCCCCCCCCCCCCCAGGCTCTTTCTTCCCCCCCAACCCAGCCTTGGGCCTGGGCAGGCCCAGGGGATGCAGCTCACACCATTTTACCTAGGCAGCAGCAAGAGAGGAAAGAGAGCGAGAAGACCCCATGATGTTTTATAGGGGAGCAGGGCATTATGGGAAATTAAATACTTGGCTTCCTGTGACCACCCACTGGGCTGGGCCCCCTTTTGGAACCTCCCAGGTATGGTCTGTGCAGTGGCATCTGGGCCAGCACCCAGCCTAAACCACCACAACCAGCTGTTTATGCCACATTTCCTGAGCTTTTCTACTAGGATGTTATGTGAGACAGTATCAAAAGCCTTACTGTAGTCAAGTTATATGACATCCACTGCTCTTCCTTTGTCTACCCATTTAGTCCATTTAGTCATGGTTTCATAGAATGATATCAGATTAGTCAAGCAAGATCTCCTCTTGGTAAATCCATGTTGGTTATTCCTGATGACTGTCTTTTCTTCCATGTGGTTAGAGATGACCTCCAGAATGAGCTGCTCCATCATCTTTCCAGGGATGGAAGTGAGGTTGACTGGTCTGTAGTTGCTTGGATCCTTCTTCTTGCCTTTTTTGAAGACTGGAATGACACTTGCTTTCTTCCAGCCATCAGGCACCTCTCCTGTTCTTCAGGACTTTTCAAAAATGATGGACAGAGGTTCAGCAACAGTATCCACCAGCTCTCTCAGCACTTGTGCATGGACCCCATTAGGGCCCATGGATTTCTGTGTTTTCAGTTGGTACAAGTGATCTGTAAACCAGTCCTGGCTGACTAGTGGACTGTTCTCCAAGAAGAAAGTGCTACAGGAGTATATAGAGTTAGACTACTCTAGACTAGACTAGACTAGAATCACAGAGTCATGGAACTATAGAATCTTAGAATGCTTTGAGCTGGAAGGGACTTTAAAGGTTTTCTAGTCAAAGCATCCTGCAGTGTGATATCAGGGTCATCATTAACATCAGGTTGCTCAGAGCCCCATTTAACCTGATTCTGAATGTTCACAGACATGGCGTTTCTATCACCCCTCTGGGCAACCTGTTCAGTATTTCATCACCCCCACTGTAAAAAAATATTCTTCATTATATGTAGCTTGGATCTACTATCTTTTTGTTTAAAAATGTTACTCCTTGTCCTGTTGCAACAGGCTCTGCTAGAAAGATTGTCTCCATCTTTCTTATAAACCCGCTGTCTTACAGGGTTTTTTTAAGTACTGAAAGTCCAAAGTAATGTCTCACTGAACCTTCTCTTCTAAGACTGAAGAACCCCAACTCTCTCAGCCTTTCTTTACAGGAGGGGTGATCATTCTTTGTGGCCCTCCTTTGGATCAGCTCCAACAGGACAATATTTTTCATGTACTGAAGACTCCAGAGACAGACATAGTACTCTAGGTGAGGTCTCAACAGGGTGGAGTAAAGGGACAGAATCACCTCCCTTGATGTGCTGTCCACATTTGTTTTGATGCAGCCCAGGATATGATTGGCTTTCTGGGATGTGAGTACGCATTATCTGCTCATGTCCAGCCTTCCATCCACCAGTACCCCCAAGTCCTCCTCTGCACGGCTACTTTCAATCCCTTCATTCTCTAGCCTGCAGTGGGGATTTCCACAACCCGGGTGTAGGGGTCGTGGAAGGCACCTGGCCTTGTGAACCTTATTGAGTTTTACACAGGCCCACTTCTTAAGCTTGTCCAGGATCCTCTGTATGGTATCTTGAGCCTCATGCATGCCAGCTCAGCTTAATATCATTTGCAAGCTTGCTAAGCGTGTGTTTGATCACACTATTTCACTGATGAAGATATTAAACAGCACTGGCCCCAGTACAAGCCTATGAGGGATATCACTCATCACTGGTCTCCACCTAGACAGTGGGAATTGATCACTATTCTCTACATGTGACCATTCAGAATCTTCCATAATTATAAAAAAAAAAAAACTTCAGTTGGAAGCATCAGTCTTAGAGGTGTTGTCATCTCTTGGGCTTGCCTGTTGCACTGAGTGTCTCTCCTCATTACTGGAAGGACTGAGGAAAACACTTCTTACCCATTCCCCTAAATCTTTTTTTACATTCTTCCCAGAGCTCTGAAATCATTATAGTGTATCTTCTGTTGGCAAAGCAAAATCAGTTCCCAGAGTAGCTAAATAATGCTACAGGATTGGCTAGGAAATGGGAAAAACACTGCAATGATTTTCAGTGGGTTTAGGGTTATGCATTCTTTATTTGGAAGAAAAAAAAATAAAAATTTGACTTTCATCTGTCTGTTGTAGCTGAAGGATATATCAATAAAATATGTCCAACAGAAAATGTCAGAGTTTCTGCAAAAAATGCTGTAAAAGGAATTAGCAGAGGCTGCTGTTTCAACCTCTCGACAGTGAACAGGATGACGACAACATTTAGGCATTTTGTATTTACTATAAAGTAACAGACATTTGGTTTCTACATTTTCCACTGTAACAGACAAAAAAAAAAAAAAAGTAGTTTACATTGCTCAGATAGAAAAAAATTTATAACAATATGGTAACACACATCCAATGTGTTTAATGGCAATAAAACATGAAAGAAAAAATCAGGAATATTATTTGGTATTACAACCTGTTACACAAGGAAGGAAATGGGGTGATGAATACGAGCACAAATTTGTTCCTTGATGTTTGTAACCTGAATGTAGTATTTTTGTTTCAACTGCAGTGCAACATTAAAAATGTCTTCCTGCAAGGACAATACACTTTCAGTCTGTCATCAGAGTTGTTATGAAGATGAATGTCTTCACCTTACAAAAAAAAAATAAAAATGCAGAAACAGAAACAACACCACAGAAAGGTGAACTCAAAAAGGGGAAGATCATCTCACTAAGTGCTTTTTTCAGCATTATTGCTCTGCTGCCTTTTGAGTGCTGTTTGTAATTTGAAATTCTGAGGCTCCTAGAAAGGTGTTAAAGCTACCTTGTTACTTTAAAATCAGTTATTTATTCCAAGGTCTCTGCAGAAAAATCACATTATTTTTGAGCACAGTTTTTGTCATACTCCTTCATTTTTTGTCCTCTATTCAATAAATTTAAGTGCTGAATAAAATACTAGAGAATTGATAAGTTAAAGTTGACATGTCTAAAATGGTTTTAAAAGTTGCTTTTCTAAATACACTTATAATTTCAGCTGAGAATCCTTGCCTTACTTCAAACAACCTGCTATAATGAATTTCTCCATATCTGTATTTTGAAATCAAAACATCACACATCTTAAATTCTCTCACTTAAAGAGAATATTTATTTTCAGCACAGTACATATTTTGGACAAACAATGTATTTTCCTAATTTCTAAGGCATAGGATTAAACCAGAAATATTTAGATGAAATTATCAATAATAATATATATATATATATATATATATATATATATATATATATAATAGAATAGAGTAGAATAGAATAGAGTAGAATAGAATAAACCAGGTTGGAAGAGACCTTCAAGATCATCACGTCCAACCTATCATCCAACACTACCTAATCACCTAACCCATATAACCAAGCACCCTGTCCAGTCTCCTCCTGAACACCTCCAGTGATGGAGATTCCACCACCTCCCCGGGCAGTCCATTCCAATGGGCAGTCACTCTCTCTGTGTAAAACTTCCTCCTGACATCCAGCCTGAACTTCCCCTGGCTCAGCCTGGGACTGTGTCCTCTTGTTCTGGTGCTGGCTGCCTGGGAGAAGAGACCAACCTCTGCCTGTTTACAACCCCCCTTCAGGTAGCTGTAGAGAGCAATAAGGTCACCCCTGAGTCTTCTTCTCTCCAGGTTAAGCAGCCCCAGCTCCCTCAGCCTCTCCTCATAGGGCTTGTGTTCCAAGCCCCTCACCAACTTCATTGCCCTTCTCTGGACTCGTTCCAGCAAGTCAACATCCTTCCTAAACTGAGGGGCCCAGAACTGAACACAGGACTCGAGGCGTGGCCTAACCAGTGCAGTGTACAGGGGCAGAATGACCTCCCTGCTCCTGCTGGCCACACTGTTCTTGATGCAGGCCAGGATGCCATTGGCCCTCCTGGCCACCTGGGCACACTGCAGGCTCATGTTCAGCCTACCATCGACCAGCACCCCCAGGTCCCTCTCTGCCTGGCTGCTCTCCAGCCACTCTGACCCCAGCCTGTATCTCTGCATGGGGCTGTTGTGGCCAATGTGCAGAACCCGGCACTTGGATGTGTTGAATCTCATGCCGTTGGACTCTGCCCATCTGTCCAGCCTGTCGAGGTCTCTCTGCAAAGCCTCTCCACCCTCTAGCAGATCAACTCCTGTCCCCAGCTTGGTGTCATCAGCAAATTTACTGATGATAGACTCAATGCCCTCATCCAGATCATCCATAAAGATGTTAAAGAGGATGGGGCCCAGCACTGATCCCTGGGGGACTCCACTACTGACTGGCCGCCAGCTGGATGTGACACCATTCACCACAAATATTCTGCCACATAAGAGCTATTTTTCTACAAGCATAAGATCAGTTAGATATTCTGCAGGAAACAGTCTTGAAGCTGTGAATGCCCAAGTCTTTTTGTGATCACTAAAATACTTAGCACTGAAAGATGTGACCATTTGAGGCTGTGCCTTTAAGAAAGGGACAGTTCTGGGACACTCTTGCTGAATGTTTTGGAATAGTAATGAAAACAATCAGATATTCTAAATTAATTTCATTGGTAGATTGGTAGAGTGCAACTTTAAGTTTTGAGTTCAGTTGGAATTTTTCTCAGTTTCTCTCTGTCCTGCTTTTCCAGCCTGTCTGCTTTTGATCAGCCGGAGTTCTGACCTTGGATAAAGATAAGCACTAATCCTGCATGAGGCCTACTAATTTCCTTAATAACTGCCTTTTTCTCTCTTTCTAACCCTCTTTGGGAAAAAAGGGAGGTAGGGGGAGAGAAGGGGGTACGGGGGGGGACCCTCCTCTGTCCAGAGGAGGGAAATTTCATTCCTGTATTTTTATTTATTTTTCCTTGCTGTATATTTCTGTGTATATATTGTAAATACTGTATATATTATGTACATATCTTGCATTTTCCACATTGCTTGTAAAATATAGCATTCCTCCCACTTCTCCGGCTGAGTTAGCCTTACCTTTCTAAAGGTAATACATCTCTTTTTCTCCCTGTATTCCTTCAAGAGCTGCTTGCTCATCCAGGCTGGTCACCTTCCCCACTGGCTCATCTTTCAGCATGTGGGAACTGTCAGTTCCTGTGCATTTAAGAGCTCCTGTTTGAAGTAGGTCCAATGGTCCTGGACCACTTTGTTCTTAAGGGCTGCTACCCAGGGTACTTTCCAAATACATTGCCTAAACAAGTTAAAGTCTGCCCTCTGGTAGTCCAAAGTGAGGGTTCTGTTACTGCTCCTCCTTATTTTCCTGCATATTTGAAAACTCCACTAACACGTTTGTGGGTGGCTTCTGTCTGGGTACCCACAGATTTCCTAACAACAACCTTTGGCTGACTTTTAACTATGGCTGGGTCTCTACAGGCAACTGACCTCACAGGCTGCTAAGACATGCCTGGATGACTCACCCTTGACTGACCTTTCTCGGTGTGCAGTGATCTGTGGGGTGTTTCAATAGCCTGCACTGGATGGGGCTCAACCCACACCTGTCCCCAACTTCCTCACAAGAGAAACTGGAACCTGTCCTTTCCCTCTCACTTGCTTCCCAACACATTTTATTCTTGGAAGTAATGAATGAACCTGAAGGATGTGCTGCATAGCCATGCAAAATTAATTAGGTCAAGGACTTGAGTGGCTGCAGGGTGACTATTACACTGACATTTTTAAGCAGGCTGTCTGAAGCACAGCAGCCCTGCTGTGCCATCCCAAAGATCAGCAGTATGGGACATGTTCATCAAATCACTAAGCATAATGGTATTTCCTTTTATAACTACTATGGCTTCTTTCCTACTTGCTCACTCCCCTCTCCTTTTCTTCTGCATTACATTTATTATTATTATTTTGCCTCTGAGAAAAAAAGGTTTCTGAAATACAACTGACCTTTTGTTTGGGTTTTTTTCCTTCTTTTTCTTTGTGCAACAGCTCCCTCTAATATTCTCTTTTCCCCCCTCTAATTCCTGATTGAGAGAAAATTAAAAAACAAACAAACAAAAACCCAACACCTTCAAGTTATACTTAAAATATGATGAAAGGAGTTTCTTTTGCTATTCTTCCATGTTGTGAATGCATGAATACCAAAGCTCAACCTGACAAGAACTGTATCTAGAGACTTTATATTTTTTCAATTACAGCACAAAACAATTATAATATGATTAAACCCACAAGCATTACTGAAACTGGCTTCCCTTGAACAGACTACTCTGAGACTTTTCAATGCTTCAAATATTTATATGTGATTTTCTGGTAGAAACAGACTTACTGGTAACTTATTTATTTGTCTTGTTCCAATAACAGCCATCTGAGTATGTTTGATAGATTCATAGAATACTAGGTTGGAAAGGACCTCAAGGATCATCTAGTCCAATCTCTCAGGGTAAGAATATAGTTTAAATGAGATGGCCCAGCACCCTGTCAAGCTGAGTCTTGAAACTGTCTGGTATAGAGGAATCCACCAATTCCCTTGGGAACTGATTCCAATCTCCAATAGTTTGAATGCTGAAAAAAAAATTTCTGGCATCCAGTCTGAATCTCCCTAGTAACAACTTGTACCCATTAGCCCTTCTCTTTACTATGTGACTCTTTGTAAAAAGGGAGTCTCCTTCCTCATGATAGCCACCATTTATGTACTTGTACATGGCTATGAGGTCTCCCCGTTAAACCTTCTCTTTTCAAGGATGAACAAAACCAGTTCTCTCAGCCTTCTTTCATATGACAGGTCTTCCAGTCCTCTGATCATTTTTGTGGCTCTTCTCTGGACCCTTTCCAGCCTGTTTCCATTCTTGTATAGCAGAGACTAAAGCTGTACACAGTACTCGAAGTGGGGTCTGACCAGCGCTGAGTAGAGTGGAAAAATGACATCTTGCTAATGCATCTCAGCAACCTGTTGGCTTTGCCACTGCATCACCCTATTCACTCATGTTGAGCCTTTTGCCCACCAAGACCCCAGGTCCCTTTCCACAGCCTATACTTGGCCTCATTAAGCTTCATACTATTCCCTCTTGCCCACTCTACCAGGCTGTCAAGATCTTTCTGGAAAGTGGCTCTATCTGTAGTGCCAACTTCCTCACTTATTTTTGTATAATCAGCAAACTTCATCAGGGTGCTCTTAATTCCAATATCTAAATCATTCATGATTTAATGAACTGGGCCCAATTATTGATCCCTGGGGCCCCTGAATAGTGACAGGTTGCCAGTCTGAGAAAGCGCTATTTATTACCAAATATTGCTTGGCCAGATTCACAGTATCACAGTATCGCCAAGGTTGGAAGAGACCTCAAAGATCATCAAGTCCAACCTGTCACCACAGACCCCATGACTAGACCATGGCACCAAGTGCCACATCCAACCTCCTCTTGAACACCTCCAGGGATGGTGACTCCACCACCTCCCTGGGCAGCCCATTCCAATGACTAATGACTCTCTTGGTGAAGAACTTTCTTCTCACCTCAAGCCTAAACTTCCCCTGGTGCAGCTTGAGACTGTGTCCCCTTGTTCTGGTGCTGGTTGCTACAGAGAAGAGACTGACTCCCTCCTGGCTACAATCTCCCTTCAGGTAGTTGTAGACAGCAATGAGGTCTCCCCTGAGCCTCCTCTTCTCCGGGCTAAACAATCCCAGCTCCCTCAGCCTCTCCTCATAGGGCTTGTGTTCCAGACCCCTCAACAACTTTGTTGCCCTTCTCTGGACACATTCAAGTATCTCAATGTCCTTCTTAAACTGAGGGGCCCAGAACTGGACACAGTAGTCAAGGTGTGGCCTAACCAGTGCAGAGTAAAGGGGTACAATGACTTCCCTGCTCCTGCTGGCCACGCTATTCTTGATACAGGCCAGGATGCCATTGGCCTTCTTGGCCACCTGGGCACACTGCTGGCTCATGTTTAGGCGGCTGTCGATCAGCACCCCCAGGTCCCTCTCCGTTTGGCAGGTCTCCAGCCACTCTGACCCCAGATTGTAGCTCTGCATGGGATTGCCGTGGCCAAAGTGCAGCACTTGGCACTTGAACTTGTTAAATGACATCCCACTGGACTCCACCCATCTGTCTAGTTGGTTGAGGTCCCTCTGCAGAGCCCTTCTACCCTCTAACTGACTAACATTCATGGATAAGCAGATGTGCTATTCTAACCTCTCTTGGAGAGACCTGTGAATAGCAGTACTGAATAAAACAAAAAAACACCAAAACCAAATCCCAGGCTCTAACATACCAGTTACTGGGGTCACTGGGTAATTGTGATTAAACTGCAAAGTAATAGAAGGAAGATACACCATACAGCTACAGGAAAATAAATTAGGAAGAATTGTGGAAGACAAGATAGACAAAACAGTTGGTATGAGAAGCAATGGGTTAGAGAATGAATGATCAATTGGATTAATAGACTTTAAAAGCAAAGATGTCACTGTCATTACCCAGGTCAGTGTCCTTCGCTGCTATGCTATGCTCTAGATCTGAGGGAGATGGATTTCTTTTCCCCAGATAAAGAGCTCTCAATCCTGTAGTTGTGGTTATTTTCAGATCAAACAAATGCTGCAGGTCAGAAGCATGTGTTTGTGTACACTCAATGTAATGACATCCAATCTGTTTTTTCAGAGTGAGATGGCTTTTCATTCTCAGGAGTATCACAAAACCCATATAACATTTGGCCACTCAGCGTGAAGGCTGTTTCAGGGACTATACAACATGAGCAAATAGTTTTAGAAGACTAATGGTCAAAGTTCAAAACAACCAGAAAACTTATAAATTAATTAACATTGTTAAAAGAACTTGGTACAGATCTCTAAAATTGTTAGGACTGAAAGGACAATATTTTACATTAATTTGTTTCAATTAAGATTAAATAATTTTGGCATCTACTTTTGAAACATATTATCAAAAAAAAAAATAGGAAGAGTTTCACAAATTTAGAATAAACATTTTAAAACTGTAAAACCCACATGATATTCACTGGAAGTCAGTGTTTCTTACTGGTTATCTTTGGCTGTTTCTAAAAATCTCAACTGGAAATGTATGGAGTATTTTAAATTCTAGGTAAAATGAGCAAAATGACTAGTGTATTTTAATAAAATAACTTCTTTTAATTGTGGAAAATAAAAGCTTCCTCAATTGCCAGTCAAAGCAATGACTAATTTTTACAAACTCTCATCATCATACATGCTTATATTTTCATTCATATTAGTGTTGTCAGTCCTTGTGATATCAGTATGACAAAATTCCATGGGAGCATTCAAACATGTGAGAGATTCAAATACATAAGAGTATGCAAAGTCTTCAAAAATAGTGTTTAAGTGTGTACATATGGAAACACGCAGTCATAGAATGTTTTCGGTTGGGAAGGACCTTTAAAGGTTATTAGCTCAACAACCAACATATACATACATGCACCTCAAGTCAGTTATTTTAGTGTAAAACCATCTGTGAAATCAAGAAATACTTTAAAAAAAAAAAAAAAACAACACACCTTGAAATGCAGAAATATTGTGTGTTTAGGGAACATAAGCGTAAAAGGTTCTTGATGGTGGACACAACTAGGCTTTTGCCATTCAGTAATGCCTTATTTTCTGTTCCTGCTGGAGCACAAAGTCTTCAGTAAAGGACTTGCTGGTCCTTCTGTACTTCAAAACAATACAAAAAGAGAAGGCTCTAATGTAGAGGAGGAAATGTCAATCCATGTTTCTGTGAGAAGGAATCCAACTGCAATAAGGAGCATACCTGGGGTAATTCAGTCCCACTCACAACTACAACATTACCAGCTTTGTGGCCAACATGGTAATGAGATGCCCTGCAGTGCTGGCAAGACAAAATGGGCTGCTGCCTGCATCTGGAACAAAGCTTAGTAATGAATGGGATCGACTCTTCCACCTGTCCAAGCTCCAAGTAAGGAGTATTGATGACACTTTAAAATCTTTTTAAGTGTTGGTCAGTAGTTGGAACTCTTCCAGTTCCTTTTTTAGAGAATCCTTCAATAGCAAGAAAATTTGGGTGAAGTGGGAAACGAAAAGATTTCTCTTAAAGGTGAAGAGAAATACTCGTTTCCAGTTTCTAGAAATTCGTAATTGTTATAAGGCAACTTCATTTTCCACTACTTTCATCTAACCAAGGAAATCTCTTGTATGTAACAAGGTCCTACTGCATTTTGAAAGGAAACAATGAGCAAAAGTAGATTATCTTTCCCCTGTTGAAAAGGAAGAGCATGTAAACTAAATCTAGTTAGCAGTCAGATTTGGAGGCTGCTATTTTGAAAAGCATTGCCATTTTCACTTTTACTTTCCCAATCTCTATTCAGCTACATCAACATTTGGATCAAGTGTCTTTGACATTTGTCTAAAGAGTATGTATCAATAATTATGGACCATCTATTTTGAGAGGGTAATAGATTTGTAATTTTTGCTTGTGGCTGTTGAGCTAGCGTGCAATAGTCACATGGAAAATTAAATATAAAGATAGCACAAATATAAAAAAAGTATAACTAGATTTAGTACTCTTTTTCTTCCTTGCATCCCAACCAGTATCCAAGATAGATATATTTTGTGCTTGCTGGAGATGTGCTTTCCTTTAGGTTTCACATGTTGCTGGTTTTGGGGAGACGGTG
Organism: Melanerpes formicivorus; assembly: GCF_026170545.1. Taxonomy (NCBI): domain Eukaryota; kingdom Metazoa; phylum Chordata; class Aves; order Piciformes; family Picidae; genus Melanerpes; species Melanerpes formicivorus. The sequence goes on along the minus strand of NW_027142353.1, from coordinate 43,774,267 downwards.
TTTCTTTTCCATTGCAATGCTAAAGAAGCATGTGGGCTAGGCAGGGATGTGAGGTTTGAGTCTATGCATAGCAATCACAGACACTTACCTAAGTAATTTCTGACTGATAGCCTGAATAAAATATGTTCCTTTCCCAAAAAGAGGAGCCTAGCTCATCCTCTTCTCAGAGGTGTGGTCTAAAATCATGACACCAGAATCAATCATTTCAACAGTTAAAAGACCATCTGAGAACCTCTCTGCTGGCTGGCAGTAGAGGAATTCTCAGGTTTAGGTCACACATAGATGCATGCACTTTTTTGAAAGGTAGATGAGAGGAGACCTGCTTTATTGAATTTCTGGGAGAAGGAATCCTGGCCCCGTGGGATTTGGTGATGGTAAGAAAGGAACCAGCAACCAGCACCAGAACAAGAGGACACAGTCTCAAGCTGCACCAGGGGAAGTTTAGGCTTGAGGTGAGGAGAAAGTTCTTCACAGAGAGAGTCATTAGTCATTGGAATGGGCTGCCCAGGGAGGTGGTGGAGTCACCATCCCTGGAGGTGTTCAAGAGGAGGTTGGATGTGGCACTTGGTGCCATGGTCTAGTCATGGGGTCTGTGGTGACAGGTTGGACTCGATGATCCTTGGGGTCTCTTCCAACCTTGGTGATACTGTATACACAAAAGACCTTATGTTGACTAAATGCTTAAATTCAGAGGTCAGTTCAAAAACACGGAAAAGATGCAGATATTTGTATTCATATTAGAATGGTGTATCTAAATATATGGGGGCATGGAGAAAGAAAAATTATTTTAATCATATTTTGGTGGTAAACACAAAAAAATGTCCCCCATATATTCTCTGCTACACAGGGTTTCCTATGCAATGTATCTGAGTCAGCGAGGTCTAACACAGAATCACAGAATCAGAGAATCAAAAAATGTTAGGGGCTGGGAGGGATCTCAAAAGGTAATCTAGTCCAACCCCCCTGCCAGAGTATGATCACCTATACCAGATCACAGAGGAATGCGTCCAGGCAGGTTTTGAATATCTCCAGAGAGGGAGACTACACAACACCCCTGGGCAGCCTGTTCCAGTGTTCTGTCACCCTCACAGTGAAAAAAATTTTCCTCATGTCTACATGAAACTTCCTATGCCTCATCTTCCACCCATTGTCCCTTGTCCTGTCACTGGGCATCACTGAGAAGAGCCTGACTCCATCCTCTTGGCACTCACCCTTTACATATTTATAAACATTAATAAGGTCTCAGCTGTCACCTGAGGACAATCATAATTCTCAGCTCCTATTTACAGCTTTGGGCTATTCACCTGCTTATCTGCAAGCTGCAAGTATAACTTCAGCTCACACTTTTTAATAATGCAGCAAGCCAGTTCTCTCAGTGCCTCACATTGTATTTTCCAGGTGGTGCACTAGAAGGCTGATCACTGCACAGTGTGACAAGAGTGGGAGGTTTAGGGGTGGTGGGAGCCCCACAATACCACCTATGTGTACTCTATGTAGTCATCTCTATATATTTTTTTTTTACATATGTGTGTGTATGTATGCAAACCATTTTTGTGAATGGGCATGACGGTGCCTGTTCATTTTTGATGCTGGCTGGGCCTGGGGGCATGAGGCTGCAGCAATCCCCACCTCTGCCAGGCTACTGGTTTCAGCATCTCCATGTCAGTGTTTTGCAGTTTGTATCCTCGCAGATTTAACAGATTATTCAGTTTACTCTTTAGGGTAAAAGGAAACAGCTATTTTATGGAGTAAGTCTTTGAAAATCTACCAGTTTCCCTTTCCTGAGTAAAATTTGTTTGTATTCTCTTTTACTGATGTGGTAAGTTTAAGGCTATGCCTTTAAAAGTTTCCTCGGATCTTGAACAGAAAGTAGTAGAATATAAATAAATCACCACTGGGTGTAGAAAGGAAAATAATGATAGTTCTAAAAAATCCCATTGGAGAAAGAATGGACTTAAGCTAGTAGCGTAAACAATCTTTCTCTTTTTGCTTCTTTGGCTCTGGCTGATGCTTCTCCCAGATTTACTGACCTTGGCTGTACAGCTTTTTGTGACTGGTATTAACGACTTCTCTGCTCCTTTTTTTTTTTTTTCCTTGTCCCTTTGTGCACAAGGGGGTAAGGAAAGGGAGCAGGTGAGCAAGAAGCTGTTGCAGCTCACATGGCCTCTAGCCAGGGTGAGGCTTGTGCTGTTTATCAATTGTGAATATCTGTAAATATTGTAAATACTGTGTATTTTTGTACATATTAATTTCATCTCATTGTAGATTGTAGTTTTGCTTGTAAATACAGATTCATTCACTTCTAACTGATCTAGTCTGACAAAATTTAATGTTGGGGAAATTTTCAACCCCCCACAACTGAGCTGCCTCAACCTTTTCAATATGCACTGTAATACTAATCTTAGTTGTATGAGTGAAATAAAAATGGCCACCTTTGCACTTAGTTTATACAGATATATCTTTTTTTTTTTCCTCAAATGGGGGTGGAAAAAATACATTTTGCATCAAGACATGAAAATGAGACACAGACAGAATATCCAATATGTCTGAGCAAGTTAACAGACAAGACTATTAATTCCTTTGTTCTGTGTTTAATCTATTAGAAATAACCCTGCAGTAAGAAGCAGTTATCTGTGCTGGAGTTCAACAAGAACCTAATTTTTCTTTTTTTTTTTTTTAATTAATTACACCATTTTCTTGACTTGCCATAAACTTCAACATAATGTCTTTCTGAATCAGCATTTTCTGGAATAATAAAAATGTTTGTTCATTGAAATGACAACCAATTGCAGCCAGCATAGCAACTCCATGTTTGCAAGTGTATTCTGGCTATAGGAAATGTAGTCCAAAATGCTACAAGAAGTATTTGTGAGAGAGCTTGTGGACAATACCAAGATTCAACAGAGGGTGACAATCTCAAAGAGTGTGCTAGCACTTCAGAGATATTGCTTAAGTATAAACTGATTGATACCTTTCCTCACAGAAAAACTCCTAGGAAACCAGTAGTCATGAAGTAGCTCCCACCAAAATTTCAAGATGATTTTGGACCTTTCTATACTGATTGTCAGCCACAGGGGTTCAGTTCTGGGAAAAGTGCAAGTTTCTGTGCCACCATGAACAAATGCTTGTGGAGATATTTACACTGACTAATATTAGGCAGCTACTTTAGACTGTGTCTGGCAAAATAATCAGGGCAGCATAACAAGAACCAATCTAGAGGGAAAATACATCCATAACACTTGCAGTTTGGAGGCTTTACTTCAGATGATTTCTAGTGTGCTTCTGTAGACTGAGTACTTCCTGGCAGATAGAGCAATCCTGAAATCCATCTCAAATGAAATTCAAGTCCCATGCATTTTGCAAAAGCATGGTAAACAGGAGTAATGAGGAATTTTTCAAATGTGCTTTGCAGACCCAAATGACAATACTAATGGAGGCATAAGATTAAATGACCATATTAGGTACCTGATCATAGAAAGGCAATGAAAAGACATTTATTGGGCTACTCATCACATTGAAGGAAACAATAGTCTGACTCTCTTAATTTAGGAACATAAACTAGATCCCCAAATTTGATGATGTATGTATCCATCCCAAGTTCTCTGGGGGATGAAAATACTTCCTTCCCTCCCAATCCCCTTTCTTTTTCTATGTAGCCTATTGATGTACTTCTTGCCATCATATTCTGTACCTTCTAGATAATACTTGTTACACACAAATGTGACTAAAACATAAGCGAGGTATTGCTTATTGCTTATTAGATACATTAACACTCCTTTATCTGACCATAGTATTAGTTGTCTGATTGAAAAATTTCTGCCTTAAGAAAAAAGCATGCCACATAAAATCTGTTTTAAATCTCATATTAACAAAATCTTTCTGAATGTACATTTTCTCTGAATGGAGTATTCTCCAAATCCCTCTTCAGACAACATCCAGTATGAGCTAACAGAGGGAGGCTTTAGACTGTTGGCTGCTGTTGTTGACAAAATAAAGGTATTGTTATGATTTGTTTGGTCTTCCTGCAGCACAGTTCCTTTCTAGCTACTTGAATTTAATTGTGCATGTTCCTGTGGAGGTCAAAGGACTAAAATGTGGTCACTTCTGTTTCTCAAACATTGTTTCTTCAGGCAGCCAAGGAGGACATGGAAGCATCTGTATTACTGCAATTTGTGAAGTTATAGAATCAGAGAATTGCTTTGGTTGGAAAATACCTCAAAGATCATCAAGTCCAACCATCAGCCTGACAGCACCATGACCATTAAACTGTGTCATGAAGTGCCATGTCCACAAGATTTGCAAACACCCCCAGAGATGGTGACTCCACCACCTTCCTAGGCAACCTATTCCAATGCCTGGCCTCTCTTTCAGTACAGAAATCTTTCCTAATATCCAGTCTAAATTTCCCCTGTCACAAGTTTCCTCTTGTCCTATTACCCCATACTAGTGTCGAGGGTTGGAAGGGAAAGGCCTCCTGCCCCCGGACAGTGAAGAAAAAAGAAACCTCACAGCTGAATTAGCAAAGCAATTGGTGCTGTATATTTACAAAGCAATATAGGATATGCAGGGGAATATACAAAATTTACAGTATTTACAATATATACAAAGATATACAATAAAGTAGCACAGAAGTGAGAGTTACCCCCTCTGCTGAGGGGGTTCCCCACCTCTGCTCTCCCTTCTCTCCCCCTTTCCCCAGAGAGGGTTAGAAAGAGAGGAAAGAGGAAAAAGTTAGAAGCAGTTATGTGTTAATTGGAAAGCAGTTAATACAGGCCTTGCAGTTTATCAGTTTCAAGGTCAAGCCTTGGACGAAAGCCCAGAACACTGTGAGCTGCTGCTACCAAAGGAACGAAGAAAGACTGCCCAGGAAAGTGCAGGAATTCCCAGGAAACTCTGCTGCACTCCCAGTTCAGAAGGTGCTTCCTCCCAATCTACCAATGAAATTAGTTTAGATCCGTCTTTTTCGTTTACAAACATCCGTCCACCATATTCCCTTTCTTAAGGGGACAGCCTCAAACGGTCACAACTAGACAGAACAGACTAATCCCCACATCATTATAACCTCCTTTCAGAGAGTTTAGAGAGCAGTGAAGTATCCCCTTAGTCTCCTCACTAAACAATCCCAGTTCTCTCAGCCACTCCTAAGACTTGTTCTCTAGATCCTTCAGCAGCTTTGTTGCTCTTCCCTGGGCATGCTCCAGCAACTCAATGTGTGTCTTGTAGTGAGGGGCCCAAAAGTGAAAACAGCATTCAAGGTGTGGTTTCACCAGTGCTGAGTACAGTGGCACAATCACTTCCCTACTCCTGCTGATCACACTGTTCCAAATACAAGCCAGAATGCTGTTGGCCTTCTTGGCCACCTGAGTATACTTCTGGCTCATGTTCAGATGGCTGCTAACTAGCACCCTCAGGTCCTTTTCTGCCAGGCAACTTTCCAGACACAAAGTTCCACACACAGTCATTGCATTGTCTACACAGTAAAGAAAAAATAATAATTATTGTTACATTTGAGTAAGAAGCTTTATGCTGACAAGTTACCCTATTTTCTGAAGGTGAGACTATGTGTAGTGTCATGAGAAATGGACTATTGCAGAGAAATGAGTAAGAAAAGTACACATTGAAAGAGTTTTAAGCGATAGTAAGGCACCTCTGAATACTTAACACAGATGCATGTTTTTTCCTTCATCTCTCAACAGGAAAACATATCATGGGGCTATTTGACTCAGTACAAACAAAAATTATATCTACAAATCTGTCCTATAGAAGGAAGGCATCAGTATGTGAACGAGTAGCTAATAAACAGTGCACCAGTGAAAATAGTGTCAGAATATACAGTGTTGACATTGAAATTTGCATAAGCATGTGCTGAGTTGACCCTGGTTGGATACAAGGTGCCTACCAAACATGTTCAATCACTCCCCTTCCTCAGATGGACTGGGGAAAGGGAAAAAACAAGATTCATGAGTCAAGATAAGGACAGGGAGAGGTCAGCTATTACCATCACAGGCAAAACCAATATGACTTGGGGAGATTAATTTAATTTACCACCAATCCAATCAGAGTAGAGTAATGACCAAAAAAACTTAAATCTTAAAACACCTTCACCTCAGCCCTCCTTTCTTCCTGGACTCAACTTCTCTCCTGTTTTTCTCTACTTCCTTCACCCATGCTGGTTTAGGGGGATGGGGAATGGAGCTTGTGGTTATTTCATCACATGTTGTCTTTTCTGAATCTTCTTCCTCAGGGAGAGGACTCCTCAGACTCTTCCCATGCTCCAGCATGGGGTTCCTCCCATGGGGACAGGCCTCCACAAATTTCTCTGATGTGAGTCCTTCCCAAGGGCTGCAGTATGGAGAACCCCACAGGTTTTAGTACTTCAGGAACAGACTGCTCCAGCACAGTTGCCCTGTGGGCTCACAAGTCCTTCCAGCATAACAGGTTCATCATGAGCTCCTCTCTTTTCAGAGGTGCACAAGTCCTGCTGGGAGACTGCTTCAGCAGCAACTTCCCACAGGGTCACAGCCTCCTCCACATGCATCCACCCACTCCAGCATGGCTCCTCCTTGGGCTTGCAGGTGGATATCTGCTCCACCACTAACCTCCATGGAATGCAAAGAGCCTACCTTATCATGGTCTTCACCATAAGCTGCAGGGGAATCTCTGCTCTGGCACTTGGAGCATCTTCTTGCCCTCTCATTTTCACTGGACTTAATCTTGCAGAGTTGTTTATCTCGCATGTTCTCATCTTTTTGGCTACAATTGCTGCTGCTGCACCCATATTTCTCCATTGTCAAATATGTTATGAAGGAGACACTTGTCACAAAGGCACTACTGTCATTGCTGGTGGCCTCCGCCTTGGCCAGCACTGGTTTTGGCTCTGTCAGGCATAGCAGAAGCTTCTAGCATCTTCTCACACCCCTGTAGCACCCTGCTATTGAAACCTTGCCATGTAAACCTAATGGGGTGTGTTTCAGATTGTTTCAGGATGACTATTAAGAGTGTCAGAATTGGGATGTATATGGGAAAACAATGATGCCGGGATGGTTTCAAGGAAATCTCACATGTTTTTGAAGAATAAAGATAACTATTACTATCATAATGTAGGAATGAAGGAAAACACAGAGTAGCCTAGTACCATGTTTTCCTCCACCTAGAGAAATCGTAAAGCAGAACAAATATCAGACAGATGTCTGTAGGAACTTCCTGAACTATATCCCTTGGTCAAGTTTGGCAGACTGAACAAAAATTGGGCATAACCAAAGTGCAGTTATTTACCCTGAGAGGGTAAGCAAAGACACAGTTGATTAATATAATTGTCTCATGCTGTAGTGGGTTAATGCCCTTTTCTGAAAACAAAAAAAAACAAAGCAGGGGGGAGGGCTTTACCCTCCTTGCAGGGTGTTTTCCCCCCTGGGAAACTGAGCCTGTTCCACTTCCCACTCCCTGCCCAGCTAGGGTATAAAAAGCTCTCCGTTTGGCTCCTGCCTCTCCTGGATGAGAGCTACTGTGGCTGCTTTCCTGCTCCTCTGTTACATGATTGGGCCTGATCCTTCTCCTTGCTGCCTCCGTGCTTCTTCAGAGAAAGACTGGTTTTGTATTATTCTTTTTTTTTTGTCCCCCTCCCATTGCCCTTTCCCCCTTGCCCTTCTGAACCTTTCCTGTTATTGTTATATATATATATATATTGTTTAAAGAAAACTCTTAACCGCTCTACTTCCAAGATAACTCCAAATTATTGTTTAGTGGATTTACTCCTTACCCTTTTTTTCCCTCTCTATTGGGAGGGAGGAGGAGGGAGTGGGGAAGATATTCTCAGCCTTTCCCCCACCTGAGCTCTTAACTCCCAATTAAGGCTCAAACCACTACAATTTTTGGCACCTCCAACGTGGGGTTTGGTAATTCATATTCTATTTGGAATTAATACTTTCTCTGAAAAAAGGAACTGGAAGTAGAGATGGCAATTTTGAAGAACCTCATGGTCCAAGCATTTGCATGGGTGTTTGGCTAGATCTTTTGGACCCATATCTACAAATTAATAACTTACCATGAGGTGTGGTTAATGATAGAGATGCTGCTCAACTGGATAAAAACTTTACCAATGAAGTTGGGCATGTATCTCTTGAATTCATTGAATTTCACTGGCAGTGGTAACTTCTCTAGTGCAGGAAATTTTCCTGAAGCAAGCTATGAAACCACAGTGTGGATAAAAATGTCTGTGATGAAAAATTGCTTTACATTGCAATATGTTCCATATGCTTAAATGTAATCCTTATATGGGCATTTGCTGTGACCATGTTGGGTGGGGGAAGAGCTAACCCATTAAGAGCTGTTTGGAGGGTAATAACACACTCCTTTGTACTCTTTAACGACTGGGGGTGTGTCTGCAGTGGGCATTGTAAGCATCCTGTAAACACAAAGAGAAAGGGGTCCGGTTGTAATGAGTGTGCCAGATCTCAGCCCGAGCCCCAGGCACAAGGGTTTGCCCCACCACCAGCTGTTCCACACTTAACCCCTGATGCTCCTGCCAATGCAATTTCTCTAGCACCAGCCACCACACACAGGAAAAGAAGGCAAAAATCATCCCCAAGCACAGATGGTGAGGAAAGCACATCAGAGGGGCTCAGCACCTCACAGAATCCTGTGGTGTATGAAGATGAGTCAGATCAGGAAATAACTGCTACATCTCTACCCAGAAGGGTTTGAGAGGAAGGCCCAGCCTTCTTCCCCCCACAAAGAGAGGAAAAAAAAAAAAAAATTGACCACAGCTAGCCACAGCCAGAGGAGCAAAGGAATGCTGTATTTACAAGCAGTATTAGAGAATGCAGGGTATATATAAACAATTTACATTATTTACAATATATACACAGAAATACACAGCAAAGTAATACAGGAACGAAATTCCCTCCTCTGCTGAGGAGGGTTCCCTGCCCTGTACCCCCCCTTCTCTCCCCTTTTTCCCCAAAGAGGGTTAGAAAGAGAGAAAAAGAGGAATTGTTAATTGAAAGCAGTTATAAATTAGAGCAAAATGTTAATAGGTTTGTAGGCCTCACGCTTATCAGTCCAAGGTCAGTCTGGCAGAGAGCCTAGAAGCAGATGAGCTGCAAAAAGGGAGGAGAGAAAGTGAAGTGAGGAAAGTCTCAGCTGGACTCAAAACTTAAAGTGCACTCTACCAATACACCAATGAAATCCATTTAGACCTGTCCTTTGTTTACAAAACATTCAGCCATAGTGTCCCTTTCTTAAAGGCACAGCCTCAAACAGTCACAGTCCACCCCTTCTAAACAACTTCATTGGCTGTTCATACTGTTCATCCAATCCAAGACAATATTTACAGTTCGTAAGTAAAGTTCATAGTCCATTCCAGCTATACTCAGGTGTAGATGATTCAAAAAGTCCAAGAAAATCAGGAAATGAGAAAAATGGAAAACAGTCTATTTCTTCACTGACGAAGTGAAGAAAAAGGAAACAGGGATTCTCAGGGTCTCTTAGTTGACTCAGGACTCTCAGGGTTTTGCAGGGTTCATGCACCGCAGATGCCTCGTAGATTCTTCCTTTGGATGCAATGTAGCTGTACAACAGTTTGAAATTAAACTCTTTCAGCTAAAGTTAAATTTCTTTGTGGAATACACTGAATTTCACAATTCTCTTGCATTACCCAATAAGTGTGACGCGGACCTTCAGCTGAAACTACCCCTCGGACAGGTTTAGCCTCTTCTGAGGGAGAAAATACCCAAACAGTTTTACCTAGCTGTGGTGAAGGCACATTATGCCCAGATACTGAATCTTGTCCCAGCATGTGGGCAAGTTCCCCCTCCTCCAGGAGGAAGACGAAAGCCAAGGCATCAGCCAGGCCAGCATGCACCCAGCACATGCAGTGCTCGTGCTGACACCAAGTATGGGCATAATTCTAGCTTCACGCTTTCTATTGGCTGAAGCCAGTTGTTTATGAGAGTGCCCATTGGTCAAGCCCAGCCTCAAGGAATCTATAAGTATCACCCCAGTTGGTAAACAAGTTGCCCCCTCATTCACTTTGTCTCTGTGCTTGCTCAAGAGAGCAACTCTCGAGCTGCAGCCTTTGCCATTGAGCTTATTGTTGTTAGCTTCTGTTGTACATGCACGCATACTGAAAGCCTCTGCATCATGAGAAGCACAGAGGGAGGACCTTAGCGACCGACATTGAGGAGCCCAGCGTTGCTACAGCCAGTCGTACTGGCCAGGAGAGCCCATCGTGCCACCGGAGGACTGGACCAACCCCCGAGGGTAAGATCTGCCCAGTTGCCGGGGAGAAGGGACTTGATCGATACCGAGTCCACATATGCCTAACCCCGCCATAGCGGGAGAGGAGCTGCCACATGTGCCGCTCTGAGCACTGTGAATCTCAGGGAAGACAAAGGCATTGTTCGTGCCTATACTGCACCGAACCCGGGACCACTCCAAGAGTCCCGCTGCTCCTTTAAGCTCAGTAAAAGAGAACCCACCACCTAACACAGCCGCATTCTCTCCCCGAGGCAGGAGAATCGCCGTGGTTGGGCCGACCCTGTAGCTGTGCCTGCTGCCGCATCATCCGAGCCCACCCACTGGCCACCATCGTCCCGCCCTGCCATTTGAGACGACTTTGAGGGCCGACCCCATGGGCTGACCCTGACCAGGACCGATCCCTGTTATCTGGTGAAAATCGAATATCTCCCACGTGTTTTCCATCCACTAGCACTCAGTTCAAGGTATCCACGTCTAGCAGAGTAAGCGCTGACGCATAGAAAGATTGTAATATTGCTGTGTATAGCCAGAAGCCGCCCGCGTCCCGCGGCCATCTAGGGGCCATCTAGTGGCCAAGCAGTGGAACTGCACCCTTCGTTATATAAATATAGAAATAGACTGTAACTACTTCAATTAAGTTCTAATCATAACACTAAGCCAGTTGTGGAATGTATTTCATGAACATGCACTAGAACATGTATATAAGTTGGTGATTCATTGGTTATTAATAGTTTGATAATTAATAAAGGTAATATTTTCATAATTCATATTTCATATTAATAAATTTAATAACCTCTTCACCACACTAGCACATTCTTTTCTCAAACAACAGGAACTCTATCACCTTCTACTTTCTGTAGCAGATCTGAATGTGCAGGTCCAGCTCGGTTCACTGAACCTCTACTATTTACCAGCCAGGTTGCTTGTGCTAAATGTTTTTCCCAGTTTTTCAAAGATCCACCCCCCATGTCTTTAAGAGTGGTCTTCAACAAACCATTGTAGCGTTCAATCTTCCCTGAAGCTGGTGCATAAGAGGGAATATGGAATATCCACTCAATACCGTGCTCTTTTGCCCAGTTCTTTACAAGGTTGTTCTTGAAATGAGTTCTGTTGTCTGACTCAATCCTCTCTGGAGTTCTGTGTCTCCACAGGATTTGTCCCTCCAGACCGAGAATGGTGTTGTGTGCAGTTGCATGTGGAACTGAATAAGTTTCCAACCATCTGGTGTTTGCCTCTACCATAGTAAGCACGTATTGCTTACCAGAACGAGAATGTGGTAGAGTGATGTAGTCAATCTGCCAAGCTTCACCATACTTGTACTTGGACCATCTGTCACCATACCACAAGGGCTTAATTCGCTTTGCCTGCTTAATAGCAGCACAAATGTCACAGTCATGGATGTCTTGTGTGATAGCATCGATGGAAATGTCTATGCATCTGTCACGAGCCCATTGGTATGGTGCATCTCTGCCTTGATGTCCTGACGAATCATGAGCCCACCAAGCTAAGAATATCTCACCTCGGTGTTTCCAGTCGAGATCAAGATTATAGTCCATGTCTACTTGAGAAACTCTTGCAGCTAGATCTGCCTGATGGTTGTGTTGCTGTTCTTCAGTAGCTTTGCTCTTAGGAATGTGAGCATCGATGTGTCTCACCTTCACTGGAATTCTCTCAACTCGGTCAGCAATGTCCTGTCACAAGTCGGCTGCCCAAATAGGTTTTCCTTTCCTCTGCCAACCATTCTTCCAGTTCTTTAGCCAACCCCATAGAGCATTGGCTACCATCCATGAGTCAGTGTAGAGATAAAGCTTTGGCCATCTCTCACGTTCAGCTACACCAAGAGCTAGTTGGACAGCTTTTACCTCTGCAAACTGACTGGATTCTCCTTCTCCATCCTTTGCCTCTGCAACTTGGTGTGTTGGACTCCACATTGCAGACTTCCACCTTCACTTGTTTCCAACAAGACGACAGGAACCATCTGTGAACAGAGCATATTTCTTTTCATCATCAGAAAGGTCACTGTAAGGAGGAGCTTCCTCAGCACGAGTCACTTTCTCCTCTGGAGGTTTAGCACAGTTGGTACCTTCAGGCCAACTTGAGATCACCTCCACTAGACCAGGTCTTTAGAGATTTCCCATTCGAGCTTTCTGTATTATCAGAGCCATCCACTTAGACCATGTTGAGTCTGTGGCATGATGTGGTGTGGAGCCTTTGCCTTTGAACATCCAATTCAAAACTGGTAACCTGGAAGCTAAAAGAAGTTGTGATTCAGTTCCAATTACTTCAGAAGCTGCTTTTACTCCTTCATAGGCAGCTAGAATTTCTTTCTATGTTGGGGTTTAATTTGCCTCTGAACCTGTGTAACCTCAACTCCAATCGGTCACAAATGGAACCAAGGCAAACTCATCTGGATTATGCAAGGAAAGAGGGTGAGCCAATAATAAGCTGTGCCCTGTGATGCTGGGACAAGGGGATGGACACAGGTGACATGGATAAGAGAGAGGCAAAGCATTGAGGCTCCCTGACTCGTGATGCTGGTCTGGACAAAGAGTTAGCCAAACTCGATGGAACACACACTCTCTGGGCCCGGATCCTCAATGCCATAAAGAGCTGGTACCGCTCAAGAGATGACCTGCCCTGGGCCCCAGTTAGATGGACAACTATGGAACAGGGCATTTGGTATCTGAGACAGGTAGCCATGCTGGAAATAATTTATGGGGATGGCCAGCTCCCTTTGGACCCAGATGAGGTGCCCATGAGATGGCCCTTCGTAAAGAAACTCACCCAGAGTGCTCCTCAGAAATATGCTCACACATTAGGAGGGATACTCTTGACCAGACAGGATGGAAGTCCTAAAACTCTCTGTTAGTTTTCCAAAAATTTAAGGGAATATGAGGACAATGTAAATCAGAAACCCCTGATCTCAGCCATAAAAACTATGGCTAAAGACATTGTCAAAGAGATCAAGACCTCCATGTCTGAAGTGAAAAAGGGGAGTGATGTCTCCTTTTCCCCTTCTCCTTCAGAATGGGCCCACGTTTCAGCAATCAGGAACAGGTGACTTTACCCTAGGAGATCACCCCAAGCCAATTGAGGGATGTCAAAGGGGTCTCTGTGGAGGTTCCTCTGTGACCATGGAGAGGACATGGATGCCTGGCATGGCCAACCTACCTCTGCCCTCTGGAACAGAGTGTGGGAACTGCAAGGTGGGCACAACAGGGATAACTTATCCAGGAGAAGGGCTGCCCCAGTTTCCCGGAGTAGTCCCTCTCACTCAAGAGACCCTTGCCCTAGTAACACAGGACCCTGTGACAAGTGTGGATATCGCCACCAGCATTAGAGGTGCCCTACCTCCAGCCAGGTGGAGGACAGGGACAGCAGAGTATACTGGGATGTGTATGTGAAATGGCCTGGCATTTCAGAAGCCCTGAAGTACCGAGCTCTGGTGGACACAGGGGCCCAATGCACCCTGATACCATTGAGGAACAAAGGGGCTGAGCCCATAAGCATTCAGGGAGTCACAGGCGGCTCATAAGACCTGACTGTACTGCAGGCTGAGATAAGCCTGACTGGGAATGAATGGGGAAAGTATGACATAGTGACTGGTCCAGATGCACCTTGCATTCTTGGCATTGACTTTCTGTGGGGAGGATGCTTCAAGGAGCCTAGGGGGCACAAGTGGGCATTTGGGGTGGCAGCTGTAGAGACTGCAGGCAAAGAATAGCTGTCCACCATGCCTGAGCTGTCAGATGACCCTTCTGTAGTGGGCAGTCATAGGGTGCAGGATTTGAAGTTACCTATTGCCTCTTGCATAGTACCTCGCAGGCAATACAGGACCAACAGAGACTCTCTGCACCCCATACACCAACTGATTCAATGACTGGAGAGCCAGAAGTTGATCAGCAAGGCTCACTCACCCTTCAACAGCCCAATATGGCCAGTGCAGAAGACAAATGGGGAATGGAGACTGACTGTGGACTACTGTGGCCTGAATGAAGTGACTCGTCTGATCAGCGCTGCTGTGCTGGACATGCTGGAGCTCCAATACAAGCTGGAATCGAAGATGGCCAAGTTTTATGCCGCAATTGACATTGCTAATGCCTTTTTCTCCATTCCCATTGCAGAAGAATGCAGGCCACAGTTTGCTTTCACCTGGAGGGGAGTACAGTACCAATGGAATTGGTTGCCTCAGGGCTGGGTCCAGAGCTCAACCATCTGCCATGAGGTGATCCAGACTGCCTTAGAGAAAGGTGGAGCCCCTGAGCATCTGCAGTTTATTGATGACATCATTGTATGGGGTGAGACAGCAGAGGAAATTTACCAGAAGGGTAAAAGTATATTCGATATACTGCTGGAGGCTGGCTTTGCCATCAAGAGAAGTAAGGTAAAAGAGCCTGCATGGGAGATCCAGTTCCTGGGTGTTCAATGGCAGGATGGCCGTCGCCACATCCCTCAGGAGGTGGTGAACAGGGTAGCCACTATGGTACAACCCACGAACAAGAAAGAGACATAGTCCTTTTTGGGGCTTGTGGGCTTCTGGAAAATGCACATTCCCAGGTACAGTCAAATTGTGAAGCCTCTCTTCCATGTAACAAGGAAGAAAAATGATTTTGTGTGGGGACCTGAGCAGCAGGTGGTGTTTGACCAGATAAAACGAGAGGTGGTCCATGCTATGGCTCTGGGACCGGTTCGAACTGGACCAGAGATCAAGAATGTGCTGTACACTGCAGCCAGTGAGAAAGGTCCTACGTGGATCTTGTTGCAAAAGGCTCTTGGTGAAAACAGGGGCAGGCCCCTAGGTTTCTGGAGTAAGGGTTACAAAGGCAACAGAGAAGGAAATCCTAGCTACCTATGAGGGTGTCCCGGCTGCCTCCGAGGTAATTGGGACTGAGTCACCTCTGTTTCTAGCTCCAAGACTTACAGTCCTGACCTGGATGTTCAAAGGGAGAGGCTCAACCCCACATCATGCCACAGATGCCACGTGGAGTAAGTGGATGGCCCTGATAACTCAGCAAGCACGGATGGAGAGCTTCGAACACCCACCAGAGCAGAAAGTGACCCGTGCTGAGGAGGCTCACTGACCGTTTGAGGCTGTCCCCTTAAGAAAGGGAATATGGTAGTCGGATATTTGTAAACGAAAAGATGGATCTAAACTAATTTCATTGGTAGATTGGGAGGAAGCACCTTCTGAGCTGGGAGTGCAGCAGGGTATCTTGGGCTTTCCTGCACTTTCCCAGTCAGTTCTATCTCCCCTCCTTCAGTAGCAGCAGCTTGCTGTTTCTGGGCTTTTGGCCAAGGCTTGACCTTGAAACTGATAAACTTGCAAGGCCTGTATTAACTGCTTTCCAATTAACATATAACTGTTTCTAACTTTTTCCTCTTTTCTCTCTTTTCTAACCCTCTCTGGGGAAAGGGGGAGAGAGAAGGCGGAGCAGAGGTGGGGAACCCCCTCAGCAGAGGGGGGAACTCTCATTTCTGTGCTACTTTGTTGTATATTTCTGTATATACTGTAAATACTGTAAATTTTGTATATATTTCCCTGCGTTTCCCTGCTTTGTAAATATACAGCACCCATTGCTTTGCTAATTCAGCTGTGAGGTTTTTTTTTCCCTTCCCTTCAATTTTCTTTCCCTTTACTTTACAGAGGGGAGGGAGGAGGCTTTTTGGCCTTACCCTTCCAACCCTACGACATCTAATGATCTCCCTGACAATGAGATGGGTTATGCTCTTTTTACAGATGGGTCCTGCCGGCTTGTAGTAAGCAAGCGGAGATGGAAGGCAGCCGTCTGGAGCCCAATAAGGCAAGTGGTGGAAGCAAGGGATGGAGAAGGCAAATCCAGTCAGTATGCAGAGGTAAAAGCTGTCCAGCTAGCCCTGGATATAGTGGAATGAGAGAACTGGCCAGTGCTGTACCTCTACACTGACTCCTGGATGGTAGCCAATGCCTTGTGGGGGTGGCTGAAGGAATGGAGGAGGAACGGGTGGCAAAGAAAAGGGAAGCCGGTTTGGGCCGCTGACCTGTGGCAAGACATTGCTGCCTGCCTGGACAGGCTGCCAACAAAGGTACAGCACATCAATGCGCACATCCCCAAGAGCAGAGCCACAGAGGAGGACAAGCACCACCAAGCAGATCTGGCTGCTAAGATCTCCCGAATAGACTTAGACTGGGAATACAAGGGCGAGCTGTTCTTAGCTCGCTGGGCCCATGACACATCTGGCCACCAAGGGAGAGATGCCACATACTGGCGAGCTTGGGACAGATCCGTGGACATCTCTATGGAGGCCATCTCACAGGTCATCCATGAGTGTGACATCTGTGCTGCCATCAAGCAGGCCAAGCGCATGAAGCCTCTGTGGTATGGGGGGAGATGGTTGAAATATAAGTATGGAGAGGCTTGGCAGATCAACTACATCACCCTTCCTCGGTCTCACAGTGGCAAGCAGTACATACATGGTGGAGGCAAGTACAGGGTGGCTGGAGACCTATCCAGTTCCTCATGCCACTGCTCGCAACACCATCCTGGGCCTAGAGAGACATATCCTGTGGAGACATGGCACCCCCGGGAGGATTGAATCAGACAATGGAACCCACTTCAAGAACCATCTCATAAGGGACTGGGCAAAGGAACATGGGATTGAGTGGATTTACCACATCCCCTACCATGCTGCAGGGAAGGTCGAGCTCTAAAATGGCTTGCTAAAGACTACCTTAAAAGCCATGGGGGGTGGAACCTTTAGGAACTGGGAAAGACACCTAGCTCAAGCCACTTGGTTAGTGAACAGCAGAGGACATTCAGTGTATCCCACAGCGGAACATGACTCTGGCTGAGAGGGGATGAATGCAGAGGGGACAACACTCATCGATGTATTATACTCATTGTGTGAATAGTTATAAGTTGTTCTAAGTTTCTCCCTCCTACCTTAATACCAGCCTAGCATCCAGGACTCAACATACACACTGTACACCAACCCAGAGAGCTCCTGCATCATCTCACCTGCACCTGTTCCTGATGTCCTTACAGCAACGGACTGTTCCTGATTTTTTTCTTTCCCTTTCAAAGACAGACTGATTCCTGATTCTTTTCCACATCCCTGCTCAGTTCAAGCACCACCTACATTGACCATCACCAGAGAGAGAGAGACTGCCCCGGGAGAGAGCAAGCTGGGATAACAAGGGACTTGAAGCAAGGATTCAAATAACATGTGTCAAGATTGCATGAAGGGGCTGTGACAGGAGAGAGGAAGTGGAACAGAGGGGTGGAATGTGGTGGGTTAATGCCCTTTCTGAAAAAAAAAAAAAAAAAAAAACAAAGCAGGGGGGAGGGCTTGTGGGTACTTTACCCTCCCTGCAGGGCATTTTCCCCCCTGGGAAACTGAGCCTGTTCCACTCCCCCCTCCCTGCCCAGCTAGGGTATAAAAAGCAGGACATCATAGCTGTTGGCTCTCCTTTTGGCTCCTGCCTCTCCTGGATGAAAGCTACTGCGGCTGCTTTCCTGCTCCTCTGCCACATGGTCGGGCCTGATCCTTCTCCTTGTTTCCTCTGTGCCTCTTCAGAGAAAGACTGGTTTTGTATCATTCTTTTTTTTTTCCCCCTCCCATCCATCCTTGTTCCTTGCCCTTGTGAACCTTTCCTGTTATTGTTATATATATATTGTTTAAAGAAAACTCTTCACCTCTCTACTTCCAGGCTGACTCCAAATTACTGTTTAGTGGAATTGCTCCTTACCCTTTTTTTCCCTCTCTGTTGGGAGGGAGGAGGAGGGAGTGGGGAAGAGATTCTCAGCCTTTCCCCCCATCTGAGCGCTTAACACCCAGTTAAGCCTCAAACCACTACACATGCCTTATTAAGACAGCTAACCCTGCCTTGTTAGACAGCTAACTCTGGCTGTCCATGAAAGACTTTTTACCAAGTATGTTCTGGCACCTCATCAGAAAATATAATACAGTGCATATGCAAAGTTACCTTCCTTTGTTTGTCTTCCTCCAAGGTCTGTGTTCAGTAACAATAATAGGGAGCCTTCAGACTTTACCTCTCCCCCTTTAAATGTCACCTTCTCCACAAAACATAGAAATTTGAAATGAATCCAGAATAAAGGAAATGCTGAGTTTAAAAGAATAATGTATTTTTATGTCCTGGATTAAAGAGGACACATTCAGTCTTAACATAAAATTATTCATTAAATAAAAAAATTATAAAGTATAATTTTAAAATTTAAAAATGCTAAAAAAGGCTCTAAAAGAAACTTGTACTAGGGACTTTTTCTGTTCTTAGAGTGAATTATGCATAAGGTTTTGCACAGATCTAGCAAAAGTGTCCTTTAGATCATGATATGGAACAAAGCCATACAGTAATATGAAAGAAAAGTAAAAAACCAGCGTAACTTAGGGTATTGCTGTCTAGTACTACTGAAATTACTTTTATTTAAAAAAAAAAAAAAAAGCAGCAGAATTTAGGTTTTGCTGAGAAAGTTAAGATCACTGATACAAAGATTTTCTTTGTAACTTGGCAGCTACTTTGCAGCATATGAAGCTGAGTATTCAGTATTCCTAAAGTTGGAAGGGACCTCAAAGATCATTGAGTCCAACCTGTCACCACAGACCTCACGAGTAGAGTAGGGAGGACACCACTGCCCACTGCAGGCTTGAACTCACGACTTTCCCATTAAAGGTCTTATGTGCTACCAACTGAGCCACCTGAGTTCTTGCTGGACCTTGTCTAAAATAAGAAACTAAATAGCATAGCATAGCATAGCATAGCATAGCATAGCATAGCATAGAATAGAATAGAATAGAATAGAATAGAATAGACCATGTTGGAAGAGACCTTCAAGATCATCACGTCCAACCTATCATCCAACACCACCCAACCAACTAAACCATGCAAACAAGCACCCCATCAAGTCTCCTCCTGAACACCTCTAGTGATGGTGACTCCACCACCTCCCTGGGCAGCCCATTCCAATGGACAATCACTCTCTCTGTATAGAACTTCTTCCTGACATCCAACCTGAACCTGCCTTGGTGCAGCCTGAGACTGTGTCCGCTTGTTCTGGTACTGGCTGCCTGGGAGAAGAGACGAACATCTGCCTGTCTACAACCTCCCTTCAGGTAGTTGTAGAGAGCAATAAGGTCACCCCTGAGCCTCCTTCTCTCCAGGCTAAGCAAACCCAGCTCCCTCAGCCTCTCCTCATAGGGCTTGTGTTCCAAAGCTCCTCACCAACTTTGTGGCCCTTCTCTGGACACGCTAAATCAAGTCAACATCCTTCCTAAACTGAGGGGCCCAGAACTGGACACAGGACTCGAGGTGTGGCCTAACCAGTGCAGGGTACAGGGGCAGAATGACCTCCCTGCTCCTGCTGGCCGTACTGTTCCTGATGCAGGCCAGGATGCCATTGGCCCTCTTGGCCGCCTGGGCACCCTGCAGGCTCATGTTCAGCCTACCATCAACCAGTACCCACAGGTCCCTCTCTGCCTTGCCCCTCTCCAGCCACTCTGACCCCAGCCTGTAGCACTGCATGGGGCTGTTGTGGCCAATGTGCAGAACCCAGCACTTGGACATGTTAAATCTCATGCCATTGGATTCTGCCCATCTGTCCAGTCTTTCGAGGTCCCTCTCCAGAGCCTCTCCACCCTCCAGCAGATCAACTCTTGCCCCCAGCTTGGAGTCATTCGCAAATTTACTGATGATGGACTCGAGGCCCTCATCCAGATCATCAATAAAGATGTTAAAGAGCATGGGGCCCAGCACTGATCCCTGGGGGACTCCACTACTGACTGGCCGCCAGCTGGATGTGGTACCATTCACCACCACTCTCTGGGCTTGGCCCTCCAGCCAGTTTCTAACCCAGCAGAGTGTGCTCCCATCCAAGCCATGGGCTGACAGCTTGGCCAGGAGTTTGCTGTGGGAGACAGTGTCAAAGGCCTTGCTGAAGTCAAGGTAGACTACATCCACAGGCCTCCCCACATCTACCAGGCAGGTCACCTGATCATAGAATGAGATCAGGTTGGTGAGGCAGGACCTACCCTTCCTAAATCCATGCTGGTTGGGCCTGATCCCCTGGCCATCCTGTAAGTGCTGTGTGATTGCACTCAAGATGACCTGCTCCATAATCTTGCCTGGCACTGAGGTCAGGCTGACAGGCCTATAATTCCCTGGCTCATCCAACCGGCCCTTCTTGTGGATGGGCACCACATTGGCCAGTTTCCAGTCCTCTGGGATGTATCCAGTGATGCAGGACTGCTGAAAAATGATGGAATGCAGCTTGGCCTGCTCATCTGCCAGCTCTCTCAGCACCCTAGGATGGATCCCATCTGGTCCCATGGACTTGTGGGGATCCAAGCAGCTGAGCAGATCACCAACCACCCCATTCTGGAACAGAGGAAAACTATGCTGCTCCCTGGCTCCTTCTGCCTGCTCTGCAGGCCAGCTGTCTGGAAGACATTCTGTTCTGCTAGTAAAAATTGAGGCAAAGAAGGTGTTCAATAACTCTGCCTTTTCCTCATCCTTTGTTACAACGTTCCCCTCCGTGTCCACCAAGGAGTGGAGGTTGTCCTTGCCCTTCCTCTTGCTATTTATGTATTTATAGAAGGACTTCTTGTTGTCCTTCACGGCAGAGGCCAGTCTAAGCTCCAAATGTGCTTTTGCCACCCTAATTTTCTTCCTACATGAGCTAGCAACATCCTTAAACATTCTATGAGTTGCCTCATCTTTCTTCCATAGATGATACACCCTCTTTTTTTTCCCTTAGTTCTTTTAGAAGTTCATTACCCATCCAGGCCGGATGTCTGTCCCGGCGGCTCATCTTCCATCACATTGGATTGTCACAGCCTGTTGCTGCACCTTCAAGAGTTCTTCCTTGAAGTAGTCCCAGCTCTCCTGGACCCCTTTGTTTTTAAGGGCTGTTTCCCAAGGAACCTTCTGAGTTAGTTCCTTGAGTAGCCTGAAGTCTGCCCTCCGGAAATCCAGAGTGGAGGTCTTCTTGCTACCCCTCTTAGCTTGTCTGAGTACTGAACATTCAATTATCTCATGGTCACTGGCCCCTAAACACCCTCCGACCACCACATCACCCACCAGCCCTTCCCTATTGGTGAAGTGGAGGTCAAGCATAGACTTACCCCTGGTAGGCTCACGCAGCACCTGGGATAAGAAACTGTCCTCCATGCACTCTAAGAACCTTCTAGACTGCCTCCTCTCTGCTATGTTAAGATCCCAGCAGATATCAGGCAGGTTGAAGTCGCCCATGAGAACAAGGTCCGGAGATCTTGAGACAGCCTTAAGCTGCCTATAGAATGACTCATCAACATCTTCATCCTGGTTGGGTGTTCTATAACAAACTCCAACCAGGATGTCAGCCCTGTTGGCCTTCCCTCTAATTCTCACCCACCAGCACTCAACCTGATGGTCCCTGATCTCCAGCTCAATGGCATCAAGTGCCTCCCTGATGTACAGGGCCACCCCTCCACCCCTTCTCTCTTGCCTGTCTCTCCTGAAGAGCCTGTAGCCATCAATTGCAGCACTCCAGTCATGTGAGTCATCCCACCACGTCTCTGTGATGGCAACTATATCATAACTTTCCTGCTGCAACAAGGCTTCCAGCTCCTCTTGTTTGTTGCCCATACTTTGTGCATTAGTGTACATGCCCTTCAGTCGGGCTGCTGGTTTCACCTCTGGCTCCAGCTTATCACCCCCAGACTCCTGCATGGGGGGTCTGGTTTCAGCCCCTTCCCCCTTCAAATCTAGTTTAAAGCCCTATCTATGAGACCTGCCAATTCCCTTCCTAGAATCTTTGTAATGGGTTGGGGCAAGCCCCCTCCCCACCACAGGGCAGAAACAACGACTCAGACAAAGGGATTGCAAAAGTGATGGAAAGTTTAAATAGAAAAACATTAAAAAGAAAAAAACAAACAACAATGAAAACTTTACAGAGAACCACAAACCCCGTGACAGAGAGAGAGATCCCACAACATGCCCAAGAGCATCCCATCCCCACCTGGGGGTACACCCAAACCCACCCCCAGGGCTCTTTCCTCCCCCTCCCAACCCAGCGTTGGGCCTGGGCAGGCCCAAGGGAGGCAGCTCACGCCATTTTACCTAGGCTGCAGCTGGGGACAAAAGAGGAAGTGAAGACCCCGCATGGGCATTTTATAGGGGAGCAGGGCATTATGGGAAATGGAATACCTGCCTGTGACCACCCCCTGGGCTGGGCCCACCCATAGGGACCTCCCAGGTGTGTTCTGTGCAGTGGCATCCAGGCCAGCACCCAGCCTAAACCACCACAATCTTTTTCCCTTTGAGGGATAGGCCATTCTCGTACACTCTGATCTTTCCCCTCCTCTGGGACAGATGTACTCCATCTGTTGCCAGTTGACCTGGTGCAGTAGAAAGTTTTTCAAGATCGAAAACCCCACAATTCTTTTGACTACACCAGCCTCTAAGCCACTTGTTGACTATAGCTGCTGACCTGTTCCTTCTTGTATTCCCTCCTGCAACTAAGGGTATAGACAAAAAAATTATTTGTGTACCTGACCCTTCAACGAGATTCCACAGGGTCTTAAAGTCATTCTTGATAGCCCTTGGAGTTCTGGTTGCAACATCATCATTCCTTAACTGCATAACTATTAAGGGATAGTAGTCAGAGGGCTGCACCAGACCAGGCGGCCTTCTGGTAACATCTCCAACCCTAGCTCCCGGGAGGCAACAAACCTCTCTGTGCATAGGGTCTGGCTGACATATGTGTACCTCTGTTCCCCTCAGGAGGGAATCGCCAATAACAATTACCCTCCTCTTTTTTTTAAGGGAGCAAGTCCTGATGCCAGGGGAAGGCTGTTTAACCTTAGGCTGTTTAACCTTAGACTGATTTGCTGTAGGCTGTTTTGCTGTAGGATGTTTTGCTGTAGGCTGTTTTGCCTTAGGCTGTTTTGCCACAGGGAAAACCCCAGATGGTGTGTCCTCCAGCATCAGAATCACCTTACCCTCAACCTCCAATGCCCCGTGCTTGTTTTCCAAGGGAAGTGGGGAAAGTGAGGAGAGGCAAGGATGTTTTACTTTGCATTTTTTGAGGGGAACCTGCCTCCATTCCCCTCTGATTTTTGGATAACCAGCCTCTGCTGGGGGGGCCTGCAGAGCCTGGTTACTCAGGTTTGTCACCCTTCTACAATCCTTTACATGTCTAAGTCTAGCAACCTCGTCCTTCAGTCTGGCCACCAGGCTAAGCAGACAGTCTATGCAGGAGCCGCCCCCCCAACCCTGCATCTCGTCATATACTTGAAATATATCTTGAATTTATGTTGTTGGATTTTTTTAAAGTATAGAATAGTTAAGGAATTTAATAATCTGCAGTGGTTTATAGATTTTCATTAAAATTTAGCTGAATACTGAGCATGAAAAAGTCAGTTCTTTTTGTACAGATGCAAAAAAATCCTGTGCTGAATTGACATAATTAGGTTTATTCTTGCTGAATACTTTTCTTGGACTCTATTTTTTTTCCTTCAGTGAAAGAAAATCCCTTTAAAAAATGAGAAAAAGCTCCGTATTTGATCTGAGTTCTCCCATATGCTAAGATTTTTTTTTTTTTTTTTTTTCATATGTAATTAGGACCTGGTATATTCAGGCAGTCCTGCTTTG
Source organism: Melanerpes formicivorus (assembly GCF_026170545.1). Lineage (NCBI taxonomy): Eukaryota > Metazoa > Chordata > Aves > Piciformes > Picidae > Melanerpes > Melanerpes formicivorus. The sequence continues at coordinate 43,750,386 of NW_027142353.1, read as the reverse complement.
ATATTCAGATAAATACATCCTTTCATATTTAAAATATGCTAGAGGGAAGGGATGTCCTCTGGAAGGACTTTGACAGGCTTAACAGGTGGACCAATGCCAACTTCATGAAGTTCAACAAAGCCAAGTACAAGGTCCTGTATCTGGGTCAAGGCAATCCCAAGCAGAAACACAGGCCGAGAGTAGAATATATAGAGAGCACTCCTAAGAAAAAGCACTTAAGAATATTGGTTGACAAGAAGCTTAACATGAGCTAGCAATGTATCAGTGCAAAACAGAAAACCCACCACATCCTGGGATAAATCAAATGAAGTATGGTCAGAAAGCATAATTTTTTAAATTTTTTTAAAAAGCTTTTTTAATAACATTAAATTGACCTAAAGGTATTTAAGACTTAGTGTCATTGCATGTAAGCCTGTTGCAGGGTTTGACACTTATTTTTAATAACAGCCTAATGGTTTAATTATTCATCTATTCTTAGAGGTGAGTAGCAGGATCACAAGAAGTAAGAAGCTTAGATTTGCCTTTTTGTCAAGTTTCATTGGGGAAAAACATCTGATTCAACGTAACAATCAATAAGGTGGATAAACAAAATTTTGAGGTTATTTTTAGATGGTTTCATTCTACTGATGAAAGTGAGGAGCCTTCTGCTTCAGAAGAAATTCAAGATGGACTTTAAATTCAACGTACTCAAACTTGCACATTCTTTTCAGCTATCAAATTACTTTTTCTTTCAGATGTGGATAGCAGGTTTGTTCCTCAATACTATTTTTGCAGCTTCATTAGTCAAGCAGGTCAACAAGATGGTCTTGAGCTACAATTTGTTCACATCCCTATCAGATGGTACCTACAGGTGGCAGACAACCAATGCCTGGCATCCCTGGGAGGCAGATTATCAGGAACATAAGGGTTAGCTTTCCTCTATGTGTGCCAAGCTTTATCAGATTAGATGAGACCCCAGAAGCTTTGAAACTTGATTCTGTTACTCATCCAGGCTTATGGTATGCAATTCAGGCATTCCTTGTGGTTCTAGCTGTCACCATCCACTGCTGCAAAAAGAGATAATATTTGACCAAACTCTTTGCAGATGGCATTTTGATAGTGAAGAACACAGAAAGTGGCTGTTATAGCCTTCATGTGTTATACTAATTAGAGCACCTCTATTTGATTAATATGTTTTTTCTGTGTATATATATTTATTTATATATACACTCTATTTTGGAATAATCGAATAGGGTAAATTCATGGACTGGATCCTTTCCACATCCAACATTTTGCCACATATTTAACTTAAAGTGTGATCCAAAGGCAGTATTCAGTTAATTGAGGAACTAAGATGGAAGACGGTAGATTTAGACTGGACAGTAGGAGGCCTGGGCAGTGAACATGGTGAGACATTGTAACAAGTTGCCCAGGGAAGTCATGGATGCCCCCTCCTTGAAAGTTTTCAAGGCCAGATTGGACAGGCCCTTGAACAACCTGGTCTAGTGGAAGGTGTCCCTGACTATAGCAAGGGGGTTAGAAGTAGATTATCTTTAAGGTCCTTTCCAACACAAACTATTCTATGATTCTGTGACCTTATCTTCTTGCTACTTGGGAGGTATGTGTTTCCTTTGCTCTCCTGGATGAATGGAAGTATTTATAAATTTTGATTCTTTTGTCACCTTGATTAGTGTGAGAGGGGTATTTTCATCACCTACCTTCCATTTACTTCCAGATGCTATAGTGATGATTAATAATTCAAATTTACAGTGTACAAGAGTGAGAAAGGGAACAAAATGTAACAACTCCTTTTTTTCACCCTATATTCAAGACTGGATACTCAATAGTTTTCCTTATATTAGTTCTGTCACAAATGCAAATGCTTTTGCCATGAGAACAATATCTTAGTGTGACCATTTGAGACTGTGCCTTTAAGAAGAGGGACATTGTGGCTGAATGTTTTATAAACAAAGGACAGGTCTAAACCAATTTCATTGGTGGATTGGTAGAAAACAACTTTAAACTCTGAGTCCAGCAGAGACTAGTCTCAGCCTTGCACTTTCTCCCCCTCCTTTCGCAGCTCACAGCTTCTGGGCTTTTGGCCAGACTGACCTTGGAACTGATAACCGTGAGGCACTAACACATTTGCTCTAACTATAACTGCTTTTAATTAACAATGATTCCTTTTCTCTCTTTCTAACCCTCTCTGGGGAAAAGGGGGAGAGAAGGGGGTACAGGGGGGAAATCCCTTCCTCCTGGCGGGGGAGGGGAATCTCATTCCTGTGTTACTTTGTTGTATATTTCTGTGTATATATTGTAAATACTGTAAATTGTGTAGATAAACCTGCATTTCCTAAACCGCTTGTAAATACAGCACATTTCCTTTGCTAATCCTGCTGTGGTTTTTTAATTTCTTTCATTTTTTTTCCCTTCACTTATGGGGGGGGGGGGAAAGAAGGCTTGAGGCTTTCCCCTCAACCCTCAACATTTTTTTTCTTGAAAAGCAGCGTACCTCTGGCTTCAGCCCATTGCAGGATTTGAACCCACGATCTCAACACTCATAGTCTCATGCCCTACCAACTAAGCCACAGTTGACTACTTAGAGCACATTATAAAGTGGCACATATAAGGAAAATGTACTAAAACTACCCTGACATTGCTGTTATGGACCCCATTCATGAAGTTGAAAAATGAGTGTCATACACATTTATGTTTGAATGCCAGCAAAAATATAAATTCTTGTTTACTTAAATTCTTATTTCTCACTACTGTTTATTTCACGTTTTTTTTCTCTCATGCAGAAGAAAAGCAACCATAAAAAAAAGATAAATACTAGATACTATTTGGCAGGTCTCTTCACAGCCCCTGTTTTGTTAGTTTGTAAGGAAGGTAGCTGTGGTAGTTCTGCTTCACTAAAGTCCCTTATGGCTTCCAGGTGTTTTCAGAATGGTCAGCATTTCTGTGGCCAAAAAGGGGTTCCTTGGGTTCCCGCTCAGGTGCCAGCTGTACTCTACAGTTAAAGCTGAAGCCACAGAAGCAAACACCCATGTGTAGCTGTCATGCTCATTTTTAAATCACATGCATTTTGTACCTCCCACAGGGAGCAATGTTTCCTGAAAATAATCCAAGCAAACAAATCAAGTAACTCCTGCATCAATCAAATCTCTTCATATTATCACACACTCAAGAAAGACTGAAAAGACCAAGCTGCAGCTTTCAGCATGTGGAGCTGAATCATTTGATCACAGGATATAGTCAAGGAAAAGAGCAGCTTTGACCGGCTTAATTCCAGCCTTGAGATATTATCTGCCAGTGTTTAGTGTTTGTAACAATAAACTTGCAGAAGCTGAGAAAACAAGCATACAAACCCCTAACTAACCTGCATGAATCTGAGGTCTATTTTGGTTCAAAGGAACTGCCTTTTAAAATAAATTTCACAGCATTTGGTGACCCCTAGTGGATGGTTTAATTTGCATATCTTCCAAAGGAACATCTGTATTCTCTACCTATTTTCATGAGACTGCAATGCAACATTATCGAACTTTGACCATTTGCCTAGTTATTTCACAAACTAATCTTCAGCTCTCATATTTTCATTTCCCCTTGAAATTATGAACTTACTTAAACTGAAAATTGAGCTTAAATAAATTATTCTTCACAAAAAGTCTGCAAGATAAAAGAAAATTCAAATACAAAGGCATTAGCAACTGCAATAACAAAACCAATTCACACATATTAAAATAACGTAAAAACTCAGGCTTCTGGTCCTATTTTTCAGAATGTAACTGTGAAGTTAAAAACATCATGTCCAAATTTTCTAAAGTAATTTTTCTTTTCCAGGGAAATCTGTGCTATTTTCTATGGAAAGTCACCCTAAAAATCCTAGCCATCAAGCACCCTATCATAGTAACATGTGTTTGGGTTTCTGGGGCATTGTTTTTTAGGTGCTTGGAATTTTTTTGTTTTAACACTAGATGTAGTATAAATACTCATGTCAACATAACATGGGAATTACTTACACACTCCTCTGCAAATTCTTTGATTAGAAATCGTAGATCTTTCTTTATGCACTCTATTTGTAGATAATTCTCCTCCCTACTCTCTCCTATTCCTTGATGGGTCCTCCTTTCCATCTCTTCCCAGGAGCCCAAAATACATTTTCTTCACTTACACTCCCCTGTGAATACATGCTGGGGCACTTGAGGTGCAAGATCAGAAAATTATCTTCTTTTACTCCTTTATTATATTATATAATATAACCATTATTTTATTGCTTGATTATTCAAGGTAAAAAGATTCATTCAGTTCCCACGGCTGATATCAGAATATTACTTTTGTGATTGGGAGTTTCATTGGTTCTTTATTATAATAGCCTGGGGTAGTTTGCAGAGGGGACTGCTAATGATTGGATGTACATTTAACCTGTAATGAGGAAACCAGAATAGTTTTAACTCTTGGTAGTTAAATCATCAGTGACAGTAATATAATCAGTAAAAATTATACTCTGAAATTTTCACCCTATTCTCTTAAGAAAGAGAAATGGGGAGCAGCAGAAATGGCTGTGGATACCTTACACAGGTGATAATATTGTTGTGAAGGCAATGGACAGTGTATAACAAGGAATAAATTTTAAGGGCTCTACCATCAGTGATGTCTGATTCATACTGGCTTCTGCAACATGCAGTTCATTAGATCAACATGCTTCTGAGCATTTCTGTCCCATTCAGCCAAGGTTAGCTCCCTCTCAGATGTCTCTAGTCATGTAGTATTTTTTGCTAAACTTAATAATAATTTTAAAACTCAATCTCTGATCCACCACCTGCCTGCAGCACTCCTGCTATGCTGTGAAGGAGCATTCTGAACACAGATTCCCCTTCCAGGCAATAATCCAGGCTGCTTCACCTGGGCTAGGAGATATATCTCGACTCAGGCTTTAAGTGACCCATGCAGAAATGTCTCATTGTCTTTAACTCCTCTGTTAAGACATCAGTTTAATGGTGAAAGCAAAGAAAAGTTGTTTTAAGAGCCTCCATCTGCCCTCTGGTTATATTAGTAGGTGCTTTATATCAGTTGCTTGTGTCTCTCCAATGTGCTCAGTGCTTTCAATTGCCCTCACATTCAATTCTGCTAAGATGCTTGAAAGCTGAGAGATTCTTCACTTTAAATGTAACACTAATTCCAGTTCCCTTGCCAACACAGCATTCACCTGTGACACTGTGACAGTCTCTACCTCTATTTTTTTCCACCAATAAATTCACTTTGTCCTGCTATTGAGGAAGATTTTCATATACACTCAATTTATTCTCTAGAGGCTATTTCTTGTCTAAGAGTCTCTATAAACAACATCACACAGTGAGATAAACTTAACCTTGTGACAGTCTCAGGTTGAGATGAAGCACAGTAGCATAGTATCAAATTTGCTTCTTTATCAGGAGCATGAAAATATGGCAGTATAACTAATCTTCCATCTCTAAATTTAATTATACTCATAGGTATATATAGAAATTTGCTTACTGCATAGAACTGATTTCTTCCTCATCTGAGATTTTCCTGAACCCAAAGTAGGAGTTTTAGTAGTCCTTCCAAAGTTTTCCATATTTTTAATAAATACATATTACAATTCATCTCTGCCCAGGACTTACCTTCCCTTCTGTGTAAGTAGCTCATCCTACCATTTGGTGTAGGTAGCTCATTCAGTGGTCATATTTTGACCTATATTAGTTAATATTTCTTTATTTCACATTTCTGTATTTCAGTCTGGGGCTCTTCTTCCCCTTTACCTCAATGAATACTAGCTTTGATCCTGCTGAGTCAAGCTTGCTAGTTCTGATCCCATATTGTGGAATTACTAAGATCATTCGAATCACTACCAACATTTGTGCCACTCAATGTCATGAAAACCTCCTTGAGAAAAGATGGTGTCGAGGGTTGAGGGGAAGGCCTCAGCTTTCTCCCCTGCTGTGAGTGAAGGGGAAAAAAAAAAAAAAATAAAAGAAAACCACAGACGGATTAACAAAGGAAATGTGCTGTATTTACAAGAGGGGCTGCAGGATATATATATATATATATATATATAATTTACAGTATTTACAATATATAAACAGAAATATACAACAAAGTAACACAGGAACGAAATTCCTCCTCAGCAGAGGAGGGTTCCCCCCCCCCCCCCCGTACCTCCCTTTTCTCCCCTTTTTCCCCAAAGAGGGTTAGAAAGAGAGAAAAAGAGCGATTCTTAATTAAAACAGAATATGTTAGTAGAGGCCTTATCTGTCCAAGGTCAGTCTGGCCGAAAGCCCAGAAGCTGACGAGCTGCGAAAGGAGGGGGAAAAAGTGTGAGACTGCCCGAAGTCTCTGCTGGACTCAGAGTTTAAAGTTGCTTTCTACCAATCCACCAATGAAATTAGTTTAGACCTGTCCCTTGTTTATAAAACACTCGGCCATGGTGTCACTTTCTTAAAGGCATAGCCTCAAACAGTCACAGTTCACCCCTTCTAAACAATTTCATTGGCTGTTCATACTGTCCATCCAATCCAAGACAATATTTACAGTTCGTGAGTAAAGTTCATAGTCCATTCTGGCTACACTCAGATGTAGATGATTGAAAAGTCCTAGAAAATCAGAAAATGAGAAAAATGGAAAACAGTTTATTTCTTCGCCGACAAAGCGAAGAAGAGGGAAACAGGGATTCTCAAGGTCTCTTAGTTGACTCAGGGCTCTCAGGGTTCTTAGGGTTCGTGCACTGTAGATTCCTCATTGATTCTTCCTTTGGACGTGATGTAGCTGTACAACAGTTTGAAATTAAACTCTTTCAGCTAAAGTTAAATTTCTCTGTGGAATACACTGAATTTCACCATTCTCTTGCATTACCCAATAAGTGTGACCCAGACCTTCAGCTGAAACCACCCCTCAGACAGGTTTAGCCTCTCCTGAGGGAGAAAATACCCAAACAGTTTTACCTAACAGATTCCTCTCTCTAACAAGAGGAACTCTATCACCTTCTACTTTCTGTAGCAGTTCTGAATGTGCAGGTCCAGCTCAGTTCACTGAACCTCTACTATTTGCCAGCCAGGTTGCTTGTGCTAAATGTTTTTCCCAGTTTTTCAAAGATCCACCCCCCATGTCTTTAAGAGTGGTCTTCAACAAACCATTGTAGCGTTCAATCTTCCCTGAAGCTGGTGCATAAGAGGAAATATGGAATATCCACTCAATACCGTGCTCTTTGGCCCAGTTCTTTACAAGGTTGTTCTTGAAATGAGTTCTGTTGTCTGACTCAATCCTCTCTGGAGTTCTGTGTCTCCACAGGATTTGTCTCTCCAGACCGAGAATGGTGTTGTGTGCAGTTGCATGTGGAACTGGATAAGTTTCCAACCATCCAGTGTTTGCCTCTACCATAGTAAGCACATATTGCTTACCAGAACAAGAACGTGGTAGAGTGATGTAGTCAATCTGCCAAGCTTCACCATACTTGTACTTGGACCATCTGTCACCATACCACAAGGGCTTAATTCGCTTTGCCTGCTTAATAGCAGCACAAATGTCACAGTCATGGATGTCTTGTGTGATAGCATTGATGGAAATGTCTATGCATCTGTCACGAGCCCATTGGTATGGTGCATCTCTGCCTTGATGTCCTGACGAATCATGAGCCCACCAAGCTAAGAATATCTCACCTCAGTGTTTCCAGTTGAGATCAAGATTATAGTCCATGTCTACTTGAGAAACTCTTGCAGCTAGATCTGCCTGATGGTTGTGTTGCTGTTCTTCAGTAGCTTTGCTCTTAGGAATGTGAGCATCAATGTGTCTCACCTTCACTGGAATTCTCTCAACTCAGTCAGCAATGTCCTGTCACAAGTCGGCTGCCCAAATGGGTTTTCCTTTCCTCTGCCAACCATTCTTCCAGTTCTTTAGCCAACCCCATAGAGCATTGGCTACCATCCATGAGTCGGTGTAGAGATAAAGCTTTGGCCATCTCTCACGTTCAGCTACACCAAGAGCTAGCTGGACAGCTTTTACCTCTGCAAACTGACTGGATTCTCCTTCTCCATCTTTCGCCTTTGCAACTTGGTGTGTTGGACTCCACACTGCAGACTTCCACCTTCGCTTGTTTCCAACAAGACGACAGGAACCATCTGTGAACAAAGCATATTTCTTTTCATCATCAGAAAGGTCGTTGTAAGGAGGAGCTTCCTCAGCACAAGTTACTTTCTCCTCTGGAGGTTTAGCACAGTTGGTACCTTCAGGCCAACTTGAGATCACCTCCACTAGACCAGGTCTTTCAAGATTTCCCATTCGAGCTCTCTGTGTTATCAGAGCCATCCACTTAGACCATGTTCTGTGGCATGATGTGGTGTGGAGCCTTTGCCTTTGAACATCCAATTCAAAACTGGTAATCTGGGAGCTAAGAGAGGTTGTGATTCAGTTCCAATCATTTCAGAAGATGCTTTTACTCCTTCATAGGCAGCTCAAATTTCTTTCTCTGTTGGAGTATAATTAGCTTCTGAACCTCTGTAACCTCGACTCCAGAAACCAAGAGGTTGTCCACGTGTCTCACCTGGAGCTTTTTGCCACAAGCACCAGGTTGGACTATTGTCACTTGCAGCCGTGTACAAAATGTTCTTACTGTCTGGATGATCTCAGACAGGTCCCAGACCCATTGCTTGAATCACCTCTTGCTTTATCTGGTCAAAGGCTGCTTGTTGTTCAGGTCCCCATTGGAAATTGTTTCTTTTTCGAGTCACATCATACAGAGGTTTCACAATTTGACTGTATCCAGGAATGTGCAGTCTCCAAAATCCCACTATCCCCAAGAAACTTAAGGTCTCTTGCTTGTTTGTGGGATTTGCCATGGTAGAGACTCTATTTACCACATTGACTGGAGTTTGTCAGCATCCATCCTGCCTCCGCACTCCCAGAAATTGAATCTCTGTGGTAGGTCCTTTCGCCTTGTCTCGCTTGATGGCAAAACCTGCATTCAGAAGAATGTCAATGATTTTGTTACCTTTCTCAAAGACTTCTTCAGCAGTTTTACCCCAGACGATGATATCATCGATGAGCTGCATGTGTTCTGGAGCACCGCCTTTCTCCACAGCATTGTGGATTACTGCATGACAGATGCTTGAGCTGTGGATCCAGCCCATTGGCAGTCTGTTGAAAGTGTACTAGATTCCTCTCCAGGTGAAAGCAAACTAAGGCCTGCATTCCTCTGCTATGGGAATAGAGAAAAAGGCATTAGCAATGTCTATGGTAGAATACCATTTGGCCTCTTTGGATTCCAGCTCATACTGAAGTTCCATCACGTCTGGTACTTCTGCACTTATTGGTGGAGTTACTTCATTCAGGGCTCGGTAGTCGACTGTCAGACGCCAGTCTCCATTCTGCTTTGGCACAGGCCACACTGGACTGTTGAAAGGTAAATGAGTTTTGCTGACGACTTTCTGACTCTCCAACTGACGAATCAGATTCTGAATGGGCAACAAAGAGTCATGGTTGGTTCTGTATTGTCTGTGATGCACAGTCTGAGAAGCAACCGGCAATTTAATGTCCTGTATCTTGTGTTGTCCCACAACTGCAGATTCATCAGAAAGCTCAGGCCTAGCAGCCAGCTTTAGTTTCTGTCCATCAATTTCTACAGAAGCCACTCCAAAAGCCCATTCGTACCCTCTAGGATCTTTGAAATGCCCTTCTCTCAGAAAATCAATTCCCAAAATACAAGGTGCGTCAGGTCCGGTCACAACTGTATGCTTCCTCCATTGTTTACCAGTTAAACTTATATTAACCTCCAACTTACTTAACTCCTGAGATCTACCAGCGACTCCCAGAACAGTTATGGACTCTGATCCCTGATAATTTGATGGCATTATGGTGCACTGAGCTCCTGTGTCAACCAAGGCCCTGTACTTCCGAAATTTGTGAAGTGCCAGGCCACTGGATGTACACATCCCAATAGATTCTATTATCTCTGTTATCCCTCTCCTCCCCCTGGCGGGAGGCAGGGCACCCCTAGTTATGGGGAACATGCCCACATGTGCATTGAGCGCAGTGTGCAGTGTTATAACTGGAGCCACTGTTGGAGCTACTAGAGTTGTTCTGGGGAACTGTGGAAGTAACAGCTACTCTTCTGGTATTGCTCCCTCGGGTTCTGCCACTTTGCAATTCTCTTAGTCTCCTGAAAAGATTAGAAGTTGGTTGGCCATCCCATCTGTTCATGTTCTCACCAAACTGATCACGCAGAGTTATTCAAATAGTCCTACGTGAGTGCCTTGGTGGTCTGTTTTGATTTGATTTATTTTGGAATGACCTCCTTGGAGAACGTGTATTCCTCACAGAGGAAACTGGTATTCACCTGTATGAAGAATTGAAATTATCCCTTTGTGCCAATTGGGATATAGAATTTTTAAATTCATCCTTTAACTCTATTATGCAATTCTGTATATCACCAGACAGAGTTTTAATGGCCGAAACCAAAGAAACACATGTCATGCTATCCTCCAATTGTCTCATTCGATCAGTGAATTGGCCAACGGTAGGAGAAGCTCCACCATAATTTCTTGACACAATTCTGCTTGCCAGAATGTTTGTATAATTAGAAGGAGCAAGTTTGGTGATCTTCTTAGCAAGACCTATACCCACAGGAATGTCGTCAGGATTCAGAGTTTCATGTTCACCACAGAGTATCTCTCTAACAGCAAATTCTCTCAAGTGCTTAATTCCCTCATCTATGGTAGTCCAGGGTTTAGGATTCCATGGAAGATCATCTTGGGAAGGATATCTCAGGGCAACCGCCATTAAAAGGCGTATCCACAGATTAACCTTACCGAGAACCTTGCCTAGATGTCTATCTATTCCATTGTCCCTTGAGAGAGTTCCTAACTGAGCTGCTGACTTGTCTCCAACTATTAGAGCTGGAGCACCTGTATCATAACACCTACTAAGCCACGCTAGAACTGGCTCCTTATCGGCTCTGGTATAATCTTTACGGACATTTCGTTATTCTTCCTTGGTGAGGAACAGTCCGAAATGTCATCTGACTCCTCCTCTTCCTCAACTTGTTGTCCAAATAATCCTGCTGCCACTCTCTCAAGGATCTCTTTAAGCTGAGAACCACCACTGCTAGCTCCTGTCCTAGGTGCATCTCTATCTTGTTTTGTTCTCACTAACTCAGCTAGATCTTTAAAACAAATCTTTTCTTTCACCTCAGCAGGATCTTTTCTGGTAGAGGGTCCCTCACCAGAATCAGTCTCCTGCTCTTCTCCTCCATTAGCTCCTGGATCAGCTTTGGTCTTTCCAGCTCTAGTCTTTAAAACAGCCACTTTAACTGGAGCTGTGTTTGAATTTACAGCCACCTTAACAGAAGCTGACAGGTCCTGAGACAAATCAGCTGCTGGGGCAGTGGCTTCCGGTCCCACCAAGAGAGTGGGCGGAACTGACGTTGCCCCGTTATTGGCCGAAGGAGAAACAGGAGGAGGAGAAGGAGGAGATGCCATATTGGTACTTGTCGCTGCCCCTGGCATCTTGCCAGAATCGGCGGCAAAACTGTTCAAAGCAGCTTTTCCAATTAACTTTTTAGCTTTCTTTTTAACTGACACAGATTCTCCACACTCCTTATCACTAGACATCTCTGGGACTGACCCAGAGCCACGCCGCTTTCTCTTTGATCTATTTTTAATAACAAAACACGTTTTCGACACCCTTCTCTCCTGATGCAAGGAAAACAGCAAATATACAACCACCATCACCAGCAGCAGATTTACACATATCAAATAAATCACCTTTGGATCCCAGCCATCACTTAAAGTTACTTTTTCTCCTACTGGGATCTTAAACTCTTTTATCTCCATCGGGAGAGTGCTAGAGGTCACATTTTTGTATCTTGCTGGCCAGAAGAAATTCATGCAGCATGCATAAAGAAGTCTGACCCAATACATGCACCACAAATAAATTGTCTGCATCAAATATTTACCCAGGTAATCCAGAATCAAACCCAAACAATATCTGTAAACCAGAGCCCCAAAAATTGAAAAAAAAAAAAAAAAAACCACGCTCCAAAACTCACAGCACCTTCATGTTTTGCTAATCCGGCTATAAAGCAATAAATCAATAAAGAAATAAATCAAGCTAATTGTCTGCCCCATGTTGGGCACCAAGAAAAAAGCGTCGAGGGTTGAGGGGAAGGCCTAAGCCTTCTCCCCCACCGTGAGTGAAGGGGAAAAAAAAAAAATGAAAGAAAACCACAGCTGGATTAGCAAAGGCAATGTGCTGTATTTACAAGCGGGGCTGCAGGAGATATATATATATATATATATATACACACAATTTACAGTATTTACAATATATACACAGAAATATACAACAAAGTAATACAGGAACAAAATTCCCTCCTCTGCTGAGGAGGGTTTCCCCCCCCCCGCCCTGTACCCCCCTTTTCTCCCCTTTTTCCCCAAAGAGGGTTAGAAAGAGAGAAAAAGAGCGATTGTTAATTAAAACAGAATATGTTAGTAGAGGCCTTATCTGTCCAAGGTCAGTCTGGCCGAAAGCCCAGAAGCTGACAAGCTGCGAAAGGATGGGGAAAAAGTGCGAGATTGCCCGAAGTCTCTGCTGGACTCAGAGTTTAAAGTTGCTTTCTACCAATCCACCAATGAAATTAGTTTAGACCTGTCCCTTGTTTATAAAACACACGGCCATGGTGTCCCTTTCTTAAAGGCATAGCCTCAAACGGTCACAGATGGCCACAGAGAAATCATTATGGTATTATCACTGCAAAAACTTATCCACTTTCTGGCAGGAAAGAACAAGTGCATAGCTCATCTTACTGAACAAGATCAGTGTCTGCTATTGAAAAGACCTAGAAAAGAAAGCTGAATATTCAGAATAATGCAGCTAATGCTATCAACTGTAAGGTTAAGGTAGCTGGGCCAAACACATTTCAGTGTCTTTAGTATAAAGAAAAGCAAATAGGCAACAACCTGTCTTTCACCATTGATCTTAAACAGCCACTGGAGCAAATATATCCACCAAAAAATGTTAGAAAACAGAAATGAAAGACATGCTACTCTTTTCAGAACAGTAATTATGCCCAGTAAATGCATGCATACTTCTTTAAAAGACACTCTTAACAGACTACCCTTCTATGGGCTATTCAGAACTCATTTGGTGATTGTATACTGCATGACAGACTTTAATTAATGTGGATTTTGCCCCTGTTATGACTGAGCACTAAGACCTCATAGATTTTAATGAAATAATATGGAGACACTGGTGTCTAATAGAAAGACCACTCGATGAAAACTGAATTCAGTTCCCAGCTCTAACATGCTGTGCCTATATATTTTTCACAGAAGAGTGCTAGGAAAAGCAAAATGTAATTTGTTATTAAAGCATAATTTGATAGAGATTGCTGTACAACTGCAATAAATCACACCTTCCAACTACAACAGAGGAAGCTTTTTGAGAACTGCATATGCAGTAAATTCAATGGAAGGCTGAACTAGTGCATTGACAAGTCACTTCATGTTCTTGATCAAAAGGAGAAAGTTATTTGGTCACACAAACTGATTCAGATCTATCCAGGCAGAAAGTACAGAATTTCTACCTGCATCAAACACCTTGTATGAAAGTTAGAGGGAGAAAAAATTTTGGGTGGTTGTACCTTGGAAGGAGCATGAGATTGCTGAGTGTTCTTACAAAATACCACCCCACCCCACCCCCCAACATACACAGCCCTAAAAAAAAACAAACAAGTAACTAAAACAAAACAAACAAAACCCCAAACAAACAAACAAATTTCTTTTACAAGCAAGTTATTTCTGTTACTATTTACTCCATAATACCATTGTGGTTGATGCAGAGACATCCAAGGACAAGTTTTTGAAAAGAACAAAAAAACCCATAAGCAACATATCAGTCCTACAGTCCTGCAACTTTACAGAGCTGCTGAACAGAAAATTAGTAAAAGTAGCTTAAGAGCATCAATAATGCAAAACCAATATGTGACAGCATTTTCAAGGACAATCTTAAGAGATTGTGCTTATGCATTCCAAAGGCAATATCAGGGAAAGTTTTTGGAGCAGCACAGTACCATCAAGTCACCTTTGGCCCTGATGTCTGATCACAGACATCAGGAAAGAGCCATTGCTGAATCACAGAATCATAGAATTGTTTTGGTTGGAAAATACCTCCAAGATTATCATGTTCAGCTGTCAACATATAATGGTTTAGCACAAGGGTTAACCTGCCTGCTGCCCCAACACAAAAGTGAGGGGAAGAGTAACATAGAAAACTCAGTGTTTAGATAAAGAGATAAGAGTTTAATGTAATATGAGATATCAAGAGCACAATGTGTAATTACATTAAATAATAATCTAATTAATCTAATATTCTATAATACAATGGAGGACTAATAATGTAATAATACAATGCATGATTACCTTATCTTAGCCTGTTAGAAGAAGAAGCAGAGTGAAGTGCAAGAAAACCCCAACATAAAGTAGAAAGCCAAACCCAGCAGCTACCCAACTCACTCTTTCCACCACCATGCCTGTGTAAAAGAGACCACACCCCAGAAGCTGGAACCCAGAGACAGCAACTGGAACAGGAAGCCTCCCATGCTGCAATCTGAACTTCAAGCCCCATAATACTTTGCTCCAGTTAGCACTTTAATTTTTACAGAATACAGAATTAACCAGGTTGGAAAAGACCTTTGAGATCATCAACCTATCACCCAACATCATGTAATCAACTAAACCATGGCACTAAGTGCCTCATTCAGTCTCTTTTTAAACACTTCCAGTGATGGTGACTGCACCGCCACCCTGGGCAGCCCATTCCAATGGCAAATAACTCTTTCTGTGAAGAACTTTGTTCTCACCTCGAGCCTAAATTTGAGACTGTCTCCTCTTGTTCTGCTGCTGGTTGCCTGGGCGAAGAGACCAACCCCCACCTGTCTACAACCTCCCTTCAGGTAGTTGTAGACAGTAATAAGGTCTCCCCCGAGTCTCCTCTTCTCTAGGCTAAACATCCCCAGCTCCCTCAGCCTCTCCTCATAGGACTTGTGGTCCAAACTCCTCACCAGATTTGTTGCCTTTCTCTGGACACCTTCCAGCAACTCAACATCTTTTCTAAACTGAGGGACCCAGAACCATACACAGTACTCAAGGTGTGGCCTAACCAGTGCTGAGTACAGGGGCAGAATGACTTCCCTGCTCCTGATACAGGCCAGGATTGTTGTTGGTCTTCTTGGCCACCTGGACACACTGCTGGCTCATGTTCAGCTACTGTCAACCAGTACCCCCAAGTCCCTTTCTGCCTGTTGAAGCTGGCATGACTGCAGCATGGTATGAATAACAGTGGCAGGTTCAACTCAATCCATGATACCACAGACATTAAACCATGCCCTGAAGTGCCATGTCCACACATTTCTGAACACCTCCAGGGATGGTGACTCCACCACTTCCCTGGGCAACCTCTGCCAATGACTGACCACTCTTTCAGTAAAGAAGTCATTCCTAACATCAAACTCAAACTTTCCCTGTCACAATTTCAGGCCATTTCCTCTCATCCTATGATTCTGAGAGAACAGACCAATCCCCACCTCGTTACAACCTCTTTTCAGGCAGTTGTAGAGAGCAGTGAGGTCTCCCCTTAATCTAAAATCCCAGTTCCCTCAGCCATTCATCATAAAACTTGTTCTCCAGCTCCTTTACCAGATTTGCTACCTCTCTCTGGACGTGATCCAGCACCTCAATGTCTTTCTTGTAGTGAGGAGCCCTAAACTGAATAAGGTATTTGAGGTATGGCGTCGCCAATGTCAAGTAGAGACCCACAATCATTTCCCTACTCCTGCTGGTCATACTACTCTTGATACATTTCAGGATGCTGTTGGCCTTCTTGGCCACCTGATCACACTGCTGCCTCACATTCAGGTGTCTGTCAACCAGCACTCCCAGCTCCTTCTGATGGAAAACTTTCCAGCCACTCTGCTCCAAGTCTGTAGCACTGCATCAGGTTTTTGTGACTCAGTGCAGAGCCCATTATTTGGTCTTGTTAAATCTCATACAATTGACCTGGGTCCAACGATCCAGCCAGTCCAGATTCCTTTGCAGAGTCTTCCTACCCTCATGTGGATCAAGACTCTCACCCAATTTGTTGTCATCTGCAAACTTACTGAGACTGTACAATCCCCTAGACCTAAACCTAGACCTTCATAAATATATTCAAGAGAATGGGTCCCAGTAGTGAGCCCTGGGGAACACCACTAGTGACTGGAAGCCAACTGAATTCAACTCCATTCACCACCGCTCTTTGGGTCCGACCAGCTTCTTCTGACACGCTTCTGAAGATGTTAAAATAATAAATGTTCCCTGAACAATCCAATCACAAGAAGTAAGTGCCACGAGAGACTATGCACTACTTCCTTTTGCCTAAAGGAAAGACAAGAGATATTCAAATAGATTCAAGGTGTGACATCATGAGCTAATTTTATTCTACCTAACTTTTGATGTCATCATGAGAGAAATATGCACTTCAAGGGCATTATTTATCTGAATTATTTTAAATACATCCCTAGATGAGATTAGATGAAGAGGACCTTGAAACTACATCTTTCTTTAACAGCCATTAAAGGAGTCTTGGCTGAGCTGTTCAGACACATAGGTTTACATGGAAGACATCTGTATCTGATTACGTAGCTCCCATTCCATGAAACTGATTTTTTAATTAAAAGGCTTTTCTAAACCAAGAGAGTCCAGCCAACTCCAAAACAAAAGACAATACAAAAGAAACATTAAATGAAACATACAAACCATGTATATCAAATTCAGTGCTCAACCTCCTGAAGCTCTGATGTTACTGCTAAACACTAGGAAAGATTTAAGGAAAAGAACTATAAGATGATGGCAAATTAGCACTCTTCAATGTGTATTTGTGTTTTAGGCAGGTGTGGTGGACAATCTAGAAATTAAATGCAATTAATATGTACAAAATATACAATATTTGTATACATGTACAATTTATAAAGAACACAAGAACCCTCCTGGACAAACCAGGGTGCTACATGGGACAAGATAAAGAGCAGAGAGTTGCTGTTAGTTACTTAATCACAACAAGAACACATTCAAGGTCAGCAAAGCCAGCAGAAACACAAGTTAGCATTTGACAGAGCGAGGAAGCCAAAAAGAGTTAGTTTACAACATGTTAAGGCTATTGCACTACAAATAAGATATAGTTTTTTTTTAGTGAGAACCTGCTTTTGCTTCTCTTTTGGAAAAAGTGTGTTACCTGTATAAATAGCCAGAAGATGACTGAAAAAATGAGACACTGCATCCTTGACACTGCTTGGCCACTATATTACATCTTCCTGGAGTCAGCAGCATCACACTGCAAGTCTGAACAAAGGGTTAGTGTCTGCTACCTGTGAAAATCAGGCTAGCAAGACCAAGACGTGCAAGACCAAGAATCAGCTGATATAACCCCAAAGCAAGCAACTCCCTCTAACAACTCAAGGAAGAAAAGGAGGCTACATGCAGTTGAGCAAGTGTGTGTCTAACCAGCAAGTAGGTCTCTAAACACAAAGCTTTTCTGAGATATCTTGAAAAAGGTAGCTACAGAGTCACAAGCAACAATGGTAGTAAAGCCAAAGACTTCATAGACCAAAGCAGATGTCTAGTGTACACAAATAAGCAAAGCAATACCTGGAACTAGCTGCAACTAGACACAGGTAGGATGATGTGAGATCAGAAGAGATATGCATGAACCACAGCAACCACTGATTCTGCAAAATAACACTGAATATGAGTGTCAACTGTAGCAGGTCAATCTAAGTCTGTATCTAACATCAGCAATGCAAAGCAGAGAGGGCATACTGGTTGAAAAGAAGACCATAGATAAAGGACTGTGCAGCAGGTTAACATCCCCTACATACCTAGTAACATTTACCCTCCCAAAAGTAACCCACTGTTTACAAAGAAACCTTACTGAAAAGAATAGTCATATTAGAGAAATAATTATAATGTTCAAAGAGAGAATTTTGGGTAGCAGAAAGAATGCATCTGAAAGACAAACCAAGTAGCCAACTCTACATCAGAATATTTACAATCAGGATAGTCCACAGCACACAGAATTTTCCTAAAAAATAAATGGTTTGGATTTTTTCAGCATGGACTTGCCTCATGCTTTCACCCAGAATGCAATTCATGGTCAACAGTGCAATAAGGAAACCTGCAGATCAAGTGTAGTGGTGTGATGGTTTAGCCCACACACACTAACAAAAACCACAGCTGAACTCAGCCAGAGAAGCAAATGAAAGCTGTATTTTACAAGCAATAATGAAATGCAATGAATATATACAAAATATACTGTATTTACAATATTATACAAGAATTTACAGGAAGAAAACAAAACACATAAATCCATCTTGGGAGGAGAATCCCATCACGGGTTCCCTCCAACCCCTCTCTCTCTCTCTCTCCCCCTCTTCCCTTTCTCTCTAGTTAATTAGAAGAAAAGAGAAGAGTAGAAAAAGAATGTTAGGAGAATTCCAGTTAAGCTCAAAGCAATTGTTAAGCAGTTAGCTGCTCATCTTACCAGTTTCAGTCCAGGGTCAGCATGCATGTAGTCCTGCCAAGAAACAGAAGACAAACAGACAGAATGTAAGATCATAAAACTACATCCCACTAATATACCAATGAAATTCATTTAGAATTATCTTCCTTTTGTTTTCCTTTTTACACCCAAACATTCAGCTAGAGAATTCTGCAGATATCCTTTCTTAAAGGCACAGCCTAAACTGTCACATCAAGAACCCATGAATGTTTTCAGTATACAAAACACAGCCTGCAAAAAGCAGGAATCTGAACTTGGGTTTCCTGGGTGATCTGTTATACCACTGAACTTTTGATTTAAAGAGTCCTGGAAGTTGTCAACAGTTCCTATCATACAGGACAAAGGAATGAGAAAAGGACACAACTACTGGCTAAGAGTGTTAAAAACAATCACAGAATTAATAATTATGCTTGCTTTCTGGCAGCAGTGCATTTCCTCCAGGGCAGACTGAGTTTTTAAACCTATGGCCAGTAATTACAGTCTGTTCTCATTGTCTCTCACTGAACAAGCTTACAAGTGTATTGCAATTCCCTGTTAATGTCTCTGCAGCTCTTGGAAAAACATTTTGCTCTAACACTTTTTGCTACTTTTTGGAGTTTAGCCAAGAAACAGCAAAAGTGATATAGGGGAAGAAAGGGGATGGGGGTGTCTGTGCTACACTAATAGGCTATTCATAGTAGTATCACAGTATCGCTAAGGTTGGAAAAGACCTCGAGGATCATCGAGTCCAGCCTGTCATAGGATCAGAATGGTAATAACTTTAGATAAGAGCTTTTCTTTGCACACAATAGAATTTCCCACCCCCAGTCACTGGGTCAAATAAACAATAATGGATTGGTAAAGGCACATTAACCCTCCTTTCTCCACAAATGACTCCACAATTGATGATAGCACAAGATAGACAGATAGCAGAGACAGAGGTTTAAGCTCTAAATCTCTGCACACCAGGGCCGTAGGACTACTGATGCCTAAGATCCCTTACTTCAATCTATAGATTCTGAGCATGCATCTGTTGTCTACTGAAAGAGTTCCACACACTTGCTACTCACTTTTACCAGTCTCTTTTTTCATGTGCCTAGCTCATTTCTTTATATCTGCATAAAGGAAGCACATAAGGGCTCTCCGGTAACTATTGAGTGCATCCTCAGTGAGTTAGCAGATGACACCAAGCTGGGTGGCTGTGTCAATCTACTAGAGGATACAGAAGCTTTACAGTGGCATTTGGACTGTTTAGGCTGATGAGCCAAGGCTAATTGTATGAAGTTCAACAAGGCCAAGTGCCAGCTCTTGCACCTGGGTCACAACAACCCCACAGTAAGTTACGGACTTGGGAATGTGTGTTAGGAAAGCCGCAACTTGGAGAGGAGCCTGGGAGTACTGGTTGATAGTCAGTTGAGTATGAGTCAGCAGTGTGCCCAGGTGGCCAAGAAAGCCAGTGGCATCCTGGTTTCTATTAGAAACACTGGGACCAGCAGGAACAGGGAGGTGATCATCCCTCTATACTCAGCACTGGTGAGGCCACACCTCGAGTACTGTGTTCAGTTCTGGGCCCCTCACTATAAGAAGGGTATTGAGATTCTGGAACATGTCCAGATAAAGGCAATGAGGCTCATGAAGGGCCTGAAGCACATGACCTACAAGGAGTGTCTGAGGGAGCTGGGTTGCTCAGTCTGGAGAAGAGGAGGCTGTGGTAAGATATTATCACTCTCTATAACTACCTAAAGGGAGGTTGGAGTGAGGAGGCGGGACAGCCTCTTCTTGATGGCTAGCAACAGGACTAGAGGAAATGGTTTCAAGCTCCACCAGGGCAGGTTTAGGTTGGATGTTAGGAAATAATTCTTCACAGAGAGGGTTCTCAAACATTGGAATGGTCTGCCCAGGGCAGTGGTGGGGTCACTATACATGGAGGTGTTCAAGCAGCCTGTGAACCTGGTACTTAGGGACATGGTTCAGGAGATGTAGTCCCAGACAATGATACAGGAAAGATAAGTTTCTTGACTAGCAGGCAAAATGTAAAAAATTCAAGCTTCTTGGTCCTTTGTATCTTGGGTATGAAGGTTTCCTTGATTGCTCTCCCATGTTCTATAGGTGTTGCTTTCAGCCAGAAAAAGTTATGTCCCTTCAGTGTATGAATGACTGAATTGTTTTGCGGTTTGGATTTAAGAACTGTGATGTCTTAACCATAAAGTACAGTCTTCCAGAGGGACTACATAGCCCAGGAAGTGGACACCGGAAAGTGTAATCTTTTGTTATTTCATTCCCATCAGCCTGCATCTCCCTTCCATATATAAACTGGCTGCACAGTCAGTTTCCTCCCCTTTTCCTCTGTCTCTCATCTCCCAGTGTGTGCAGGCTCTTACATCTATGGTTTGTGGGGGGGTGGGGCCTGGTGTGGACAAGCTGATTTTCTGGCTGCACAGTGTGGCCAGAGGAGGCAGGGTGGGCATGGGGAGAGGGAGGCTTTGGGGTATTGAGGCCTGGTATTGAAGCCTAGTTGGGAGGGAGGTTTTGGAATGTGATAGCCTAGTGAGGTTTTGGAGAAGCCTAGGCTGGGCCAAGGCTGAATATGAAATTTGTGTATTTTGTGTGTATCATACTGTTGTATATAGCTGTGAAAAGTACTTCCATTTAAATTCCCAATTCTTTCCAATCCTGTGTGGAGCATTTTCTTTTAGTCCTCTGGGGAGGCATAAAAGAGTTTCTGTCTGCTCTCTAAAACTATGACATTTTATCATCTACCAGGAGTTTTAAATTGCTATCCAGGTAGAAAAACTGCATGTCTCTGATGCAACTCTCAGCAGGAGGCCTTGTGTCTCAGTAATATTAGGCTTTCATATCTGGTAATAATACATGGTGGCAAAAATAGGTTAAGTTGATCTTATCTTTGCAACTGCTAGAAAGTTGTGGATGGTACTTAGACACTTTATATTATGGCCAAGGGCTTCCAGAGCAAGAATAACACAAACGTGCTCTCTTCCAGCTTCTGGGACAATCTGCCTCATGGATGAGGCTACTAGCCTGAAAAGCTGTTCTTCTCAAAACATTTACCTTCCAGTCTATTGACAGTCTTGATGTGGGCTATAAGCTGGAGAAATGCTTCAAGAATGGTAAGATGTTTGGGAGTTAATGCCTGAAACACATGCAATGTTTCTCACTTGAATGACCCAGACATACAGGAGCTCTGGTGAATCACAGCTCTCCCAGCAGCAGGGTCAGTTTGCAGTTATGCAGCTGCATACTGTGTCAGAAGCTCTTCTGTTCTCCTCTGCTGAAAAATAAAATAATCCATAGAAAAAAGTGGCAAAATTCTTACTGCCATTTTATTGGACATGGTGAGCTGAAAAAGACTGAAAGTGATGAATAATACTGAATCTGTGAAGCTTATATTTATTAACAAGAAAGAGATAAACACAAGTTATGCATTGTTATAAATGATCTGCTGTTTAGAGGAGATAAATAATCAGCCACCTATTTCATGAAACACTGTGATATTTGTGTGTGTTTATTAAACACACACAATGATTATTAAATGCATAATCAAGATGTCCCTGGTTGAAGTTCTTTCCTTCCCATCTTTCAAGCATCCTTCCAAAGGTAAATAAAGCATTCCAGCTACAGCTCTCTCAGGTGTTGTATCATAATTTGTGGGTTACATGTGGAAAGTATTTTAGTAGATTTAATTAATAAAAGAGTTATGCAGAATTTAAGACACATTTTCTCTTCTTTTTAATGCAGAATCTTCAGAAACAGCATTTAGATAAAATATTCCTACCCAACTCTGGATTGGTGTGAAAGCCACAGTACATTCCAAATATTTTTTGAGCAGACTCATGCAATTATTAGAAATTTCTTCCCAGAAGACACTGAAAGCGCAAAGTACTCCAGGAGAGATTTCAGAATATGTAAATGTCAAAACATTTGAAGTAGATTTGCAAGCCTTAAGATGTTTCCTTTATTCATGTTTTTATGCAGTGATGTGCCCAGGAATAGGCAGCCTTTGAAGGTCAGGATCAGAAAGTGGAATCATTTTATATCTAAACATTTTCTTTTCATCAGTGTGAACAAGTAATTTACGATTTGATTTAATCTCAATGAACTAGCTATCTTCCATGAAGAAAAGCACTTTCTGAGATAAACCATTTCAGGAACTTTCACATTATCAGCACAGACTGAAGTACACCTGGTACATCTGGTAGTATATCTGTAGTTTACCAAAAAGGTGGTTCTGCAATTTCTGAAGGTTATTCATTTGATCAGTATTTACAGGACATTGATCAAAACCAGTAAACAGATGGTAAGATGTACATGTATTTCTAGCATGTAAGTGCTATTTTGCATGTAAGTGTTATTATTAACCAAAGTTAACAAAAGCAACATAAATACCATGCACATCATTTGGCATCATTGAAAGAACCATTTAAAAAATTTATCCAAATGTTATAGTACTTTTACCTTACCACTTCATTAAAGCAATTAAACATCTTCAATTGGTCTGCTCTGCTTCTTTTTATTTATCCTTTTACTCAACTTTACATTAATTGATACCTTTTTGTTTCCTTCTTACTTCAACAAGCCTGTTTATTTTTTTTCTTCCGCTCTAACTTCAGTTTTGTAAATATTTATAGCTTTCTATATTTTTTATTTTTTTTTCTGGAGAGGCTTTATTAATCTCAAATAGGAAGGTTTGGGATTTGTGGGGTTTTTTAATTTGTTGTGGCATGGACAGGCTGGAGAGCTGGGCAGGGAGAAATGTGATAAATTTCAACAGGGGCAAGTGTAGAGTCTTACACCTGGGAAGTAACAACTCCATGCACCAATATAGGCTGGGGACAGACCTGCTGGAGAGCAGTGAAGGGGAAAGGGACCTGGGGGTCCTGGTGGATGGAAGGATGACCGTGAGCCAGCAATGTGCTCTTGTGGCCAGGAAAGCCAAAGCCATTCTGGGGTGGATTAGAAGGGGTGTGACCAGTAGGTCAAGAGAGGTTCTCCTCCCCCTCTACTCTGCATTGGTGAGGCTGCATCTGGAATATTGTGTCCAGTTCTGGGCCCCTCATGTTAAGAAAGACAGTAAGCTACTTGAAAGAGTCCAGCACAGAGACACAAGGATAATTAAGGGAATGGAACATTTTCCGTTTGAGGAGAGACTGAGGGAACTGAGGCTCTTTATCTTAGAGAAAAGGAGACTGAGAGGTGACCTCATCAATGTTTATAAATATATAAAGGGTGAATCCTGGGAAGAAGGAAGCTGATGCATAGGAGATTTCATCTAAATATGAGGAAAAAAAAAATTCACTGTGAGGGTGATGGAGCACTGCAACAGGCTGCCCAAGGATGTTGTGGAGTCTCCCTGTCTGAAGATATTCAAAACTCAACTGGATGCATTCCTGTGTAATCTGGTGTAGGTGATCCTGGTCTGGCAGGGACTCCCTTCCAGCCCCTGAAATTCTGTGAAATTTATGAACTTCATTCAATATTTCTTATTATACTTAACTTTCTGTTGCCATTTAAGGCTTCAGAGCAAAACCTCCCAGGAGAGATCTTGGATCCTCCTGGATGCCATGTTCTATTTAGAAAATAAAACTCAGGAGACCCTTAAAAACCTATAATCATTAACTATTGCACATTAATCTAAATTACAAGTCTACATTACAGTAACCTGTGTTACACACTCTGAAATTAAACTTTTTCAGCCAAAGTTAAGTTTCTTTGTGGAACACATTGAATATCACCAGGTTCAACATATATGACCAGGACCTTCAGCAGTAGGAAAGATCCCAAAAGTCTTCCCCAATAGATTTTATTCACAGACAACAAGAACTCCATCCCTTTCTACTGTTTGTAACAGGTTTGATTGGGTAGAACCAGCATGGTTTACAGAACCTCTGCTATTTACTAACCAAGTGGCTTGTGCTAAATGTTTATCACAGTTTTTAAAAGTTCCACACCCCATCGCTTTCAGGGTAGTCTTTAGGAAGCCGTTGTATTGTTCACTTTCCTGTAGCTGGTGCATAGTAGGGGATATGATAGATCCACTCAACCCCACCCAACCCCATGTTTTTGGCCCAATTGCTAATTAGGTGGTTCTTGAAATGGGTTCCATTGTCTGACTCATTCCTCTTTGGGGTGCTGTGTCTCCACAGTACTTGTCTCTCCAGGCCCAGAATGGTGTTATGTGCACTAGCATGAAAAACTGGAAAGTCTCCAACCATCCAGTGCTTGCCTCTGCATAGTCAGTACATATTGTTTGCCACTGTGAGATCGAGGAAGGGTGATGAAGTTGATCTGCCATGGCTCACCATACTTATATTTGGACCATCATCCCCCATACCACCAGGGTTTCATGCACTTAGCTTGGTTTATGGCAGCATAAAAGTCACATTCGTGAATAACCTGCACAATAGCTTCCATGGATATATATCTACTGAACTTTCCCAAGCCCATTAGTAGGTGGCATCTCTTCCTTGGTGACCAATCCTTTTCAAACAAGAAAACTACTAAATTATAATTGAATTTTCCATGTTGGGAACACCAAATTTCTGTTGTTGTTTAAGGCTTCAGAGCAAAACCTCCCAGGTCAGATTTTACATTTCCACCTTCATCCCTCTCCCTCCTCCCACCATAGGGGAAAAAAAGAGGCAGGGAAGAGAAAAAGAGGTAACCAAAACAACTTACATGGATAAAAAGGCAATTTTAAACAAGAAATAACAGGTATTAAGGGAAAAGAAATATACAGAGAAAATAAGGAGGATGTATATATAGAGATGTATATGCAAGGCAATCACAGATGGACACAGACTCCTCCAGATGAGGATGGATTTTGCTGGAGGTAGACCCCAACACATGGAGGTAGGCCACACCACATGGTAGCAGGCCCAACCACATGGTCATCAGGCAAGGCAGCTCCCAAGGCAAAGGCAGGAAGAGAGAGAGAGAGAGACTGGAACTGAACCCCCCTTTATTAGAGGCAGGAAGGGGAAGGGATAAACCCAATCTGGTACCTCCCACCTGGGGTCCACTGACCCCCTTTGGGGTCAGGTGACTCCTATCTACCCACCGGTTAGGTCTCAACCCACAGTACTTGCTTAATACATTTCTATTCTTGTCTTCACACAATAATATGCATCTTTCCAGTATTAAATCAAGTCTGTCCTCTCAACTTTTTGCAAAATTCAGGCACTCAGACTCCAATGCTTGGCTGACTCCTCCTGTTTATGGCAGACTACTATTCTGCAAACACAATGGTTTTATTCTTTCTTTTCCATAGTGCTAATAAATTGTATTAATGACTAGTGTGACTCTAAACTCATTTATTTGCATCTAATTTTTAAAAGCTACATGTGTCACTTCCTTGTGAATCTCCAGCTTTAAAAAAACAACTTTCTTCCTGTGGTATTTAGGTGTTAACTAAGAACATGCTTTATTGACTGATTTTCAGGTACTGAATACTCAAAAGTCCTAATACTGCCACTAGAAGCTGTGTGGATTCAGCATATCTGTCAGTCCTTGATATTAGTTTTTTGGCAACACTCCAGTGAGACCCCCAAGTGTTTCATTGGCTCAAACAGTGCCACTGAGGGGCTATGTGTGCACACGGTCTGCGGGCAGTGCCCTCAGCCTGCCTGCCATGCAGGGGGGTGAGGGGAAAACTGGGGTTTTCAGCTCAGCTCCACTTCCCCTGATCCACACCACCACTTGGTGGCCCACTCTGCCCTGCGCTGCACCTCTCAGCTTCTGCCACCACCTGTGGTCTAGAGGGCTCCATGGCAGGCAGTCACTGGGCATGGCCCTGATCCCTGATGCTGCTCCACACCACCCTACTCTGCATGGCCCCAACACCTTTCTGCTGCCTACATCCCAGAGATAAGCCAAGTGGCACAACCCTGGCTTAATGTTCCCTGTGACCTAGAGAGGACCATGAGGCACGGCCACCATAAAGAAACTTGGAACTGCTCCTGTGACAAGTGCCATGATTTTTAAGCCAGGGAAATGCTAATAACCTTTCTCTTTGATATGCATTTTTCTCACTGCTTTTCTCTCCATTTTCCCTCTGCTCTGCTTCAGTCTAATAAACCCAGTTCATTAGTTGTTTAGACTTGTTTTGTTTTAATTTACTCCAAGGGAACTATTCCAACCTTGGCACAGCTACCCCCTACCCCCTGATAACCAGAGTTGGTAAGGGGAGGACTGGGTCATGATGTTGTCGGGCAAGAGGGGACATGGGTCCCAGGAACACCTGTGCAATTCAGGCCTTGAAGAATTCTCTGTTGATGATATAGTGGCGGAGTGGGAGATGTGAGAAAGTGCTGATTGCTTGGTATGCTGAAACCCAGCTGCCCCTGAGATGGGAGGCAAGCAAGGTAAGGAGGAGGCGAGATCTGGGAAAGAGAGCAATTAGGCCGGATGGAAGAATTCCACAGAGTTGTGAAAACAATGATGTAACCTTTTAGAGAGCAACCAATAGTATGTTGCCAAGTGGGCATAATTATAGCAAACTGTATATAAGATGTGTCTGATGCTCAATAAAGGTGGAATCCGCTGATCAAATTGGTCGGTAAAGCGGCCCCCTTCTTGCAGTAAGTGGCGCTTGAACACGGGACCCTAATGAAGACAAAGGTTAGGGTTTAAGAAGTTCTTCGGGACGTTGAGAGATTCGCAGTAAGCCGGGAGGCAAGAAGACGGCCGGCCCGGGATAGCAGTACCGGAGGCTGCAAGAAAAGGGAAGACAGCCTTGAAGCCGAAGACGCTGTAGAGCCGGAAACTGCTTAAACGAGGTCTGTGCGCACAGGTATTAACGTTTAAATACGGTTATGGATAGGCAGGCAGCGTATGATTTATTTATATGCTTTTTAGAAAAGCGACAGTGTAAGTTAAATTTTACAAAGGAGTTGGTGCCACTGTTAAGCTATGCAGGAGAGTTAGGATATTTTAAGGACCCAAATGAGGTGTTTGAAAGATTGCAGTGGAAAAAGTCTGGACAAGACTTGTGGCTGCATGGCTTAGGTGATGAAAAACGAGCAAAGGAGTGTGGAAAATGGTGGAAGATGGTTATGACAGCACTGGATCAGCATCGTGCTGAGCAAATGGCAGCTTATCAAGCCAGGGTACGTTTAGATTATACGGACCCAAATGGAGCAAGTGTTACACATGCTGGGTTGCCTTTGTCAGAAGAGGTTCAGGATTATTTAAGAAAAGAGAAGGCTGCGTGTGTAAAAGGGTTAGGTGGCAGAGTCGAATTACAATCTGTAACACAGGACTCTGCTGAGGAGCCTTCCCCATCTCTTTTAGCTGAGCAAATTGTACAGGAGAAGAAAGTAGGTGAGGGAGAGGAGACAAACAGGGTGATAGATCCTGGAGGTGGTGTTAAAGATCATGTAAGAAAGCACGCAGAGTATTGGCGAAAGGTTGCAGAACACTTAAACGCCGAAGGAGATCAGGAAGGGCTTAGCCGGCTGGCTGCTTCACATCAAGCTTTTCCAGTAATGTATACACAGGTCCCTGGGGAGCAAAATGTTGTTCAGGCTGATGTAACTCAATTGCCATGGAAATTGTTATCTCAATTAAGACAGACTGCGAGTCAATTTGGGGTTCAATCTGAACCAGCTAGACAGATGATTGATTTTATTTACATGAACTATAATATGTTACCTAGAGATTCTTATAATGTTATGAAGCTAATCCTAACAGCATCTCAATTTATGACATTTTTGAATGAGTGGGAACACCTAGCTAGACAATCAGCTGGAGTACAAAGACAGCAAAACGACCCACTATTTGATGTAACAGTAGATCAGTTGTGTGGAACGGGACAGTATGAGAGACCAGAGTTACAGGCACTTTTACAGCCGCCTGTTTTGCAAGCATCAGCCCAGATAGTGAGGATGGTTTTTGACAAGCAGAAGGATGGAAATGCAAATCCTCACTATATGGGAATTAAGCAAGGTAGACAGGAACCTCTTGGTGAATTTGTGGATAAGTTGCTTGCCGCACTTAGAGCAGCAAGCGTAGGAGAAGGTATCCGAGAGGCAATTTTAAGGCAGTGTTTAATGCAGAATGGGAACCAGCAGACGCAGCAGCTTATTACATCAGCAGATCCTAGATGGACGGTAGCCGAATTGTTGCAGAGGGCTCAGGACTTGCCAAGCAATCCGATGGCCATGCTGACGGAGGTGATTGATAAGGGATTACAAAAACAGGCTGAGGTGTTGTCAATGACAATGACAAAACAGCTTGAGCACAGTCAACAGGTTATGGCAGCCTTAGTACCTTTGCGCACAAACTCGAAAGGGCAAGGCCGACCCTATAAGCAGTCATCAGACGAAATACAGTGTCATCGAAAAGCGTAAGGCGGAGATATCATCTAAAGTAATGCCTGGACTTTTGGCCCATAGATCCGCTTTAGGGCATTTCCCTAGCGGAGATAGTTATTTTGATGAAGCTTGTTGGAGAGAATACAGGAACAAGCTGTGGGACTTGGTTATAGATGGTGATAAAACTGCTATAAAGCTGCAAAAGTCGTGGCGAGAATGCATGAACTGTGTTAAAACCTACGAACTGAAACAGCGAATGGCTGCTGCAGTTAGAGCAACTTTGTCAGGACGAGATGCAGCGCCAGGTGTATCTGAGTAGCAGCTGAAAGATGTGTCTGAGAACTGTCGACCGATCGACCGGGGCTGCCCCCGATACATCTTGCGGCGACCACACCGCGTTTACCAGCCGTCACCACTGCCGTTTGCACACAGCGGGGAAAAAGCCGGAAAAAGGCAGTTCAGTGTGTTCGACCCCTTTTTATCAACACCTTCCTCTGACATCGCCAGCGACGGCTCGGATTCGGAACACGACAACACCGGCAGCGAGGAATTCAAACAACGCCGACTTTGCTTTACGGCCCCTCTTAGAAAAAATGGAGCGCTTGGAGGCTCGCGGTTACAGCGTTCCTGCCACCGCTCTCCTCCCGCGAGCCCTGCCGGCCCCCGCGGTTACCGACGGCTCCGACCAAGGCGGTACCGGCTGACGCACCACCGACACCGACAACATCATGACATTCAGTTAATCACTTATATGGTCTGGTACTTTGTCACAAGTAATGTCTGCTTAAAAGTAATTTTCGGTCATTGATCAATCAATTTTCACATAGCAATTTCCCACCTCTTTTCTATTTCCTACTTTCCTCTTGTTTAGTCACCCACTTTATCTTCATCACTCATTCCTGTCATGGGTCTGGCCTCTGGACACCACAGGAGAGGCACCTCTCCCAAGACTGAGAAGAACTCATTATTAAATCAACTGACTTCACCAACAACCAAGGGACCACCGTTGGACATACAGTGGTGGGAACTGAGGCTACAGTGGCAGAAATTTGTGTTGTAGGGCAGGGGTTCTTTGTTCTTCCATACAATCTTGTTGCGCAGGAAGGGGTTATGTAACGAGGGCAGGTTATAAAAGCCCCCAGTGTGGGAAGGGAAGGTATGCATACAGGCTGTTAAGGTTTGCACCCAGCTCTGTAAATAAAGTTCTTTACTCCACAGATGTTACCCCTATCAAAATTCTTAGAAGAGTGAGTGCCATTTCTCACACCAATTCCTTCTTTCCCTTCCCTTTCTTGTCTGTCATGATTTACATTTATGCTTCCTACAAGACTAAGTGCTTTACTTCATTAGTTGAAAAATATTATGAAGTGACACTAGTCTGTGAGCTCCTCTTGGGGCTCTTACCACGGAGATCACAAGGACTGTTTGTGGGGATGTGCTCTAAAATCCCCTTTCCCCCTTCCCCTTGCAATCGTTTGAATGGGGAAAGAGGAAAGGTGTGAAAAGGGGATGGAGAAGGTGCTTTTTCCTGCCTCAGGCTGGGGTCTGCTCACAAGTGCCTTATTCCACACCACATGGAAAATCCCACGTTGTGGTCAGCATGGGATGTTATTGGACATGTTTTTCCTGTTCAGTTTGTATGTCGCTAGACACAATTTGTCTAGGAGATATTAAATGGAAATGATCCAAAAGCATGGGTGGCTTCTTCTGTATTTCTCTCACCTTGCTTCTCTGCTCCACGTTGGAAAGTTGCCATTCCCACTGCCTGCTCATGTCGTAAAGCCGCTTCTTCCCGCTGCTGGAAAGCACTCCAGCTGGGAAGCACATTTGCTGCCAAAGCAGCACCCTCATGAGCCCAATTCAGGCTCCATTTTGACTTTGTATCATGCATTCATATATTTGGATTATAAAATTGCAGTTCATTGGAAGGCTGTGCCAAAACCAGGAGACAAAAGGACCCTCACAAATTGCTATATCTTCATGAGTAAATTCAGCTTTATTTTCCTAGAGAGTTTCTTGGGATTTTACCTGTTGTTTGTAGTGGGGAAAAGTCTGCTTGTGGAGTGTATTTTCCAATTTCTGACCCTTAAAACTGTTAGATATTATTAATAACTGTATATATTGTGAAAATATCTCCCAACTGAATACCTGAATCTGGGAATAAATTCTCCTTAATTTTGTATATAGTTTGGGGCAGGGTCTTCAGATTATTAAATAATTATATTTTTATAATCTGCATTTCATATAATTTATTGATAATCATAACACTGTTCTGAGCTAGGGAAAAGAATATATGCTTGCAATATAACTGAGGTTCTGATATCCTAGGTTGCACCACACTTCACTATGTTAACCTCTGCAACTTCACCAACTTTCCTTAGCAATCACTGATTGCAGAACAATGTGATATTTACAAGGTCCTTAAGTGTCATTTCAATTCACTAGATGTTTTTAATTAAATAATTTTTGGAGGTTTTTTTAAAGTTTTGACTGGATTCATCTTCCTTTTTTAAAATCCTCTCTGCAAGTCCAAAAAGTGTCCATATTGTAAGGACAAGTAACTTTTCAGACTAATTTTTATTCTGTTTGTTTTTCTTTTTATGTAGGAAATTATTTTAATATAGTCTCCAAAAGAGGTTTAGAAATAGAAAGACTCTCAAAGCCAGTCTTGCACCACTTATTTCTTTGATATTACTTATTTCTCCAAGTCTTCCTACTGAAACACTCATAACTCCACAGCAGGGTTCTAACTCAGAAGAAGCCTGTAAAGCCCTAATACACAACATTCTACCACTCGTGGTCCTCCACCAGCTCTGTTTAAGTCGATGGAAAAGGACCCAGACATTCCCATTTCTATAATACACAGGCCAGGTAAAAGAGCAGATGAAAGTACACAAGACAAAGCATCCAACATTTATGAAGTCCCCAAGTACGCTCTCAAGATTTTATATGTATTTTTTATTCACTGTCTGGACCCAGCAGAGGGTGCTGCTGCTCCTGCAGAGCCTCCTAATTTACAAATCTCCTGCTTCCCAGCTAGCTCTGGGCCCTAGAAGCCATACCCACCTTTGAAGCAGGAAACAGGTTTTCAGTTGGACAGAGCGGATTCCTCTAGGTGAGTAACATCCCGCAATGAAAAACTTAGATCTGAGACAAAAACTCATCCAGGTTACAGAAAATAATATCTTTATGGTTCACTTTTCTATAGATGTGATCCCAGCAATTCAGAATGGGCACTAAAACAAAGTGTTTGTGAATGTATGTGCTTAAAGCTCAAAATAAAATTGAGTATTCTGGACAAACGTGAAATGTACCAAAATGAGACAGGCTTATTAGCCTATTGTGAATAGTTTGTACTAATACATTACACAAATGGGAGGGGGTTGCAGAGTTCTTCTGAACAAAAAGCTCTCTAATTTCAGGTCAGTGTTCTCTTCCCTCATGTGAAGATACAAAGAAACTGAGATACAAAGATGGAAAACATCTTTTACCAATCATTTAGTAAGCTGTTTAGTTAGAGGCTGGAGGGCACTGAATTCTTCTAAATCACACATGAGAAGCTTAATAAAGTACTTCAGCACAAACCTCAGAGACTTTTAAGTACAATAAGTTTATTGCTTGGGAGCACAAAAATTATCTGTTACACAATCAGACCAGAAGTCCATCTACCCCAGTTTAATTTTTCCACCAATTAATAGTAGCAGATGACAAAATATTAGAAGTTTTAAAACACAGAAAGTGTGAAGGACTCTTTCTGGTACTTCATATACCATTTTCCAGTAGCCAGCTGTTCAGGAAATATCTAAGCCAGGGTCTCTGTCTGAACTATTTTATTAAACAGCCATTGACTGATCTATTCTCCTTCTAAGGCACCCAAGCTTCTGGACTCCACAACATCCTGTGGCAGTGAGTTCCATCAGTTAATCATCTGTCAAAAGAAAAATAACTTCCATTGTTTATGCCAAATGTGCTGCCTGATGTGTTAATGTCATGTTACAGTGCTAATTTCTCCTCTAAGTGTCAGAACAGCAAGTATCTTTCCTGTAATCAATTGAGAGTAAGATGTCACAAGTATTTAATTTGCTTACACGACTTCTGACTCAAATAGTTTTGCCACATTTTTTGACACTGGATATGAAACCTGGAAGTTTTTAATGCCAGGCTGGATGTGGTTCTGGGCAACCTGATCTAGTGGGAATTAGAATTAGAATTAGAATTAGAATAGAATAGAATAGAATAGAATAGAATAGAATAGAATAGAACAGAACTAATGAGGTTGGAAGAGACCTTTGAGATTATCAAGTCCAAACTATGACCCAACACTATCTAATCAACTAAACCATGGCACCAAACACCCCATCAAGTCTCCTCCTAAACACCTCCCATGATGGTGACTGCACCACCTCCCCGGGCAGCCCGTTCCAACGGGCAATCACTCATTTTATGAAGAACTTCTTCCTAACCTCCAACCTAAACCTCCCCTAGTGCACCTTGGGATGGCATCCTCTTGTTCTGGTGCTGGTTGCCTGGGAGAAGAGACCAACCCCTACCTGGCTACAACCTCCCTTAAGGTAGTTGTAGACAGCAATAAGGTCACCCCTGAGTCTCCTCTTCTCCAGGCTAAGCAACCCCAGCTCCCTCAGCCTCTCCTCATAGGACTTGTGCTTGAGACCTCTTACCAGCCTCATTGCCCTTCTCTGGACCTGTTCCAGCAGGTCAACATCCTTCCTAATCTGAGGGGCCCAGAACTGGACACAGTACTGGGTGTGGCCTAACTAGTGCTGAGTGCAGAATGACCTCCCTGCTTCTGCTGGCCACACTGTTCCTGATACAGACCAGGATACCATTGGCCCTGTTGGCCTCCTGGGCACACTACTGGCTCATGTTCAGCCTACTGTCAACCAGTACCCCCAGTTCCCTCTCTGCCTCGCCCCTCTCCAGCCACTCTGACCCCAGCCTGTAGCACTGCATGGGGTTGTTGTGGCCAATGTGCAGAACCCGGCACTTGGACATGTTATATCTCATGCTGTTGCATTCTGCCCATCTGTCCAGTCTTTCGAGGTCCCTCTCCAGAGCCTCTCCACCCTCCAGCAGATCAACTCCTGCCCCCTCACTTTGTGTCATCTGCAAATTTACAGATGATGGACTCAATGCCCTCATCCAGATCATCCATAAAGATATTATAGAGCACGGGGCCCAGCATTGATCCCTGGGGGACACCACTACCTACTGGCCGAAAGCTGGATGTGGTACCATTCACCACCACTCTCTGGCCTCAGCCCTTCAGCCAGTTCCTAACCCATTGCAGTGTGCTCCCATCCAAGCCATGGGCTGACAGCTTGGCCAGGAGTTTGCTGTGGGGGATGGTGTCAAAGGCCTTGCTGAAGTCCAGGTAGACTACATCCACAGGCTTCCCCACATCCACCAGGCAGGTCATCTGATCATAGAAGGAGATCAGGTTGGTCAGGCAGGACCTACCCTTCCTAAATCCATGCTGGCTGGGCCTGATCCCTTGGCCATCCTGTAAATGCTGTGTGATTGCACTCAAGATGACCTGCTCCATAATCTTGCCTGGCACTGAGGTCAGGCTGACAGGCCTGTAATTCCCTGGCTCATCCAACCAGCCCTTCTTGTGGATGAGCATCACGTTGGCCAGCTTCCAGTCCTCTGGGACGTATCCAGTGAGCCAGGACTGATGAAAAATGATGGAGAACGGCTTGGCCAGCTCATCTGCCAGCTCTCTCAGCACCCTAGGATGGATCCCATCTGGTCCCATGGACTTGTGGGGATCTAAGTGGCTAAGCAGGTCTCTAGCTACTTCCTCCTGGATCACAGA
This sequence comes from Melanerpes formicivorus, assembly GCF_026170545.1. Taxonomy (NCBI): domain Eukaryota; kingdom Metazoa; phylum Chordata; class Aves; order Piciformes; family Picidae; genus Melanerpes; species Melanerpes formicivorus. Next base: position 43,715,667 of record NW_027142353.1, on the reverse strand, counting down.
GGAACTATACTGCTACCTGACCCCAACTGCCAGCTCAGGAGGTCAGTTGTCTGGAAGACAATCTATCCTGCCATTAAAACTTGAGCCAAAGAAGGTGTTAAGTACCTCTGCCTTTTCCTCATCTTTAGGTACTATATTCCCCTCTGTGTCCACCAAGGAATGGAGGTTGTTCTTGCCCCTCCTTTTGCCATTATTTATAGAAGGATTTTTTTGTTGTCCTTCACAGCAGTGGCCAGTCAAAGCTCTAAATGGGCTTTTTGTCTCTCTAATTTTTTTCCTGCCTGACCTAGCAGCATCCTTAAACATTCTATGGGTTACCTCGCCTTCCTTCCAAAGATGATAACACCCTCTTTTTTTCCCTTAATTCACCCAGAAGTTCATTACCCCTCCAGGCTGGCCATCTGCCCCAGCAGCTCAACTTCCAGCACATTGGCACAGCCTGTTCCTGCATCTTCAAGAATTCTTTCTTGAAGTAGGTCCAGCCCTCCTGGACCCATTTGTTTTTAAGGGATGTTTCCCAAGGGACCATCTGAGTTAGTTTCTTGAGTAACCTGAAGTCCGCCCTCTGGAAGTCCAGAGTGGAGGTTTTGTTGCTGCCCCTCTTAGCTTGACTGCATATTGAAAACTCAATTATTTCATGGTCACTGGATCCCAGACAGCCTCCAACCAGAACATCTCCCACCAGCCCTTCTCTGTTTGTAAAAAGGAGGTCGAGCAAAGCCTTACCCCTGGTAGGCTTACACAGCAACTGGGATAAGAAGCTGTCCTCCATACACTCTAAGAACCTTCTAGACTGCCTCCTCTCTGCTAAGTTCCCAGCAGGTATCAGGCAGGTTAAAGTCACCCATAAGAACAAGGTCTGGTGATCTTGAGACAGCCTCTAGCTGCCTATAGAATTATTCATCAACTTCTTTATCCTGGTTGGGTAGTCTATAACAGACTCCAACCAGGATGTCAGCCTTGTTGGTCTTCTCTCTAATTCTCACCCACAGGCACTCAACTTGATCATCCTTAATCTCTAGCTTCCTGGCATCTAGAGCCTTCCTGACGTACAGGGCCACCCCTCCACCTCTTCTCCCTCGCCCGTCTCTCCTGAAGAGCCTGTAGCCATCAACTACAGTGCTCCAGTCATGTGAGTCATACCACCACGTTTCTGTGATGGCAACTACATCATAACTTTCCTGCTGCAGCAAGGCTTCCAGTTCCTCTTGTTTGTTACCCATGTTTCATGCATTAGTGTGCACGCACTTTAGCTGGGCTGCTGGTTTCAACCCCTGACTCCAGCTTACCACCCCCAGACTCCTGCCTGGGGGGACTGGTTTCAGCCCCTTCCCCCTCTGAATCTCGTTTAAAGCCCTGTCAATAAGACCTGCCAACTCCCTTCCTAGAACCTTTTTCCCTTTGGGGGATAGGCCATTCCCATGCACTAAGATCTTTCTTCTCCTTTGGGACAGATGTACTCCCTCTGTTGCTAGCTGATCTGGTGCCATGGAAAGTTCCCCAAGATCAAAAAGCTCAAAATTATTTTGGTAGCACCAGCCCCTGAGCCACTTGTTGATTACAGCTGCTGACCTATTCCTTTCAGTATTCCTTCCTGCATCTAAGGGTATTAATGAAAAACGTGTCCCTGGCCCTGTCAGGGAGTTGGAAACACAGGATCCTTGAGGTCCCTTTCAACCCTGACAATTCTGTGAGATTCAAGCTCATTTTCAATTTATTCATACTAGATTACATATTATACTGACCTGAACAGTCAGATTCTAAGTACCTCCTTATAGCATAAAAATATTGAGATGAGCAGTGTCTTTATGAGTTGGGAGTGGTAGGTTTTATTTTTCTTGCTGCAAAATACTCAACATTAACTGCTGAGAGAAAGAGCATAGCAGATTAGCTGTCTTTTGTTCTGTTTCTCTGAGCCCATTCTTATATTCCTGTATTATTATTACTTTTCTTATTTGAAATTCAATGCATTAAAAGTGTGACTTGGCATGTGCAAAACATATAACTGCTGGTATGAAGGCTACTATAGCTTTAATTATCCATTGCCTGCAACCTCTTTCACGTACATGCCATATGTAAAGAAAAGAACTGACTATGTCTAAAAAAGCAGCTGCATGAAAAGATCAGTGACTTTCAAGCACTCTAATTCTTTAGTATTTCCCTACCATTACACAATTTTTATATTGCACCCTGTAGTTCAGACAACTTTCCTAACCCTGATTCTTCATGGTGCTCCCTTCAGTGCACACCACTACCACCTGCCTAAAACTCCTCTCTCACTTTTCCTATTTCTGCAGTTGCAGACAAAGCACTGTTGTATTTCATTATCAGAATAAAGAAGTTGGCAATATTTTAGGATTGCATCAAACTCTTGGATGAACAAACAACAAAACTGTACATTAACATTGCTGATATTTCTCTGTAACAATTGTGCAGCCCAAGTGAATCAAGGGCTAATACATTACAGACGACTTTGATAATTAACTCCTTTGAGAAACTTGTTTTCATTTGGGGATATTAACAATGGGTCTCCAAAAGGAAGAAAAAAGTAAAATTTTCCTTTATAAATTCCCTTATGATGCCGGATATGCTTGCAATTAGTCTTGCAAGAAATAAAAATTATTTCAAGGAACAGGTTATATCTCTCTGTGTTACATTGATCAAAAAGGTCAGTAAAAATTCCAGGCTCTTTGACATTATTAAGAAAAATAGTTTATTGATTTGTTTTGCCTGTAGCAAAGTTTGATGGGACAGAAATTTTGCAGTTTTTAATATGAAAAGGTTTTGTTTCCTGTTTAGGCAGTATGTGTTATGGGGTAAACTATGCAAATGTGAAGTCATTGTTGTGAAACTCCAGGCAATTCAGCTGGTGGGAGTTCTCTTATCAAAACAGGAGTTTATGTTCAGAGTTGTGAAACTTGGGTAGGGCTATAAATTAAATATTCAACTGCATGATACACTTGGTAGTCAGTAGCTTAAATTATTCCAAGGAAGTGAGTTCATGTCAAGTGAAAGAGGAAAACAGGCATTCGGTCTTGGATCCTTACAAAGGGTGTATGCTGTCTGGTAAGTACCATAGCCCATAAAATGGAAAAGACCTAATGAGCTCAAAGCATTCATCCTTGCTTCCCATTATGTTACAGACTGTTGTTCAGTGTTCTCCAGATCAGCAGGCTCCACCACAGCTACCTGGGCATAGGGTTCTTGCTATTGTACTCAACAGCCAGTGCAATGACATTTCCCAACTCCTGTGTGATGAGTTCCTCAAAATGAGAAACTGCTGTAGCAAAAACCTCTTCACAGTCAGCAGACGAACATTCCCCATAAAAATACATTTTGATGATTTTCTTCAAACCTTAGCTCTTTATCTGGATTCTCTCCTTCCTCTTTCTGTTCAAGAGGCCAAGGCCTTTTAAACCACTCAACCCTCATACAATACCAAGGATAATCTTTCAGCACACACTGTCAGCACAGTTTTGGAACTAGCTTAGCCTTAGGTGCAGGAGTCCAATATGCAAATCCTCATGACTGGATTTAGCACATCTCAGCCAAGCAGAAAAGACATTTTAAATTGTTATAAATAAAGTCTTGGTCATGTAGGATCAAGAAGGGGAACATAGCTCTTGCCCTCTGCCTAGTAAACACCTTCTGCAGAGTAAGGTCATTTTGCTGGTTTACAACAATCTTCTTCACATCTGCCCACTGCTACTACTATCCAAACCACTGTTCTGCTCATCTGCTATTGCTCTTTCTCTCTCTACAGTAGTGAGTTTGACTGTTCTGCAGAACTGATTACTTTCTTGCATGAGCAGCTGAACTCTAGTAAGCTGAGAGAAGAAAACAGGTGGGCAGCTCCATGTCAGAGTTGTGATCTTGTAGTGAACATAGAGAGCAGGACAGTTTTCAGGTTATGTGGGCTTCCTTAAAGCACACAATTCTCCCAATGTCAACCTGAGTAGAGAGTCCCAGAAAGGCCCCAAAGTCATCAGTACGTGTAAAAGTTGCTTGCAACTTTTTAATTTTGTTAATAATATTACATTTAGTGTAGTTTAAAAAAAAATAAAAAAAAAAAAAAAGGCTTGAACTGACTGAAATGATTATTCACAGATTTGGGATTATGTAGTCCCAGCAGATGTGGAGGGGAATTCTGAGGAGCTAAAGTGTTTCACTTGTTTGTGGGGTTTATTTTTGTTATATTTCGTCATTTTTAAAGGACTATTTTAAAAGAATTCAGAGCAAAATAAAATTTGGGCTAACTGAAATTATTTTTTTGTATTTTGGTTTGGTATTTGAACCAAAACTCTTTCACTGGTCTTGTGTTGTTCATTTGACTTATAGCTGTAAAAGGTGATAAGCATTTTTAAAAACATGTTCCTTAGCACCACACCAGCACTCAACAATCAGTATACTCATTATATTCTTGTCAGAACTATATGAAAAATATTAATCAAATGATGCATGAGAAAAAATATTTTTTAAAAAAAATCAAACTCTTGAAGTTCTTTCATGCAGTTTTGCTCAGCCAGAAATAAAAACTTGAGTATATCTGTGACATATTTCTATGGATTTCAATTAAATATTTTATTTTGGTGTTTTGTTTTGTTTTTCTGAGGCTATAAATACTTTTTTTTTTTTTAATACTTTTGAAGTTATTTACCTGAATTTGTCAAACCCCTTCCAAATGTGTTTGTATTTTGCATTGTTAACCTTTCTTGACATTATATTTCTATAAAGCATTTTTTTCATCTCATGCCTTTGGAGAGTGTCACTTTAGTTCACTATAAAAATACACTTTCAAAACAATCCTTTTGGCAACCAAGAGAAAAATGCTATCATTGTTAAAGAAGCACTGTGTCATATTACAAATATTCACTCTTATTAAGGTTTTTACTCTCGAGAACTAGAAACACTCACAAATTGTCAGGAAAGATACAGCAACAGATATGACACACCAAGCAGAACTAACAAGCTAAGTCTATTTCATAACTAGCCATAAAAGTGTGTGGGAAGCCAATTCAATTTCTCTGCTCTGGGTGAAATTGTGTGAGTTTCATTCAAATTAATGCCAAGTCTGTCCTTTCCTATGTTTCCCTATCAAGTTTCTAGCAATTCTCCTAGGGATCAAAACATAATGCTTTAACGTCCAATGAAAACACTGAGCTGGAAATGGCTATTAGATAACAAAAAATAGCTTCAAAATCCAAAGAAAAAGGAAAGGGAACTGGGGAAAAGGAAAAGGAAATGGGAAGAAGGTAAAAGGGAAGCCATTATGTAAAAGAAAACAAAGAGAAGATAGAATATCTGTTTCTCCATCTTTTTTTTTTTTTTTTTTTTTTTTTTTTTTTTTTTTTTTTCCCCCAGAATCAATCCCATAGGGGCATACCAGTGTTCATCAAAGTCTGTGTTCTACATTTTTAATGGTTTACCAAGCTAAGGGGTAAAGGGTTTGCTTCCAAGAACAGAGAAGTAAATATGGTGACTTGAAATTAACAAGAATACAGAAAGGGTGAAAGAGAGTGGTGCAAACACACAGCTGAAACAGTATAGGGAAACAGTAAGCGTATTTGTGTAAGATAAGTAAGCTTAAAGTTCAGTTATTTGCCATGAAACTCTTTTAGATTAGAATCTCCTCTCAGGCACTCTGACTTACATTTCCACATATATCCTCTGAGACACAAGATGTAATCCTTCAGCTCTGGGGTCCAAAATTTAAAGGCAACTGGATGGGTGTATAAGCAAAGTCTTTTTCCAGGGGTATTTTAGCTTACTACATGTCTGGCTGTAGCCTAATCTACCTGGGGAGGAAATGAGAAAGGTATTTTGATCAGCTGGTCTTCTGAGATCTAATAGCTGAAAGTTGAAATTCCCCCACCTCAGCCAGTAAATACACACCTTCTTTAATAATGAAGCAGTGTGAATTTACCTGCACTATGTAACACCTAACAGATTTATTTTCTGAAACTGAATCATAAGCAAAATACATAACAGAAGAAAAATGCTAGCATAGATGATTCAAAAGAGATAACATATCATGATGCAAATTATTGTATTATTTTGTCACTGTTGTTGGTTTCCCCTGCCTTTTGCCTTGCTATTCATAGAAATTCAAATATTAAAAGAAGAACTTAGATATGAGAAGTTGGAAAACAAAACTAGAATGACTTTTGCTTAAACTCTGTTGCCTTAAGCAAAGAGCAGAGAAACAAACAAAAAAAATCCCCTATTCATCCTGTCTGTAACTCGAGGCATGCTCAGGCAAGAAGTAGCACCATGATTTGGCTGAAGCAGAGTGATTAACTGACAGAGACATAAAACAGCCATGTCTCCTTGTCTGTCTTTGCTTGTGACTGGGATATTGGAAAGTGATGTTGGCTGCTGTGTTGCTATGAGGACCCTAGGTTTTGACTCCTGCTGGGAGCACTGTCTCTGGAGAAGCAGTCTGCTGACACTGTTTCACTATTGGGATGGCCAGAGTCCACCAGTCTGGCTCCCCAGAGCTTTCCATGTAGTTTTTCCATTCAGCTTGGCTCATGCCTGCTGCCAGTTGTCCTCACCCAACTCACATCATAATTCTCACAGAAGGGAATTCCTCCTCAGCTTTGGCATTTCCCTGTGCTGGAGAGCAGGAAAAGAGACAGAAACAAGGTGAGCATAAGAGACTCTGACCTGTTTGCTATGGAGAAATGCTTCTTAGACATAGAGGTAAAGCAATAGTGGCTTTACAATGACTTTTTGCCCTTCTCTACAAAATAGAGGGAGGGAAATTACCAAATCTTTTCCATTTCTGTTTTGTTTTGATCTGTACATGTTGTATCTGTCTCATAGAGTTTTGAAATACAGGATTTGCCCCTTTGGCAACAGTGTAATGAGGCTGATCTAGGCTCTGGTACAGAGAATGAATAAAATACTACAGCCTGAATCTAGTCCAGCCACTCACAGAACCATAACTGGTGTTCATGGCATGACATGGTTGCTACATATAATTATAAATAATTACCTATAATATGTGGCAGCATTGGTTGTCTGAAACTGTCTTTTATAAATAGTCTTTCTAGCTGCAAATTTTTGTAACATGAGTATGAAAAATGTAATGGAAAGAATAGAATTCACTATAGACAGAAATATGAAGAGATTAAATGAAGTTCTTACCTTTTAGATAGTCATCTTAGGTATTTCTCACAATTGAGAGATAATTTGGGCTAAATGTAGTTAAATAATGGTTACAGAAAAAAAATCAGGCAGAAGTGACAAGAAATTGGAAAGGCTTTTAATTATATTGAACATTTCTCTCTCTCCCAGCTTCTTATAATGTAAAGATGGTGGTTTTTTATACACAGTTGTTGCTATTTGTAGTCATTTTTCTTTGCCCTAATTTCTGCCTATTATTAAATCATGTAGCAGTTGCAGAAGTAGGTTTTCTCCAGAAAAATAGCAATGAAGTTTGACCAGTTTTTTTACCATAGCATGTCTACTGCTTAATTCGTATACTTCACATTTCTAGATTGAGAACTGCAATTTGTTCTGTGGAACTATATTTAGACCATTGGACTACCATTTATGTTCAACTTATACCTAAAAGTGGTGCAAAATTTAACACCTTGCCTTGTTATATTTTATTATGAACGTTTTATGCTATTATTTCTGACATGGCATTTGGCTACGCATCTGTCTTTCTGAAAAACAAGTGGACTTTTAGGGATTTGTTTTGTCTTCCACAATCCTGAACTTCCTAAGAGTGACACTCACTTAAAATAATTACAATCACAAAGATGTTTCAGTTAGGCACCCTAATCTTTTGTAATGCTTTTCAGCTTTTGCAGAGATTTTCTCTCATCAGCCATCTCATCTGCATAACCGACCAAAGACTTAGCTGAGAAATTCCAAGGGCTACTCTAAAACCAGCTACATTTCTGTTACTGGGGATGAATTATGATATAGATCATAAATGTTTGTGGTCATCAGTGGTTTCTGTGGAATGAGGTTTGTATTTCATGGCTGTTTATTTAAGGAGTGCCAAAGGAGAATCTGGAGTATAGTTAAGACATTTCTTTGAGTGGATGGAACCTTTGTAAGTATATACAAAAGAAAGACATGTTCAGAGAAGTATGGTTAACTCTAGCATTCAAAAGCTTAAGAATGGCAAGTAATACATCCTGTGCAAATCTTGGACTACACTGCAGTTTCTACTTCCTTAGCCATATGCAGTTTTTCTCCCTCCAGTAAATGTCTCTTTTTTTTTCTCAGTGCACAGTTTGAGCTGGTTTACTTCCTGTGCATCTGCTCCTTACTTTCCTCTGCCTTCCAAGTCCATGTGCCAGGAACCACTTACCTGCCAAAATCAGGTGCACCCAACATGTGATATCTGATGCTACTGCTGATCTGTTCTCTTTCCACATCTTGTTTATCATTCATTGTCCAAAATGTGGCCAACACCCTGCATAATTCACATGATTCAAGGCCTTCCCTAGATACAAAATTATTATTTTCCTCCTGGGCTTTCCTGTAGCCTGCTCTAGTCACCAGGTGATACACAAACACCAATTAAGTTATTTTCAAAACACACCAGTGAGACAGCAAGGTATTATTATACCAAATTTAGATGTGTCAAATGAAGGTATGAGAAACTGTGGTTCCACATGCAAGATATCAACATCTTTACCTACACAGGCTCAAGCCATTCTTAGAACAGGGCTGACCTATCAACTAGGTTAGATTTACTGTGGAAAAATAGTATGCAAACATGCAATTAAAGATTAAGTCATACCACAAATGCCCAATAGGCCAAGAGAACATTACGCAGTCAGCTGTAATTTTGACATTTCCTAATCTTTCAAGATTAATTTATTGTCCTTATTTATGTTATTTTAATACAGCTAATGTTTGCATATTGAAGGACTAACCCCCACAAAATCAGAAGAAAAGAAAACTTTGTTTGATCTCATTATTGTGATTTTCACATGAGTCATCAGAAGGGTGTAGGCCTGCAGACTAATACTAGTCCTACAGTACCTGTACTACCATAGGCTAGCTAAAAGGCAATCTGAGAGAAAAACGACTGCACAGTTTCTCTTCTGGATTACCAGTGAAGGATCAATGAGCAGCAAAAACGGATAGGTGTTACGAAACCACTGCTTGAAGTAGTAGCAATATTGTGTTTGGTTTGTTGGAGGTTTTTGTTGTGTGGTTGTTGGTGATTTTTTGTGGCTTGTTTGTTTTGTTTTTTTGGAGGCTTTTGTTGTGGATAAGCATTAGTTCTAGAGATGATAGTTTTCTAGATGGTTTCATGGAATTTTTATAACATCAATGGCAATGATATGGTCAGTATTATTTCCAGCTTTCAAAAGAAAGGTATTGGATTCTCAGTCTCCCAGGTATGATCCTTGATGATGCACTTGAGCTTTGGACTCATTTGATGACACAGATTTTGAGTTGCATATAATAGGTTCTTAAAAAAGTACTGCAGCGTACATCATTGTAATTCATTAAACTGAAAGGCAGAATTCTCAGGTAATGGATACAGGAAGGAGAGTTAAGATGGTTAAATCTGGATTTAATCTTCTGGCAGTTTCACTAAGAAACAATCCATAAAGCCTTTTAACTTGAAGACTTGTCTGGATTCTTTGGCTGGAGTGGCTCGCTAGGTTTTTGAAGGATTATATGTCCTATTTCAAAAGCTGCAGAATGTCCCAGAGAAATACTTTTGTGAAGAGGTATAAACTGTGAAATACTGAAACCCCAAATGTGCATATTGTATCTGTCTCATAGAGTTTTGAAATACAGGATTTGCCCCTTTGGCAACAGTGTAATGAGGCTGATTTAGGCTCTGGTACAGAGAATGAATAAAATACTAAAGCCTGAATCTAGTCCAGCCACTCACAGCCAGGAAGGGGTTGGTCTCTTCTCTCTAGTAACCAGCACCAGAACAAGGGGACACAGTCTCAAGCTGCGCCAGGGGAAGTTTAGGCTCGAGGTGAGGAGGAAGTTCTTCACAGAGAGAGTCATTCCTCATTGGAATGTGCTGCCCAGGGAGGTGGTGGAGTCACAATCCCTGGAGGTGTTCAAGAGGAGATTGGACGTGGCACTTGGTGCCATGGTCTAGTCATGAGATCTGTGGTGACAGGTTGGACTGGATGATCCTTGAGGTCTCTTCCAAACTTAGTGATACTGTGATACTGTGATACTGTGATATTTGGACTTCTAAAAACACACAGAGATTGAGATATTTTATAAATATTTCTCCTACTACTTCATTTATGTTTATAGTTGAGCTTTTAAAAAGTATCACTATATTGCCTGCAGATTATTGAAAGAAAAACCTGTATCTTTTACATTATCAGATCTACTGTGTACAGAGTAGTGTACTCCAGAACGTGGCCTAAAAACAGAATTGTAAGATCTCACTTTATGAGAAATATAGGCTTCAGACACAGGAGATTGAAGAAATACAGTGAGCAATACACTAGGAATTAAAAAAAAAAAAATGTAGTTGTGTGCTACATCGTGGTGGTGGTGTGAGAAAGCCCAGTTCTTCCCCCCCTCCTTCCCCCCCCCCCCCAGAAAAACCATGGCTAACTCCGTTGGAGAAGCAAAAAAATGGAAGAGCTATATTTTACAAGCAGGATGACATGCAGTGAATATATGCACAATATACAGCATTTACAATATATACAGAAATACACAGCAAAGAACATAATACAGGAAACCTGCCCTCCTCCAAGGAGAAGGGTCCCCCCAAAACTCTCCCTTCTCTCCCTTCCTACCCTTTTTTCCCAAAAAGGGTGAGAGAGAGAGAAGTAATTATTAAGGAGGAAATTCTGTTAGTTAAAAGCATGTGCTAAGCAAAGAATTAGTTTCTTATCTCATTAGCTCGTTAGCTCAAGGTCAGCTCCATCCAGCACAGAGGAAAGACAGAAGCTGCTCAGGCAGACTGGAACAGAGAACTGACTGAGACTCAAACTGAACTAAAATTCAGAGTTGCATTCTACCAATCTACCAATGAAATTTGTTTAGAATATCTTTGTTTTCCTTATTACACCAAAACATTCAGCCAGAGTGTTCCAGTAACTGTCCCTTTCTTAAAGGCATAGCCTAAAATGGTCACAATAGTGTTCCATGAGTGTCTTGATTCTCATAATCTGTTTGCTTTCACTCCAGTGACCATTTTCCTTGACTTTTTGCCCTCCCCAGGTACTTACTCTATGTATGTTTGACCACCTATTTCAAGTGCTCAATTCTGTTAGCTAGAGTCACTTATCTCCCTACATTTCACCATTTTACTTAATTCCACACACAATCTCACTCCCTCAACATCATATGCAGTTTCAGTTTCACCTTGCAAGTTCCCATTTTAACTCTTCTTATTGACACAGTTCTTCCTTTCCTACTTCCACTTGCTTTCAGCTTTCAAAATTTTTATGAGGGCTTGATAATTTCTTTAATAATCAGCTTCAGTCTTCAACTTAATGTTTATTTCCCTGACCTATGTATTTCTGGGAATTTCTTTCATACTCTTTCCTCAGATTCTTATCCTGAGCCCACAATTTTTTTTTTCATTCCACTTTAACACACTCAACTGCAGACTAAAGAGGGTCTGGTTCCCATCTCACCTTCATTGAGATTATACTGTTTCTTCCTACACTAATCCTGATTTTTTGTCAGCACTCAGGAAAAATAGATAAAAACTCTTCCCTCGTTTGAGGTCAGCATAGCTACTGAAGAAAATATATAGCTACAGGAAGATGGGTCCAAGTGCACACATTCACCACATATGGAACATTCAAGCAAGTCTATAGGAAAACAGAAGAGGTCTCCACCGCATAAAACACTCTTCTTTCTCAGGTATTGAACATGGCCAAATACCTGCAAATTCTAATCCTGATTTCAGAAGACAAGTCCATAGAAACATTGTATACCTAGTTCTGATACTGAAGTCATTCCTCAAGCAAAAGGAAGAAAGGTCAATGGCATTTATTGTTCTATTGTGCAGCTATAACAACAATTCATTGTATGTAAGGGTTTTCAAGCACTATTATCATTTACAGAGAGACTGGGGGCTGTATATTGTTTCTTCGGTTTTGTTCAATAATGGCCAAAATTTTGTGGCTTCAGTTTAAAAAATAATCCCATTTCAAGGGCAGATCTACTTCAGAAATATGCACCAAAATAATATGTATTTGTCAAATTTAAATGAAAATGAAAACATAAAAAAGGAAGAATGAGACAAGAAAAATAATTGATAGGTGTACCTTTAATAAAAGTTTATTAATCCTAATGAATCTTCTTGTAGAGAGAGATTGTTTGCTTAAATAAGTAATTTATGTGATTAACCTATTACAGGGAAAACTAGTTCATTTAGGAAGCAGGCCTTGAAAAGGGAACTGGATGGTCTCTAAACATAGGGAGGCATAAGAAAAGTTAGGAATAAGCTTTCTACCTTTTATGTGCAGAAAAGGATCTTAGGGCTTGCTCACTTTTAGTATTTTCTCTTACTTCTACGACTGAGAAAATCCAGAAAAAAAAATCCAGGATCTGGAACTGTAGATTTGTGCAGCCCTTTACATATTAATATCTCTGAAATCATGCGCTGACATTCTTTTTAGTCTAAAATAACTTTCTTAGAACTACAGTCCTATATGTTTTTTAAAAAAAAAAAAAAAAAGTGTAAAGCAGAAGTAACACTAAATCTTAAAAGGATTATTTCAAAAAGGTTAGTTCAGCTAGGTTTTCCCTTTCAATTTGTTTTATTTGGAGACTGACTGTAAGTCTACTCCATAGCAATATTTGTCCTATGAGCATAGGGTCCTCAAGGGTTTATCAAGTCTTCTCCCTCTCTAGCATGATGCTGACATACACACTCCGGAGATAAAAAAGAAACACATCTGGTGGCACACCAGAGGCAATAGCTGATTGTTTCAAATTCCTCTTCACAAAGAATGAGAACCTCTCTCCAACTTTGAGAAACTACCTCTTTCATAATCATTATATAGGTTTAGTCCAGTTTCATGGTATTGTGCATACCTTTTAAAAACTCAGTGTTCACAAGTTCTGCCAAAGTCAGTGGAAACTGAAGTGCACTTTGCTTTTAAGAGTGATCAAAGCCTGGACAAAGAGAGGCCCAAACTGATTGTCAAAGTCATTATTGAGACTCAGACATTAACCAAATCTACAAATCACAGTATCACAGTATCACAGTATCACCAAGGTTGGAAGAGACCTCAAAGATCATAGAGTCCAACCTGTTTCCACAGACCTCGTGACTAGACCATGGCACCAAGTGCCACGTCCAGTCACCTCTTGAACCCCTCCAGGGACGGCGACTCCACCACCTCCCTGGGGAGCCCATTCCAATGTCAAACGACTCTTTCCGTGAAGAACTTTCTCCTCACCTTGAGCCTAAACCTCCCCGGTGCAGCTTGAGACTGTGTCCTCTCATTCCGATACTGGTTGCTAGAGAGAAGAGACCGACTCCCTCCTGGCTACAACCTCCCTTCAGGTAGTTGTAGACAGCAATGAGCTCTCCCCTGAGCCTCCTCTTCTCCAGACTAAACAATCCCAGCTCCCTCAGCCTCTCCTCATAGGGCTTGTGTTCCAGACCCCTCAACAACTTTGTTGCCCTTCTCTGGACACATTCAAGTGTCTTGATGTCTTTCTTAAACTGAGGGGCCCAGAACTGGACACAGTACTCAAGGTGTGGCCTAACCAGTGCAGAGTACAGGGGTACAATGACTTCCCTGCTCCTGCTGGCCACACTATTCTTGATACAGGCCAGGATGCCATTGGCCTTCTTGGCCACCTGGGCACACTGCTGGCTCATGTTTAGGTGGCTGTCAATCAGCATGCCCAGGTCCCTTTCTGTTAGGCAGCTCTCCAGCCACTCTGACCACAGCCTGTAGCTCTGCATGGGGTTGTTGTGGCCATAGTGCAGCGCCCAACACTTGGATTTGTTGAATGCCATCCTCTTGGACTCTGCCCATCTGTCTAGTTGGTTGAGGTCCCTCTGCAGAGCCCTTCAGCTCTCTAACTGATCAACAACTGCTCCCAACTTGGTGTCATCTGCAAATTTGCTGATGACTGTCTCACTCCCCTCATCCAGATCATCAATGAAGATATTAAAGAGTATGGGGCCCAGCACTGATCCCTGGGGGAGACCACTAGTGACTGGCCACCAGCTGGATGTGGCACCATTCACCACCACTCTCTGGGCTCGCCCCTCCAGCCAGTTCCTAACCCAGCACAGAGCATTGTTGTCCAAGCCACGAGCTGAAAGCTTAGACAGGATTTTGCTGTGGGGGACAGTGTTAAAGGCCTTGCTGAAGTCCAGGTAGACCACATCCACAGGCCTCCCCATGTTCACCAGGCGGGTCACCTGATCATAGAAGGAGATCAGTTTGGAGAGGCGGGATCTGCCCTGCCTAAATCCATGTTGGCTGGGCCTGATCCCTTGGTCATCCTTCAGGTGCACAGTTATTGCTACCAAGATAATCTGATCCATAATTTTCGCTGGCACTGAGGTCAGGCTGACTGGCCTGTAGTTTGCAGGTTTCTCCATCCGACCCTTCTTATGGATGGGGATCACATTGGCCAGTTTCAAGTCATCTGGGACCTCTCCAGTGAGGCAGGACTGTTGAAAAATGATGGAGAGCAGCTTGGCCAGCAAAACAGTTGAGACAAGTGCTTATATTTAGGTGTGCAAATATTCACGCTCAAATCACATTGAAATGTGCACTTTTATTGCACTTTATTATTGGGATTAATTCTCTCCCCTGGTCTTGGCTGAATTCTTCCTCCCATCCCCTGAGGCCCACAGAACAAGATTTCAAGCATATTGGGAGCTTTCTCAGGATGAGAATTCTCAGGAATTTCTAGCTTTGTCCTTACTGTAAGCATTTTTACAAAGAAAATCTTACCATATTTGTGGGAGAAAAAGTAAATCAGTAAAATTACAAGATTCAGTTTTCCACCTTTTTATTTTATTTTTTCCCCAAATAAGTATTTTTTGTACATCAATTCCTATGTATTTTTTCCCAGAATCTCCTACTGATTTTTTTAAACATATAGTGCTTAATTTCAGCTGCAGGCTTCTTGATGCTATTAAGCTATTTGATATTATTCAAATTTTAATGTGTCACTGCAAATCAATAGCAAATAGGATATTTGACTCAATATATCTTAATTATTACTCTCCTTCATTATTATATTGAGAGATTATTTTTCTTTAATAGGGGAACAAATCTTTGCTTTCGCTCTAGGATTCTGGAGCTTGTCAATTAATTTACAAGTTACAAAGTTTGACTTCAGCCCTTGGGATGATCCCTCTGATCCCACAATGAGCAGAGCAGAGCTTTCCAAAATAAGCTTGCTAACTTCACAATCTCTTGTTGCTAAGAGAAGTAGTGAGTATAGCTTGGTAAAAACATGCTGTTTCAACAAATCCATTTGAACTGGCAGCCAGCCTGCCTAAAGACAATGGAAGTAGTTTTAGGCAATGCATACTAGATTGTTACATCAATTTGTTTTCCTGGAGCCAGAAGAAAAAATAAGTGCAAGGATATTGAGGAAAATAGCGAGGGGTTAAAAAAACAAACAAACCCAAACAACAACAAACAAACAAAAACCATAAAACACCAAAAAAAGAAGCCCCCCCCCCAAACTAAGAAAAACAAAAAACAAACAAAATCCCCACCAACCCAACATATTCTCTACGTACAGAGATTGCAGAATGTAAAGTAATGGAGGTGAAAATAGTCTATAGCTTTCACCTGGCTAATAGTGTACAGTACATGAAACTTCTCAAATGATTTTCCAGTTAAACATTTTTCTGTTACCACCCTAAACAAAGGTTCCACTACCACATGATGCATTGCTTTTTAGAACTGCACGTAAGTTTAGACTGAAGGTAGGTATTCCCATCCTCACTAGAAGGAAAGCTACATAATACTGACCCTTCTCCAGCAAGAGCATGCAAATGCATAAAGCAGTCCATACTTTACAATATATACAATTCACAGTCAGATATTGACCACATGAATGGATCTCTGCACCATGGTTCTTCATTTCTCTTCAATTTCTTGCGCATGGAAGATTAAACACTCTTCAGTCTTGTATTCTGACCTTCTTAAAGACACATACAAACACACACAATCCTGGGAAGCTGAGAATACAGGAGGATACTCACTTTTCACAGATAATAAAATGACACCTGAAATTAGTTGCATGAATGGGAATTAAAAATTTGTCATTTTTTTGGAATTTCACAAACTCTACAAATAAATGGTATCTATCACATGTTTAACTAATGATAATTGAACACAACCTTTTAATCCCCACTGGTTTATGAGAGAAACTAGAACAGGTTCCACAGACCTTAACAGGCAAACCATGTATGGTTGATTAATTTATCACTTGTTTTGCAGAAACCACTTACATGTCAGTGGAATTGGTTTGATTTTGCTTTGCAAAATTTTTGTATCTTACAAACAGAAGTTCAAAAGCACAAGAAGAACTGGTTCTGGTGGGTTGTATGTCCTACCTTTGGTTTTGGTGTTTTGTTTTTTTTTTTTTTTTATTATTATTATTATTGCACTTTGATTCCCTTTAAATCATTGCAGGATGAAGTGTCATGTTTTAATGACCATTTTTCATAGCCTTTATGCATACATGTGCATTTATACCAAAATCTTTCTGGCTTAAATCTCTAAAGTAAGAAGAAAATACCTGTGCTCAGAAGAGATAAAGAACATTCCTGATTTTGGAAAACAGATTTTGATTCAAAATCTTATCTTTTTAGAGCTCTTTTTATTGCCCTAGAAAAGTTGTGAATCAAGTAATTGATTAATATCTCTGTCCTAGAGCACGTGACTGACAGCGACTTCAGGGAAATTCTCTGAGTTTACGGTAGTTATGTCTTGCTTATATACACAATTGTGCTGACTGCTATGAGGAAATGTCTTTAAAATAATTAAAAAGAGACATTATTGCTGCAACCAGTCAGCCAATATTGGAAGGAAAAATCAGTTTTGCACAACCCTGAACCAGTTTATCTGCAAGTCAGTAGAAGGTACATGGGATTTCATGGTGGTCTTCCCTTTGATTGCAACAGATATTTGAGTAAAACTTTCTGCTCTCTGGGCCACATTTGTGTTCCTGCCTACTATGTGATTCTGCTGACTGGGCACCAAACTCAGTCTCAGTTTCCTCAGTTATCTTTAAACTGATTAATTAGCATTAACTCTGTGAGGTCTTGTGGTAGAGGACTCCATCTTAGTATAATATATTGTTAATGCTATTATTTTGTACTAGCAATCAGAAAATAATTGGCTGCTAAGCATGAGTTTATCTCAGTCGTGATCTTTTGACATTACTTCCAGCATATATCTGAATAGGACTATAACTATATATAGATTTCATAGACAACATTTTCACAGGGCTTTATTTCCATTTCTTATATGCAAGACCTTGAGGGTGAAATGTACACTTACTCAATCACAAGGTAATAATTTAATATCACTTTAATTAGAAACATGATCTGAAGTAGGAAAGGCTGTGAAATGGAGTGATTATTAATCCAAGCCTCAGGAGACTGGCATTCAGGCCCTTGCTTTTCCAGGTATCTCCTTTGTGATTTTGTGTGAATTTCACATATGCAGATTCTGAAAGTAATTTAATTTTCTGCCATTAAAATCCCATTCAATCTCAGTCACCTGCCTAAATCACAGAACTACTAATAACCTATGAAAATAACCAAGGATTTATGGTATTTTATAATATTCCCTACTCCACTTTAAAAGACCATCTATTATGTATAGCATTACTCACAGATGCTTGCTTGCTACTATCACCCATTTGACCTGCTTTACATACAGTTCATTAAGGATATTCTGAAACTCTTGAAAAGTTATTCCAGTACTTAACCTACCCTTGAGTGGATTTCTATGTATCAGAACTGAAATCATTCCATGCTTCATTTCTTCACTTAGAAAATGGTGTGACTTTTATTATGTATCTTCATGGTTGCAGGAATAAAAATCCTTTCATCTGGGAAAGTTATATTAATCAAGATTAAATGTTGCAATCAATGTACTACACATTTGAACAGCTTAGTTGAATAACTGATCAAAATTAAACACTGAAATTTGGCAACTTTATAAACAGTCCCCACAAAATAATTATCACAAGCAATCAAACATAGCCAAGCTACACAACAAACACATTTTTGCAAAATATATTAGATTATATTCCTCTACAGATTTGGGGGTGGGGGTGTGGAAGGCAAAAAGAACTAAGTAATTGCTTTCTTTCATTGTGTTACCTTCACTAATTCCTGTTATGGAAGCTGAATGTGACAATATTATGTGCAAAGGATACACCCCAAAAGAAATACACTCATAAAAGGACAGTAGCAGCATTCTTTTCAAAACTGAACTCTGCAAAAGTATGATAGATGCTGATGAACATCAACTTTCACAAGAAGACATAATGACTTTTCCACATTTCCTGAACTTTATAACTCAGAATTCCTATTTTCAATAAAAAGTTCATTTATCTGATTCAGAACATGATTTTTAAATGTCAATTTTATTGCTATGAAAAAAAGATTAAAAGCTATCACAACTAGAATTCAGGATTTTCAGGCAACCAAAGTAAGTATTTGATAGATCAGATACAATTTTCTGTTCGATTATTATAATGCTGGGAACTTTGATTTATTGCTTCAATATAAACATTTATTGTCCCAATGTAAATGTTAATTTTAGATTATAATACTTACTCTTTTGGGATATTTTCTTCCCATTTAGCTTTCTTAATAATAGATAACATTAATTTTTTTTTTTTGTTTTGTTGTTGTTTTGTTGTTTGTTTGTCTGTTTGTTTTTCCCCAGGAAATACCAGGTTGAATTTTGTCTGGCAGATGGCATTCAAATTGAATGAAATTAATGAAAATTAAACAGCCTATTGCACTTATTTTGGAAATGTAATCTCTTTATCTTTGTCAACATTCCTTTTTCCGCAACATGTTTTTAAAATCTGACACTTGTGAGCTAATAAGAAAGGGTTTTCTTCTGTTTCTTGTTAGAATTCTATAACTGAACAGAGATTACTGATTTCTAAGACCTGTAATTGAACACTGTACTCAATTTGTTCAGCTAAGTCGGGTAAAATAGAGAAGAATTAGGACTCTCTTAACATTGTAAGTGACTATTTAAATCAACATTCTGCGACTATGATTATTTATATTATTTATATTATATAAATTGCATGCATAATGGCATTTTTTTTTAATATGGTAGTGGCTTTATTTTTCCTCTCCACTTACTTAGTGTAAACCTTATTTAAGTTAAAAATTAAATTGACAATTCTGTGATTTTCCTAGTCTTTTAGTTCCTGTCAGTCTGCTCATATGTGATCACTTAAGCCTCTTTAAAGCTGGTGGGAAGTGATGCTAAATGCTTCCCAAGAAGGACAATCATGAATCACTCTCATTTTGTGGTCTTGTTGCAGATCTGTAAGTAACTTCTCCAAAGCCAGTAAGCACTGATCAGACAGTCATACACTCTTAAAATCAGAGCACTGTAAAATTCACAAAACATAAAATTACTAAACACAGCAATGGAATATTATGTCTGGGAAGAAACTGTGATCCCTAGTACTAAAATTGGTTTATTTACTAAAAACAAGGTGTAAAATGTAAGTGGAATGACATTTGCTACCTGAGCCATATCCCCTGTTTCCCAACATCTGTCTGGGCCTTCATTGTGCTAGATCACTGGTCTGTCAGCAAAGGACTGTTCTGAAAGCTGTTTACAGGCATTTTTCTTTATACAACTGATTCTTGTTAAACTAAACAGCCACAATCCATTGTCTTTAACAGCAAAATAAGATTAGGACTAAGAATAAATGCAAGCAATTTAGTAGACAGGTTAACAAAACAGAAGGGAAAAAATAAACAAAAAACATTAAAAAAATGCACTTGGGCTTCCGTTTCTTTGGCATGTCATAAAGACAAGCTGAAGCTCTGTCCCACATAGAGATGGCTACCCAGCCTCTCAGGATCTCAGCTCTAGAGCAAAATCTCTCTTACGCCCCACCTGCACATCTGAAACAGCAGGATTAACAGGAGAGGTGGATGGCAAGGGCAAGCTGGAGCCTATAACCCACCCCCCTCAGCAGGACCACAGGGGACACCATGATGGGAAGATTTAGGCCACATTCATAGAATCATAGAATCAAAGCCAAACAGAAAGCCAATCAGATCCTGGGCTGCATGACGAGAAGTGTGGCCAGCAGGTCAAGGGAGGTGATTCTCCCCCTCTACTCAGCTCTGGTGAGACCCCACCTGGAGTACTGTGTCCAGTTCCAGAGCCCTTATACAAGAGGGATATGGATGTGCTGGAACACGTCCAGAGAAGGGCCACAAGGATGATCAGATGGCTCAAGCACCTCTCCCATGAGGACAGACTGAAAGAGTTGGGGCTGTTCAGTCTGGAGAAGAGAAGGCTCCGAGGTGACCTTATTGTGGCCTTCCAGTATCTGAAGGGGGTCTACAGGAAGGCTGGGGAGGGACTTCTCAGGATCCCAGGTAGTGATAGGACTAGGGGAAATGGAATGAAGCTGGAGGTGGGGAGATTCAGACTGGATGTGAGGAGGAAGTTCTTCCCCATGAGAGTGGTGAAGCCCTGGAATGGGTAGCCCAGGGAGATGGTTGAGGCGCCATCCCTGGAGGTGTTTAAGACCAGTCTGGATGAGGCTCTGGCCAGCCTGATCTAGTATGGGGTGTCCCTGCCCATGGAAGGGGGGTTGGAACTAGATGATCCTTGTGGTCCCTTCCAACCCTGACTGATTCTATGATTCAATTTAAAAGCAGACATTTAAAGGAAACTAGTAAGAGTGTTTCAGATCAAAACTTTCAGGAATGAAAAATATTTAAAAAATTCAAGTGTGTTAAGGGATGGAAATATGCAATACAATTTAACTACCATACCACTATATGCAAAAATACCCAGACATTTGCAATGTAGTGGTGATGTGGTATGTTTCAAACTCAACAATAACCAAATGCTAGCTTCACAGTGTGCCTCTTCACACTGTGCCTCTTTTATCGATGCATCAATGGATTAGCATTAAATGATTTCTGCCGATGAAGCACAGTTAATGTAAAGTGCAAATTGGTTTACAACAAAAATATGTCTAAGAATGTAATGTAATATATTATTTTAAATTATTGAATGAAAATAAATATCAACTGGAAAGTGTCAGGAATTGGAATTTACTGGTTTGAAAACCATTTCTTTGCCATACCTTCAGAAGGTGAAAACCCTATCCCATTTCTTGCTCTAATCCCTGTTTGAACTTGCACAGCATGTTTGGTTCAAATGATTGCACAACTTAGCAGATACATTCCTGCCCAATAAACCCAGTCAACAGTTGAGATTATATCATTATTTAAATTGTAAGATAAAAATAGTGCTATATGCATATTTTTGGGTAGTAATTCTCCCTACCCCATGGTATTAAGAGCTAGATATCAATCTAACAATTATTCAGTGAAACAAGCCGCAACTGTTGAGGAAACAAACATTGTACAGCCACATCATCATCAGATGGTTACGGCTGGAAGAGATATTTTGTGTTCATGAGGTCAATCAAGGCCACAGAGTCAGTTGCCTATGACAATCTACAGACAACTTTTACACATCTGCAAGAGCAATCTCTATCAGCAACCTTGCCAGGACTCAGCCACCCTCCCAGTGAAAAAGTGTTTACTGTGTTTTCAGAGGGAAACTGCTGGGCACTAGTAAAAAGACTGTTTCTGTCTTCTCTCTTCAGGTATTTATACACATTGATAAGATTCCCCAAAAGTCCCAATTCAACTTAATGTATCATAAAGATTAACTCAAAACTGTTCCATTGTTGAGGTAACATCTACACAGATGCAAAAGGCATCAGACAATTATTGTAAGAGCAAAAGCACGGACATTTGTTGTTGGTAAGGTGAATCCTGATGCTGTTAAACATGCGGGATTTTTTGTGTGATTTTTTTTTAACATTGCAAATCATCCTAAGACCCTCTACTTGCTTTCTGAGTTAGTTAGCAGAATAGCTGGCTACTGATTTAGACATCAAGACAGTAGCCCTGCTCCTGTGTGTGTCCATACACTCCAGAGAAGGGACAAAGTATCCTGAATATGTCTTCTACTCACTTATACAGTTAGCTCTTCAGATATAGTTAGAACACAATACATAGAAAAAGCTAAATATCTCTGATGGGGCTCTTCAGCCTTTTTATGCACACTATCAAGGAAACTGCCTGACACTGTCCAACAGGACACTTTAAGCTCATCCCTTATGCCAGTGACGAGCAGTGTGAGCAATCTGGCAGTGCAGGCCTAGAGCCTGACATGGTGGTAGGCCATGCTCAGCATAAATGCAGAGCCAGCTAGCAGTGTAGCAAAACAGTGCTGTGCCTGCAGCATGTAACTAAAACAAGGCACTGGTAGCTATAAACATGGACAGTTATCTTGGGACAACAGGACATGCACCTGCATCAACAAACCTTGCGTGTCATTAGCAGTTGGACCAATAATCTGTAATAGTGCAATGTGTGGTCACTCAGAGGGAACCATTGGAGCTATGCCAACAAGGTACTCCAAGTTTATATAAGTTGTAGCAGTTCTCTTGCTACGCACTTCTGCCTTTCCTGTCTCCTGTTTCTTCTTTACTTTACAGTGCTATACTTGCACTACAGGCCTGCTCCATAGGCCTGCACCTCAGGCCTGCACCATCGGCCTGCAACACTGGAACAATAAAGGAACAATACTCGATCATATTGGTCAGCCGTATTGATTCCCATCTCCGTCGCCCCGATAAGTAGCCATCTTTTGGTCTTTGCCCCCAGACAAGCAGTGGTTATCCTTTCTAAACAGAATGAAGACATCATTTAGCTATGCATGTCACCATACAGTTTTTATAATACCCTGGTGGTTAATGGTTTCAGATGAGGTGAGAGATTCTTCAAGGAAAGTGTCAGGCTACCCAAATATAGAATTGATCAAGAGGTAACATACCTCATCTCTGTGCTGTTGCTGGACTACCATACAGCCAAGACAAGCATAGGAATATTTCTTCACAAACATTTCTTCTAGATCACTCTATAATTATTCATAATATAAATTATTACATTTTAAGTACACTAATGTATAATTAACTAAATCTACTACTCAGCTTACCTCTATACTTTGTTCTTTCTTCATTAAACACATTCAGAAATGCCTCTATGCAGTCAGAGAAAAATTACTTTTCATGTCAAATAAATAAGTAATATAGAAGATATAGTTTATAAAACATAACTTCTATATACATAATTACAGAATGAATGTCCTTATTTTGCAGTACCTGTCATTTTTGTATACAGCCTTGAGAATAACAGCATCAGTTGTCATCAACGAGATTAAAAAAAAATACAATAAATACTTATCTGGACAAATCAAAATAATCTGTTCTTTTCTGCTCACCACCAAAATAAGACACAGTGGGAACACAAGTCATTTATATTTATAATTTGTGGATGCCTTATCCCTAGAAGCGTTAAAGAACAGGCTGGATGAGGCTTTGGGCAACCCAGTGTAGAGGGAGACCTCATGTGACACAGGGGTTGGAATTAGATCTTTGAGGTCCCTTACAGCTCAAGGCATTCTGTGACTCTGTTATTCTATAATGCTTATATGTTTATATCTCCAGAGAATTTATCATCCCAACTAGAATTTGACTGATGAAACATAATGGCCCAATGAAAAGCCAAGACCTGTACTCTGAAAATTCACATGGGATTGATTGAGATATATATATATACATATACACACGCACAAATGCATAATATATGCTACTATCCAAAGTCTGAGGGGTTTTTATTTAAGGAAAATGAAATATGAAATATACCTTCACTAATACTGTAACAGCATAAATTCATTTGCCCTACAAACCATGCTGTTGACTAGGCATAGGCTGCACTGTGTCTGTAGAAATGCAAAGTATTATTGTATTTCAAATCTGTGAAGTTTCATGAACAAAAATAATCACTGCTGCACATATTTGTTAGACAGAAGTATCAATATATATTTATTCTGGGGAAATATACTTTTTATTTTATGTGCCAAATTACTAGGTATTCAAAAGGCAAAGTACTTGAATTAATATCCAGGAAGACAAAACAAAGGTACTATAATTGCATCAGTTGTTTCCTCTTTGAGGTTTGTTTGTGGGCTTTTATAGTTGTGAAGTACAGCCTCAGTCATAAATAGGCCATATCAGCCATTTTGAAGCATCTCTTAAGAAAATGAACTTGCATATTATCACAACAGCTAAACAGATTTAGAAGTGGTAGGTTTTAGGAGTAGGTTAATTGAATATTATTTTGAAATATTAATAATTTTGCTTTCATTAAAAACAACGAAACACACAGGGTATTACTGGAGCCGTGTGGAAATGAGCTTCCAAAGCAAACAACCAAACAATCATTTGCATATCTGTCATGGCAGGGCCAAACAGCCCCAGCACAAATCCAGACAGACACTAAAGTGTCCAGACATGGTGCCCCTCTCTTCCCCTCCTTCCTGCAGAAAGCCAGGGTAACACAGGAAGACAACAAAGGGGACAGGACCATGCATGTCTGGTAAACAACCCTGTATCTATGGTAAGGGTATGTGTTCTGGCCACAGCCTGGCAGAACCCCTTCCCATTGGGTAACTATGTGCTGGTTTCATGCCCTATTGGTCCAATCGGTCTCAGGCAAGATTTATATACAGGCTGATTTCTAGCTGCCCATACCTTGCTTAGCCTTGCTTAAGCCTTGCTCAAGCCCTGCTCAAGCCTTGTGTGCTTGAACCCGCTTGGACCTTTTCTGGCTTGAAGTTGTCTCGAGTTGCATAGCCTTGAGTTGCCCAGTCCAGAACCTGGGATAAAGCCACAAGCATACACACTGCAAGCTACAAGAGGAGCCACGAGCTTAGAAGTCGGAGCCAAGCCTACTTCTCCTTGCGACCAGGATTTTGCCATGCCTTAATTCACTCAGGACAAAGCAAGCACCCATCACAATAGCGTCATTAACAGCCCGCTGTCTGCTGAAGCCAAACCAGCCATCAACAACTACATGGCATTCCTGCCGGCAGCCTGCCATGCCTGGTGCATGAGAGCACCCCAAAGTCTCTAATACACAGCAGCAGCACTCCCTACCTGGGTACAACCGGCTGTGAGTAATTAATTAATTGCCTCTTTGGCATAATTGTTCTTGCTGTGTCTCCCCCCACTGTGGTTGAGAGCCATTTCACTCCTGGGGTATTCTCTTTCTCTTAGATCCTTCAGGTTTGCATAAAACTGTTTAAATTGTTGTAGTTGCCCAAATAGTGTACATTCCCACTGTAAATATATTCTAAATGTACATAAAACCTTTTAATAAGTTTTGGCAATTTTCATATTAATAAAGGTTATTAGTATTTTTATTAATATCACCATATCATTTATAATAAAGGAAAAATCATATATCCCTTTTCTAACAATATCTCTGTTCAGAAATGCCTTGCAGCTGCATTTATTCCTATGGGAGCTTCTTAGAATATGTGGAAGGGAATAAGTAATCAATGTCTCAATTAGTTATTTAGTTTAGCCTTTGTTTATAAATAAACCAATTTGTTTGTTTATTTATTCCCTTATGTACTGTGCCTTACAGCAAACAGTACTGTTGTTATATGTGTTTATTAGACTGCACATGAAGCCAGAAAACTGAAGTAACAGCCTGCCTTTATCACTGCTTTTTCTAATTTTGCGCTTTATTTTAATGTCTTATTCTTTACCAACAAATTTGTATTCCAAAAGTGTTTTGCACCATCACAGTGTTTTTCATCCAGTTTATTCTGTACCAAAAGCAATTTAGGGAAGTAGTATAAATCAAGCATCTCACAGAGGTGACATAATAATGAAGCAGTCCTCTTCCACCGAAAGACTTCATATTACCACATGAAAATCAGTTCTTCCTTGGAACATCTTTCTCTGTGATGGCCAAGTCAGCAGGTTAGTATTTCGTGATTCAAAAAGTCACTCTGTCCTAACTGCAGTACCTTTCATGGAAACAGAACTAGGAAAAAAGGGATTTTGAGAGAGAGTACATAATCCCTGCGATACAAACTGAATAGATACAGTAAAGAGAAATGTTTTCTTTTTGCAGTTAAGAGTGGGAGGACTTGGCCACATGAGGTTGTACTGCTATTTTCCCAGTGACACTGATATGCAAGTGAAAGCTTATAATTGGCTCTTTTTATCAGCACTAGATAAGATCATATTCATTGCAAGATTGGTCTCCAGTCTCACATGGGTAACATGAAATCCATATACCTCTGAGACAAAGAAGCCACTACAGTTTTACTAGTGGCAATCTGTAACAATAGTTCAGATATATATACAGGCAAAAAGTCTGGGATGATCCAACTCTGATTCACATTCACAGTTTAAATGGAGGCTGGTTTTGGTTAAATTACCCATTAAAATAAAACAGGAGTAATTCAGAAGGAAAAAATCCCACAATAATAGTTATCTAAAAGGTAATTTGGGGGATAAAATATGGTCTTGACCCAGGAGATAGAGGAAAACATATGGTTTCTACATAGTATTTTTGGAGGGGCAAAGGAGAAAGTTATCTACAGATTATCATTGCCTAGATGTCTGAAGATAATGATGAAAGAGAATTTATTTTTAAAACAACATGTTGTCAAAACAGACATAGGCAATTTCATCACAGACTGTTTAATTATAAACCCTTGTGATTAATAATAATACAAAAATATCCATTACAATGATACTATCCTTTCCTTAATTCAAGAGGGTGGCAACAGTTTTTGGCTAAAACATTTTGAATAGCTTCCACTACAAAGTTAATAATGTTTATCGTGTAATTCTGAATTATTTGGATTTGTATAACATTGTAACATAAATGTTTTAAAAATACTTTGGAAAGCATTTCTAAAGACAAACTGAATTCAGTTTTGTCTGCCAGAGCATCCACATGTTGAACCTTGAAAAATCACATTATTGGATTGTAGGAATACTGTCTACAAATCCTGGACACAAATCACCTTGTGATTGTATCATGAACTGAGATGTGCCCCAACAAATGATAAAGATTGCTCATGAGACCGCAGCTGCCCTGACAACAATGGGCAGATACCACTGCTATAGGTACTCTCTGGAATATGCATAAAGCAGGATCATCTCCACCCATCAAGTACCCCGGAATAGGAGGATGGTGAGACAATGGATTCACCACCTGGCCCCCTGGTATTGTGTGTATGGGCAGGTAAATGGAGAAGGAACAGGCGGAAGTGCCCCCCCCCCTTCCTCCTGACTCCTATACAAATACAAGGAATACACAGGAAGATTTCCTGGGGGACAATACCTGGACACATACCTAAGGACTAAAACCTGTATAAAAAAACTTAAGCAATACTGGCAGAGCAGAAGAAAGAAGACGACACCGCACACTGGAAACATCACAGGGCAACACAAAAGAGCTTGGACTCTGAGAACTCTTGCTCTCCACCTCTGACCGATGGTAATATAATCCCTTTCCTGCTTTCTCCCTCTTGTCCCTATTTCTGGTTTGGGTTTTTTTTTCCTTTCTCTCCCTCCTTCTGTTCCGTCCACTTTATTCTATTAATAAATAGCCTCACTGTTGACATTATGACCTTGTTTGTGCCTCTAATTTCATAACACGGGAATATTCAAAAGAACTAAGTCTCTTTCCCTCTCTGGACCAAGACATGGATGAGTCAAGTTTCCCTCATCTTTTTACCTAATTTTGTTCTCTGATTTTTATGCCAAAGATATAAATTTAGAAATATTTAGAGACAGTATAATGTATGGAAAACAAGTTTTCAGTTCTTGTAAAATCAGTGATTTGTTTTCTTTTATACACACACAGAGTAATGTAAATTATTAATATAAACACAACCTTGTTTTGATGCTATTTTTAGTAGAAGATCTAGTTAAACATTTGGATAGCTTAAATATCACTGTATCACAGTATAACTAAGGTTGGAAGAGACCTCAAAGATCATCAAGTCCAACCTATCACCACACACCTCATGACTAGACCATGGCACCAAGTGCCACGTCCAATCTCCTCTTGAACACCACCAGGGACGGTGACTCCACCACCTCCCTGGGCAGCCCATTCCAATGAGGAATGACTCACTCGGTGAAGAACTTTCTCCTCACCTCGAGTCTAAACCTCCCCTGGCACAGCTTGAGACTGTGTCCCCTTGTTCTGGTGCTGGTTGCCTGGGAGAAGAGACCAACCCCTTCCTGGCTACAACCACCTTTCAGGTAGTTGTAGAGGGCAATGACGTCACCCCTGAGCCTCCTCCTCTCCAGGCTAAACAATCCCAGCTCCCTCAGCCTCTCCTCATAGGGCTTGTGCTCCAGGCCTCTCACCAGCCTGAATGTCCTGTCACTGGTTGGTTGGGGTTTTATCCTTGTGCCTGAACAAGGCATTCATAAATGTTAAGACCAAACGGCTCTTTTTGCTTTTTGTCTTAAGTACCTGCACAATTACATGGGTAGAAAAAGAAATTTGAGAGTGTTCTATTGAGAAATGGGCATGTTCATGCATGAAGTTCAAACAAAATACGCTGGCAACATAGAACAAAGTTCACTGGGTAATTCCAAATACATTCTTTAGGTAATTTTTCAGAGGGCAGTGATCACAGAGTTAGCATAATAAATATTCTTTCAATCAGTACTGCTAAAGAAACTAAAAATTCCCTTCTCACACACTTCTGTGGAAGCACAGATGTAACACCAAGACTCTGACAGCATATCAGCGTCTGTGTGTCTGCTATGTTCTGCATGCCTGCTACTCTGCTCCATAGGTTCTCCTGGTCTGCCCTGTTCTCTGTGCTGTGCCTTGGAGAAAAGAGGGTGATTCAAGCTTTCAGGCTGCATCCCAGTTGGAGCTCCTTTGAATAAAAAGGACTTTCCTTATACCATACTTCTGAAATACAATTCATATGAAGACAATTTTGGACTCATGGAGCACACTCATTACAGTTCCAGGTCTACAGGTGTGGCCCAGTAAATTAATGTATATGGCACTGCTAGGATCAAGATATCTAATTTAGATTAACCCACATGAAGACCACAAGCAAGATTATACTAATGCAGAACTCCAAATGGAAAAGGAAGTTTAGAGATGTTCTCAAATGTAAGCCACCAAAAATCAGAGAATGTGGAATGACATCAGGATTTAATATCCCTGGAAGTGCTGATGTTAGAAAGGAATGCAGGAGCTAGGCTGGTGCAAGATCTATTAGAATGTACTAGTATACACTAATAGAGCTTGTTTTGGTACTAAGGTGGAAGAAGTAATGCATGGAATCATATACATAATTAACAGACAGCCTCGTGTGTTAACAGGATGACCATGACTATTCTGTATCTGTCATATGGGTTAGTCTGGGCCACACAGCTATTTTCTAGATGGTAATCTACATAGTATCATTAATTTTCTTTTCTTTTCTTTTCTTTTCTTTTCTTTTCTTTTCTTTTCTTTTCTTTTCTTTTCTTTTCTTTTCTTTTCTTTTCTTTTCTTTTCTTTTCTTTTCTTTTCTTTTCTTTTCTTTTCTTTTCTTTTCTTTGTTTTGTTGGGTTTGGTTTTTCTGTTGTTTTGGTTTGGTTTAGGTTGGGTTTTTTTGTATAACTGTTTACCTATTTTTATATACAGTTCCTTAGCTCCTCCTGCCTTAAAGCATGCAATGAGACTTGGGCTTAAAAAAGAATATCTGGTGGTAAATCTATGCAGAAAGCCTGAGGCTAAAATGCATACACAAGAGATGGAGAACTGCTGTACATGTTTTTCAGTATTCTCCACTGAAAAAGCATTAGGCATAGAAATGGGTGAACTCAGCTGTGGATTTCTCTGTGATGCTCTATCAAGAGCTGTTCTGTGAATAACCCATTTTAAAATGCTCTTTAGCATGAGCTAACATGTGCCAAGTTTCTGCATCAATCATGACATTCTGCCTTGCCCAGATAGCAGGCAGTCAACAACTAATGTGATGACATGGCCATGATAGTTTTTAACAGGAAAATAGCTTAGAAACCTGCAACTGGATTTGAAGCAACAATCCTTTGAATGCAATGGTGGCTTTTCATGTGCAAATGATGAACGAGGTTTTTTAGAAATGGAAACAGCCAATAAAAGTCTAAAATTAATTGAGGTCCATAATTTTAATAATTTATTAATAATTTATTTAATAATTTGATTTGTCCAAGCCTTACAAGAGCCTTAGGAAAACCTGAAACTATACCTCCTCTGAATATACCATACCCACATCCACAATCATCAGTTGAACACTGATAATTAGTATATTTGAACCATTTGTTCAGATGTTGTTGCCTTTGTCAGCCAAAGACACACCAATTATAAGTGCTTTTGTTGTTTTGCATCTGTAGTTAAATGACTTTTCAAACCCCAGCCTATGTTCAAAACAGACTTATAAAAACATGTTATCTCTTCATATGACAGTGAAGTTGGTGGCTCTATGTAAGTTTCTTTTCTTCCCTGAAAATCTCTGGATCTTACCTCAAGATACAATGTGGGAAATGGTAGCACGAAGTGAACAGGGTTTAAGGACAGGATTGATCAGATTTTAACCTCTGCAAAAGTTTCAAAGAGCTGGTTCATATCCAAAGACCTGACTGTCAATTTTGAACTGTGCCAAAATAAACCAGTGACTTAAAAATAAGCCTTTTCATTCTGTCTAACACCTTCCTTCTTGTTCTTTTTATTTATTTTTTCCAAAATAAAAGAAAACTGCATGCTACAATCCATCAGGAAACAGAAGAGTTTTCATTTCCCACTGAACAAAGAAGTAATCCAAATGAGAATGGATAAGCAGGCAACTAGTTTACAATCAACATCAGATCAAGGCAGAAAAGAAGGAAAGAAGGAAAGAAAGAAAGAAAGAAAAAGAAAGAGAAAGAAATCCATTTATTTTTCTAGCTTTTATAACTCTTAATTTAAAAAAAAATAGATTAGGTTAACAGACTAATAGAGCTGCTACTTTCCTATTTAATCTTTTTTATTTTTTTAATTAATTTTGAGAATATAAACATTAGTTTTAATGCTGAGATTTCTACTTCTTTGTAATCAGATTAAGTGATTCCAAAGTCTTTCACGTGTTTTCTAGTTCTCCTTTCAACAGCTTTCATAACTGCTTCTATTTATATTTCTGCTACCACAAAGCAATGTCACTCACAACATACTTCTGCTCTTGCTTGTAAGAAACACTAAGTCTGCTATTTTTGGAAAGGAACTCAGCACCATTTTTGCCGACTAATTATTTTAATTTCTTTCATGTTGTTTTCTATTTTCCATCTATTTTATTCTGCATTAATCCCTTACTGCTAATATTATCTGGGCAGTAGTCTAGTGGAGCCACAGCACAGACAGCTCCTTTACAATAGCCAGAGACACTGGAGTATTTCTGTGTGACAGACTGCAAAAAGCATCCTTACTTTCTTGAGATAGTCACATTCTGAGATAAGATGAGATGGGTCACATGTTTTCCTTTCATACTGCTTGCTCCTGCCCAATTGAGTAATGGCAGCAGGGAAACCTTTTTCTCCTAGCTCTCATCAAGATGTAATAACAGGGTTCCTATTGTTAGAGAGCCAAGCCTTGCTTTTGTTGGCACCAATAAGAATTTTAATGTAAATATCAGCCATGAAAGACAACATACTTGTAGCTAAGAGAATACAAAAATATCTAATAATAACATCTTCATCCTGAATTCTGACATGTGGAAAGACTGACAGTCTTTCCTGGTTTAAGTCATAAATCTAATACCTTAAGTTAACAGCAATCCTATAAAAAACATACTGATCAGACTACAGGGTAGTTTTACGTATCATGAAGTTGTTTGGTGCTAATAGTGAAAACAGCCAGAGTCTTCTCACAAAGAAACAGATATAAAAATAAAGGTCAGTATCCTGGCTCCACCTGGCACTGCCTTGGCCAGAAGAACCAGCTCAGCAAAGACACAGAAGCAGCTTACTTTGTGCTACTTCAAAGGGCCAGGAAGGGTGACACTGACATATGGTATGTGTCAAAACACAGTGCTTCCCGTTCTTTGGTATTGGCTATCAGACTTGGATTTACCTTGTTTCAGTCCTGCAGGTGTGAAAAACACTTCATAAGCCTGCAGTCCCTATTTTGCTAGCTAGCAGCAGATCAAAATACAAGATTTAGCATGATTTATATGTATTGAATGTTTTTTAATAACATGTATACTCATTAAATCTTCCTATAAACCAGATAATTTTAAGAGAAGTTAGGAGTGATAGTAACTTTTGTTATGCTGGCCTAATTTCCTTTGGTTGCAAAAAAATTACTGAAATGAAAAAGTCACTTAGCATTTGGCTACTACTACAGGTCTGATCCACCAGAGCAGAAATTTATCATAGTGAAATGCAAAGTCAGAGAAGACAAATAAAATAATATTTTTTTAAAAAAAAAAAAGGCACTAAAATGTCTAGATGGGAAGATTGCTGGAGGGCTCAGGAACACAGGTGGTGCTCTCCTCCATCCCAGTAGCAGGGACCAACTCATATATATTGAAAAAGACTCATGAGATTACTTCCTGGTTTCAAGCCTGGTGCTACCAGCAGAATTTTCATTTTTTTGATCATGGGTCAATTTACATGACATTGTGCCTGCTGGCAGCAGACGGGGTACACATCACTCAAAAGTGGAAAAGGGTTTTTTTTGGGGAGTTGGCTGGCCTCATTGACGAGGTTTTAAACTAGAATGGGAGGGGAAAAGGGGAAGGACCAAGCTTGCTGGAGACAAACCTGGGACACCCATGGGATGGTGGAATGGCTCCACTGCATCCTCAGGAGAGGTAGGGGATAATGGACAATGAGATAAGGAAGATGAAAGGGCCATTGATGAGCTAGGATTCACGTCAGTGCCTGGGAGCAATCAATCAGGGAGCAGTCCCTACCCCACAAAAGGCACCCCAGCTGAATTGTATCTACGTCAATGAACAGAGTATGGGGAACAAGCAAAAACAGATTGAAGCTATAGTGAATTGAATCCCATAGTTGGAGTGCTGTATTGGATGGCTATAGACTCTTCAGAAGTGATAGGCCTAGAAGGAGAGGCAGTGGGGTAGCCCTCTATGTCAGGGAGGCCCTTGACTGTCTAGAGCATAAAGACAAAGGTGATGATAGGGTTGAATGCTTGTGGGTTAAGAAACAGGGGAAAGGCCAACATGGCAGATGTCATGAAGGGGGTATGCTATAGACCACCCAACCAGGATGAGAAGGTTGACCAAGTGTTTTATAGGTGCCTTGGGAAGGTCTCAGCATCACTACCCTTGTTCTTGTGGGGGACTTCAAGTTACTGGATACCTGCTGGAAATACAACACAAGAAGCAGTCCTGGAGGTTCTTGGAGTGAATGGATGATAAAATCTTAACACATCTGGTGAATGAACCAACAAGGGATGGCTCACTGCTTGTAAAGAGAGAAGGACTAGTAGGAGATGTAAAGGTTGGTGGACGTCTTGGACAAAGTGACAACAAGATGGTACAATTAACAATTCTTAGTGAAGTTAGGAGAGGAGACAGTAGAACTACTTTGGACTTCCAAAGGGCAGGCTTTGACTTGTTTAGGAGACTGGTTGATGATATTCCTTGGGAGACAGGCCTGAAGGACAAAGGAGTCCAGAAAGGCTAGACATTCCTCAAGGCACAGGAACAAGCTGTCCCCATGCATTGGAAGATGAGTTGGCAGGGCAGAAGACCAGCTTGGCTAAGCAGAGAGCTTTGGCTAGAACTCGGGAAGAAGAAGAAAGTCTACTGGCCATGGAAAGAGGGGCAGGCAACTCAGAAAGAGTACAAGACTCTTGCAAGGATATGTAGGAAGAAAATTAGAAAGGCCAAAGTTCAACATGAGCTGAATCTGGCCAATGTCATTAAAGACAATAAAAAGAGATTTTATAAATATGTTAACAGTAAAAGAAGAGCTAGGGAGAACCTCCACCCACTACTGGATGAAGGAGGGAACCTGGTGACCAAAGACAAGGAAAAGGTTGAGCTGCTGAACAGCTACTTTGCCTCAGTATTTGTCAATGACACCAGCTGCAACATGAGCGTTCAACCCCTGGAACTGGAAAACAGGGATGGAGAGCAGCAAGTAGCCCCCACAATCCAGAAGGAAATGATAAATGATCTATTGTGCCACTTAGATGTGCACAAGTCTGTGTTACTGGATGGGATCCACCCAATGGTGTTTAAGGAGCTGGCAGATGTGCTCACCAAGCCACTCACCATTATTTGCCAAAAGTCCTGGCTACCCAGGAAGGTCCCAGTTGACTGAAGGCTGGCAAATATGACACCCATCTACAATGAGGGCCAAGGATGATCCAGGGAACTGCATGCCTGTCAGTCTGACCTAGTGCCAGGGAAGGTCATGGAGCAGGTCATCCTGAGTGCCATCACACAGCACTTACAAGACAACCAGGCAAACAGGGCCAGTCAGCATGGTTTTATGGTATATGGTCCTGCCTGACTAATCCGATCTCCTACAGCAAAGTGACCTGCTTAGTGGATGAGGGAAGGGCTATGGACATTGTCTACCTGGACTTTAGTAGAGCCTTTGACACTGTCTCCCACAGCATTCTGCTTCAGAAATGCAGGGCACAAGGCTTGGATAAGCCTTAAAAACATTATCTAATTTCCTATGTTATAGTTTCATTTGGATTTATTAATTGATAACATTAGGGTTATCAATTATCAATTCACAAAAAGAAAAACTTATTAGAATGAGCCAATTATGAGAATTTACGATCTGAATCTGAAAGAAGGCACTCAAGTGTCAGTTATTTTATTTTAATGCATTAGTATCAAGCTGAATTTCTATAATTATAGAAATGTTCAAATACCATGATGTACCTGAGCAATGAGATTTCATACTACACACTCAGTGTGTGTTTTCTAGGAATTATACACTAAATCCTGTATAAAAACTGGTTAAGCGACAAGGAGACATAAAACTCATTCATGTATTCTGCCACTACATTTTCCATGTATTAAACCAAAATCCTAACTTTCTAGACTCTGTAGAGTCCAGTTGGAGAACACCAGTTTTATATCAGTTAGTAGTTCCACTATTAGCTACATTCAACTCATTCAGGGACAAGTTCAGAAAGATACTGATTTAAAAGAACATGATTGAATGGCATAAGAACAAAAAAGTTCCTGAATCTCTCATCCTCTACTGAGGCAGGCTAGACTGCTCTTAATAGATGTTCAACTAATATCTCTTTCAAAGCATTCAGTAAAAGAAATACTATTTTTACACTAGACAGATTATTCCTGTTATTAATTCCCAATGTGCTTTGAATATAATCTCTTTGTGTTTAACTTAAACCTTTTATGTTGCAAACTCAGCCAGTATTGTGCTTCTCCTCCAGTAAATAATAATACTACACTATACAACAGAATGTATATACCAGAGGATATACAGACTTATTTTTCTTATTGCAGACTTATTTTTCTAGCCTGAGTGAACTTAGTGCATTTAACTTGTCCTCAGAAATTATACTGTTTAAATCTTTCAGAATTAGAACTCTACTATGAACTCATTCTAACTGGCCTACATCTTTCAAAGACAATAATTTCTAAAATTAGACAGAATCTCAGAACCACAGAAAACATCTGTTTGGAACAGACATCAAACACCATCCAGTCCAACCTTTGACCCATCATCATTACAGCTGAGGTCTCAATAGATCTGGGAAAAAGCAAAATAATTACTGCAACTGTTAATAGCATCTAGAATGAAATGTGTAGGGTTTTTAAATATATCAAACCATTGATCTACATTTATTATGTTGTTTTATGTAGTATTTCAGAAATCCTTTTCTGTAATTCTTCTGTCTAAGGACTAATTCCCCATTTTGTATTTGCTTGGGTATTTTTAATCCCCAAGTGCCTTAATATGTTTGGTTTTGTTTGTTTGTTTTTTTTTCTTTTCTTCACAGAATTTCATCTTATTGAATCCAGATAATTTCTTGAATTTATAATATTAATTAAATGTTCTCTTTTTTTTTTTTTTGATAAATTTTGCTCTTGCACATTTTAATTAATTATTTAAGTGCATTATAGCTTTCTACCCTGATAAGTATCTCTCCTCCTGTCTTTCCAAGAGACCCTACCTAGCAGCACTTAGAATAGAATAGAATAGAATAAACGAGGTTGGAAGAGACCTTCAAGATCATCGTGTCCAACCCATCAACCAATCCAACCCACCTAAACAACTAGCCCATGGCACCAAGCACCCCATCAAGTCTCCTCCTGAAAACCTCCAATGACGGCAACTCCACCACCTCCCCAGGCAGCCCATTCTAATGGGCAATCACTCTCTCTGTACAGAACTTCTTCCTAACATCCGACCTAAACCTCCCCTGGCACAGTCTGAGACTGTGTCCTCTTGTTCTGGTACTGGCTGCCTGGGAGAAGAGACCAACATCTGCCTGTCTACAACCTCCCTTCGGGTGGTTGTAGGGAGTAATAAGGTCACCCCTGAGTCTCCTCCTCTCCAGGCTAAGCAATCCCAGCCCCCTCAGTCTTTCCTCATAGAGCTTGTGTTCCAAAGCCCTCACCAACTTCATTGCCCTTCTCTGGACTCGTTCCAGCAAGTCAACATCCTTCCTAAACTGAGGGGCCCAGAACTGGACACAGTACTCGAGGTGCAGCCTAACCAGTGCAGTGTACAGGGGCAGAATGACCTCCCTAACTTAACCTGCTAAGTATCCTCTGTTGTAATATACTTCTGTCAGTCTTTATTCTCTTTTTCCATACATGCATCTGCTTTCTAGGATCCCAGATACTTCATAATCATTTACAATGACATATCCTCTGTCTTTGGATTTTCAAGTGGTATTGTTTGGCTACTTAGAATCACATCTAAAACTGCTAGCACTAACCATTTATTACTCTTTGTGTGAAAAACAAAATGACTCTTCCAACATACAAATTTAATTAACACCATCTACTAAACCCCTGCTATTTCAACGCATCACATAGCTTCACAAAAATAGCCTCCTCCACCTGTGCCTTCTGATAGTTTATAGTAAATCCTTAGCATTAAATTAACCTTATTTTTTTCCTCTTTCATCTTGCCCAAGTATCTAACCATGCTGCCTCCTCCTGAACTTCAGAGCAGATACGTGTACATTCTTGATCCACAAATCCACAGCTCACTATTTTTCCTTCAGCATGGACACTGTTCACCTATATTTAAACTAGACACAAGCATTGTAACTATTTCACATAAACATTGACATATCCTGAAGCCTCAAAACTTGCCTGGGAGCTTTTCAGAGAAAACAAAGGATGACCTGTTATAGTAGCCTCATGTGTGCTAGTCCAAAACTAATGCAGACTAGAAGTGCATCTAAAGAGAAACTCACTGAGTAAGAATTAAATTGGAAGAACATAAAAAGGCAGTACCTTATTAACAGAACAAAATACCATACAACATAGCCAAGCAAGTAAATAAGAAAAATACATGACATGATTATCATGTAAATTGAGATGAATAATACTAGAATACTCACCCCATGCTCTTCTAACCAACAAATAGAAGATTACAGGGTAATCAGTAGGGAATTTCTATACGATTATTAAGTTCTAGATTATATGGTAACTAATTATAGTAGCAATCTGAAGGCATGCTAATGACCATGAAATCACCTGGCAAAAAGTACATAAATTAAAGGCGCAGTATGTCCTAGAATTGGACGTGAATACAAATGTAACAAAACACTTATTATTTATCCATTTCTCTAAAATAATTAAAAATAAGGTATCTAAGTAATACTTAAACAACAACAACAACAACAACAAAAACAACACTAGGTATATTTACGAGATTTACTAGAAAATATCATTCATTATTTGTTGAATGATCAGGAAAATATCTGTATAAGTTTTGTTACTCTGGAAAAACAATGATCCAGAGAAAATCTGAAAGCCTAAGCAGTGTTATGGACTTGCAGTATTTTTGTGACTATCACTCCTAATTAACTCTACAGAGCAATACATAGGACAATCTCCGACCTTTTAAATGTGAGCACATCCTTAAGAACTGAAAAACAATGTGACTTTTTCCTGAAAATATAAAAATAAAATGTATGAGATTTTCTAATTCAACCAAATAGAAAACTGGCTTCATATGTTCACATAGGGATACCAATAGTATGATTTTCTGACCTAGCAGGCTATGCAGCAGCTATCTTGGATGATATTACTGGAGACTGAACATTAATGAAACTCAGAACTTTACTGAGAAGCCAAGCTCATTTGAACTTTCAATCTTGAGGCATCTATAAAAACAATCCTCAGAAGAAATTACTTTAAAGCACTATTTTATGAGTATTTTAAAACAATAATAATTTATTGCCTGGGAAAAGCAGCAGAGTGGGTCATTTCTGCTCAATAGAAGAGAAGATTTGAACAACTTCTATATCCAGCCATTTATTTATCAAAGCCTGTTTTCTACTTCAATTCAAAACAATAACAATGACCTTTACAGAACCACAGAATCACCAAGGTTGGAACAGACCTCAAAGATCATCAAGTCCAATCTAACTTAAGTCCAACCTAACAAGTCCAACCAACTTAAAATCAATAAAGATTCTAAGAGGCATGAAAAGAGAGAAAGAGAGGTAATGGGACAGAGGATACACTCAGCAGAACGTAATTAGGAGTGGAAAAGTGAAATACTAGTGAAAATTATAAAGTGTGGGAGAAAGAACATCTAATGAGAAATAATATAGAAAGAGTGTGGGCCACATTCTTCTGGCTGCCTAAACCAGCTTGACTTTTAAGTTCTAGCTGTAAATGCTAAACTAGATCAAAAGACTTTTTTCAAGTAAATCATTTGACACAGCTAACCCACAGCTTCGCTTTCACAGTAATAAGGACTTGGGAATGTGCTAAAGAACATTAAACAATCCAGTGCTGCTTAGTCCTATGGATGGTGCATCAGGAAATCTTACACAAAAGCTGAATTCTACTTATCAGTTAGCAGTTCTCATAAACTGTGAAGAGCACTTAGAGAATCAGGACATACATAATTTCATCCATGAATCTTCTATTACACAGTGCAGGAATTATTTCCGGAATTCTAGAACTGCCCAATTTCTTTTGAAAGTCAGCTTAGGAGGAGCCCTGACATGTAGAATTCTTTACCCTGTAGTATGGAAGACTGGTTTGTTGCCCCTCTGGCATCATTCAGTCTCCTTAAGCTGGCACAGAATGTTATGAACCAAGGAATCATACAAAGCAGAAGAAATGGTTATTGAGTAGCCTATTTTGTGGAGCAAATGATGCAAGGATCAAACACAGGACTGTTCATAACCTCAGAACAGATTAGGAAGCCTGAAGCTATTTCTTTTCATTTTGTGGCAATATTTCACACCTTCTCTGCAGGACTTTTCTCCAGGTTTTTCTGCCAGACAAAACTTAATAATGAAGTGACTTCAGTATTGTTGTGAAGAGCACACTGAGGCCAAAGGTGTGAATGGCAATCTTCAGCTGCAAGAGACAGTTAAAGCAGCAGACTATATAATGACTTCTATGTCTTATACTATATTCTGCCAGCATGTTTCTCCTCTTTGTCTGAATTTTTATTTCCAAATGGCACTCACTGATATTTTCTTAAAAACATTCCCACACAATGATCAAAACTGCAGGGCCCAATAGCATTAATATATTCACCTCACCCAACACAGAAACAGAGTTGCTGCATTAGCCATCATTGCACCTGAGTTAAAAAGTCCCACCAGATTGGTATGACTTTATGAATTGCATGACTTCACTGCTTCCAAAATTCTGAGTAAGGATAACTATGGGATCTGTTCCACCCTTCACTCCAGAATGAAAAAAAAATCTAACTTTTTCATGATGTGCTTATCTTTTTTAGGGAAATCCACCTGCTGTATTTACATAACACTCATTTATCATAAGTTATAACAAAAAATAATCAAATCATCAATCACTCAAAGGAAATTTTTGCACAACATATTGTGACAAAAAATAAGGCTTCAGCTGATAAATACATGGCAAATGGATGAGAAAGACAGAGAAGGACAACAGCATAGGAAATCTGATATTTATATTTCTGAAAAATAAGTAAAACTTTGAATCAATACACTTTAAAAGACACATATGCAAGACACAAAGAGATAGAAATGCCAGTGCAGAAGGTGAAATAAATTAAAATAGCAGAAAGACTGTTGTGAGTGAGAATGAGTGAAATATACCAGCAATTGTTAAATGCTTTACAGAAATTAAAAAAAAAAAAAAAAAAAAAAAAAAAGATAGAATGGAGGGTACATAAGTTTGTAGGATACTAAAAAATGAAAAGTAGTGAGAACTTCAAAACAGACTGTTTGTAGTCCAGAATGATGATATGGACTAAAAATAGGGAGAAATACATAGAAATAGAAACATTAAATACATTGGGAGGATGAACAAAACCTAACTCAGGAAGTTAAGATGCATTTTAAAGTAGGGCAAATTCTAGTCTTCAAAATAACAACCACGGCAGATTTCACATATTTTATTTTATAAAGGGTGAAATGCAAAGAAAAGAATTGTTAATGACAGGAAAAACAAAGATGTGAAATAATGGGAAAAGGAATGAAAAAATGTCAAAAATCAGAAAATATATTAGCACCTTGATAACAACTGCTAAGAGATTCATACAGTGACCTGTACAATATTTGTGACCATGTGTTTCAAAGACAAAACCTATAAAGAACTATGATTGATAAAAAGAATTAAAGATTGGCTTGAATCTGGCTCTGGTAAGAGATTATAGACATAAGATTGCAACAAAATAAATAGACATTAGAATGTCAGGTTTGGTTTTCAATTGTATCAAGATGGGTTCTTTCCAAAGACTTTGAGTATAAGGCCAAAACAAGAAAAAAAGATGACAAAAGACATGTCTGTGTTATAAAAGGTAGATAATGCACTATAGGAATGCAAAACAAATAGGAATACAAATAAATCACTTCACTTGGAATCAACTCATAGAGTATGTTGTTGAGGATTACAGTTCAAGATTCAACTGTGAATGCAGTCCAAAGAATGCTAGAAATTACTACAAACAAATTGTACTGTTTATGTGTCTTTTCTGACTACTGCAATTAATTTTGATGAAACAGACAATTTCTTAGGTAAAACAATGGATTTCACAATTAAATGTAGACAAGTAAATGTAAGCTGGTTTGTTTTGGTTTTAAACCAGTAGTCTTGTCAACTATCTTTAGATGATCTCTGGAATCAGGAGAAAACACAGGTAGTGTAACTCCACTACATTCTGTAGTGAGACATGGCAAGAAATTGTTTGACAAAAATAATCTGTGAGGTCATCTTTACATGGCTTCCTTCAGCTGTAGCATCACGGCACATGGTTCTCATACATCCTCTATTTCTGACCATCTCTTCAACATTTACTTTCTTTTTGCACCTGTGTGGTGGCCCAAACCAAGGAACTGGTGAGTCTGAAAAAAATTCCTTTCTTTCTGATGACTTAGCCAGAACAGTTCACCAGGTAGTGGTGCAACTGAGAGGACAAGTGAAAGGGGATAGGGGGAAAAGAAATTATCATCTGAAAACTGCTTAACTTGGCCTAACTCTTATTTGGCCCCAGGGGTTAAGGTAATAGTACACCTGCATTTCCATCCATCTTGATTTTGTATGCTGCTTATTTGCATACCAAAGGTAAAGTCTTTGTTTTGCCCACATTGGAATTTTGTTCAGAAAGCTGTATTCTGCCTGGAATAAATATGGCTGTTTAAAACATTTAAACAGTGAAAAAACTCAGTTTTAGATGAGATTCCTAAAAGAAAATCAAACATACAGTATGACACAAATATACAGCATGACATCTTACATTGTAATTATATGCTTTTGAGGAAGAGCAATGTATAACTGTCATAAAGGCACTCAAGTAATTATCAAATGTGTCTCTAAAAGAAAAATAACCTGCTAGACACTTAAGTGATATTTGATTTAAATCTGAAGCATTTTGTTTCAGACTAAAATAAGTCAATATAAATTCTCATTCTAACCTAGTTCTAAAGTTCTCTGTCAGGTAAATGAACTACTCAGAAAATATCTGATTTTCATTATCATAAACCTACAAAAAGCAGGAATACTGAAACAGACTGATAGGTTGTAGAGTATTTTTGTGTTTATATGTTACAAAAGCAAAAACTAAAGAACAAAATAGTGGCTTAATAATTTGGGGGTTTTGGAGGCATCATACACAATTTTTGTAAAAGTTTTGATATGAAGATTTCCTTATTGTAAGAATATGAATCTTTGCTAAGTAAGAACAAATAGACATCACCAGAAATCTACCTGCAGTATAGCAAAAGATCTTGAAGGGCTTCAGAGGTCATATAGTTTTCCCCATCTTAAAATAGTTCCCTACACCTTACTAGATAAACTGCAGAAGAGGTAATCTCGTAGCCTTGAATGTCTGTCATAGTTGCAGCAGGAACACTTCTCAGAACAGAGGATATTTATATCACTGTAGTGTTATTTTGAGATCTCACTTCTAAGGACATCTTATGGTATTTTTGTAATAGGGAGGAGCCCAATTCTTTAGATGGATTAACATGGGTGGACCAATAGAAAATATTTAAATTTTTGGAAGACCTTAGCATAGAGATCTACATGTCACTGATGTATCATTTGCTAGTCTTTTATTTCTGCACTGCACTGTAGGTTCATTTGGCAAAATATGGTTTTATATTTTCAGTAAACAAACCCACAAAAATGTACATTTCTAATATCATATTTCCTTTGCATCAGTACATCTACTTTCAGTTTTTTCACTATTTTATGAAAGCAAAGTTTAGTACATCTTTCAAAAATAATAAATTGGGATGCTAAAGAAATACTTGAAAGTGAATCTGTGTCATGAGTGCATATTTTCAATCAGTCAAATGATTATCCACTGTCATAAACCATCAGTGTGATACTTTTTAAGGAGCAATCCCTTTTCTGTGCTTGTTCCATGATTTTGGATTAGCAGAAAACAACTCCACACCCAATGAAATTAGTGTTACATGTAATAAGGCTATGTAGTTAGAAGCTGCATTCTGCTGATTTGGTACAAATGGTTCTTAGAAAGCCATGCCTATAATTTAAATGGTTCAGTGAGATCAAGGTAATTTTTCTCTTCTTCTTTCACTCTACTCTCACCAGAACTGGTGAAAACATTTTACTGGTAAAAACATATTAGACTTTCAATCTACTAAAGGACTTAATGCTAAGTATGTGCCTCAGTTTTGGTTAGTCAACAAAGCACTTAAACGTTTCTTTAGCTCCTACTGACTTCATACATAAGTTTAAACTGAAATACACACTTATTTTCTTTCATGAAGCAAGGCCCAACTGAAAAATAAATTTGAAATTGATTTATTCAAGGAAAGGTTCAAGCTGCCATCTGATGCCATTAAAATTCATTAAAGATTTTATCCTGCTCAGAATCCCAGAGTATAGCTGCGGAGATTAAATTGTCAGCTTTTGAAACCTTCTCTAAAGTTAGAACCTTTCTATTAAAAAACTTTATATTGGTATCAAAGTTATCATATTATGTTCAACAAATAACTACTGATTTTGTAGAAATAGAAATAAAAATTAAAATAATACATAATGTAATGAGATTAAGATAAGCGATATTTGTAACACTGCTAAATAAATGCTAGCAATCCTTTTTAAAATAGTGATAAACACGTCTTACTGAATCTCAGAAACAATATCAGCAATTATTCTCACATCTCTTCTCAAATGTGCAAGACATCTTTGTGCTATTTTTTCCCCCTATCAAATATTACAAAGTAAATAATTTTGGTAGAACAACAGACTACCCTGTTGAAGACCTTCAATATTTATAGTGAATAGAATATATATCAATGGTCAAGTAAAAGTTATTCCATTCCAAATACCAGAGTAGAAGAGTACTGAATATTTGATTTTTTCATCTTTTGATTTAGCCTTGTCACTCTACTATCTCTATC
Organism: Melanerpes formicivorus; assembly: GCF_026170545.1. NCBI lineage: Eukaryota > Metazoa > Chordata > Aves > Piciformes > Picidae > Melanerpes > Melanerpes formicivorus. Next base: position 43,671,515 of record NW_027142353.1, on the reverse strand, counting down.
ACAACTATAATATGATTTTCATGTACTCAGCTCTTGATTTCCTAACTTCTGAAAACCTGCCTGCTTGTGCCATTGTTAAGATCCTCACTCATCCTATGTGGTATTTACTGGGGGCACAGTCTGACACAGTCAGGTATTTCCACTGACAGAAAAAAGAGGTGGTCAGCTGTCCAGCCTAAAGAGCACAAATTTACTCAGAAACAAATCTCCAGGTGTTCCCCTAGTCACCTGTACCATAGAACTTGTATCTCAGCATTTTTAGGGACAAACTTCTATAACTTCATCAATGTTTGCCTGTGAAATCCCTGTGTCCCCTTACCTACATTTAATTCTGAATTACAGTAATTTCGTTCTTTCCAAGATTGCCCAAGTTCCACCTGTTCAAATTCAGATACTAGAAATAACTAATGAACCCAGATGCATCTCTACTAAATTTTAGAATAGAACAGAATTAACCAGGTTGGAAAAGACCTTCGAGATCATCAAGTCCAACGTATTACCCAACGCTATGCGATCAACTAACCATGGGACCAAGTAAGCCATCCTCCAGTGATGGTGACTCTACCACCTCCCTGGGCAGCCCATTCCAATGGCCAATTACTCTTTCTGTGAAGAACTTCTTCCGAACATCCAGTCTAAACCTCCCCTGGCACAGCTTGAGACTCTGTCCTCTTGTTCTGGTGCTGGTTGCCTGGGAAAAGAGACCAACCCTTACCTGGCCAAAACCTCCCTTCACATAGTTGTAGAGAGCAATAAGGTCTCCCCTGTGTCTCCTCTTCTCCAGGCTAAGCAAACCCAGCTCCCTCAGTCTCTCCTCACAGGGATTGTGCACCAGACCTCTCATCAGCTTTGTTGCCCTTCTCTGGACACGTTCCAGCAACTCAACATTTTTCTTAAACTGAGGGGCCCAGAACTGGACACAGGACTCAAGACGTGGCCTAACCAGTGCTGAATACGGGGGAGAGTGACCTCCCTGCTCCTGCTGGCCACACTGTTCCTGATATGGGCCAGGATGCCATTTGCCTTCTTGGCCACCTGGGCACACTACTGGTTCATGTTCAGCCTACTATCAACCAGTACCCCCAGGTCCCTTTCTGCCTGGCCCCTCTCCAGCCACTCTGACCCCAGCCTGTAGCTCTGCATGGGGTTGTTTTGTCCAATGTGTAGAACCCAGCACTTAGATGTGTTAAATCTCATGCCCTTGGACTCTGCCCATCTGTCCAGCCTGTCAAGGTCCCTCTGCAGAGCTCTCCTACCCTCTAGCAGATCAACACCTGCCCCCAGCTTGGTGTTTACTGATGCACTCAATGCACTCATCCAGATCACTAATAAAGATATTAAAGAGCATGGGGTCCAGCATTGATGCCTGGGGGACACCACTAGTAACTGGCTGCCAGCTGGATATGGCACCATTCACCATCTCTCTCTGGGCTCAGCCCTTCAGCCAGTTTCTAACCCAGCACAGAGTGCTCCCATCCAAGCCATGGGCTGACAGCTTGGCCAGGAGTTTGCTGTAGTCGATGGTGTCAAAGGCCTTGCTGAAGTCCAGGAGATCATGTTGGTGAGGCAGGACCTGCCCTTCCTAAATCCATGCTGGCTGGGCCTGATCCCTTGGCCATCCTGTAAGTGCTGTGTGATTGCACACAAGATGACCTGTTCCATGATCTTGCCTGGCACTGAGATCAGGCTGACAGGCCTGTAATTCCCTGGTTCATTCAACCAGCCCTTCTTGTGGATGGGGATCACGTTGGCCAGCTTCCAGGCATCTGGGACCTCTCCAGAGAGCCAGGAAGGTTGAAAAATGATGGAGAGTGGCTTGGCCAGCTCATCTGCCAGCTCTCTCAGCACCCTAGGATGGACTCCATCTGGTCCCATGGACTTGTAAGGATCCAAGCAGCTAAGCAGGTCTCTGGCTACTTCCTCCTGGATCACAGGGGAACTATACTGCTCCCTGACTCCATCTGCCAGTTCAGGAGGCCAGTTGTGTGGAAGAAAACCTATCCTGCTATTAAAAATTGAGGAAAAGAAAGTGTTAAGTACCTTTGCCTTTTCCTCATCTTCAGGTACTATATTCCCCTCCATGTCCACTAAGGAGTGGAGGTTGTTCTTGCCCCTCCTTTTGCCATTAATATATTTGTAGAAGGATTTTTTGTTGTGCTTCAATGAAGAGGCCAGTCTAAGCTCTAAATAGGCTTTTGCCTCTCTGATTTTTTTCCTGCCTGACCTAGTAACATCCTTAAACATTTCATGGGTTACCTCTCCTTCCTTCCAAAGAAGATACACCCTCTTTTTTTCCTTTAATTCACTCAGAAATTCATTGCCCATCCAGGTTGGCCTTCTACCCTGGTGGCTCATCTTCTGGCACACTGGCACAGCCTGTTCCTGCACCTTCAAGAATTCTTTCTTGAAGTAGGTCCAGCCCTCCTGGACCCCTTTCTTTTTAAGAGCTGTTTCCCAAGATCTCTTCTGAATGTGTTCCTTGAGTAACCTGAATTCTGCCCTCGGATGTCCAGAGTGGAGGTTTTGTTGCTGCCCCTCTTAGCTTGACTGCATATTGAAAACTCAATTATTTTGTGGTTGCTGGACCCCAGACAACCTCCAATCACCACATCTCCCACCAACCCTTCTCTGTTTGTAAAAGGTCAAGCAAAGCCTTAACCCTGGTAGGCTCACACAGCAGCTGGGATTAATTCCATTAATCTTAGAATTAGATTCATATCTGGAGACTATGTCAACCAAAGCTTACATAAACTACAGGCAGCACAGATGCATTTTCACACAAAAAAATGCCACCATATGTACACTTATTGCTGATGGGATTTGAAGTGGACAGAGATGACTGGGAAAGTTATGTTGTAAGCCATGGTATGTTCAAATTCAATTTATCTCTTCAGTAGTTTCTTATAGGCTCGGCTTCTTAGTCTCCAGTGAAATGCTAATCTGCAATTCCCAACTAGAAGTTTAGAAGGAAGCTGGAAAAGGAAACCATGCTAATGCTCTCCTTTGAGAAGCTGTCTCCAGGACTCAGAAATCCTCAGCAGCTCTCCTCAGCTGTGTCACCTGGAAGTGCTGCCCTGAAACTCACTATCCCACCCACTTTGCATTTCACTCTGGAAAGTGTTTTAAATATGAAAAATCTCCTTGGCCTACATCTTTGCAATTACTATTTACATTCGTCATTTTTCACATATTATGCTTTTCTGCACTGAATTTGGGTATCCTTTTTAATTGAGATGAAGCCATCTGGCACAGTTTTCTATTATTTTTTGAGTAGCAGCCTTATCAGCTGTGTAAGTGCCATTGGGAGATATGAACCTTGTTTAGGCACGAAGAGTGCTTGGTTGTCTAATGAAAGGGTGTGTAAAAACAGAAGCAGATAAGAAACACATAGCATATAAACATGAGAATGGTTTCTTATTACATGAAAGCAGCAATAGCGATATCGTAGTTAAGGCAGTAAAGTATCTGAAGAATAACAGTCACAATAGAAGAGTATCCAAACAAAGATCAAAACCGTATCCTCATGCTACAGGACCTACCATGTAGTTGAATGCAGCCCAAGTTTGAAATAGAATTAACAACAACAAACCAAACAAAAAAAACCCACCCAAACACCATATGGTTAGTTGGGGTTTTTTAGTAAAATAGATTATATAAATCTGTGTGGATTTCATGACACAGAAAACACACAGGAAACAGAAATAAGGAAAAAATTAACTGTTCAAAATAAAAATAATGTTATTTTAGAAGACGCCAACATTTCCAAAATAAGTGCAGAAGGAGTATTATGTTTTTTGTCCGCTCCCCCTAAACTTTATTTTCCACCCCCTATTTCTAGCTAGATGGTTGCAGACAAACACAGGCCCACCTGAGAGCAGGTCACCAATAAGAACTAAATTTAAATGTGGGAAAAAAGTGAGTGCAGACACATTAGATAATATAGATTACAGATACATTATGTAAAATATACAAATTAATACATACTATTAAGGATCAAAAATCTTGAAAAAATCATGCCTTATGCCATACCTAAAAGAAAGGTCATCACTTTAATCTTCTGTACCTGTTTATACATTAGAATATCAGATCAAAAGGAATAGAGGTTCCGCTTCTCACGTATAGCTATAAACAGAGAAGCAGGATGTTCAGCAGAGGCTGTGAATCCAAGTGTTTGACTTATAAAGCCCATCTGCGGCAGCTGGCAACTGTTAAGAGACAAGCCATGGCTGAAAACAAAACCTCAGAATTCATTTCAATAGAAAACTAGTAAGAGGTTTCTCTTGCTCTGTAGGGTGCTGATTAGAGGTCAGCTTCATACCCCAGACGGTGAGCCCTGTGAAATCAATAGCAAAACTCATCTCATTTTCAACACAAGCAGGATCACCCATTACACTTACAAAGGATAGCAGCAGCTAGAGGGTTATCTACAGTTCCAGTACAATCTTCTAATCTTCCACCTGCATTTTCCATTACCTGCAAATATACCTCAAAAAGAAAGAAAGCTACAGTTAGAGACAGTGAAAACCTTTTGCACAAGATGAATAACAATACACATGCAAAAAAGTGTCCACGGCATTTCAACTTCAAAGTATTACAAGAATTGCCTACAGTAATGACTAGGAAAACACTTGGCATGTTTACATGGTAATGTTTAAAAATGGATTCCAAGATACAATAAGAAAAGTAACTTTAAATACAACTTACAGCTGTTGTTTTTTATATATAGATATATACATCATAGGAAATGTGGACAAGCACATAATACATTTTGTGAAATTTCCTAAAATAGAGAGAGGAAACATCAGAACTACAGATCATTTTCCTGTAATTTCTTCTTTTACAAAAGTATATTATCTAGTAACCTTGGACATCAGTGAGTGCAAAGTTCATGTTAATTTCCACTGGGTTTGAATCAGTATCTAAACATTGATCTTGCAATACTTAAAGTGTGCTGTTACTAACTAATCGCAGCAAACCTACCAACAAACCAGCCAACCCCAAGAGTATATAGATTATAGCTCATACAAAGCCTCTGGCATCATAGAAATATCCCTGTGCCTATGAGAAGTAGATGGGTAGGTGAAGAAAAGTAATCATGAAAAAAAGAAGTGAACATGTTGAGAAACTTTCAGGTATAAGCCTTGATAAAGTGAGTTTGTTAATTATAAGAATAATTTCTCTGCCTTGTAGTGGATGTGACCTGATTTCTAGATGTACTAAATTCTGGCACAAGAATGTTCCATTTATTTTACTGTCTTTAATAGTCTCTCTTCTTCCTAAATGAAATTTTCCTCTGATTCAAGCCACTGTTTCTCATTCTCCTGGGACTCACAGGAAACTGTCAGTGTGTCAGTTACTTATCTCCTGACATGGTATTGGCTTGAATTCCAGCTGTCAGGTTTTACATGTAATTAAATTACCCTCATTTTACCTGTATAAAATTTCTAAAATTACATCAGTCTGAAACATGGGTACCAGAATGACTGTGCACCAAACCCTGGCTTTCTAAAATTTTCATCCTCAACAGAACTACATGACAAGTGATCTGCTCCAGAGAAATCATCAGAATCATAGCAAACACAATCTGGAAATGAGATCTGTTCAAAGGCTAGAGATCAGCTACCACATATAGCTGTTACATAATTAGGTATTTGGCAAAACGAATGAACTACTGGTGTGCTTATATGCTGCTGAACTAATCTACATTCATATTCCGTATTGCCCAATGTTCACTGCACTATTTGCAGATTTTATACTACACAAAAGCAATATAAAAGGAAAAATAGAATGAACCATAATCTATAGAAAAATGTGATAGCGCTAAATGAACTCACATGTAAAGCCTTTGATGGCAAAATCTTCAGGGGATAATATGTCAAGCTACGTAGCATATATGCTTGGACATTATCTAGAGGTTGCACAGATCTATAATGACCATATATCAACTTAACTTTTACAAAAATCCACATTTTTTCTTTTTTTGATAGTGGTGGTGTGCTTGGTTTTCTGCTGATGTTCATAGTTACATGGGCAAGATGCATGAGCAAAATTTATTTCCTTTTTATATTTGAAAATAGTTGCTTGAACAGTTTTATGGTTTTGTGTTTATGCTCCCATTTATATAAGCACATAGGTGTATGCACGGCTTTCAATTTGTTTGTAGACTGAGCTGGAACATTGAAACATTGCACATTGTGAATAACTCCATTGGCTTTGACACTTGCTTAAAACTAACAGAAGTTAAGTAGGTGCTTAAGTACTTTGATTACTGTATCTGAAATGACTCTCATATACTGAACAGTTCATGAACCGAACTGTAAACAAAAGAATGAATCAGTTATAACACTGCGCATTTGTTCAGCAAAATATATATTTTATTTGCAAAAAAGAGAGTTTGAAAACCATACACTACTTCATACACAAAAGTACAAATATTAATTAACAAGACCCAAAATATAGTTTGCCACCTTCAGTAGTGATCAGGTTGTAAAATTATCAGCAGAAATGTTTTGAAGGCTTTTATATTCACTTTATCTCATGTTTCAGTAAGGATATTAACTGACAGTGTAAGACAGAAATATAAATCAGACCAAGTTGGAGTTTTAAGGTATTAAGTGTGCCATTACATAATGAATTTACAAAATTTATAGTATTTTAATTAAATTAATGAACTACAGAACACCAATGAACAGATTAAGAAAGTAATAGCAGCAGACAGTATTGGTTTAGGATAAACATAGAACTAGAGAATGTTTTATATTGGAAAGGATCTTTAAGGGTCATCAAGTTCAACCCCCACATCAGAGGCATAATTAATGTTGCTGGATTCAACTGACAAAGTCCTTTTCATAATTCCATTCCATTTTTATAGATGCTGCTACTATGCATGGAAGCATTTAGCTTTCAAAACCAAAGGAGAAGAGAAGAGAAGAGAAGAGAAGAGAAGAGAAGAGAAGAGAAGAGAAGAGAAGAGAAGAGAAGAGAAGAGAAGAGAAGAGAAGAGAAGAGAAGAGAAGAGAAGAGAAGAGAAGAGAAGAGAAGAGAAGAGAAGAGAAGAGAAGAGAAGAGAAGAGAAGAGAAGAGAAGAGAAGAGAAGAGAAGAGAAGAGAAGAGAAGAGAAGAGAAGAGAAGAGAAGAGAAGAGAAGAGAAGAGAAGAGAAGAGAAGAGAAGAGAAGAGAAGAGAAAAGAACAGAATTAACGAGGTTGGAAAAGACCTTCGAGATCATCAAGTCCAACCTATCAGTAAGAAGACTTGCTTACATTTAGCCATGAATATTTATAAAACATCCTTGCATAGTAAAACTTTTGGCACTGTCTTGTCATCTTCATTTTAGAGATAAACTGCAGGCATTTCTTGAGATTTGCCTAAACCGGAATTAAGAGTCAGACTTTGCTTAGCTGACTTTAAATGCCACAGAAGTAAGAGAGAATACCAGCCTCTTGCCTGGAGTTAGCTTGGGTTACATCTAACTATGTATTTCCTAGTAGAACTAGGCAGATACTTTCAGAATACCAGAAAACCTGATAATCTAAATAAGGCGCCCAATTATTTTCTCTGGTTTTATGGTCAGCTTCGATGCTGCCATGAACTAATTTATTTTCTTAGAACAGTGAATGAAGATCTCTTTAAAAAAATGTTCACAGGGAACAGTGACCTCAGCTGCAGCAACTTACATCCATGGAGTATTCAAAGTGCTTACTTTTTTTCTTTTGAGAGGCAATGAGAGGGACAGAAAAGGCATAAGCAGATGAAAGTGGAGGATAAAGCTGAAACAGCTTGAGAAAACACAACCTACCTCAGAATTCCCCACAGATGAATGATTAGAGCATTTTATGCCCTAAAAACTTGTGCATGGCAATGGCTTGGGGAGCCAAACTGGCTAAAACCCCTAATTATTTTACAAATATAAACAAATTAATTCCTGAACTGGCTCACTAGGGAGCTACCTAAATGTCAGCTCCATGCAGTGTGGGTAGGACTGCTGTTGTGACAGAGGAAGGAGGAGGATACAATCATGGCAGCCAGGATTTGGATCAGCTTAAAATGAGCCACACCTTTCTAAGCCTGAAGCTCTCATAGACTGCAACACGGGGAAAACATGACATTAAATCAATGAAGACCCAATGGACTCTTAAGCCTGACATCTTCCTCTCTTTGATGTCCGTGACTAAAAGAAAATCTTAGCTGTTTCTTTTTCCTTATGCAAGTCCCTAGTCTTGGATATGAGGATATCAACATGAAACCAAAGAGAATTTAAAAAAATGTTGATTCAGAAGACTTACTCTGTTCAAGTATTAGATATGTGTGCCTTAGAAAAGACATTATATGCAATTTAATTTTCAAAGTCCTAATGTGCTAGTATGAATATACATAGTTAGTTCACTGGGGAAAAGAATAACATAAAGATGCATTGCTGCCCTATTCTGTCTTCCACCTAAAGAAAATACCACCAACTATCTTTCAAGAGCTTGTCCAGCACAGTTATTTCAGTGTCTCCTATTAGACAACACAGATAAACATATTTTTCTAAAAATGCAACTTAAAATCGTGAGAGAAGCAGTTTTACATATATGTGAGATATGCTTTCAGAATGTTTAACAAAACAAGTTCTTCAGCAAACGTAGGCAACCAACACCTTGTTTCCAGATCTCAAACTAGTTTTGGCAGAAGTTAGGCATAAACTTGCTCAGAATGGGCAGAAGTCTAGACACCATTTCCACATCTAAACTAACTTAAGTTGATGAACTTCCAAAGTGAGGATTCAATTCAGCAAGACTCTAAAGAATTGAGGTTGTGGATGCAGGCATGTATGTTGTATTACTGGTGCTTAAACTATTTGGATTCATCCACCATACTAATAATAATATAAATACTTAAAAATTAATGATAACCATATTAAAATACAAGTGTGATAGGTGTTTTATGAAGATGTAGATATATTTGCATGATCTGTGATTGCTCATTCTAAGAATGGTCTTATTTCCATACTGTGAAAGAACTACTTCAGATGAGTGGAACACCTTCGCTCTTTCTTTGTCACAGGCAGGGATTTCTTGCATGAAAGGGTACTTGTTTACTTCATAGAACTTACCTAACCAAGAGCTTCTTTAGCAAAACAAAACAAATTAAAACCACACGATTACTAATTACCTTTGCTAGCAATTCTTCCTCCTAAGACCAGTCCCACATTTCTAGGTACTGTACACAATACAGCAAAAAAGGAGATGATACAGAAGTATTTATTAGTAGTAACCGCCACAAAAGGACTTTTCCATTTCCTCCCTACAGGTTTGCACAGGCTATCTAGCAAACCTGTTGTAGTAGTTTTACTATGATGGTGATGGCAAAAATGTGCTTTAACAAGATTTGTAAGGAAAATTATATATTTGCAGGGAAGAACAAAACATGCTTTCAGGCAGACAAATGCAAACCTGCTAAAAGCATAGGAGAGACTCTTTTGTCTGCAGTCCTGGAGACATATAAATGACTGATTCCTTCCTCAGAGTACCAAAAGACCAAGAGTTAGGTACTTAAATCATGAGTATTGAGAAATTTATTTAAATTACTGTTCTCTATATTTAAGGGGAAGAAAAATCATTCAGTAAGACAATCTCTGTCTTTGAGAAGAATCACATGCAACATCTGCTGCATTTAAGGGAAAATGAATAGAGCTAACCTATAGTGTAAGCTCCTACAAGGTACAGAAATGGAAACATAAAGCATCTGCTTTAAGCTAAAGAAACCTGGCTGTAGATACCTCCTGCATGTGTGTGAAAGTGAAAAAAATGAGAACTATGAATAACAAAGGGCAAGGGAAATGCTATGATTATTCAAAAAGTATCTGTGACCAAATGTTCACATAGCAAGTTAACGTAGTGGCAAAATTAAAAGGAAAAAGGAGAACAGGGCTGCAGCCTTTTCTATGAAGTGTGGTCAAAACAGGCAAAACCCTAAGTTTTATATCCACTATTGCAACCCCATGGACAGCTCTACTTCCACATGCAATTTATGAAAGTATGAGTATTGATTCTCAATTTTGTTGTATTTAGAAAGAATGGCATTTTCTTTCTCTGAAATACTGTGAGTAATAATCAGTATCTGCAAGATATATTCTAGGTATTCAGTATTCAGTATTCCTAAGGTTGGAAGAGACCTCAAAGATCATCGAGTCCAACCTGTCACCACAGACCACATGACTAGAGTAGGGAAGACACTACTGCCCACTGCAGGCTTGAACTCACGACCTTCCCATTAAGGGTCTGATGCACTACCAAGCTGGGCCACTTATACAGAGTTGATAAAGTACACTAACAATATGTATATTCTAAATATAAACATTGCAATTATATTGCTACAACTAACAAATACTTTGGATGCCAGTCTAGCAAGGTAGGAAGATAATTTTAATCACAAGAGACAAGACATTAAATAGAGCTAATCCCGTGCTTACAAAACCTTGCTGAATCACAGCCTTTTTGAATATTGTCACACAGGCCTACAGTTGAAGCATGGCAGTAGGAGACTCTTAAAAGGACAGCTTTAACTTCCTGAATACAAGTAATGTAATCATTAATAAAGTTTGTAGCATGAACAGAAATACCAATTGAAAGTAATTAATACTGTCTATAAAATATTTGAAACAAACCAAAACATTTTCAGGAAGATCACATATTGATCTTCTTGGATAGACTGAAATTGAGATACTCTCTTGAAAATGATGATCACAATCAACTTGTACTTTTTCCTAAAAATCATCTCAGTTTTCAATTATTTTGAAAAAAAAAGTTATAATTTTATAGGCACTAAGATTTCTTCAGCATATGAAAGCTTATTTTTAGACTTATCTTTAAACAAATATTCTGATATTCATGGAAGAGGTTTGTTGGTTTGCTCATCTTTTGATCACATAGGTAACAAGTATACAACCTGCAAAAAAATTTACAATTTGCAATTAAGGAATCTTTAAAATAGTCCATTGAAGGCATGAATCACAATAATTTTTGTATACAATGTGTAAAACACAATACAAAAGGAATTAAGTAGTAAAGCAAAATAGAAGTGCAAAACTTGCATTCTGAGTAGTATACAAATGAAATTTGAAATTTTGTAGCAAAAGGAACATTATCCTTGACTAGTGATTCCTGTCAGTCTGACAGGAAGCAGAAGCACACTAACATTTTTCTGAATGAGTCATAACCCTTCACGTCAACAAGCTGAGAGATAAAAACATATGTCATCTGAGTATCATGACTATAAATGAGACTGTAAGGACCCCCTTAACATTCAGGAAAGATATATATTGATTTGTTATACTTGTTAATTTGTTATATTTGTTATATATATATTGATTGTATACTCATTGATACTCTCTTTTATTTTTTTTTTTAATACACACACATGACTATTTCTCATTATTACTGAACCAACTCTACAGAGAGACTTGTAGGCCCATCTTTTCGTATTTAATGAAACAGAGATGCAAACTGCCACCTGTGTGACTTG